>NC_081406.1:114530133-115146714 GCF_030272615.1 Cryptomeria japonica
TGAGTCGTGGTGACCGTAGCCCTGGTCTTCTAAAATTTTTGCACTCCAATGGGGGATCGATTCATCACAATAAATAATGTTTATTCTGAAGATCACAACTTCGTGTCTATTTCCTGCACACACAAAGAAGGTAAAATAAGTTGGGAATAGGGGTTTGCCAAAGTCAAACCTAGGTTATGGAATCAACCATGAAATAGAAATGAAACATAATTGAATTGGAGTAATGGAAATGTTCTTCTTCTGAGGGAGATGTTGAATAATGACTGAAAACACAAATGATATACATCCTTGTGAAGTTTTATTTGTCTCCACACAAAATTAGGGTTTCATGAAGTCTTCAATAACATGGAACATGAATGTCAACTCTAATGCTTGAATCTTGACCCTATTGTTGCTCCAATGCTTGAGAGAAGACTGATTGCTTTCTCACTTGAATTTGAATTCTTGATCACTTAAATTAATTCACCAATATGATTTACGGATATGTATGTGATCATCAAATCGGAGGGGAAAACTTACTTTTATACTTTTTGTAAAGCGGAAAATCGCGAACGAACCCTAGTTGTTCTCCCCTCTTCCAACTCCGAGGAGAGAGAAGGGAGGTTCGCTAGGATTCGATGGTTTTCACTTAGGGGAGAGACTTTACATTCAAAAGAGGGGTTGAAACCCACAAGATCTAATCCCACGCAATGCGAGATTGGATGCTAAATGTGTTTCAAGGGTTAAGACAGCAAGGCTACCCTCTTTCGTAAAGAATGTTGATAGGAGAATTAAGCTAAGCATGCATAGAAAGTGATAAAGATTCGCTTATAAACTGAGATAGGAATACAGTATGAAGCTGCGGACCTGGAATTAGTAGTAAAATGTCGATACGGCGCTATCCTGCAAATTTGAGCAAAAGTTGTCAAGACGATGGCGCCTGGCGCCACGGTCCTCCGAAAAATCCGCGAAACGAAGGGGGATCTGTTCGTCTCTGCACAAGGATTCCAGATCTTCAATTTCAGCCGCGTACCTGCAACCTACACACAGAAAAGCGAAGACGATTGGGGGATTAGGGATTAGGGGTTTGCCTTTAGGTCAAACCCCGGTTTTGGAATTAACCAAGAAATGAGCAAGTGCTGTAAATGTAGATGTATGTAAAACAAGTACTAATACCTTGTTCTAAGGATGTTTGTATCCTTATGTGCGAAGGTTTAGATGTTGTATGTTGTATGTTGTAGCATGTAGTATGTGATCTCCTCTTCAATGGTTGAATCCTTGTCTTGAATGCAACACTTAGCCTTGAATGGAGACTTGAAATGATCAATTGCTTGAAGGAATGCTTGAATGCTTGAATGCTTGAGTATAGTTTCCATGCCTTTTCCATCATGTCGAATGAAAGAGGAAAATGTAGTTTATATACTTGTCAATTAGGGCTGATAGACTGATTTTCCCGACCTTAGGCCGACCAGGAAAGTTAATTTCCAATTTGCAAACAAAAAGACCCAAGACCCCTTAGGAGACCGGGCCCAAAAGAGGACCCAGGGACCAGGGCGCTGGGCGCCATGGTCCTGGGGACCAGGGCGCTGGGCACCCTGGTCCTGAAGGACCAGGGCGCTGGGCGCTCTGGTCCCACCTCCCGGGACAGCAGGGTGCAAGGAGGTTCAGGCCAAGGTGCTTGAAAAATGCAGTTTTCAGTGTCGTGAGCAAGTTTCAGGGTCTCCATTCAGGTTGCGTGTTGCGTCGCCATCGTGAAGACCGAAATGCAGTCGAAATTGCAAGTGTCACAATTTTAGGACGCTACATTTAGCCCCCACTTTAGCGGGAGTATGTATGCTCATACTTCCGGTAAAGTACAAGGAAACAATATTAAAAGACTTTCACCACGTCAAGGAGGCAAGATACACCAAGCCCCCAGTGGACTAAGGATCTTACGACTTCGATTGACAAAGTAAAAGGGAAGATCACGAGGGAGAACCATGACTGTCAGTAGTAAGGCTCCCTCACTATGAGTCATGCAATAAAGATATCAAAAATTTTCAAGGCAAGGCTAAATTTGCCAAGAAATTTTCAAGTATCTTGAAAAGATATGAACGGGATGTATGCCCCCCTACGTTAAAGCGATCGCACACGCCTCACCGGGGGTGATTGCTTTAAGGTAGTGATACATATAAGAAATGAGAAAGGAAAGGAGCACGTTATTGCAAGGATTTAGCCCCCAAGTGTGAGATAAGCCCAAGGATAATAGACACAAAACACAAAGCACAAGGTGACTTCGCTTTCCTCGAGGTCAGTATGCTGTATGATAATTCATGTATATCATATGTATGTATGCATAATTGTTCTTCATTCCCCAATCAAGGAAGGTCACCTAGAAGAAGGGAACACATGTGTCTTTTGAGTCAACATGAGAGAGATCGAGAGATCTCAGTGCTTTGCATCGTCCTCAAGTAGACAACACTAAGGACAACAAATAGAAGAATGAGAGTAACATATAGAAGAAGTAACAAAAGAGAGGGGGAGAGAATCTGCTATGCTAATGTAACTAGTCTAGCATGTCATCTACCCCCCGATCTTGCTGATCAATGTTTCGGGAAGGCAGGGAACACGCTAGAGGAGGAACATCCAACATAGCAGATGGAGCTATCACAAGATCCAAACAAGGGCTATGTTCATGTTCCGAGCCACATTGTTCTTGTCTAGGAGCTAGGATAAGTGCTTTAGAAAATTCATTAGATAAATGGTTATCAATATCAACAAGTTCATATTCACTATCAGAAGCAAGAGGAGTAATATTTTCATCATGCATAACATTTTCATCTATATCATCATCAAGATTTATAAAAATAGGATCTTTAACTCGCACCGGATCAAGACCATCATGCATCTTATGTTTAGGAGATTTCGGCTCAATTTCCGGCTGAGGAGAAAATGGAATAATGCTTGTTGAAGGTGTTTTGGGAGATTGCAAAGTTTGAGAAGCAGCTGCTTGAGCTCTAAGATGACACTTTTGTCGGCGTTCACGTGCAGAATGATTTCATCTAGTCTTAGTAGGAAGTGGAGAAGACTGAGGAGGAGGAATGTTCTCATCCTTAGCACTTGGGTGTTTAGGTTGTGGTCTCTTAGGCTAGATAATAGGAGAAGAAGAAGGTCTCTTCTCTCTATAAAAAGAAGGAGGAACTGCTCCATATAAAGGAGGAATCTTTGGTTTAGGGAGAAGACCAAGTCCATCATGACGAGGAGGTATAGGTCCACTCTTAGGAAGTTTATTAGGCATAGACATAGTCACATCCATAGGAATGGGTTGAGAATCTTCTTGAGGAAAGACATTAGTTTTATCTTTCAAAGGAAGAACTTCCTTCTCAAGAATGATAGGAATATCAAGTTTAGGTGCTCTAGGTTCACTTAGAGATAGGATCATATCTGTTTTCCACTTTTGATAAGATTTGAAAAGATGATCACTTCGCAGAGGAAGAGATTGGAATTGTTTAGGCCAAAAGTAATCAATAGGAACACTAGAGGTTCTTTTAGCTGGTTTAAAGAGACTATGATTGACAGTAACAACTTCACCATTATGGGGAAATTTCAAACACTTGTGGATAGGAGAAGCAGTAGCTTTCATGGAAGATAGCCAAGGATAGCCAAGCTTCACACAAAATTGTTCGGAAGATGGAATAATAGCAAAGTTCACATCAAGAGATTTATTATGGACCTCAATAGGCAATGTAATAGAACCAATTGCAGGAGAAGAAAATGCATCAAATAGTTTCACAATCACATCTATTTTGTCATATATCACTTGATTCAATTGCAAACTAAAAAGAAATTCTTCAGTAATAACATTAATCATGCACGAAGAATCAATAAGCACTCCACGGCAAGGTATATTCTTAACTTTTGCAACTATGTATAAAGGACCATCAGGTGCCCTAATGGTTTCACTGGAATCAAATGTGATGGAAGGTTCTTTAGGGATTTCTTGCTGCTCTACAAAGTTAATCACATTCGGAGTCATAGACACAAGACCATCAGATGAGAGAGAGGAATCATTAGCCTCAATTGCATTAGAGGTATGAGAAGGCAATGGATCAGTGAAAATCTAAAGATTTTGGTTAGGAGGAGCTACAGATGTGTTGCCTTTATCATTCACTCCAGAAACAGAGATAGTATTATTATCAATCAAATCTTGAATTTTACCCTTTAAAGAAAAACATTTTTCAGTATCATGCCCAGGTTGACGGTGAAATTGACAAAAAGCTTTGTTATCAAAATAAGGTGAAGTAATCTTTGCAGGATCAATTTGTCTTATAGGAGGAAGAGTAAGCACATTTTGTTCCAATAACTTATTCATAATACCATGCAATGATTCATTCAAAGGAGTATACTTTCTTTCTTTCTTGAAAAATTTAGAAATAGGAGGCACACCTGATGCTGCATTCACATTGTTGTTGATGATGTTTTCATTGAATTTGATGGAATCTTTGTTCGGTTTAAACTTCCCAAATGGTTGTTGATTGCTATCACCCTTATCACTCGGAGCCATAGGATGTGATTGTTCCATTTGACTCACAGTCAGTTGATAATTGTGAAGAGTTGCACACAACTGTTGGAAAGAAGTAAACTCAGAAAACAGAAGTTTGTCTCGAATATCTTTTTGTAAATTAGAAATAAAGATTCTTTGAATATCATTGTCAGGCATTGGAAAAGAAATTTGAGCATACAAATGCTTATATCTACCAATGAAATCAGTCACTTTTTCTTTAACACCTTGTTTACAATGCATTAAATCAATCAAAGTAACTTTAGGACTTATATTGTTTTGAAATTGTTGAATGAAAGCATTTGCAAGTTGTTCGAAAGAAGTAATAGAATAAGAAGGCAACGAGCAATACCATTGTAGGGCTTTGTCTCTTAATGTTCTAGTGAGTAGTTTTGCAAGCAACCTTTGGTCATAAGCAAAATCAGTACATATTGTTTGAAAAGTCTTAACATGTGTTAGAGGATCTCCTTTACCATTATAAAGTTCCAAATGCGGGATTTCAACATGTTTAGGAGGGATAGCTCGAACAATGTCAAGAGAAAGTGGGCTCACAACATCAAATGTGGGCACACTAAACTTAGATTGATTCATAGAGGCAATTTGTTGCTGTAAAGAAGAGACAGTTTGTGCAAGATTGTTAATTAGTCATAGGAGATGATTGGACAGGAGGAATACTACAAGGAGGGATGGAATGGTTAAATGAATTGCCCCCTTGCATCATGTTCATTTGTGGAGATATAATAGGGACACTCATTGAAGGAATGAATGAAGAAGTCGGATTGAATGAAGGAAGAGGGTTAATTGAAGAAGAAGGGTTGCCCCCATGACTAGTAATCACGGGAGGAATATCTTGTATAGAAGTAGCCATGATGTTTGATGTAAAGGTAGGTATACTAGCAATAGGAGTTGTCAAAGGAATAGAATGATTGACTTGAGTAGGAGGTTGTGTATAACCTAAATTTTCAGCACAACTCTTCATAGGCATCACATTCGAATCCACAATGTGTGCAATACCACGCAAAATATCAATTCCATTCTTATCACTTTGAAGCATACATTTTAGACCCTCAATTAAAGGAAGAGCTTGACTATTAGGGTATTCTTGAGACATCCATTGTTGAAAATCATCAAATTGGTTATCCAATTTCGAAAGTTGTTCTTCAAAAACCTCATGGAGAGCTTCTTCATCATTAGGAGGATTAGAGGAATTACCCATGTCCTCGTTAAAAAGGCTATTCAAATTAGGTTCCATCTCCTCAGTAGTTGAACCTCGGAAAGACTTAATTCTATGGCTTCGTCTAACGGGAATAGTGTAAGTAGGACTTATTGTTGTAAAACTCATGCACTAGAAAGAGAGAGAAGATTTTGAATTTAGAGGTAGCAATTTTCAGTAAAATCAGCCAATCTTCTGGATTTAAGCTGTTAAATGCAATCACAACAGTCTCCCGAAATTTCAGAAAAAATGTCTGAGACCGTGGCGCCCGGAGTGCAACACGGTCCTTGCAACTTTTTTCGAAATTTGCAGGGATGAAAGGTATGATGATTTTAGAGCTAATCTGAAAAAATTGAGTGATTTTACGATCTGTAGATAGGCCAAATTAAAGTTGTAATCTCAAAATTAAACCTTATCAAGATTGTCGAAAAATGCAAAAATTTGAATTTTGAAAAAGAGAGGGAAACTGAAATTTTGAATTTTATGATTTTAGAGGGAATGTCAAGAGCAATGCAAATTTTGAAATTTGAAAATTGACTCAATTTCACACAAAATTCAATTTTGAAAGCGGAAATCAAAGTTGTTGTAATTAAGCACTTAATTTCAAAAGTCACAAAATGCAAGAATTTGAATAAAGCACTGAAATTTTTAATGAATGATAACACACTTTTCAGATTTAGGACAGTAAGAACACAATTTTGACACAAAATTTCAATTTCAATGATTTTTAAATGTTTAGAAGCCTTAATCCAAGCAATCACAAGACCAACTTTGACTGTTATTTTGAAGGTGTTAAAATTGATAAAATCAGCCAAAATTCTGGATTTTAGCAGGAAAATACAGTAAGATCTCGCTCCCGAAATTTCGGAAAAAATGTCGGGGACGATGGCGCTCGGCGCCACGGTCCTCGCAACTTTTTTCCAAATTTTCAGGGATGAAAGATATTGTGATTTTATTGCGGAATCCAAAGTTACAACTGATTTAAAGATGTTTTGATCAGTGAAATTGTTGGACAAAGGTTGAATCAAGAGGGTTTCAAAAATTAGGGTTTTGACATTTAACCACTTAATTTTCAGAATTAAAGCACAAATATGAATTGAAAATTTGTAATAGAAGGGCAGATCTGAAACAGGCATTAACATTTAGACATTTCGCAGGTTCAATTACTAAAAAGAAAATTTAGGGTTTTTATGCAATCACCTCTAAAATTTTGCAAAAGATCAAACATGGAAATGTAATCAATTTTTTTAGATCTAAGCATGAAAAATTAGAAAGGATGTTCACGTCGGGTTCACCAAAATGTAAAGCGAAAAATCGCGATCGAACCCTAGTTGTTCTCCCCTCTTCCAACTCCGAGGAGAGAGAAGGGAGGTTCGCTAGGATTCGATGGTTTTCACTTAGGGGAGAGACTTTACATTCAAAAGAGGGGTTGAAACCCACAAGATCCAATCCCACGCAATGCGAGATTGGATGCTAAATGTGTTTCAAGGGTTAAGACAGCAAGGCTACCCTCTTTCGTAAAGAATGTTGATAGGAGAATTAAGCTAAGCATGCATAGAAAGTGATAAAGATTCGCTTATAAACTGAGATAGGAATACAGTATGAAGCTGCGGACCTGGAATTAGTAGTAAAATGTCGATACGGCGCTGTCCTGCAAATTTGAGCAAAAGTTGTCAGGACGATGGCGCCCGGCGCCACGGTCCTCCGAAAAATCTGCGAAACGAAGGGGGATCTGTTCGTCTCTGCACAAGGATTCCAGATCTTCAATTTCAGCCGCGTACCTACAACCTACACATAGAAAAGCGAAGACGATTGGGGGGTTAGGGATTAGGGGTTTGCCTTTAGGTCAAACCCCGGTTTTGGAATTAACCAAGAAATGAGCAAGTGCCGTAAATGTAGATGTATGTAAAACAAGTACTAATACCTTGTTCTAAGGATGTTTGTATCCTTATGTGCGAAGGTTTAGATGTTGTATGTTGTATGTTGTAGCATGTAGTATGTGATCTCCTCTTCAATGGTTGAATCCTTGTCTTGAATGCAACACTTAGCCTTGAATGGAGACTTGAAATGATCAATTGCTTGAAGGAATGCTTGAATGCTTGAATGCTTGAGTATAGTTTCCACGCCTTTTCCATCATGTCGAATGAAAGAGGAAAATGTAGTTTATATACTTGTCAATTATGGCTGATAGACTGATTTTCCCGACCTTAGGCCGACCAGGAAATTTAATTTCCAATTTGCAAACAAAAAGACCCGAGACCCCTTAGGAGACTGGGCCCAAAATAGGACCCAGGGACCAGGGCGCTGGGCGCCATGGTCCTGGGGACCAGGGCGCTGGGTGCCCTGGTCCTGAAGGACCAGGGCGCTAGGCGCTCTGGTCCCACCTCCCGGGACAGCAGGGTGCAAGGAGGTTCAGGCCAAGGTGCTTGAAAAATGCAGTTTTCAGTGTCGTGAGCAAGTTTCAGGGTCTCCATTCAGGTTGCGTGTTGCGTCACCATCGTGAAGACCGAAATGCAATCGAAATTGCAAGTGTCGCAATTTTAGGACGCTACACTTTTGTTAGTTAACATATTATGCTTCTTTGATTTTTATTCAATTAAACTCCATGCGCTCACGAAGTCACAATTGTAAACTAACAAATTGGGAAAAAACACAGTTTTTCTTTTCCCTCTCAATTTTAAAACAGGTATAGCTCTCTTATATAATATTCAATGAATTATTCAATATAAATTTATGCCCACTTTTAACCAAAAAGAAGTAAGCCAATACATTCATTCATAAACATGCAATGAACATAACATACGTAAATATTTCATTTGATCATGAAAACACAGTTTCACAGATTTCAGACTTCACATAAACAAGGAATTGGTAAATCAGTATTGCTAGATAATGTTCTTTCTAGATAAATCATTCAAATAAATAGATATGATTCAGTGATAATTAAACCCACAAAGAGGCAAATTCTCAATATTGAACACACGAATTCAAGTCTTTCAACCAATATATGTTTTCTTCATTCATTCAAAGATAAATAATGATTCAACATGATTATCTTTCTGAAAGAAACATAAAACAAATAGTAATAAACCCAAAACCTTCTAGATTCCTCCAAAAATACGAACCCCTCTTCAGTTTCAAAACCTTCCTTAAATAACATCAATTGTTTGTTTTTACCCTTACTGAGTAATTTTGTGTGGTAAATATTTACCAACAGATATAGTTTGAAAATATAGCTGTAAATAACAGAACAAGTCCATTTGAGCGAGATAAAAGAGGACACGTCCTCGTAAATGAAAACAAATCCTAACTAGGCATAGGGGATTTTTGAGCTGCACCATCCTCGGTATTCACATTCACCATCGCCTTCCATTCCTTGTACGTCAAGATGAACTCTTGAAAAGATATAACATTGGGAATTTTAACAGATGTCATCCTTTGTTTCCATGCCTCCTTCTCTAGCTGGATCTTCTTGATTTTATCCATGTAGTTAGGTAACTAATCTGCGTAAATGTATAATACAGCTTCAACTCTAGCAAACTTTGTGAAATCAACTGTCATGGGTGTTGCATTCTTCTTAACTTCATTTATAGCATCACAAAAAAGTTCTACAACTGCATTCATATTCTTTACTACTTGGCCATCGCCCCAGACATAAGTGCTATGAATATGTCTTAATTCAGTTGCCAAATTTTGACATATTCCCTTTAATTATTTCTCCAACTTGATGAATTCCACACATCCTATCTTGAGTGTTGCATTACTCCAATCAATATTGCGCTTACCAGTGAACAAGAGTGATTCATCAACAATTTTAAGTGATTTTTCAGTCAGAAACTTAGCCACTCCATACCTTTGAATTTCATAAATCTATAAAGAAGTAAACGTCCATTTGGTTTCTTCACTCTCCAACATTTTAACCTATGACTGAATGTCTTCTATTCACAGTGAGGCTTCATCAAACACTTTTCTGGATTCTCGAATAAATTTTCAACCGTCATTAATGACTCCCTTCATCCAATCGTCAAAAATAGCTGCGATGGCCTTTCCGCTTTGGATTTGACTCAATAAATTTTGACTAGTAGGTATTGTGGGATCAAAACATTGGGAAGATTGAGCTAATAGCTTAGGAGAAGAAGATACACCACTGATCACATCAATGTAATCCGCCAGCACTTTGATCGTCTATTTCAGCTCCTTCTTATCCTTCCTATCCTTTTGTGATCGAGTTAGCATGTATTTTGTAGAAAATTCAAAGTGATGGTTATTTCTATCCCTGTTAGCAATTCCAAGCTCTACTTTCTCCATGTGGTAACTATCGATAGAAAGCTCAGATTCTTCTCCATCAACCTTTGGCTTTGCAACCTCTGCCATCCATTTACCTATTTTATCATCAATCCCTAGCCTTGTCATGGCTTTTTCCCTTTTTGGTTGAGGTGTTTTCATCACATACTTACTCACAACATCGCCAATTGGCAAGGCGATGGAAGCAATATTTTTCCTTTTGTTTACAGAAGACACTACCCATTGGGGAGAACTAACAACAGAATCCTTTAGGATTAAAGACTTCTCCTAAGTCTGTTCTTTAAAACCAAGAGAAGTATCAAGGTTTTCACCAAAATCTAGATCAATATTGTAACTAAAGTGATCCATCTTTGACAAGTTACTTTCTTCTGCAAACTTATCCTTCTCACCTTCTTCACTTGGGTCTAGACCAATAAAGTGTTTTGTGACCTGCAGTTTGCTCAAACCATTTTTGGCCCTTGATCTAGTCACACGAATAGAAACAGGTGATCTAATAGCCTCTTTAGCTGTAGAGGTGGGTTTCTTATGGTGATAAAATTTCTTGGTTTTTATTTTTGTTCCTGCAAAACAAATATTTTTAGAAATAGCATCAGGAGCCCTAAAAAAAAGTTGTTTAATCATTTGTGATTCTGAACTTTGAGCATCCAATCGTCTCATTCTAGAAAGCCAATATATGGTTCTTTGAATCATGGTTATTTCCCTGACATCGATGTCATCCTTTTCATACTCAATCCAACTTATCTCATCTAAAGGCTTTGATTCAATTCTATCAAATTCAAGATCAAGGACATCTTTGTCATGATCTGTAACCCCCTCAACATTCACCTCCAGCATCAAATCAATAATCTATTGGATCCTCAATCTGCTATAGCCTATTAACCTGATTTCAAACTCATCTTTACAGTCCTCCCAAAAATCTTCCAAATGGGCAGAAGGAGCATAACTTTTTCCTAAGTTAAAGTTCTGAACAACAAAGAGTTTATTATCAAAACTATTTCTAGCTTGATAGAAACCAAAATTGAAATTGTTAAATCAACTCCAATACTGGTTGCATCTGCAAGTGACTTGCAAGAAAAAGAACCTAACTCAAGGAAAAAGAGGGCTTCACAATCACTTAAATCTACATACTTTTTAATCACATGAGCCAATTGTCTACAAAGCTCTGCTAATACAAAACAATCAAAAGCATACTGAGGCAATTTCATGGGTGCCTCCTCATAACCACCAACCTGAAGGTAAGTGAAGTGGGAATACTAAATATAGTAGCTCTCGTATACTCTGATTAATTGTTGAGCCTCTTCAAAAATCCTTCTTTCCAAATTTCCTATCAATTTTGCAAACATTCTTCCAATAAAAACATCATGAAATTGCCTATAGTTTTCCAAAGCCTTTTCACTCTGAAAATAAGGATAGAATTCAAAAACTCGGATTCCTTCAAACACTAGGGCTCAAGGTACTCCTTCGCATTCTTTTGTGCATGCTAGAAAATATATAAGATATGAATACATGTAGAAATCCTTATCCCTGAACCGTGCTTGTTTCAATTGATCCTAGAGCACTTCCACAATAACCTCTCCCCAATCAATGTAGTAGGGTCCCTCTAAGATGACTTGGATGAAATGATATATCCATTCCATGAACAGATAAGAATCAGCCACTCCCTTAACCTTATGCAACAAAACTATCAAATCCCTAATGTAGGGTTTCACATGATCTCTATTCAAGGATTTCAGTAAGTGAGAACTACCTCTCTGAGGTTTAATCAACCAACTTCTAACAATAGCATTTCTATGCATGTCTGTCTTCTCATGAAATCTTCTAACAGAGACAGAAGGGGTAAATTCAGAGTATGCATCCCTCTGAGGAATTCTAAATACTGAGACAATTGTTTCTTGGTTTACTGCTAACAAGACCTTGTTACTACTTATCAAATTGCCATTAGTTTTATATTCAAAGTCATACTATATATTCTAGTCGGTTAGTATTACCAAATCATGCAGTCGGTACACATAGAGAAGTCAGTATGAACAGTCTAGTCGGTTGCAAAAGAAAGCAGTCACAGAACACAGTATTCATCGAGTTGTTTACCGAGTATTGTTTCATGGCTACCGAGCAGTAAAGTTAACTCACCGAGTTGATATTCACCGAGTGAAATGTTTTACCAAATACATTGAACCTGGACATGCACATGAAAATGTGCTACAAGATCGAGGCACATCTAACTGTTATTACATTGGAAATTGCACTAGAAGATTGTGTATGATTGCAAGGTCAATCTAACCAATGAAATATTTTGTTTAGTTATTCATTTGAGGAATCTTTTTTGTAAGATTGAAGCAATGAATTAGATCATCGCTGTAAGAAATCTATTTATACACCATGGGAAGAGAGAAAGGAAAGTGTATGAGTGTATGTGTGTGTATGTATGAAGGAAGACTGTTACAGAGACACAAAGAGGTCACCGAGAAGGTTATCAGTGAACAGTCAAAGAACAGAGTAAACAGAAGGGTTTACCAAGTTACAATATGGGTTACCGAGGTATGCTACAAGCTAGGTAATCTTATTCTGAGCACATAGAATTTTCTATAACATTTCAGATGTAAAGTTGCAGATATTTGTAAAGTCTTATTGTAATATTTTGAAGTTGAAAGAGATACCTTTAACAGGGTAAAAGACTCTAACAAAGTCTATAAATTGTAAATCCTCTAACCAGGTGCATCATTTATATAGTGTTGTGAAATCCTTTAGTAAGGTAGATCTAACAAATCTTGTTACTCCTAACAGGGTAAGCTATCAGAAATAGCTAAATGTAGCTCTAACTGAGCAATCTTTATTATTGTAGTAGTGAAGTTGTGGGTGCCATCCCCACCATAGTTTTTCTCTCTAACCAAGAGTTTCTGCATGACCAAAATATATGTGTTATGGAGTGAATCATGTATGATTGTTATCTATTTGTTTTAACTTTATTTTATGTTACTGCATTATTATGTTTATGCATAATAGTAAGGTTATTATTCAAGAAAGGTTTTGAAGTACTGATTCACCCCTCCTCTCTCAGTACATTAGCTTTCCATATTGGGCCTAACAATTGGTATTAAAGCTTGAATCTTGGAAAAGGGTTTAACTACCTAAAGAGAAAGATCTTATCAATGGAAGCCTACAAATAATCTCAGAGGATTGTGTATCTACAAGAAGAGCTGGATAATGCAAATCAAGTGATTGCAGACATGCAAAGGCAAATGCAAAAATCTCTGAAAGTAAGGAGAAGTAATTATTTGATGACTTGCAAGATTCTCAAGAGTTAGTGGAACAAATCGAGACATCATCTAAGAATAGTATATCTCAAGAGACTGAAGAAATGATTGGAATGTTGAAAGAAAAGGGCAATGCATTGGTTGATCAACTAAAAGCAATGAAAAGGGAACATGAACATTTCAGTACACAGATCACTAAAAATCTAGATGCATTAAGGATAGCTGAGGATAAAGCAAGAGATCTACAAAGAGAGAAACAACAACTTGAAGCTCTAGTATATGATAAGGATGATGAAATCATAAGGCTAACTGGTATTCAACAAAATATGACAGATCAACTAGGTTATGCACATCATGAAGCAATTCTAAAGAATGATGAAAATCAATCATTGAAACTTGAAGTATCAAGGTTGACTGGTGAACTTGAAACAGAGAAGAAATCCAAAGAAACATTGGAGAAAAGTTATGAAGCATCAAAGATGTTGGATGAGCAACTGAATACAAGACAACCCTATAAAGATGTAGGACTTGATTACAAAGGAAAAGAATCAACCGAGAAAGGAATTCATACTACCGAGAGAGGAGAATCATCAAAACAAGCTGGAAACAGGAATAACATCAAAAGGAAGAAGCCTATTTGCTACTACTGTGGAAATCAAGGTCATACTGCCAACATATGCCAGATCAGAAAAGGTAAGCAACCGAATATCACTAAGTCCAATGGAAATTGTTACAATTGCAATAAATATGGTCACACATCTAATCAATGTAGGACAAAGTCTGTTAACAACTATCAAAAGGCAAAAGTCAAAGGGTTTTGTAGAAACTGCAATAGATATGGACATAGTACCGAGAAGTGCTGGTCTAAGCAAAAGAACTACATGCGGTATCCACACCGAGCAAACACTAGAGGTTACCAAACTCACACAGATCCTTACCAACAATATGCAGCAGTACCATGGGATTGCAATACAAGGATATGGTGCAAATGTTGTGGAAGATATGGACCTATTAGTGCCAACTATTTTATAAGGTTTGGAATGAACAACCGAAGATCATGGAGAAATCCTGGTATGGCATGTTTTCATTGTCACAAAGTTGGACATTTAGCTGGAGATTGCAGAGATCAACCTAGAAGAGACACTGAAGAGAAAAAAGAAAAATTCAAGATGATTTGGAAAAAGAAGGAAATTATATCAGATGAAGAATGCACCTTACCTACCGAGTTAGGTGCACCTATTTCAAATTAGTCAGGAAAAGGTATGAAGGGATTGCATTCTCTAAAGGTTAAATCATAACAATCCCTATTCTATTATGTACAAAATTCAAAATTTGCATAGTTAAGAAGCAATTAGTCAGTTTATAATACTTTATAGGAAACCTGTCAAGTCGGTTAATAAAGGAAATTTGGTTACTTGGTTAAAACAAAAAAAGGAGTCAATTGGTAAAAGGTGAACCGAGTGCATTTAATGTCTTGACCTAACTTGCACGGAGTCTGATAAGGTATTTTTGAGTACTTAAAAGTGTTTTCGCGGTCATTTTCATTCACCAAGTTTTCGTGAAGCAAAGTAGAGCGAATCAAAGTGATCAAACTTCATTCAGAGCGAACTTCGAGGTATTTACATCAAATCTATTCACACTGTTAAGCTAGTTTCTGATCTAGTCAAATTGCTATTGTCTACCGACTGTGAAGCATCAGT
The DNA here is from genome assembly GCF_030272615.1 of Cryptomeria japonica. Classification (NCBI taxonomy): domain Eukaryota; kingdom Viridiplantae; phylum Streptophyta; class Pinopsida; order Cupressales; family Cupressaceae; genus Cryptomeria; species Cryptomeria japonica. The sequence goes on from NC_081406.1 coordinate 114,545,125, forward strand.
CATTTGTAAACCCTAAGGATAATTTGTTAAATCTTACCCGAAACCTACAATGGCACCCAAGATCCAAGAACCCATAGTTGTCAAAAATGTGGAGAAACCCTCGCTAAAATATTCTTTAACTCCCAAAGTTGCCTCTGAATTAGATGACAAAACTGCATTTTCACTCATCCCGGATTGAGTCTTGTTAGTAGAAGATGTTAGATTCTTCACCAAATGCCGTGTTGAGGAACTCGGTCATGTCAAGATTAGTGACACATATGATGAACTTTGCATTGATGGCAAACTAGATAGCAAATTTGAGCATATCAAAATCAAGGGATTAGCTGAAGCCCTAGTCTATCCCCATGTGTTCAAACCCTAGTGGGTTAAGTTTGTATTGAGTAGAGTACATGATGATTTCATGTGGCTACAAGAGAAACCATTTAAGATCACTAAGGAAATCATTCATCTGATCACCGAGTATCCTATCTATGATCATTCACGAGCATAGAAAATGATATCACAAAAAGAGATAATCAGTCTAACTGGAGTAGAATCTGATTACTAAGGACTAAAATTGAATAATGTCACTAATGCAGAACTCAAGTTTGCAATTAGAGTAATTGGTTACCGTTTCTTCCAATCTGCAAGGGAAAACAGTGTACCATGTGCTACAGTTGACCTGGCCTACAAAATAATGAAGAAGGGAATGAAAGTAGACTTGTGTGAAGTTTTACTGAAGAATTTGTTTGAGAACCTGAACACAATAAGGAAGCCGAAGAAGAACAACTCGAAAAATACACTAAAGTTTGGTTCACTTCTCGTATGCATGTTTTTCTACTTTGAGAAGTTCTTTCCCTCAGTCGGTAAAGTGGTATGGGAGCTACACTGACCTATCACCCATCAGATCAATGACTTCATCAAGAAGTTAGGTGATAACTTTAATGATATCATGGATGATTACTTCAGCAAGTTCCAAGAGAAAATGCACAATAGGTACCAGATTCCACCATAGCTGGTAGAAAAATACAAGGATAATATATGTTTTGAGGTAGACACTGATTATTGTTATGTGAATGTTGTTGAACCGAGGACTCAATCGTTGCAACCAATAGGTTATGAGATTGATTATGATATTACATAGCAGCAAATTGATGCCTATTTATCATTGCCAAGGCATGCAACTGAACTAAGGTATGGAACCTATGAAGAGGTGAAGGAAAAAGTAAAAATGAGCATTGTAGTACCTAAGGCTACAAGAAAAGCTACAAAAATGATAAAGGTTTTATCTAAGAAATTTGGAGAAGAATCCTCCTCTACACCTATCAAAGGCAATCTTGCCATTACTGAAGAGGAATCAGAAGCTCAAGAGGTAGCAATAACATTAAGTACAGAGTTGCCTAAGGGTAAAGTTCTGAAAAGAAAGAAACAGGACATTTCAAAGGCCCTACCGATTCCACCAACAAAGAGACCCAACACTAGAGCATCAGCTGCATCACCAAGTAAGAAACAAAAGAGTGTTACTACACCCAAGGTAACCAAGACCTATAAGAAATCTACACGGAGACTCATTTTGGAAAAAGAGTCAAGTGATACAGAATCTGATGATGCAAATAAATTTCAGATTGTGAAAAGCAAAAAGGTAAATATTCATAGTGTAGAAAACTTTTGTTCCCATCTTAAAGAGTATGGTGGATTTGCAGGATTTAGATATGTTAAGTATGAGACTAGGAATAATGATGAGAAACGACAAATTGAAGAAGCTATCATCTGTACACTTCTAAAGTTTCGGCTAGCTCCATTAGAACTAGCAAAGTCACTTCCGAGTGAATTATACTTACATATTGATAACAAATGGAAATATGCAATGGACTCAGAGAGACAAATAAGAGAAAGAAGTCTAGTCCATCTATTTCCTGATATGTCTATAGCATAAATCAAGGAGCATTTGACCACATACAATTCTAAATCTCTTGTCAAATAGAGAGCCTTAAAATTGATGAATGGGCTATACATAGATGTGGAGAATGAGACAAAAGCCAAGTGGCAGGAGATCTTCAAACAGAAGGATGTCGGTGAACAATCTCAAATTGAAATTGTTGATGTCATCGAGCAAGGTCCAGACCCAGTTGACACTATTCAAATTGATGAAGATGTAATGGATGAAGCAGCACCAAAATAGGAAATGATTGAAGGCACTACCTAAGCAAAACTTGTATCTAGTGAATCTATCTTAGAACAAGTTCAACCTTATCCACCGGTGAAGCCACCTATCTCAACTGAAGCTCCCAAGGACACAGAGCAAGGCACTAAAGGTAACAAATCTAAAGCAGTAGAAGATACAACCAAAGATCAGACGTCTCAAGCACCGTCGAGCACTGCAAATGTTACAGCTAAGACCCCTAGCACCAAGACACTAAAGGGCACTACAACTACAACAAGAACCGACCAAAGTGTTGCATCTACCGAGCACCCTACTGAGGATTAGCAAGCCTCACAAGAACTTGTCTTAGTGCCATCGACCAAAGGAAAATAAAGGAAGGTGAGAAAGAATAGTTTCAAATTTGACTTGTCTAAACCGATAGTGTTGCCCAATGTAGACATCTCCAAATTGAAAGGGCAAGCACTCACTGAATTCGGTGAACTATGCAAAGAAAAGGCCGAACAGGAGAAGCAACTGGCCATACAAAAGAAGAATAAAGTACTTCAGAAGGTTAAGACACTACTAACAGAAATGCTACCTTCAGCTACAGTATCAATCGATGCAGCCATCCATATTCGATTGGATGAACTCCTAAATCAGATTGAGACATCTAGAGTAGATGCATCCGAATACTTGAGCAAACTAAAAGACAAGGAGCTAACTGCTAAAATGATAGAGGAAGTACGAAAATCCATTGTTGTTGGCAAGGTAAAGCTTGTCAAATTCATTGTTGAGTTGTCCCCTAAACTCAAGCATATTGTTTATTTATTCTAGAAATTGTGTACATTTTCCTTATTCATTAAAGATATCAAAAATAAAGCTGATGCAATTGAGAAAGAGATCACTGATCTCTCAACTAAGTTGACCACCAAGCCTAATTTAGTTCAAAATTTTTATACAAAGCTTCAACAGCTCATGGTGCAATAGTTAGAGCTCAGGAATGAAGAGCATAAAATCAGGATGGACATAATGACCCTTCAGACATGATCAACAGAGCTACATGCCTATCAACCACACAAGAGGGAAGCATTCTTGATGGCTTAATATCACTCTTAGCTGATATTCAAGCACAAAATTCATTAATGGAGAGTCTAAAGGATTCACTCTTAGTCACCCTCACCGACGCCCGGACCAAGAATAAGTCTATTTTTGATTAGTTACCACCTCCGGATGGAAATTAAGTTTTTGATGTTTGTCAAAAAGGGGGAGTAATACTATATTTGGAGAGTGATATAGTTTTGGTAACATAGTTTTGAGTATTGTATACAAGGGGAGTATACCGAGCAGAATATACAGAGCATTCAAAGCACAAGCACATAACAAAACCAAACATGCAAAATTCAGAGTTATATACAAAATAATGACAAGGGGAGTATATCTGCATATACTATTTCATTGACTATTGTATATATTGACGAGTGTAGTCATTTTGCAAATATATAGTTTTTGAGTTATGACTTTGAAAGTAGTTTTTGTCAAACATCTCAACTAATGTCAAAAGGGGAGATTGTTACTACTTATCAAATTGTCATTAGTTTTATATTCAAAGTCATACTATATATTCTAGTTGGTTAGTATTACCGATTCATGCAGTCGGTACACACACAGAAGTATGAACAGTCTAGTCGGTTACAGAAGAAAGCAATCATAGAATGCAGTATTCATCGAGCTGTTTACCGAGTATTGTTTCATGGCTACCAAGCAGTAAAATTAACTCACTGAGTTAATATTCACTGAGTGAAATGTTTTACCAGATACATTGAACCTGGACATGCACATGAAAACGTGTTACAAGATCGAGGCACATCTAACCGTTATTACATTAGAAATTGCACTAGAAGATTGTGTATGATTGCAAGGTCAATCTAACCAATGAAATATTTTGTTTAGTTATTCATTTGAGGAATATTTTTTGTAAGATTGAAGCAATGAATTAGATCACCGCTATAAGAAATCTATTTATACACCATGGGAAGAGAGAAATGAAAGTGTATGAGTGTATGTGTGTGTATGTATGAAGGAAGACTGTTACAGAGACACAAAGAGGTCACTGAGAAGGTTATCAGTGAACAGTCAAAGAACAGAGTAAACAGAAGGGTTTACCGAGTTACAATATGGGTTGCCGAGGTATGCTTCAAGCTAGGTAATCTTATTCTGAGCACATAGAATCTACTATAACATTTCAGATGTAAAGTTGCAGATATTTGTAAAGTCTTATTGTAATATTTTGAAGTTGAAAGAGATACCTTTAACAGGGTAAAAGACTCTAACCAAGACTATAAATTGTAAATCCTCTAACCAGGTGCAACATTTATATAGTGTTGTGAAATCCTTTAGTAAGGTAGATCTAACAGATCTTATTACTCCTAACAGGGTAAGCTATCAGAAATAGCTAAATGTAGCTCTAACCGAGCAATCTTTATTATTGCAATAGTGAAGTTGTGGGTGCCATCCCCACCGTAGTTTTTTTCTCTAACCAAGAGTTTCTGCATGACCAAAATATATGTTTTATGGAGTGAATCATGTATGATTGTTATCGGTTTGTTTTAACTTTATTTTATGTTACTGCACTATTATCTTTATGCATAATAGTAAGGTTATTATTCAAGAAAGGTTTTGAAGTACTGATTTACCCCTCCCCTCTCAGTACATTAGCTTTCCATATTGGGCCTAACAAACCTCACCTTCATCTTTCCTTATACACTGGTGTCTAATACCAAACCTATTGATGCATTCCCTCACCAAGTTTGGACAAATGATCGCTAAAGGAAAGGCTACAACTTCCACCAAACAACTATTTTCTATGTCAATCATGAATGGTTCTGACATTTGACTCTTTAACCTCTCTAAGAGATCACCCATGTTAAAATCTCTTAGGGCAGTGTAACTGAATTCAGGATGCACATATTCTAGACTAGCAGCATTTTCGAATAAATGAAATGCAGACTTCACTTTCACTAACTCAGCCATTAAAATACAATTCCTCAAGTAGGAAAAAAACCAGAAGTAAAAGCCAACAGGGAAAATGGAAGAACTGAACTCACCTTGTGCCAACAAATTCTTGAAATCCCTGTGCTTGTAAAATTTTTTACCTCTTTCCACCTCCAGCACCTGATAAAAAACTGGATGAGTTGTTGGTAAAATCATCTCTTATAATGGTTCCATATATCAAGTTTAAATTCATTGAGAAACAAATTTGCCTCACATATGCCAAAGATTTTGATATGACAAGCATTAAATGCAATCTCTTAACTTCTGTCACCTCACTCATTCCACTCATTGCAACTATTTTGACGCATGTCATTAACTTAACTTTCCATGATTACAAACATCCAATCATGTGCCTTGAAAGAGTCGGTGTTAGCTATTGTCTTTGAAAGAAGAGTCTTAGGCATTCAAAATGAATCATAATATACCCTTATTTAACCCCACGAACCCATTAAACATAAAGGTTCAAGTAAGTTCACACATGTTCAACCATGTTTATGTATTTATCAAGAAAGACTCCCGACTATGTTGAAAAGAAAGGAGAAATAACCAATTTGAACAAAAACAAAAAGTTCAAGGAAATTCATGATGGTTCAAATAGGTTCACACAAGTTCAATAAGGTACACATTTTACAAACTGTCGACCTTACATTTAAATACAAGGATAGAAATTACCATAGAACTAACTTTCCCAAAATGAACCTTGATCATGACATGAACTAGAACACAAAAATTGAAAGACGATGACAAAACCTAGGATATAAGCAAACTTTTGCCAACATCAGCTCTGACTGGAGACTGGATTTCATGCCTTAAATATAGAGAACTTGAAACTATGGTTCTGCATAACTAAAACTAAGGAAGGGATAAACAAACACAAAAACAAGACAAAAACAAAAAGAAACAACAAAAACTATATACAAAGGACGAACAGCTTCAGAACCTATAAAGCTTGAGATCTTGCCCATTGTATGACAAGGGAAAGATCACACCATTAGAATATGAGAGCTTTAAATAATTTGGTCCTAGTACCTAATGAATCTTGAAGGGGCCCTTCCATAGAGAATCAAATTTTCCATGTGCACCTTTTGGCTCCCTACGCTTATCCCACAAAAGGACCTCGTCACCCTCCATGAACTTCTGAGGCTTTGCCTTTTTGTTAAATATTTGTTTGACATGAGCTTGATGCAGAGTTATTTTGTCAACCAATTATACTCTTTCCTCCTCTAACTTGGTGAGATACATAATCTGCTTCTCAATAGAATCGTTGAAGAGTTGATCCTCAATCTTGATCTAAAGTTCGGAAGCAACCAATTCCAATGGCAACGTCACTTGGGCTCCAATCTCATATACTAATTCAAAGGGTGCCATACCAATTTCTCTCTTTGGAGTTATCCGATCAGCCCACAGAGATTCATAAAGATGTTTATGCTAGGTTTTTGTATTCTCATCAACCAATATTTTCTTTATATTGACCAAGTTTTTATTACTTGACTCAGCCTAACCATTTCCCTATGGATAGTAATCAGATGAATGCACTCAAGATATGCCATGATCATACCAAAACATCATTAACTCCTGAGAAGTAAAATATGAAGCATTATCTATCACTATTCTTTGTGGCACACTAAAAGGAACCAATATGTTGTTCTTCAAAAAATCACAAACCACCTCTGTGGTTGTTCTCTTGGTTGGTATAGCCTCGACCCATTTGGTAAAATAATCGGTTGTTGTCAATATGTATGAATGCCCTACACTTAATGAAGGATTCACTAGACTAATAAAATCAAGACCCCATTGCTTAAAAGGTTCCTCTACAACAACTGGCTTCAAAGGAAGAGCCACTAATTGAGGTCTCCCAGTAAACATCTTACACTTTTCACATTCTGCAACCCATCTATATGCATCCCTGAACATGCCAAACTGATAGAAACAACTTCAAAGAATTTTAAATGCAGTAACAGTTGAGGAAAAATGTCCACTGCAGGCCTCATTATGATATGCATGCAATAACTTTTGTTGTTGCTCTTTATCTACACATCGCAAATAAGTACCATCTAAGCCCTTCTTATACAAAATATCCTTCCAGATTACATATTATTTTTCCTTAAGTTTAAGATTCATTTTCTCTTTAATAGAGAGATTCCTCGGACAGCTAACATAAGTCAAATAATATGCTACATCAGAAAACTAGGGGGCTTGTAAACCAACAAACAAGGTTAATGGAAATTCTTCCTCTTTTTCTACATTGTTTTTTGCAATCAATTTGGACAATCCCTTACCTCTCACCAATTTTGTAGGACATATATCTATATAATACTCTTGAATTTTGGTCACCCATGTAGCCCTCTTATTAAGTCCAACTTCTTGCTGGGTTAAGATGCTCTGAATCGCAGTATCTAGAATGAATACCATAGAGAATGAGAGTGCAGAAAGTAATATCTGAATTTCTTCACAACCTTAATAACTGTGAAATCTTTCTTTTCAAAAAGTGAATAATTAAGCTCGTGTTTCTTGAGAGGAACACTCATAAATGTAATAGGTGCTTCAACTCATGCATCATCTTTTTACAATAGGATCCTAGACATTGTGTGCTCTAATGCATAGCAATACACAATAAAATATTTTTTTAAATTTGGATTGATAAGAGTAGGAGCCTTAGCAACTGAACTTTTAACTCTTTCAAATGCTTCCATATCCTCTTCAATCCATTTGAAAGGATTTTTTTTTCTCATCAACCTGTTAGGTCCCAAAGACAACTGAGAGGGGGGGGTGAATTAGTCGTCAATTAATTTCAAACCAACACTAACTTAACCAAACTTAATGCATAATACCAGTAAACCAAACTTTATGCCAGTAAACAGTTTTAATAGTTAATTGCAATGTCAGTAAAGTTTAATGCATGAAACCGAAAGGCAAATAACACCCACAACACATAACACAAATATTTGTACGTGGAAACCCTGTAAGGGGAAACCACAGTGGGAAACCTTACCCACAATCAGATGATACTACTGTAGATAGTATGTGTGTACAATATGGTGTCTGCACATGCAGAAAGGCCAACTGCCTAGAGCTCACTGCTCAATCACAAAATGGGAGTCACACTGACTACAATTGGATGGTTAAATCCAATGACAATGTACTGCTCAAAATAACATCATGATATGCTGGATTCAGTACTGGTTAAGTTCTGTTTGCCTTCTTCAAATCCTCCTTGAATCTTAAATGATGTCTACGTTTATAACTCTACTTATATTCGCATATACCTTATTATATTCCCTTTTTCACTCTCACTTCATAATCTCACAAATGAGATCTTACATTTATACCAAAACCTAAGACCAAATGTGTAGGTCAGATCACTAAAGATATTACAATAAAATCAATTACAAATGAATCAATATGTGATGCATTATGTCGACTTAATGAATTTACAATAATAACAAATCATCTCCATAATGTGTCATACTGATCTGGAATGGATAATGCTTGTCGGTGCATAAACTAGACCTATTTGCCAGTAACAACAAATATGCAAACCCAATTAGATCAATGACCAAATCACCAAAACAAAGTGTCCAAACAATGTCTTCCACATAACCAAGTATTATCCAAGTCATCCTTAATGTTGGTGAACAATATATCCTACCAGTGAACCAGATATTGGTGATTGTGTATAAGTCACTGAACATGCCGGTGAACATAACCAAGAATCTCCAAGTGTTGAAAGGTATTGACAAGTGTTGACATCAATCACAAAACCAGTGCAATACATCCAAAATACTAACAATCTCCCCCTTTGGCATTGATGGCAACACAAGATGGAAAAACCATCTAAGTGCCAAAACATAAATGCAAAAAACCAAAAACCAACAATCTCCCAAAGAGATCATTAACCAGAAATGAAAATATAGCTACAGAGACAAACAATCTCTCCCCCAATGAATAATCTCTCCATAGTGTGTTTTTTTATAGATATCTCTCCCCCTTTGACATCAAATGTCAAAGGAATACAAAAACTAGATTCAAACAATTCATAGAACTCATTACAAAATACCAACTTTTCAATTTATCCAACTACTCCCCCTGAGATGTATCTCTCCTCATCAAAGCCAAAAAAAAGAACCCTCTACTAATTCTATCGGTTTGATGCCAAGCATCAACTATCTAAGTCTCTACTGATGGGGGTATAACCCCAAGATACTCTCTAAGATATTCAAAAGTTTCCTTAGGAAAAGGCTTAGTAAAAATATCTGCAATCTGCTCTTTAGTATTCACATAAACCAATTTCACTTCTTTTGCTTCAACATTCTCTTTCAGAAAATTGAATTTGATAGAAACATGTTTAGTTTTTGAGTGAAATACCAGATTATTAGATATATCAATTGCTGCCATATTATCACAGTAACTGATTATAGGTTCTTTTCATTTTACCTTTATGTCCTTCAATGTTTTCTTAATCCATAATATCTGGGTACAATTAGTTGTTGTTGTAACATATTCTGATTCTATTGTTGAGAAAGATGTGCAACTCTATTTCTTGCTCAACCAAGAAATTAATCTTCTACCAAGAAAGAATGCTCCACCGGTGGTTCTCTTTTTCTCATCTACATCTCATGCCCAATTTGCATCTGTGTATGCATATAAATCAAAATTTTCATCTTTAGGATACCATAAACCAAGATTTGTTGTGCCTTGTAGATACCGAAATATCCTTTTCACTGCTGATTAATGATTTTCTTTAGGATTACTTTGAAATCTTGAAACAATACATACTACATTCATAATGATGCTCTGCAAAATGGACAAAGGTTAGACTAGAACCTGTGGTCATATAACACACAAAAACAACAAGAAACCAAGATCAAAGTTAGTGTTATTTAGCCAAAGATTAATCTAAGCAGGCGTATCAAAAGAGACTAAAAACATGATAAAGAATTTAACTATGGAAGTAAATACCACAAGACATCTCCAAATGTCTTTTAACATGCTCTTAGCTCCTTCTCCTTTATTCATCTCCTCTCCAAGTTCCAAATTAGTATAGCTCTTAGCAGCTTTTTGCACTATGAATGCTTATGGAGGTTCAAGATTGAAATGTTTTAACTATGCTATGCAAGTGTAAAACAAACTTAATTAGACATGGTATGAAAATGAACTAAGATTTATTTTAGTCCAAAATGACAATATATGTGATTTATGCTAAATGCTCTCTAAAATTCACTATAGGTTAAATGCATATAAGTTTTTAGGATCATGGCTAAGAATGTTAAATGCTTGAGGATTAGAAAATGAGGAATGTGAGCTCTATTTATAAGAAAAATGGAGCAATGGATGGTTGAGATTGAGTAATCTCAACAAAGGTCAGGATTGAATGATATTCAATCCATGTGAGGGCTTTCAACCCAATCCAAAGATGACAAGTGTCAACATGAGAGGGGTTTAGAGGAGAGAGAATAAGCATTAAATGCTTGACATAACCTGAGAGTTAACCTGGGAGTTAAGGTCAAGGTTGGGTTGAATGGATAAATTCTTTATTCAAAGAATAAAGCTTTTATCTAGTGGATAAATTCTTGTGCAAAGATTAAAGGGATAACCATGGTCAAAGTAATAAATGCTTGAGGAGACACATGAGTCACATGAGGGTTGAGTTAAGAGTTAACCATAAATAGTCATGTAAGAGCCATTAGTGGTTTAGAAGACTTTAGAGGTTAGCTTGTTGAACACATAAAGCATTAAATATTTTTCAAAGACTTTGGAGTCTTTGAGAAGTGACTTCAAGTTGCTTAGGATTGTGACAATAATTAGGGGATGGATTAGGTTAATTAGGAAGGGGTTAGAAGAATCTAGAAGGGGTTTAGGAGTGCAAGTGGGTTTGGTGGGTGAGGGAAAATAGGATTTTATTAAAATTAAAATTCATTTATTTCAATAAATGTGTGCAAGTTGCATTTATAGGAAAATGCAAGTGGGGGCGATTTAATGATTTAAATAAATATTTTCTTTAATTTATTTGAAAGAAGAAAGGGGATTAAATTGAATAAATAGGATTTATTCATTTAAATGATTGTGAATTTCATTTAATGAATTAATTAAAATAAATTGAATAATTTATTTAATTAATAGGAGAATGTTTGAAGATGAATTAATTAAATATTAATTTAATTAATTGATGGCTAGTGGATTTTTAATCAAATAAATATCAAATATTCATTTAATTAAAATGGACAGATTTATGTGACTACATTTGCCCCTCTTTGAGACGGTGCAGTTTATCGCGTCATTTCAAAGAAAGAAAAATAGGTGTGAAGAAATGCCCCATAAAATGTTAATTTAGTGGGTGGTATGCCCCCTCGAGAGATGGGCCAAAAAATTTCAAAAAATCAGGCGATCTCTCGAAAAAGAGTGAAAATTGGCAGAGTGATAGAAGAGAAGAAGTTAGCAATGCTAGTGAAAAATAGAAGAAATCGTAGATAAAATGGAGAAATGAGAAGCTCGGGAAGTTCACAGAGACCACAGCGGTGAGCGAGAAATTAGGGTTATGGCGAAGGGTTTATATGGGGAGAAAGGGGTGAAAATAGGCTCATTTGCATTCACGTCCATAGTGAAATTTTAGCTCTAATAGTGACTTTTTGGAAGAGCAAGGAGCAATCAGGATGCTGGTTCCCATAGCAGAGCACCGTTTAGACTGAGTCCGTTGATTTCAGCGGCCAGACGACTACGGACTAGTAGTATGTGAATTTGAATTTTTTATTTTTGTGCATTTTTAATATGTTTTTAGCTAGGTCCAAGTTGAGTCAAGACAATAGCGCTAAACTATGTTTGCTATGGCACTATTGCATAGTAGTTTTAGCACTTTTGCAAATGTAGCGCTATTGCATAGTAGTTTTAGCGCTTTCTCTTGTTTAGCACTATTGGATAGTTTATTGAGCACTTTTGTGGTTAGGTAGCACTATTGCATGGCCAATATAGCACTATTGTTGTTTGAGCGCTATTGCCTAGTTGATTGAGCGATTTTGTTAGGAGATTAGCGCTTTTGTGTGCAAGATAGTGCCTTTTTGTAGGAAAATAGATGCCCTAGTTTGTGTGAACAAAAATCTCCTAATGCCAATGATGGATGGATAGAGAGATAAGTTTAGAGTTGTTTTGAACCATAGCAGCCCTGATAAGACTTAGGTCATTAGGATAAATGTCTGTTGAAGTCTAGGTGTGCCATGATTGCTTACCTATTGAGACTCAAAAATACTTGATCAAAGTATCTGTTGATAGTCTAGGTTTAAACTTAAGAAAGTTTGAAACAAAACAATTGATGATGATGATTGACGCATGTGTGCAGGAGGATCTACGAGTCTTACAATTGCGCGAGAGGCATCCCACCACATAGGTGTTGTGCGATTGGTTGACAGAGGCCAAGGTGGATTACATTGCAGCTACATGCCTATTTGATGTGATGTATATGCCCGTGATTCGGATGAATCACGGTTTGATTACAACATTGGCAGAGCGGTGGCATAGTGAGACATGTGCATTTCACTTAGCACTGGGAGAGATGACAGTGACTCTGGAGGATGTATGATGCATCCTGCACATTCCTATTCGAGGAGAGCTAGTGAGTTATGATCGAGCGTGGGGGACCCTAGAAGTGCAAAGATTTTTTGAGGAGGATGTTTATATTGATGATGGGTCGATAGCTTGAGAGAACATAGCTGCATTGTATGAGCCATTACTAGCAGTGTTATTAGGGATTATTGGGGGACTGTTGTGTCCAGATAGATGCTCGCATGGACTTGTTGTTGGTTGGGGGCAGGTGATCGAGTAGATGATAATAGAGGGGACCCGGTTTGCATGGCGACCGTGCGTGCTATCGCACTTATATCGGGAGTTACATGAGGTAGCATATCGAAGGATGGGCTCCTTGGGAGTGGGTATCACACTACTTCATATTTGGGCATGGGAGCATTTATCAGTTACCTGACTAGTCAGCTTGAGATTCCAAGCAGTGGATCAGCCCTATGTATAGATGTATGGAGGGATGATGAGTCAGCCCCACCTGGGGAAGTTAGAGTGGTGGCGGCGGGCACTAGATGATCTGGATACAGTGATCTGGAGACCATATATTGAGTGTGAGCCATGGGAGGATGATGTAGAGGCCTTTCCATATATGTTCATGACACGGTACCTCATTGGTAGGACAACCTACAATGTGGAGAGACAGTTGCCGGGTAGGGTGTTGAGACAGTTTTGGTGGAGACAGGGATTTCCTAGTGGTTTAGGAGTGTATGCACAGGTAGTGCAAGAGAGGTGTCTGTGGGGACCGGTGTTACCCTATGATTAGGCATTGGCAGAGTTCCGCACATTGCAGGCAAGACCATGGCAGATGAGGTCGAGGGTAGTAGATGTTGGGGTGTCAGAGGAGTACACGCAATATATGGCAGCACATCCTATTTCGTGGATATCAGATTCCACATAGCTGATTCCAGAGTTTGAGGATAGGGGATGGAGATGAAGGAGGAGAAGAGGTCGTGGAGTAGTAGGTGGACAAGCGAGAGGGGATGGTGATGGTGGGGATGAAGGAGGAGGAGGAGGAGAGGTTGGGGGTTTTGGAGGAGGCGATGGATTCGGAGGTGGACATGGCGGTGGTGGTTGATTTCAACAGAGAGGGAGAGGTGGGCAGCCATTGCGGCTATCTCAGGGACCTTTGATATAGGGAGGCATGAGACTAGGTGGCAGGGATGCAGGTGAGGGACAGGCACCTATGGAGACAGAGGGGGCCATGGGAGAGGCAACCACTAGAGAGGCACCTATGGATATGGGGGAGGGAGCTACAGGGGGATATTTGTGGGATCATATGATAGGATATTTGTAGACTCGTATAGAGGATTTGTAGGCTGAGGTGGCAGCTAAAGATGTGTAGCTGTTTGCACGAGAGTCAGAGCTAGCTATAGTGCTATGGGAGAGGGATGATGCAGTGGAGAGATTAGTAGAGCCTCAGGAGAGAGTCCGGGTGGGAGTAGGAGCACAGGGTCCTATTGGGGAGGTGATGATGGAGATCCGGCAAGCACAGACAGAGATAGAGTATTGGTGGGGGTTATATGAGCAGGTGGTGCCAGCTAGTCAGCGAGCACTAAGCTATTCCCAAATGCAGTAGGCCAAATTAGAGCAATTGCAGAGGCTGCAGAGCAGTGGGGGTGTGATGGGTCCTCCATGGAGAGATAGATCAAGTGATGCAGGAGCTAGTGGGGGTGTGATGGGTCCTCCACTGAGAGATAGATCAGGTGATACAGGGTCTAGTTGGGGAGTAGGTGGTGATGGTGGTGCAACATCTGGTCAGAGTGGCATCTGAGAGAGCATTTTGTATATTTTGATATTGTCATTTTGGGCTATACTTTGGATGGCTCTTGGTAGCCAATTTTTTGGACTTTATTGTACACTGATACATGAGATGATATATATAAGGAGATTCCATATTTTGTGATGACATGCATGTTGATATGTATGAATTTTATGCAGGATGATGATCTTATGAGTTACACTTAGATGTATAGTTGTACTTGCTATATGTATGTGTTTATGAGATGATTCCTATATGCATGTTTTATGATGTTTTACTCTTACATGATGCTTATATGCAAGTTGTATGATGTTGGATGCTAACATGTGGATGTAGGTTGATATATGTGTGCATTGATGTTTTGGGATGGAATGTCTTATGTATGTAATGCCATGATGGTTATGTATGCATAATAAAATGATGATTATGATGGTATAGATAGTATCTTGTACTTTATATTGATACAATGATGAGATAATAATATGCAAATAATGTTAATGTAATGCTTTGAATGAAAGATTTATTTATGGTTATGCATCTAGATGGTTAAAAATGAATGTAACATGGATAAACAAATGTAAAGTACAAATGTTTAAATGATGATTTCTAAATGAATGCATATGTGTAATGTATGAACCAATGTTTTGAGGCAAATGGTTTTTATGATTCTAAATGTCAAAATATGATGAAGTAAAAATGATAATGTGATGATGATGCAACTCATGGTTTAATGAATAACTGCACCTTAATACAATTAACAGGATAATGGATGGTTTCTTAATGAATCTTAAATGGTACTAAATGAATGCATTTGTAATGGCTAATCATGGTAGTAAATGCAAATAAGGACAATTTATCATATAAATGAATCTAAATGTCATGAGTGCAATAATGAAATGATATAATAATACTAATGCAAGTAAATGAGAATGAACTATATGTAGTAAATGCATCTAAATGATATTAAATGCACGCTAATTAATGGCTAAATTTTTTGAATAAAACTATATGCAAGTATATGATAATGAACTATATGTAGTAAATGCAACTAAATGGAATGAAATGATGATGTGATTATGATAGATAAATGCAAGGTTGTTTAAACTTTGCATGATGCACTGATGATGTATCAAAGAACTCTGTCATGATTATATCCAAGACCAACTCAATTTTCCACAACTGTTCATCTCTGTTCATACTTGTATACAAAACCATGCTTATGAATAATGAATGAGTAAATGGATGGGTGATATGCAACAGAATGCAATATAAATAGATGAGATGAAATGTCGATCCATAGTGCTTTATTTTCATCATTGAGATTTAAAATGTTATAAGAAAATACAAGCAACTTGACATAATGATTCAAGATGACCTGAGTATTGCTTACATGGATTTTGATTTAGCAAGTTAATACAAGCAACTTGATATAATGGGTCAAGTTGACCTGAGTATTGCTTGTGGAATAGACAGGGATCATCTCCTTTCATGCATGACTTAGAATGTCCTCCTTGATCTTGGGTCAGTCATATTCTGAGACAAGTTCATACCATAATAAGATAAAATCTTTATCGAGCTTGGATGAGGTAGGAGGAACCAAAGAAAGAGCATTGTACCTATAGGCAAAAACCATATTTTAATGAATAAAGAATATGGATCCTGGATAATGGTTCATGCTCATATGGTCGAGGTATATGTTGTAGTCAGTAAGTCATAGTGATCCATGACTGTATTTTCGCATAAGATCACGTAACTTAGTGAACTTACCATGTAGACACCATTAGTACATGTCCCAGAACTTCATCAGAATAATTCACAGAAGACATACAAACAATGCTTAGGAACCAACACGAACACTCTAATCACTCATGGATATCCCGAAGTAGTGTAGGAACTTGATATATATAAATGAATGGATAACCTACAAATCAACCAAGTATTTGATAGCTTAAACAAAATTTTCTTGTCAAAGAAAACGTTATTGTGTCTTTGTTTTTGTAAGGAAGGATGCATCCTTATTAAGATAGTTTGCGTGTTGATGTTAATTTTTTGGTCGATTTGATAAGTGATCATCATGCGAGTATTTTTTTCAATGTTTGTTTGGTATCTACTTAGATGAGTATGTACAATGTGTTGCCATGTTTTTTATTTTCGATGTTTTCTGATGTTTTTGGATTTTGTGAGATAGTTTTCCAATGTTTTTGATATTTTGTGAGACATTTTCGAATGAAGAACCCGACGAATCACAAGTAATGTAGAATCCACTTCCATCAATATGTTAAGGGCATTGCCCCCAGTTTTAGACATGACTATGAAAAAGCGGGATGCAACACGCATGAAGTACTTTCTTAATTGCAGATCAATAACAAGCCATGGTTTGGATGGATGGATGTGTGTATGTAATGAATGTGATCACAACAAGCCTAAAAGACAATGGAGCCATAGCCTTTATGAGTGGTGCCTGTTTGCCAGGTTTTCACCATCGCACTTACCCAAGGTGCCACCGGAGTGGTTGTTCACCATTTGGATGCATGATTTTTCTTTACTATTTTGATGTTTCTGTATTTTCTTCAAGACATTTTTCTGAATGTTTTTGGTGTTTTTCTAGTGTGTATGGGAGCCCGATGCTCTATATAGCTTATGTATTAAACCTTTTGAGGTGCATGCTATTGATTGGATCTGCTAGCAGTTCTCCTTCTGAAGTAGCCAACTAATATGCCCCAGACCCAAATACAGCAGTGATAACATATGGACCCAGCCAGTTTGATTCAAAATTTCCCTGATGTTCTCGGTTGGGTTGGTTACAACAATTCTCTCGAAGAATAAGATCACCTACCTCAAATGTATGAGGTCTAACTCAGTGATTGTAGCTTCTGCTCATGCGCTGCTGATAGGCTTTGAGATGATTGTATGCAGCTTGTCATTTCTCATCAAGTATCTCTAAGTCCTGAAGACGTGATACTCTATATGATTCATCATCTACCAAATTATGCAAGGAAACCCATAGAGATGGTATCTCAACCTCAATAGGAAGGATGGCTTCTGCACCATAGACCAGTGAGTAAGGAGTTGTGCCTGTGGGGTTTGAATACTAGTTTGATACGCCCATAGTGCTGGATTTAATTGAACATGCCAGTCATGGCCAGCATCATTGATTTCCTTCTTGAGGATTCTTAATATGTTCTTATTTGATGCTTCGGCCTAACCATTCCCTTGTGGGTAATGGGGAGTGGAAAAGTAGTGTTGGATGTGAAACTTCTCATAGAGTTCATGGACATCCTGATTTTTGAAAGGGAGACCATTATCTGTGATGATGGACATGGGTACACCATACCAGCAGATGATGTAATTAAGGATGAATGAGGCGATCTACTTGTCGGTGACTCGGATAAGTGGAATAGCTTCAATCCATTTTGTGAAGTATTCGGTGATGGTAATAATGAATTTGTGGTCATTGGATGAAGATGGATGGATTTTACCCACAAGGTCAAGTCCCCATTGACAAAAGGGCCATGGTGTTGTGATTGGTTGCAATTTCTGTGCTGGTGCATGTATCAGGTCTCCATGAACTTGGCATTTTTTGCACTTTCTAACAAAGTAGTAGGAGTGTTTTTCCATGGATGGCCAATAGTATCCAACACATATGATCTTCTTGGCTAGTGACGGGCCACTTTCATGAGTTCCATAAATTATTTCATGTACCTCTTCCAAGGCCTTTGTTATCTCATCTTGTTCTAGACATCGAAGGAGAGTACCATCAAGACTGCGTCGGTATAGGGTTTCAACAATAATGGTATATCGAGTGGTTTGGTGAATGAAGGTTTTACGTTGGTTATTCGATTGGTTAGGAGGAAGTGTGTGATCATGGAGGTAGATGTAAAACTCACCATACCATGGGTATTCAGAACCAACAAGGCAACATATCATCTTAGATTCGGGGATATCATAAGCAGGAATCCAAAGCTATTCAACCAAGAACTCATAGCATGTTGAATTTTTCAGAAGATCTAGAAGAGATCCAATAGTAGCCATAGCATCAACAGCTTGATTCTGGTTCTAAGGTATCTACTCAAAGGTGATACTAGTAAATGATGCCTTTAAACTATCCACCATTTGTTTATATGGCATGAGTTTATCATCTTTGGTCTGATATTCATCAGTTGCTTGTCAAATGACCAGTTGGGAGTCGCCATATACTTGCAGTTCTTGTAACTTCCATTTTATGGCTATCCTGAGTCTTGTGATCAAGGCCTCATATTCTGCTATGTTGTTTGTGCATGGAAATGTAAGCTTGTAAGACTTTGGGATGTTGTCACCTTGAGGTGTGATAAACAAAATACCTACCCTCAAGCCATGCCTAGTGTATGAACCATCAAAGTATAGTTTCCATGGTTGTGTTGTTGTAATAATGAAGATCTCTTCATCTAGAAAATTGGAAATGAGAAGACGATCACTTGTGAGGGGTGCATCAGCCAACTGATCTGCAATAACTTGTCCTTTGATAGCCTTACGGTCCACATACTTGATATCAAATTCACCGAGAATCATCACCCATTTGGTCAAACGGCCTATCAATGCTGCTTTGTTGAGTAAGTACTTGAGTGGATCAATCTTTGCAATGAGCTATACTTTATGTGTCAATAGATAGTGCCTCAGTTTAGTGGCTGCCAAGATTACTGCTAGGCAAGCTCACTCAATATTGGTGTAATTGATGTAATTGAGTTCATAGCCAACCAGCATGCGAGAGATGTAGTAAACAGCACACTTTTTCCCTTCTGCATTATGTTGTGCCAATAGTACACCCAATGCTATACTTGTTGCTAAAAATAGAGCAATAGAGGTCTACTTGGATGTGGTGGGATCAATAATGATGTATGCATGAGATAATCTTTAAGCATCTGGAATGCTTGCTGGCATCTAGTATCCCACTGAAAGCAGATATTTTTGTGTAGCAGGTGTGTAAATGGGTGACATTTATCTGCTAGTTGTGTAATGAATCTACAGATAGATTGAAGCTGCCCTTGTAGTGTCTTTAGCTGACTGATGTTCTTTGGTGGTGGCATGTCCATGATTTCTTTGACCTTTGCTAGATTGACGTCAATGCCTTTACTTGAGATAATGTATCCTAGAAGTTTCCCAGAGGTTACTCCAAAGACACATTTCTTTGGGTTGAGTCAAACATGATATTGTTCTAGTCTATCAAATATTTTCTCTAATATGTCCAGATGGCCTTCTCTTGTGAGTGATTTTGCTAGTAAGTCATCAACATAATCTTCCATTATGGTATGCATCATATCATGGAAGATAGTGGTCATTGCTCGTTGATAGGTCGCTCCTGCATTCTTTAAACCAAAAGGTATTACATTCCAACAGTATGTGCCCCATGGACATATGAAAGTTGTCTTATGTTGATCCTCTAGTGCGATCTTTATCTAATTGTACCCTAAAAAGCCATCCATGAGTGAAAGCGTGACATGTCCTATTGTTAGGTCTACTATGACGTCGATATTTGGTAGGGGGAAGTCATCTTTAGGACATGCCTTGTTTAGATCTCTGAAGTCAGTACAAATACGGATGCCCCCATTTGGTTTTCCGATAGGCACAATATTGGATATCCAATATGCATAATCAATTGGTCTAATAAAACCAACATCCAACAGTTTCTTAAGTTCTGCTTTGACTAGTACTACAATTTGGGGATGCATCTTATGAAGCTTTTGTTTGACAGGCTTGGCTCCTTCTGCTATTTTGAGGTGATGCATGACTAAATCTAGATCAAGACTAGGCATGTCTGCATATGACCATGCAAAGTTAATCTGATGCCTCTAGAAGAATTTGACAAACTGAGGCTGTTCCTCTGGAGTCAAAAGAGATGCTAGATGTATGTGGTGAGGAGTTTCAGGACTCCCCACATTGTATTCTTTTGTCTCTTCAATAAGAATCATTGATCGTTCCTACCATGTACTAGAGGGAAGGATGTCAAACTTTTCATCCTTAGGCACCTCAGAGAGGTTTTCACCATTGGATACGCTCTTTCTTTTTACTTTTGTGGGATCAAACAGTTCCACAATGTGGTTTTCACTGGAAGATCCATGTTTTATTTTTATACTTTTGCAGCTGAAAGATTTGGCATCTGCCCCAAAGTATGTTGCACTATTAAGTTCTATGGTGAATCAAGCTTTGTGATCCTCGCTCGGTATGTTAACCCGTAAGTCCAAGAAGTCAATGATCACCTCATCATTTTGGAAATGGTCAAGACATGGGGAATTAGGTTGGTTCCATTCAATGAGTTTAGAATGGATAATGGGCATTACCTCATCAATTAGGTCGAGTGTGTTAGATGTGTTAGTGAAGGTTAAGATGTTGTGGTGAAGTTCGTTGATGGTACTCTCCTTGTTAGAATCAAGCGTAGGATGTGATGTAGGGTCTGTGGAAGAAGTTTCCAGTTTAGGAACCCAGGAGGTCTTTATCTGTGCTTCTCCATAAATAGGGATGTCTTTGTGGGGTGGAGGTAGTTATGTGTCTTCCTCATCTAAAGTATTAAGTTGTACCGAATCAAATTCCCACTCATGCGAGTCAATTCTCTGAGTCACTTTCTAGTAGTTGATTACTGTACCAGACTGGGATATCTTTTGAGTTAAACACTGCAGGTGTGATCGGTTGATGTACCTTTGTAGATGAAATGGTCGGTGCTGCAGGGAGAATTATGGGGATCAATGAATCTGATACTGGGAGTATCGGTAGTGTTGAATCTGCTGTTGCTGCTGGAATTGCCAGTGTTGTCGATGCTGCTAGGAATTCTAATATAGTTGTTGTTGCTAAGGGGACTATTGATGTTATTGCCACTACTGATGGTGTTGCTGGTTCGATTGATAGGATGACTGGCATTGCAGGTGGTTTTTTTGGGATTTTTAGCCTCAATGGGGCCGTTGCTATGTTTTTGGGTGCTCCTTTTATAATCAAAGGCGGCCTCTTCGTAGTAGGTTGATATTGTGGTTTGCTGGGTTTCCCTTTGAATCTAAGCTTAGGAAGGATCTCCTTTTGAAATCCTAAGCCTATTTTATCTTTGGGTTTTAATTTCGGCTGTAGTGGCTCATGTTGCCCTTGCTTACAATGCCCTAAAGCACTTTGACCATCATATCCCATTCTTTGCATAATGAGAAGACCTTTGCCATATTGATCTGTGGGAAGTTTAGCTTGCGGAATGTCAGTGGTTATAGGATCTTTATAGATCCATTCTGCTAATTCTTCATCTTTGGTTTCCTCTTCTTGATTCTTCCAAGGATGAAAGGTGTCAATGTACATGCTAGTTTGACCAATGATGTTTAGAGTACCTGTTTGAGGTTTGCCATGTGTTTTAGGAGAAGTGGGCATTTGTCCAACACAAAAGAGTTGGCTTAGATTGTATTCTCCAGGACCTTCCTCTGTTATTTTCATCTTGAGCTTCTCTTGCTTGGGTATAGTGGTGTTTGAACTAGAAAGAGAGGCTAGACTTATGTATGACATGGAGGAGATGGCTTCTCTATTGTTGGGAATGGTAATCTCTGGTTGATGACTTATGTTATAAAAATATGCAAAGGGGTTTGCATCACCCAAGATCATGATTTCTACACCATTATGTGGGAACTTGATACACTGATGGTAAGTGGATGGAATGACTTGCATGGCGTGTATCCAAGGTCTTCCTAACAACAAATTGTATGGCAAAGGAAGGTTGAGGACTTGACAGATGATGTGTTTCACCACAGGACCCACTCAGATTGGTAGCACAAAAGCTCCTTTGGATGAACGCTCTGCATCATCATAAGCTTTGATTGTGATCTTCTTGCGGGGATCCACTGATTCAATTGCATATCCCAAAGCTGTGACTAATTGTAGTGTACAAATATTCAGGCCTGCTCCATTGTTGATCAAGACTCACTTGATCCTATGCTGATCGATAAACCCTTCTATGTGGAGTGAGGTGTTATGAGGTTGCTAGAAGGATGTGTTGTCACTTTCAGAGAAAGTGAGACAAGGTCATGACCTTAGATTTCTAACCATGGCTTGGAACTGATTTGTATTTAGGTTTGCAGGAACTGATGCCTCTTGGAGAGCTTGATCCAAGATTGTTTTATGAGATAGAGATAGGCGCAATAGCTCTAAGATAGATATCAGTGCAGGCATTTTATCTAATTGGTCCACAAAGTTATACTACTTTGGGATAGATGTGGTGCCTTGTGGAGCTGCTTTTATGGAAATCTTGCCAAGATATGTAACAACATTGCAAGTGGAGCTGGGATTTTTGATAGTAATAGTTGCAATTTGTTCATTGGCCTCGTATAGGTGATTCAGAGTGTAATTATATGATGCTAGCATATAATTAGTGGTGTCTGTGTTTCTCCCTGAAGTGGAAGGACCCCTTTGATCTTGTGATGGAAGTGGATTTTTTAACATGAGATGATCATTGTTTGTTGTTTTTGGGTCATGTCCTTCAATTTTGATTTAACCTCGGTCAATAAAATCTTGAATAAGATCTTTCAATTTGTGATAATTTCTTGTCTTATGCCCTTTCCCTTGATGGAAATCGCAATGTTTAGTATCCCTCCACCATGAAGGTTTGACTTGAGGTTCATAATTTGATGTTTTGGGTAAGGTTACCAGATTTTGAGAAACCAACTGATGTAACACTGTTTTGATGGGTTCCCCTAAGGGAGTGTATGTTCCCTTTGGTTTAAAATTTTGCTGACATTGTTTAGGTTCATCTTGAGATGTGATGTGGCCTTGATTTGGAGGAGAAACTATGTTATTCTTGGGTGGGGGGTTCTATCCTGCAATCAAACCATAGGTTGTGCACTTTTGATAGTTCTTGCATCCACAACCCCGTCGGTGATGATATTTTTATTTTTGTTCCAGAAGTTTGGCTTGTCACTATTGAAGCATGGATGAGGGCCATCCTTTGGCTCATTGTCAATTTTGATAAGTCCTTTCTTGATGAGAGCCCACTCACATTTTAAGCATTTGGTGATCATGTCATTGAAAGAATCTATGTCTTTGACATCTAGGTGAAATTCTATTTCTTCGTTTAAGTTGGAAATAAATATTTCCAGTAGTTCTTGTTTAGGTAATTGAAGAGAACGTCTCCTAGACATTTGACACAATCATTGCAGAAAAACTAAAAATAGTTCACCTGGTTTTTGTTTAGTGTTACATAGATCAGCCATGGTGATATCACATTCAATGTTGTGTGAGTAATGTGCCAGGAACTTCAGGATGAGTTCTTCAATTGTCCTAATGCCACTTGGTAATCAGGAAAACCATGATGTGGTTGTGGTGCAGAGGGTAGGAGGATCTTACCCAAACACCTAAGGAATATTACCCACACCCACACAACTCATTCTTCAAGACCTCTCATTGGTTAAACACATCACCTCTGATCCCCTACTCTCCACATACTAGAATAACACCCCCAGCACACTGTCTTACTGTTTTAGGATAGTCAAAGCATAAATGACAATATTTGTGGACCAAAAAACTCATAAAAATATCTCCCTTTGGTTTCAAACATTCCCAATGTACTCAAGACACTAATGCATCCCCTTAGGCTCTATCCATTTCCATACATACTCCACTGAACCATTAAACATAACTTTGAAACTAAATAAACAAAATATACCTTCTTACTACCCCTTTTGATAGACCCATACTCAGAGATCTATAACTTTTGAACAAACCATTATTTATTCAATCGCTTTAGTGAGATTATTCCAAACTTAACCATCAACAACATATCCAAAATTTAAGAAGATCCAACAGTTCAGTGATGATATATTGCCCTCGCATCAAGACTATTGCAGTCACACCCCAAATCTAACTATTTTTTCAATCTGAAACCTTCATGAAGCATGTGCCAAATCCATCATGGAACCCTGCACACACCATGGATAGCTAAAATATATCCTTACCCTCATCCCTGCCCAAAATGGGGTTTGGAAAAACATCTAAACAAAATTTATTACATTTATGAGGCCACAAGATGCCCTAGTAAGGGTTTTGACAGTTTTGAAACAAATGTCAATATCTTCCACAAATGATAATGAAATTGCACCAAATAAAAACCAAATTACTCTTAGTTCAT
This sequence comes from Cryptomeria japonica, assembly GCF_030272615.1. Taxonomy (NCBI): domain Eukaryota; kingdom Viridiplantae; phylum Streptophyta; class Pinopsida; order Cupressales; family Cupressaceae; genus Cryptomeria; species Cryptomeria japonica. Next base: position 114,569,740 of record NC_081406.1, read on the forward strand.
TTAAATTTCATCCCAGTAAGATAAATTAATCAACCAAATGCATGTCAATTTGGAAATAAACAAATTTCAGTCTGTCATACATTGAAAACTGAGAAAATACAAGGAAAAATATTATTTTATTGCTCCACTTCTCAAATCTCAACCTCCACATCCAATATCTCCCTCAAAATGGATTAATTACATCATTTTATAGTTCTCAAATCCTTCTAAGGCCGAAATCTAACTAATAACCACCTATAACTACCCTTTTTTGCATTTTTGCAACATTTTGCAACAAAAGTTGCTCAAAAGTTGTCAAGATTGACAATTTCATTTGTCAACTTGACAATTTGAAATCTAATCACCCCAAACTACTCAAATATTCATTAAATGACCTTTTAAACATTATTACATCATTTATTCATCTCATTTATCTATTCTACTCTCAAAACCCAATTTTAGCCTTTTTAGGCCTATTTTGCCAATTTTGACAATTTTACATCTTTTCATCTTTTCATTACATTGATTGGCACTAATGGCCCATTTACATTTAAAAATGACCTCATAGGTCTCATTAGCTTCCTCCAATGCCATATATCATCATATGACCCCTTGAACTCACTATGCTCAGGGTGCTCCTACACCATACTCCCAGGGACAAAAGAATTCAAGGTCCCCTTTAATGGCTTCCTTCTCTTTCTAATCTTCCAATTCATTGGTACCATCTTCTTGTACCCTACAAACAAAATTAGTCCATGCCTTGGTGGCTTCTTTCACCTTAGCTCCTCCATTTGGTACTTTGGTCAAGCACCTACACCATCATTATTGATCATTTCCACATGGTTATCAATAAAGTATCCTTGCATACCTAAAACAAAGGAATTAGAAAAAATAGAAACAACATCATGCATCAATATCTCCATCCTTGGAGAAAAAATTTCCACCATTTGAGCCTCTTCTTGGACCTCTATCCCACTCTCAATCTTCATTTCCAAGGCTTCTTCCTCTTGAGCTTTAGAAACATCACCAAACTTCTCCCATTCTTCAACTATGGCTTCAAACTCTTGCCATAAATCAGGTTCAACTACTGTATCTACTACAACCTCATCCTCATGCCATTCTCCTTGGCACACCAAACTATCACTCAACTCTCTTGCCACTTCATTATCCACACACCTTGATGTCTTAGGGGTATCTTTGTGCCCTATACCCTCTCCCATTCTCAATGGACATATCATAGTTCCAATTAGAATCATTTCCTCAACTTCAAGCCCTCCAAGACTTGATTCTTTGGTTTCTTCACCAGTACCTTTGTCTTCCATCTCTTTCTCAACATTTTGAACCTCTTTATCCTTAGGTTCACCATCATATTCAACACTTATCTGTTGCACCTTGTGCTCTTGTCCTTCCAATGGAAAACTTACCTCAACCTTGGCATCTTCATCCACCTTCTTTGTTGTAATTTCTGCCCCAACTTCATGCATGTTTATACTCTTGATGGTTGTCTGCTCCATTGCACCATCACCCTTCATCAACCAATCCTGAACTTGCTCTTTATCTTCATCTTCATGTTCCTTTTTCCTTAGGAACTCTATCTTTCCAATCAAACCTATCCTTCCTGACATCCCCCAAGATACCCCATCATCCTTCAATGGATTCAATACAAACTTCTCCCCATCCTTGTTGATGTTGTATGTATTTCTGTAACCATCATGTAGGGCAAACCTATCAGATTGCCATTCTCTTCCCAATATCAAATGACAATAACTCAAAGGCATAACATCATATTGGATAACATCATAATATAAACCAATATTGAAAGAAACATATGCTTGTTCTTTAACATCAATCCATTGATCATCACTTAACCCATATTCTTTGTAAGGTGTCTCATGAGGTGCCTTTGGTAGGTCCAACTTTTCAACCATTTCTATTGAGAGTATGTTTTTAAAGGACCCACTATCAACTACAACCTTACATACCTTACCCCTGCACTTGCATTGTGTTCTAAATATAGGAAGCCTCTAAACATACCTTGCCCTCCTTCCTTCCTCTTCTTCCATGATGGCTATAACTCCTATCTCTCAACCTTCAATATCTCCTTTGCAAGGATCTACTTCCTTGCTCTAATACCACTTGGTGCAGAGGGTAGGAGGATCTTACCCAAACACCTAAGGAATCTTACCCACACCCACACAACTCATTCTTCAAGACCTCTCATTGGTTAAACACATCACCTATGATCCCCTACTCTCCACATACTAGAATAACACTTCCAACACACTGTCTCACTGTTTTAGGACAGTCAAAAGCATAAATGACAATATTTGTTGACCAAAAAAACTCACAAAAACTCTCTCCCTTTGGTTTCACACATTCCCAATGTACTCAAGACACTCACACATCCCCTTAGGCTCTATCCATTTCCATACATACTCCACTGAACCATTAAACACAACTTTAAAACTAAATAAACAAAATATACCTTCTTGCTGTCCTTTTTGATAGACCCATACTCAAAGATATATAACTTTTGAACAAAACATTATTTACTCAATCACTTCAATGAGATTATTCCAAACTTAACTATCAACAACATATCCAAACTTTAAGAAGATCCAACGGTTCAGCGATGAGATATTGCCCTCTCATCAAGACTATTGCAGTCACACCCCAAATTTGACTATTTTTTCAGTCTGAAACCTTCATGAAGCACGTGCCAAATCCATCATGGAACCTTGCACATACCATGGACAGGTAAAATAAATCCTTACCCTCATCCCTACCCAGAATGGGGTTTGGAAAAACATCTAAACAAAATTTATTACATTAATGAGGCCACTGGATGCCCTAGTAAGGGTTTTGACAGTTTTGAAACAAATGTCAATATCTTCCACAAATGATAATAAAATTACACCAAATAAAAACCAAAGTACTGTTAGTTCATTTTACTTTCATCCTAGTAAGATAAATTAATCAAACAAATGCATTTCAATTTTCAAATGAACAAATTTCAGTCTTTCATACGTTGACAACTGAGAAAATACAGGGAAAAATACAATTTTATTGCTCCACTTCTTAAATCTCAACCTCCACATCCAATATCTCCCTCAAAATGGATTAATTACGTCATTTATAGTTCTCCAAGCCTTCTAAGGCTGAAATGTAACTAATAACCACCTATAACTACCCTTTTTTGCATTTTTGCAACATTTTGCAACAAAAGTTGCTCAAAAGTTGCTCAAAAGTTGTCAAGATTGACAATTTCATTTGTCAACTTGACAATTTGAAATCTAATCACCCAAAACTAGTCAAATAGTCATTAAATGACCTTTTAAACATTATTACATCATTTATTCATCATATTTATCTATTCTACCCTCAAAACCCAATTTTAGCCTTTTTAGGCCTATTTTGCCAATTTTGACAATTTTACATCTTTTCATCTTTTCATTACATTGATTGGCACTAATGGCCCATTTAAATTTAAAAATGACCTCATAGGTCTCATTAGCTTCCTCCAATGTCCTGTATCATCAGACGACCCCTTGAACTCACTATGCTCAGGGTGCTCCTGCACCTGGTTGCTCCTCCCAAGCTTTGGGGAAAAAGGTGCATGAGGTACGTATCCTCGTATGCCACTTCGAGGCAAGCTAAATGGAATTCTCTAACATGATCACAAGGATCTCCTTTTCCTCTATACTTTTCAAACTTGGGTGTTTCAAACCCTCATGGAAAAGGTGGCATATGAAGATTCCTATCAAAGGGATAGGGACAAATGTCATCGAGTGAAAATTATTTAGTTTTAACACCACTACGAAGTTGTTGGGTGAGATTTTCAACTTGTTTCTACAATATCTCTATTTCATTTGGAGGAGGAGGAGGTGGTGGATTACCTTGATGAAGGTTGTATTTGATGGGATCTCTACCTCTTTCTTCCTCATGGTGACTTTGTCATTTTGATGCTTGCCTTATTTGTGCAACATCAAAGTCAGAGGGTAGTTTGGCTCCTTCTTGAGCAAGTCTTAAAAAGTGAGCATCAGCATTGCTCCTGAGTATTTCGTCAAATAGCCTATTAAAGAGAGGGTTCTATTGTGCCCTTTCTATTGTCGCAGGGGTAGGAGTACTTGTATTTTCATCATTTGCGTTTCCTCCAAGGGCTTCTTGGAATTCATTGATATTTTCCTCCTCTTCTTCCTCAATTTCGTGTTGTCTAGACCGTGATCAGGTATGAGCCATTTTGTTTATAAGTTTTTGTTGAAGTTGGGTGAAAATGATGATGAGTTGTTGATGAAATGAGAGATTTATGGTTGGTGTGGTGTTTTGCATATGGATCTCTATCACTTAAAGATAGATGAGACCAAAGTTCTTTTTTGAATTGCTTGTTGTGTTTGACAAGGTTTGATGTGGGAAGGTTTAGAGAAATCTGAGATGTGTTACAAACTTAACTACCTAGTAATGAGAGGATTCACTCATAGAATAGTTTTAACCTGAGTAGAGATGCCTCTTAGGATGCGTTTATCCTAGATGTAGAGACACTCTAAAAAGTGATGTTTATGTGTTTGATTCAAGCAATGTCGAAATAGAACTTAGGACAAGAACCTCTTAATGTTTTGAGAGTTGAAATGGAGTGATGATGTGAATGTGGGAATGGATGAAATGTTTAACTTCAATAAAACATTTGTGTCACATATGGGACACATTCTTCTTCTTCTCTTTCTAGAGTTGGTGGTTCTTCCCAAGCTACGTTATATGTGATGCAAATATCTGAAAAGAAGTCAGGATTGATCTTGCCTCCTTTGTTTTTGTGATAACCTAGTGCGATATTGCATAAAAGCTCGATGGTTTAATGATTCTTGATCAAACTAGTTTGATTTCCCTTGAAGATAGAGACGCATGTGACGTAGAAAAGCTCTATTAGAGACAAAGATTTATCTATTAAGATAGAAGAATTTCCTCTTTTTGATAAGAGCCTTTGAGCTCAATGGTTTTTTCTTCAAGTTGATGTGTTGACGAAGATTCTTCTTTCTCAAGATGTGAAGAATGGTCATATAGTTTGATACTCTCGCTCTTTTGATTTTGATCCTTTGTTAGTCTATGAAAAATGTTTGTGTTGGATGAATACTTGTTTTTGGAACTGATTTTTTCTTTTTCTTTGATAAGAAAACAAAGCAAGCACACAAACCCAAGAATGTTGCCTCAAAAAGGAACAAATAGGTGTGGGTCTAGATCAACCCAATCCTTGGACTTTGTATGACCCTTTCCTTTAGATGTATTTTAAGGTGTTTTCCAAAGCCTAAAGTCAGCTCAATTTGCACTGGTCTTGACTCAAAACAAAAACACTTCAATCACTTTTTATCCCTAAGGTCAAATGGCCAGTTGCAATAAATTCAGCCCACATCTTGATATTTCTTCGACTTTGGTACTACATACCTTATGAATCCCGCCGTGGCAAGTAGGATGTGATATACTAAGTCTTGCACGAGCATAACAAATAGATGATCCTTATGATGGGGGAGTCACCACTTTTATCGGGCTACAAGTAACCTTTCAAAAAGCTATGTTTCTACTCAAAGAAATATGTATGGTGAGTATCTTGGGAGCAAAACCATCTATGCTCTTGCACTGAATTTATCACAACTATCCTCAATCAATAAAATGGGTGGGCTACTACTTAAAGGTTTTTAGTAATGTTCGATGTTTTTGGACATAAGTTCATTCTGTAGTGACTCACTTAAGAGCCTTGTAACTTGTGGTGGGGCCAATTTGTCCTTTCAGCAAGTTACACTGTAGGAACAACTATACCCAAGGCTACAGCTTTCACTTTCACCTAATTTCTATAGCAGCTCAAAGGATTTACCGCATGAGGTCATTCCCAAGAGTGATCGATCTCTTGGCAGGCCTCTCTTAAAAAGATAAAACTTGAGTGTTACTAACACTTTTCTCTTGAACCTAGGACCACTAAAGTCAAGGGAGAGGATAGTGTGTGTTAGAAGTAGGACCACTCAACAAACTCTTTTGCACAAGTGTGCCAAACACAAAATACACTTGTTCATTTTAACTTGTCATGGCAATGATTTTCTATCTAATTGGAGATGTTGCTCGAACAGCCAGGATGTTCTTTTTAACTTCAAAGGGAATATGTTTGAGTAAACTAGGAATTTGAAATCCTAGTCAACTAAAATTGAAACACGTATGCATGAAATAAATCATTTTTGCAAAATGAGACAAGTTGATTGTTCTTTTTACTTGCACCAAAAATTGAAGTGTTGATTGTGAATTGTTTAGTTTGATGCAAGAAAGAAAATTTGTCTTGTCTTGTTTTAAGGACAAAAAATAGAGTGTATCCTAACTTGCAATGAAAGCAAATTTGAAGTTGTTCTTTTTACCTTGCAATAAAGAAAGATGAATTTTCTTTTAAGCACCAAAAACAAGTTTGAGGTTCATTTTATGCACTCCAAAATAAAATGTGAGGTTTATTTTAACTTGTACAAGAAGGGAGAGTGGATTCTTTTTAACCAACTTTTGTTGAAAGAAAGTAAAAAAAAGAAACTTAAAGCCTCTAAACTAACTCCTTCACCTGCACAAAAAAAGATTAGAACCTGCACACAATCAGTGATCAAATGTTAGTGTGGGCTTACACAAGCTTAAATTCTGATCTTGGTTACAAATTTTACAATCCTAATCCTGAAATGCCCTAAAATTTGACTAAGTCTGAAATTTGGAGGATCTTCCAAAAACTAGATTTTGCATTACAACTCCTAGAGGTCTGAAACCCCTCTCAAACATCCTGACAATATATATGGAATATAACTTAAAGTATATTCCATGTATATTTTGCCTCCCACAAGCCTAAGAAAAATAATTTTATCGGTTACAAGGCCTTTTTTAAAACGTTCTGTTACAATAGCGCTACTCTGTGTGAAAACAGAAGCGCTACTTAACACAAACGTGCGAAAGTATGGACAAAAGTGCTAAAGCACGATATTTATACAGCAGGACAAAAGCGCTAAAACCTAAATAAAAGCGCTAATAAAAAGACAAAAGCACTAGAATATATACAAAAGCGCATACAAGTTTTAAGGATCATGGCTAAGAATGCTAAATGCTTGAGGATTTGAAAATGAGGAATGTGAGATCTATTTATAGGAAAAATGGAGCAATGGATGGTTGAGATTGAGTAATCTCAACAAAAGTCAAGATTGAATGATATTCAATCCATGTGAGCGCTCTCAACCCAATCCTAGGATGACAAGTGTCAACATGAGAGGGGTTTAGAGGAGAGGGAATAAGCATTAAATTCTTGACATAACCTGAGATTTAACTTGGGAGATAAGGTCAAGGTTGGGTTGAATGGATAAATTCTTTATTCAAAGAATAAAGCTTTTATCCAATGGATAAATTCTTGTGCAAAGGTTAAAGGGATAACCATGGTCAAAGCAATAAATGCTTGAGGAAACACATGAGTCACATGAGGGTTGAGTTAAGGGTTAACCTTAAATTGTCATGTAAGAGCCATTAGTGGTTTAGAAGACTTTAGAGGTTAGCTTGTTGAACACATAAAGCATTAAATGCTTTTCAAAGACTTTAGAGTCTTTGAGAAGTGACTTCAAGTTGCTTAGGATTGTGACAATAATTAGGAGATGGATTAGGTTATTTAGGAAGGTGTTAGAAGAATCTAGAAGGGGTTTATGTTGGCATTTTTGATGATTATGTTATGATTGTCATTGATGGACACACACTTGCATTGAGATCCCCTTTATATGTATGAGTTAGAGCTCAATCTGTATTTGTTCCAACCGGTATGTTGTATTATAGTCTTTAGACTATTGGTGTTTTACAGAATGTGTTTACCGGTCTGAAGTGGCATGTCGACCCCAAGCGGTTTGTGGATCTCAAGCGGTATGAGGGATCAAAGTGGCATAACACATTTTTCCAGTCTTCACTTTGTTAAACTGGCAACTGGTATTTTGTATGAACCGGTAATACTCTATGATGAGTTACCAATCGACATTTTGTGATGAGTTACCATCCACCGATTGTTTGACAGTGCTGACACTTTAACAGTGCTTACACTTTAACAGTGCTTTTTTGTGTCGTGTTACCAAAATATATGTAGATACATTGAACCTAGGGAATTGTATTGTAATCCTATTGGACTGACATGAAATAAGATTCCTTTATAAGGACATCATGTCTAGGGTTTTACGTTGTTGTTCTTATGGTCAATGTTGTTGCTAGGGTTTAGGGTGGTTAATGGGTTAGAGAGAGTCTGAATGTGTAGAAGACTAAAGTAATGCTGGAAAGCATAAGGAATGAGCTATCAAGGATCTAACCAAGAAATCTGTGCTATTTGCTAGATCATATACTTGTTGATTACTCACCTCTTTGACAAGTCTGAAGCCCTTAACCAGGTAGGCTCAGAGTAGCCTTTGTAAAATCCTCTAACAAGGTGGTTCACATCTGTGGATCTAAAATCCTCTAGCCAGGTAGTCTTTAATCGGACTTATCTCCTAACAGAGATTGAGGTTCCTAACAGGATCTGTTCTGGTAAAGAACATTGTAAGACTTTAACCGGTCTGTCCTTAACCGGTCTGGTTCCTATTCTACAAATAGTTACTTGTGAGTTCTATCTCACCATGGTTTTTCCCTTTTGGGTTTCCACATCAAAATCTCTTGTGTTATGGTGTTTGTGATTTTGTGGGTGAATGCATTATTTGCTATTTGGTTTGCATGTTTGCTAACTCGTTTGTTTGCTAAACTATTTTACCGGTTTACTGTTAGTCTTGCAAAGTGTGTAAGTGCAAAGATTTTTGGCATACTAATTCACCCCCCCCCTCTTAGTATTCATCAATTGGTATCAGAGCCAATATTTTTATAAGTTTAACCACTTGGAAAGAGATATGGGGGAATACACATTGAGGGAACTTACTCATCGGCTCACTCAGTCTGAGCAAGCCTATGATGAGCTTATGGTAAAATATAAAGCCTCTCAGGCAAAAAGGAGAGAACATGCTGAGAAACTAATGGAGTTATCTAAAAATAGTTCTTTTGATGAAGCGAATATGGAAGCCCTAATTCAAGAAGTAGAAAAGCTGAATGAATCAAATTCCAACCTAAGAAAGGAGTTGGAAGGACTAACTATCTGAATGTGTCAAGAGCTTGAGACCCGGAGGAAGGCTGAAGATCTGGTAAAGGACAAAGATCATGAGATCTCCAAGTTGAAGCAAGAGATCAGTGCTCTAACTGCTTAACTCCATGCAAGCAAAGTGGAAAAGGAAGACATGCAAGGAGAACTGAACATAGCCATCTCTGAGAATGAAAACCTGATGGAAACAAATGCTGCTATTTCCAAGGAACTCTCTGAGTTAAAGGAAATACTTGCTAAGTTCAACAAGAGTACTGTCAAGCTAGAGAAAAAGCTTGAATCTGCCAAACCTGTCAAGACTAGTGATGGACTTGGTTATTCTGGTCATGAGGAAGGTGAGACATCTGGTGCAAATGCTGAAGCATCAAAGAAGCAACCGACATTCAAAGGTAAAAGTAAGCAAAACTTAAAACCTGTTTGCTTAAACTGCCTTAAAGAAGGACATACTGCCAATGTGTGTAGGAGCAAAGCCTATAATAATTTTCTTTATTTTTTAAATGATAAGCCTAGACCCAATAGATTCAATGGTAACTGTTATGCATGCAACAAGTATGGGCATAGAGCATTTGAATGCAGGTCTGTCATGCACAACACCGGAAGGTATCCTCAAAGGAATCAAGGAGTTGGTCCAGAATCCTTTGTGAACCGGAATCCCAACTGGTTTAGTACCTATAATCATCAATTAGGTAGCTGTGGCTATCAAGCGGCAACCGAATGGAGAGCAAACTATTGGAATTGTAATGGTCATGGTCACACTGCTGCAACATGCAGGAGGAAGAATGGCAACATGAATAATGGACCTTGGAGAGCACCTGGATTAGTCTAATATCACTACAACAGACTGGGTCATATTGCTATATTTTGTAGAAGTAGAAAGAATATATCTGATGATATACCGGTCACTCTAGAAGGAAAGATTGATATTGACACTATTCAATCGGATATGAACAAAACATGGAAGAAGAAACCAGTGGTATTACAAGAAGAACCAGTTTCTGCACCTAGTGTGGAAATATCAGAATCGGCAACCTAAGCATCAAAAAAGCTTAGGGGGAGCAAATGACAAAATGTCTCAAACCCCCGGTTTACACTGATAAAAGACCTTAACCGGCATGTGGTACCTATCTCATAATGGAAGACCAGAAATGGTAAAAGGCAAATTTGGGTTTACGCCCTAATAGTGGAGCATTAATTACGATAGGGGAGGAACCTATTTAAAAGGGTTTTTGAAATCATTTCTCACTTATCTTTTTCAAAGCGAAGAAATTTTTCAAAGAGCAAAGCGAAGAAAAGGAGATTTGTGCTGTGATTCTGAGAGATTGAGGAACCACAAAGGAGATTCAAATTAAAATTGCAAATGGTCAAAGTGGTGATTGTGCAACCGAAGAAGTGGAAGGCCAAGTAGAATTTGCAAAGCCCTAAATTATCATGTTTCGAAAGGTATTTTTTGAGCTTTCTGTTTTGTCATGGCTTCCGCATCTCATGATAGTTCTAGTGCAGCTATCGACTCTAAGGATTTCATTTGAAGAAAGTTGAAATATAATGCTTTGTCACAAGTACCGGCTGGGGTTATAGTAGAAGAGGGAATTTCAGATTATATAGATTGTAATATTGAAGAGCTAGGGTCCTTAGCAATCCATTCATGGCTAGGTTTATGTTGTGGAAAGGATAAAAAGATAAAAACAAAGTATAGCATTTTGGAGAAGAAGAAACTCCACAATGTCGTCTACTTTCTAGAGGATTTCATAGATGACCATATTAGGATCATTCTGAGAAGAGTTCATGGTGACAAGATGTACCTAGAGAGAACACATGATATCACTCCTCAAGCTATTCATGCTGCCACCGGTTTCTGCAATATAGGCAAAGTTCCAACCCTAAGAAAGGTCAGTAAAATGGAGATGTCCAAGCTCACCAGTTCAATGAGCGACTCATGAGGAATGACTATTAATTCCATCAAGGATGACCTTGTGAAGTATGTGTGCATGGTAATTGGATACCGAATGTTATCAACCAACATAATTAACTCCGTATCTGTTGCAGCGGTAAATGTTGCTTACCGAATGATTAAAGAAGATGCATCATTCGACCTCTGCATCGGAATGCAAAGGCAACTCCTGTTAAATTTAAAATCAATCAAACAGGATAATGCATTGAAGTTCAATTTTGGTCAGCTATTGGTCAGTTTATTCTTTTATTTCCAGGGTTACTTCCCAAGGGTGGGAGACATCTAGTGGTCTGCAGACCAACCAGTCACCAAGCAGATCAAAGAAAGTCTACAAGCAGTCAAAACCGGCTATCCTAATGTTCTGAATAGGTACTTTGATGAGTTTAGAGGCAAAATGAGCCTAAGGATGAGGATATCCAGTGACATAGTCAAGAAGTATGAAGATAATATCTACTTTATCATCAATGTTGGTCAATGCATAATGGAGGTCGTTTAGCCTAGACAGGAAGAGGTGGAGCCTATGGGCTATGAGGTGATGTACTATATGCTAGATGGGTATGCATCTACCCTAATTGCCTCACCCCTAGATCCCAAGGCAAAGAGAACCAACACCTATCTAGAAAGGGTTGCACCGGTTGTAGAGTCCCCTACAAAGAAAGGAAAGGCAATGCCTTCTGCATCTACACCAGTAACGACAGCCAGTCCCAAAGTTACCAAGCGATCACCTACGAAGAAGAAACCAGAAGTGGCACCTGCAAAAGTCTTTGAGAGGAAGAGGAAGACAAGGAATGCCTCACTAGACTCAGAAGAAACTATGTCTGAGGAAAAGCCTAAGAAGACAAGGCAAGAAAGAAGAAGACAAAGAATGAATCAGCATCATCGGCACCGATAAATATTGACATCTCCTCCTACAAACCTTTGACACATTGTCAAAGAACCATCAAAAATATTAAGAGAAAACTGCTAAATGATTTGATTGATTGTTTTGATGATTTCAATGATGATGAAAAAGAAGCTATTGAAAATGAAATCATTCAATATTTATGTGCTAATGACCAGTCGCCCTCAGAAATTAGATCTGAGACATCGGATTCTTTGTATAAGTCCCTAGATAATAAATGGTACATTGCCATAGAAAAAGAACTGGGAATGAGGGAAAAAGTTTTTGCTCAATACTTTCCTGACCTATCCAATTCAGAATTATTTGATGTCATCAACCAAAATAAAGGACTCTTCTTTACCAGAAAAAGAAGACTCTAGTTGTTAGAAGGAAGAATAGATGATGTGGAAAAAGACACTCATCTGCATATGACTACAGCGGTTCATACACATAAAGCGCTTCAAGATTTCAAGAAGGCTCCACAAGAACCGGCAGTGACAAAACTAGATGAAGTGTTTGATGAAGAAGGAAATCCAGTTATTGAACCTATCAACACTATTGATGTTGATGCTCTAGATGGGGAGGATGTTGCTCAAGGAACTCCAGCAGAAGCAACAGGATAGGAGAAGCAGGCAGAATAGGTAGATAAGCAAAAGGAAACTGAGGACAAATAGGAGGAAGCAAAGAAGCAAGTAGAGAAGAAGAGAGCAGAAGAGGAGAAGAGGAAGGATGAAGAAGATAAAAAGAAGAAGGATGAAGAAGATAAGAAGAGGAAGAATGAAGAAGATAAAAAGAAGGATGAAGAAGATAAGAAGAAAAAGGATGAAGAAGATAAAAAGAAGGATGAAGAACATAAGAATAAGAAGGATGAAGAGGAGAAAAAGAAGAAGGATGAAGAGGAGAAAAAGAAGAAGGATGAAGAGGAGAAAAAGAAGAAGGATGAAGAAGATAAGAAGAAGGATGAAGAGGAGAAAAAGAAGCAGGATGAAGAAGAGAAGAAAAGGAAAGAGGAGGAAAAGAGAAAAGCAGGTGAAGAGAAAAAGAAACAGGAAGATGCAAAGAAGAAGAAAGAGGAAGAGGATGAGAAGAAGAGAAAGGAAGAAGAGAAGTGAAAGGAAGCAGAAAAGAAGAATAAAGAGGAAGATAAGACAGAGGAGAAGTAGAAGGAAGCGGCGAAGAAGAAGGCAAAGGAGGATAAGGAAGAGGAAAAGAGAAAAGAAGTGGAAAAGAAGAAGGTAGAAGAGGACAGTGGAAGCCCTAATTCAAGAAGTAGAAAAGATGAATGAATCAAATTCCAACCTGAGAAAGGAGTTGGAAGGATTGACTATCCGAATGTGTCAAGAGCTTGAAACTCAGAGGAAGGTTGAAGATCTAGTGAAGGACAAAGATCATGAGATCTCCAAGTTGAAGCAAGAGATCAGTGCTCTAAGCGCTCAACTCCATGCGAGCAAAGTGGAAAAGGAAGACATGCAAGGAGAACTGAACATAGCCATCTCTAAGAATGAAAACCTAATGGAAACAAATGGTACAATTTCCAAGGAACTCTCTAAGTCAAAGAAAATACTTGCTAAGTTCAACAAGAGTACTATCAAGCTAGAGCAAAAGCTTGAATCTGCCAAACCTGTCAAGAATATTGATAGACTTGGTTATTCTGGTCATGAGGAAGGTGAGACCTCTGGTGCAAATGCTGAAGCATCAAAGAAGCAATTGACATTCAAAGGTAAAGGTAAACAAAACTTCAAACCTATTTGCCTTAACTTCCTTAAAGAAGGACCTACTGCTAATGTGTGTAGGAGCAAAGCCTATAATAATTTTCCTTATTTTTTAAATGATAAGCCTAGACCCAATAGATTCAATGGTAACTGTTATGCATGCAACAAGTATGGGCATAGAGCATTTGAATGCAATTCTGTCATGCACAACACTGGAAGGTATCCTCAGAGGAATCAAGGAGTTGGTCCAAAATCCTTTGTGAATCGGAATCCCAACTGGTTTAGTACCTATAATCATCAATCAAGTAGCGGTGGCTATCAAGCGGCAACCGGATGGAGAGAAAACTATTGGATTTGTCATGGTCATGGTCACACTGCTACAACATGTAGGAGGAAGAATGACAACGTCAAAAATGGACATTGGAGAGCACTTGGATTAGTCTGCTATCACTGCAATAGACCGGGTCATATTGCCAGATTTTGCAGAAGTAGAAAGAAAATATCTGATGATATACTGGTCACTCCAGAAGGAAAGATTGATATTGACACTATTCAATCGGATATGAACAAAACATGGAAGAAGAAACCAGTGGTGTTACAAGAAGAACTGGGTTTCTGCACCTAGTGTGGAAATATTAGAACCGACAAACTAAGCATCAGAAAAGCTTAGGGGGAGCAAATGGCAAAATGTTTCAAACCCCCAGTTTACACTAGTAAAAGACCTTAACCAGTGTGTGGTACCTATCTTATAATGGAAGACCGGAAATGGTAAAAGGCAAATTAGGGTTTACACCCTAATAGTGGAGCATTAATTGCGGTAGGTGAGAAACCTGTTTAAAAGGGTTTTTGAAATCATTTCTCACTTATCTTTTTCAAAGCGAAGAAATTTTTCAAAGAGCACAGTGAAGACAAGGAGATTTGTGCTGCGATTCTGAGAGATTGAGAAACCACGAAGGAGATTCAAATTTAAATTGCAAATAGTCAAAGTGAAGACCACAAAGTAGTGATTGTGCAACTGAAGAAGTGGAAGGCCAAGTAGAATTTGCAAAGCCCTAAATTCTCATGTTTTGAAAGATATTTTTTGAGCTTTCTATTTTGTCATGGCTTCCACATCTCATGATAGTTCTAGTTTAGCTGTCGACTCTATGGATTTCATTTGAAGAAAGTCAAAATATAATGCTTCGTCACAAGTACCCGATGGGGTTATAGTAGAAGGGGGAATTTCAGATTATATAGATTGTAAGATTGAAGAACTAGGGTCCTTAGCAATCCATCACAGCTAGGTTTATTTTGTGGAAAGGATAAAAAGATAAAAATAGAGTATAGCATTTTGGAGAAGAAGAAACTCCACAATGTCATCTACTTTCTGGAGGATTTCACAGATGACCATATTAGGATCATTCAGAGTAGAGTTCATGGTGACAAGATGTACCTGGAGAGAACACATGATATCACTCCTCAAGCTATTCATGCTATCACCGGTTTCTGCAATACAAGGGAAGTTCTAGCCCTAAGAAAGGTCAGTAAAATGGAGATGTCCAAGCTCACCGGTTCAGTGAGTGACTCACGAGGAATGACTGTTAATTCCATCAAGGATGACCTCGTGAAGTATGCGTGCATGGTAATTGGATACCAGACATTCTTAGCCAGTAGAATTAACTCTGTATCTACTGCAGCAGTAAATGCCGCTTAGCAAATGATTAAGGAAGATGCATCATTCGACCTCTGCATTGGTATGCAAAGGCAACTCCTGTTAAATTTAAAATCAATCAAACAAGATAATGCATTGAAGTTCAAGTTTGGTCAGCTATTGGTTGGTTTATTATTTATTTCTAGGGTTACTTCCTAGGGGTGGGAGACATCCAGTGGTCCGGGGACCAACCAGTCACCAAGCAGATTAAAGAAAGTCTGCAAGTAGTCGGAACTAGCTATCCTAATGTTCTAAACAGGTACTTTGATGAGTTCAGAGGCAAAATGAGCAAAAGGATGAGGATATCTAGTGACATAGTCAAGAAGTATGAAGATGATATCTGCTTTATCATCAATGTTGATAAATGCATAATGGAGGCCGTTGAGCCTAGACAGGAAGAGGTGGAGCCTATGGGCTATGAGGTGATGTATGATATGCTGGACGGGTATGCATCTACCTTAATTGCCTCACCCCTAGATCCCAAGGCAAAGAGAATCGACACCTATCTAGAAAGGGTTGCATTGGTTGTAGAGTCCCCTACAAAGAAAGGAAAGGCAGTGCCTTCTGCATCTGCATCGGTAACAACAGCCAGTCCCAAAGTGACCAAGTGGTCACCTGCGAAGAAGAAACTGGAAGCGGCACCTACAAAAGTCTTTGAGAGGAAGAGGAAGACAAGGAATGCCTCACCAGACTCAAAAGAAACTGTGTCTGAGGAAAAGCCTAAGAAGACAAGGCAAGCAAAGAAAAAGACAAAGAATGAACCGACATCATCAGCACCGGTAAATATTGACATCTCCTCCTACAAACCTTTGACACATTGTCAAAGAACCATCAAAAATATTAGGAGAAAACTACTGAATGATTTGATTGATTGTTTTGATGATTTCAATCATGATGAAAAAGAAGCTATCGAAAATGTAATCATTCAATATTTATGTGCTAATGATTGGTCGCCCTCAAAAATTAGATCTGAGACACCAGATTCTTTGTATAAGTCCCTAGATAATAAATGCCGCATTGCCATAGAAAAAGAACAGGAAATGAGGGAAAAAGTTTTTGCTCAATACTTTCCTGACCTGTCCAATTCAAAATTATTTGATATCATCAACCAAAATAAAGGACTCTTTTTTACCAGAAAAAGAAGACTCTGGTTGTTAGAAATGATGAATAGATGATGTGGAAAAAGACACTCATCTACATATGACTACAGTGGTTCATACACATAAAGTGCTTCAAGATATTGAGAAGGCTGCACAAGAACCGGTAGTGACAAAACCGGATGAAGTGTTTGATGATGAAGGAAATCCAGTTGTTGAACCTATTAACACTATTGATGTTGATGCTCTGGATGGAGAGGATGTTGCTCAGGGAACTCCAGCAGAAGAAACAGGATAGGAGAAGCAGGCAGAATAGGTAGATAGACAAAAGGAAATTGAGGACAAATAGGAGGAAGGAAAGAAGCAAGCGGAGAAGAAGAGAGAAAAAGAGGATAAGAATGTTTGAAGATGAATTAATTAAATATTAATTTAATTAAGTGATGGTTAGTGGATTTTTAATCAAATAAATATCAAATATTCATTTAATTAAAATGTATAGATTTATGTGACTACACATAATATCAGGTCTTGTTTGTGTCAAATACAGTAAACCTCCTATCATAGACTTGTATCTTGTCGGATTAACATGTGTTGGTTGATCTTTCAATGATAGTTTATCAGTTGTAGTCATAGGTGTACTTACCGGTTTAAAGTTTTCCATGCCAAATTTATTTAGTAATTCCTTCAATTACTTTGATTGATTTATGAATATACCTTTATTAGTCTATGAAATCTACAATCCTAAAAAGAAATTTATCTCCCCAATCATAGGCATTTCAAATTCTTCCTGCATCTTTTTAGAAAAGTCTTTACACAATTCATCTTCTCCTCCAAAGATTATATCATCAACAAAAACTTTTGTAACCAAGATGTCATCATTAGTCACTTTGTAGTATAAGTTGTTGTCAGTATTACCTTTAGTGTAACTAATCTTCAAAAGATATTTGTCTAGTCTAGCATACCAAGCTCTAGGAGGTTGCTTTAATCCATATAAAGCTTTCCTTAACCTGCAAACCATATCTTAGTCATTTGTCAATCAAAATCCATCAAGTTGTTTAATGTAAACTTCTTCTTCAAGATCACCATGCAGAAATGCACATTTAACATCCATTTGATATACTTTATAGTTCTTATGTGCTGCAAAAGCTAAGAATAATCTGACTGCCTCAATTCTAGCTACTGGTGCAAAGGTTTCATTATAATCAATTCCTTCTTTCTGAGAATATCCCTTACACACTAGTCTTGCTTTGTTTCTAATTACCTTACCATCTTCATGGAGTTTATTTTTTAATACCCATTTAGTTCCAATTACATTTTTGTTTTTAGGTCAGGGAACCAATGTCCATGTGTTATTCTTTTCAATTTATTCCAATTCATCTTCCATAGCTTTAATCCAATGTTTATCTTCACACGCCTCATTAACTGATGTTGGTTTAATTTGAGAAATTAAACATACCTCTTCATTTTCCAATCTTCCTCTAGTCATAATACCTTGATACTTGTTCCCAATTATCTATTTTCCAGAGTGATTCAATCTTACATACCGGGGTGTTTTTACTTCCCGTTGTTCTTCAGTCACTGTGGAATTTTTAGATAATGTTGGTGTGACTGGATTAACATTCTGTATCGATGTACTTATTGTAGATTCATTTGATATTATCTCTATTGTCGGTTTAGAGTTCATGTACCTTGAATTACCTCTAAACTATTCATCAATCTTCACATTTGTACTCTCAACAATTTTTTGCAATCTCTTGTTAAAACATCTATATGCCTTGCTCTTAGATGAATAACCAAGAAATATTCCTTCATCATTTCTAAGATCAAATTTTCCAATATTCTCATCTCTTCTAATATAAAATTTACTTCCATATATTCTAAAATATTTAAGAGTAGGAGTATTACCAAACCATAGTTCATGAGGGGTCTTACCGATTTCACCTTTGATGTGAACTTTGTTGAATGTGTAAACTATTGTACTCACTACTTCTCTCCAATATACATGAGGTAAATTTTCTTCTGATAACATACTTCTAGCTGCATCCGGAATAGTTTTGTTCTTTCTTTCCACAACTCCATTCTACTGGGGTGTCTAGGGTGCTGATAGCTATCTCCTAATTCCATTCACTTCAAAGAAGGTATTAAATTCCTTAGATGTGAATTCACCTCCTTGATCTGATCTCAAACATTTGATTTTCTTACTGATTTCATTCTCTACCATCACCTTGAATAGTTTGAATTTCCCAAAAGCTTTTGATTTCTCCCTGTGAAAAGTAACCCAACGCATTCTAGAATAGTCATCAATGATTAGCATAAAATATCTATCTCCTTGGAAACTTCTAGTTCTTGTTGGACCACATAAATCAATGTGAATTAAGTCAAGAACATTATTGGATTTTTCTAGAATACTCTTAAAAGTTTCTCTAACTTGCTTTCCAAATTGACATTCCTTACATACTGGATTGTGAAGTTTAACAATCTTAGGTAAATCCCTTACTACCTTAGTTGTACTGATTTTCACATGCAATCAAAATTAACATGACAAAGTCTCTTATGCCATAACCAACTTTCATCAATATGTGCAATCAAGCATGCTTTCTCATTGTTGTTCAAATGAAAGATATTACCTCTAGCCTGATTACTGGTTGCAATTTCCAAGCCAGTTCTGTTCATGATCTTGCATTTACCATTCTTGAATTGTAACTGAAATCCTTTTTCCACTAATTAAACAACGCTTAAAAGATTATGCTTCAAACCTTCAACATAGTAAACATTATTAGTATTGTGCTTACCATCAAAATATATAGTGCCTTTTCCTTTGATCAAACAAGCTTTATCATCCCTAAATCTTACTAGACCTCCATTGTATTCCTGAAAAGTTAAGAATTTACTTTTATCACCAGTCATATGATGTGAACATCTAGAATCAATGATCCATTCATCTTTGTCTTCAATTTTAGCTGCCAGGGCCTGCTCTATCGGTTGAACAGTAGGTGTCGGTTGATCTTCTGTTATAGAAACAAAAACCCATCCATTGTCTATCGGTTCTTCATCAGAATCATCAGTAACTCCTTCATCAGCATAGTAACATGACCTGTCTCTATTATTCTTAAATTTGTATCTTTGATATTTAGGATTAGGCTTATATGTTCTTTTAACTTCTTCTTTCAACCTTGTATGTCTATCAGAACACCTAGATGCCATATGACCAATTTTATTACAGTTAAAACATTTAAATGGTGCTTTACCTTCATACTTACTTCCAACTGGACCTTTAGGCATTTTCCTTGCAAATAGTGCTTCAAGTTCTTCCAATTCTTCATTCTCTTTTCTGATTTCTTCAAGTTCTCTTGCATATAAGGCTTTCCAATCAATTTTTTCAGATGATGACGATGATGCTGCAGATGATGAAGATGCTTTGAAAGCTAAATCTGTCTTAATTGTAGCAACAGGACCAAATTCCTCAAGTTCAAAAGCTGAAAGTTTTCCAACCAAAGTATCTCTAGATACTGATGCATTAGGCATTGTTCTCAATTCATTTATAGTAGTCACTTTCATTTTATATGTCGGTGGAAATTCTCTTAAAACTTTAGAAACAATTTCATCTTCACTTAAGGATCCTCCACAACATTGTATACCCAAAACAATTTCATTTACTCTTTCCATCAAAGCATAAATCCTTTCATCTTCTTCCATTTTCAGATTTTCATACCTGACTCGGAAGCATTCTAATTTTGCAATTTTGACTATAGTATCACCTTCATTCAATGTTTCCAATTTGTCCCAAATAGCTTAGTAGTAGATCTATCTGATAATCCCATGATTTGTTGATTTGACAATACGCTCAAAAGTGCTTCTCTTACTTTGCAATCATTCTCTTCATCTTTATCCAAGGTTGGTGGATCCAATTGACTTTGAGTAGGACCAACATAGCCATTCTTTGTAACATCCCATATGTCTTTTCCAATGCAATTCAGATGTCTCTCCATTCTGATCTTCCATATCCCATCATTAGTTCTATCAAGTTTTTGACTGTCCTTCCTTAAATAGTTAGTCAACATAGGATCTCCTCAAGTTGTTAAACTTCTGCAAAAAGAGGACTAAGCTCTAATACCAATTGTTAGGTCTCGGAGATAACTAAGAGGGGGGGGTGAATCAATTGTCAAATAATTTCAAACCAGAACTAACTTAACCAAACATAATGCATAATATCGGTAAACCAAACTTTATGTCGGTAAATAGTTTTAATAGTTAATTGCAATGCTGGTAAAGTTTAATGCATGAAACAGAAAGGAAAATAACATCCACAACCTATAATACAGATATTTGTACGTGGAAACCCTGTAAGGGGAAAAACCACGGTGGGAAACCTTACCCACAATCAGATGATACTACTGCAGATAGTATGTGTGTACAATATGGTGTCTGCACATGCAGAAAGGCCAACTACCTAGAGCTCACTGCTCAATCACAAAATGGGAGTCACACTGACTACAATTGGATGGTTAAATCCAATGATAATCTACTACTCAAAATAACATCTTCATATGTTGGATTCAATACCATTTAAGCTATGTTTTCCTTCTTCAAATCCTCCTTGAATCTTAAATGATGTCTACGTGTATAGCTCTGCTTATATTCACATATACCTTATTATATTCCCTTTTTCACTCTCACTTCATAATCTCACAAATGAGATCTTACATTTATACCAAAACCTAAGAACAAATGTGTAGGTTAGCTCACTAAAGATATTACAATAAAATCAATTACAAATGAATCAATATGTGATGTATTATGTTGGCTTAATGCATTTACAATAATAACAAATCATCTCCATAACGTGTTGTGCTGATCTAGAATGGATAACGCTTGTCAGTGCATAACCTAGACCTATTTGCTAGTAACAACAAATATGCAAACCCGATTAGATCAATGACCAAATCACCAAAATAAAGTGTCCAAACAATGTCTTCCACATAACCAAGTATATTCCAAGTCATCCTTAGTGTCAGTGAACAATATATCCTATCGGTGAACCAGATACCAGTGACTGTGCATAAGTCACTGAGCATGCCGGTGAACATAACCAAGAATATCCAAGTGTTGAAAGGTATTGACAAGTGTTGACATCAATGACAAAATTAGTGCAATACATCCAAAATACCAACACAACCCAACAATGTGCATTGTAAGTTCTGCAAAGTCAGGAACAAATCTTCTTAAGAAATTTACTTGCCCGAAAAATGATCTTACCCCATTCCAGTTTGATGGCAAACTGAGATGTTGAATTTCCTTAACCCATTCAAGATCAATCTTAATTCCTTCTTTCAAAACTATATTCCCTAATATTTTTCCCTATGTAACACAGAAAATTGACTTCTTCGAGTTTAGAGAAATTCCATGATCTCTGCAATGTTGAAAGACTAGTCTCAAATCTCTAAGATGATTCTTCCTTTCTTTTTAAAATACTAGCAGATCATCTAAATAAATCACTATGATCTTGTCTCTGAAATCTCTGAAAGAAGATTCCATTGCCCTTTGAAAAGTTGCACCTACATTAATTAGACCAAAAGGCATTCTATTATATGCAAAATTTCCTCATGGGGTTATGAATGAAGTCTTATGTTTCTCTTATTTATCAACTCCAGTCTGGTTGTAGCCCAAAAACCCGTCCAGCATTGAGATTATTTTTGAACTAGCAACACTCTGCAAGATATGATCCATATTGGGCAGAGCATAATTGTCCTTTAAACTTTCTTGATTCAAGTTCCTAAAATCTACATAGATTTTGATCTCACCATTATTTTTCCTTAGTGGAACTATGTTTGCCACCCATGTGGAATGATGTATAGGATAAATTATCCTTCCCTTTAGCATTTTTATCAACCTCCTTGAAAATTGCCTTAGCAACCATTGGATTGAAATTTCTCAACTTCTGTCTAAATGGAGTAGCACCAGGCTTCAAAGGAATCTGATGTTGAAAACGCCCATTTCTAAACTCCTTTAAGTCATCATAACACCAGACGAATACATCAATATATTCCCTAAGAAGTTCTATAAGTTTATGTTTTTCCTCCAAATTGCAACATTTACCAATAGTGATCCATTTTGGATCTTCCTCACTCCCAATGCTTAGTTTCTCACATTCTCCTTTTCCATCTTCTTTATTCACAATCTTCTTACTACCAGTAAACACATCATTCCAAGAGAAAAACCTCTCTAGAGTGACCAGGCCTTTTGGGATCTTATTTCCCTTGAGCTATATAACATCTTTGTCTACTTTAATCCCAAGATCAGGACTAAATTCTATACACACATCCTTAGAACCTTCAAAATAAGAGTGAATAAAAGATAGCACACACTCCAAAAAATTCCTTATCTATGCATCTCCCTCAAAAACCTGCTAGTTCTAAACGTTGTCAGGAACACTTGGTCGGTAAATCATCTCCACCCTATATCTATCTTCCTTAAAATCTAGATGAGGCAATAAAAGTGAGGCGGAAATGGCTAGAGAATCAACTTTGGTATTTTGTTCCCTAGGTACGGCTTCGATTGAAAAGGCATCAAAGAATTCTATTTCATCCCACACCCTATTCCTGTAGTGTTTCAATCTTTCATTCTTAACTGAAAAGACATTTCTAACCTATTTCACTATTAACTCAACATCACCCTTCACTCTTAACAACTTAATACCCTTATTTTTAGCCTCTGAAATACCCAATAATAATGCTTCATATTCCGTTGTATTATTGGTATTCTTAAAATCCAATTTTAAAAAAAAGGAATAATATCACCTTGTGAAGAAATTAGAACCACACCTACACCCAAACCGGAGCTAGCACAACTTTCATCAAACTCCATGGTCCATAGGCTATCATTAGTAATATCTGACTCCTCCTTCTCCTATTTCTCATTAGCTAAAAGAATGGGATAATTTCCAAACTCGGTCTCCTCAAACAATATCTAAGCCTTTGGATTATTTGAAGGGAAGACTATAAATTTGTTCTTGACCTCAGGCTCCAACTTAACTCTCTTTTTACCAACCAGGATAACTACCTCAGACCAATCCATCTTAATTCTTGCTCCAAGATCTTTACAAAATATTCTAGTAAGAAGCATACCATAGCTAGCGGGTATATCAACTACTAATATTGTTAATTTCAATCTTTTATCAGGATAGGCTGCCAACACAACCTGAACGTCCTTAACTTGGCCCATGAGCGGAACCTGTTTACCATCCATTGACTAGCATCTCCCAAAATTTTTAGTCAAAGTTAACCCTAAAGCTTTAGCTACAAATGAGGGCATAATATTACCAGAGGCACCTGAACCAATAATACAGTTGCTCAGTTTATGACCATTGAGAAGTAGTGAGACATAGAAAGGATTGGGTTTGTCTTCACAAGCCTGAGAAGGTTCACCTAAAACTCCCTAAGTAGATTTGGATTCATCTTGTGAACTATAATCATGAAAAGGTAATTCAATACTCACGGAACTTTCTAAAACAAGTTTTGGGTCATAGGTGTATTCCTGGCTCCCATCCCTAACATATTTAACCAACTTATCTAGCTCCTTTGGATTTAATCTCAAATATTTTGTAGGAGATATCTAAATAGTAGATGCTTTACAGAATTCAACAATATCAAATGAAGAAGACAGGAAAGTACAAGGAGAAGAACCTCTTGGAAGAATTTTAACATCGAAAGACTTCGGATCCTCAAGAGTCTTTTGAGTCGACTTCTCTTTTTCATAGGCTAAGTTGATAGAAGAAACCATTATAAATGGTGTCTTAGTTTCCTTTTGATTCCTCATCAAAATAGCACAAGAGGATCCTCCAAAGTAACCAATATATCACCTCCTCATTCAGAATCTGAATCATATTCAAGGAAGTAAGTTTGAGAGTCACCAGGCACTCTAGAAGTTCTCTCTTTTGCTGTCATCTCCCCTAAAGTATCTTTGGTAGCTTCCATTTGCAAATACCTTTGCATGTTAGGAAAATTAGCTCCATCATGGTTAGTTGTCAAAAGAAATACACACATACTTGTTTGTCTAGGTGGGGCTTCAATGGCTAACTTGGTTGAGCTATAGGTAATTGGGGTAACCTACCTGAATTGGGCTGATTAAATTTCCTTCTCCCAATATACTGATAGGGTTGTTGGTATGTTGGATTAGTCTTTGGTAATTGTCTTTTAAGAGCAATTACATCATTCATAAGGAGTTGTATCACAGGGTGTGAGGATGTGGATGGTTGCATGTTGGGAGTTTGTACATCTTTCCTCCATTTTCCAGTAGTTATTAAGTCATCCTCTAAACTTATTGCTCCATTCTGTGTCGCTGTCAAATCCACTATGTGACTTCTTCTAAGATGAAAACCTATATCTGGGGCCACTGCATTCAGAATCTTCTGGTTCTCATCATTTGGTCTTTTGCCAACAGGAATCTTTTGAATTAATTTGTTGTATTTGGCCACAAATTCTCTCATTGGTTCATGTATTTCTTTCTTCATTTGAGTTAACTAGACTAACAAGGTATGATCATCCTCTACAGTCCTATATTTATTTTCAATCCAAGTTTTAATATCATCCCATGTTGTTATTACACCATGTGGCAAGTGGTAGAACTAGTTAGCTGCACCATCAACTAGTGTTTGAACAAACAATCTCACAGCTACATCCTCATGATGCATGACTAATATCCCACATGCCACATTAAAGGCATTCAAATGTTCATCAAATAAAATTTTACCATCTCCACTAAACTTGGGTAATACATCCTCACCCCTTTAGGAAGATTGCTATTTGCTGCAAGATTCAAAGGTCCCACTGCAACTCCCCATGTATTATTAGCAATTTGGTGAGTTACTTGTTGAAAGTTTATTACAACTGGAAAAACTATACCATGCAAGGTTAAAGCTTGGCAAATTGGAGATGTGGCTTTCTTTGGAGGAGGAGATGCGGGTCTACTCCTAGCTCTACGTGAGGGAGAGGGATTTGAAAAATGAAAGTTTTGTAATTCTTGAAATATGGGATCCACCCAGCCTTCTCTCCTTTGTGAACGAGTATAAGGTTTAGATTCCAATGTAAATAGCAAAATCCTATGAGGAATAAAACTTAAAAAGAACTCATGAAATCAAGCATCTAGGATTTTGATTTTGAACAACACGATTTTGTACATAGAAAACCCTCGGAACCACTACTCTCTCAAGCACTAACAATGGATGATTTTCTTGTCCTTCCTCTTCTTCAAGAAATAGACTAATCCACACATACTCAGCTTGGATACACCTACTCCTCCAAGCCAATGTATCTAACTCTAAAATAATATTACCCTGCTCTTCTTGTATCCAGTTAAGATTTGGTTGCAGCACTGGTAAGAAACCTTCATAAGGTAACACCATTTCCTAACATTTCATAGAAATATAAAAAAAGGCGACCATCTTATGCAAAGACAATAATCAATTCCACTCCCCAACAGAGTCGACAAAAAATATGTTAGTTAATAATTATGCTTCTTTGATTTTTATTCAATTAAACTCCATGCCCTCACGAAGTCACAATTGTAAACTAACAAATTGGGAAAAAACACAGTTTTTCTTTTCCCTCTAAATTTTAAAATAGGTACAACTCCCTTATATAATATTCAATGAATTATCCAATATAAATTTATGCCCACTTTTAACCAGAAAGCAGTAAGGCAATACATTCATTCATAAACATGCAATGAACATAACATATGTAAATATTTTCTTGGATCGTGAAAACATAGTTTCACAGATTTCAGACTTCACATAAACAAGGAACTGGTAAATCGGTATTGCTAGATAATGTTATTTCTTAGATAAATCATTCCCATAAAAAGATATGATTAAGTGATAATTAAACCCACAAAGAGGAAAATTCTCAAGATTGAACACATAGATTCAAGTCTTTCAGCCAATATCTATTTTCTCCATTCATGCAAAGATAAATAACTATTCAACATGATCACCTTTTTGAAAGAAACATACAACAAACAGTAATAAACCCAAAACCTTCTGGATTCCTCCAAAAATCCAAACCCCTCTTCAATTTCAAAACCTTCCTTAAATAACATCAATTGTTTGTTTTTACCCTTACTGAGTAATTTTTTGTGGTAAACAATTACCAACAGAAATAGTTTGAAAATATAACTATAAATAACAGAACAAGTCCTTTTGAGCAAGATAAAAGAGGACACATCCTCAGAAATGAAAACAAATCCTAACTAGGCATTGGGGATCTTTGGGTTGTACCATCCTCGAAATTCACATTTAGCGCTACCTTCCATTCATTGTATGCCGTGATGAACTCCTGTAAAGATGGAACATTGAGAATTTGAACAGATGTCATCCTCTATTTCCATGCCTCTTTCTCTAGCCAGATCTTCTTAATTTTATCCACGTAGTTAGGTAACTGATCTACATAAATCTATAATACAGCTTCAACTCTAGAAACCTTTGTGAAATCAGTTATCATGGGTGCTACATTCTACTTAACTTCATTCATAGCATCACAGAAAAGTTCTACAATTGCATTCATGTTCTTTTCTACTTGGCCATCACCCCAGACATAAGTGGTAGGAATATGTCTTAATTCAATTGCCAAATTTTGACATATTCCCTTTAATTCTTTCTCCCACTTGATGAATTCCACACATCCTATCTTAAGTGTTGCATTACTCTAATCAATATTTCGCTTACCAGTGAATAGGAGTGATTCATCAACTATTTTAAGTGATTTTTCAGTCAAAAACTTAGCCACTCCATACCTTTGAATTTCATAAATCTGTAAATAGGCAAACTTCCATTTGGTTTCTTCAGTCTTCCACATTTTAACCTGTGACTGAATGTGTGCTATTGATAGTGAGGCTTCATCAAACACTTTTCTGGATTCTCAAATAAATTTTCAACCATCATTAATGACTCCATTCACCCAATCATCAAAAATAGATGCAATGGTCTTTCCCCTTTGGATCTGACTCAATAACTTTTGACTTGCAGGTGATGTGGGATCAAAACATTGGGAAGCTTGAGCTAACAGCTTAGGAGAAGAAGATACAACACTAATCGCATCAATGTAACCCGCCAGCACTCTGATCATCTGTTCCAACTCCTTCTTATCCTTCCCATCCTTTTGTGATCAGGTTAACATGCATTTTGTGAAAACTTCAAAGTGATGGTTATCTGTATCCCTATCAGCAACTCCAAGCTCTACTTTCTCCACATGGTAACTATCAACAGAAAGCTCAGATTCTTCTCCATCAACCTTTGGCTTCGCAACCTCCGCCATCCATTTACCTATTTTATCATCAATCCCTAACCTTGTAATGGCCTTTTCCCTTTTTGGTTGAGGTGTTTTCATCACATACTTACTCTCAACATCACCAATTGGCAAGGCGATGGGAGCAATATTTTTCCTTTTGTTTATAGAAGACACTACCCATTGGGGAGAACTAACAATAGAATCCTTTAGGATTAAAGACTTCTCCTGAGTCTTTTCTTTAAAACCAAGAGAAGTGTCAAGGTTTTCACCAAAATCCAGATCAATATTGTCATTGAAGTAATCCATCTTTGACAAGTTACTTTCTTCTAGCAACTTATCCTTCTCACCATCTTCGCTCAGGTCTAGATCAATAAAGTGTTATGCAACCTATAGTTTTCTCAAACCTATTTTGGCCCTTGATCTAGTCACATGAATAGAAATAGGTGATCTAATAGCCTCTTTATTTGTAGAGGTGGGTTTCTTATGGTGAGAAATTTTCTTGTTTTTTGTTTCTATTCCTGCAAGACAAATATTTTCAGAAATGTTAGCATCAGGAGCCCTAAAAAGAACTTGTTTAATCATTTGTGATTCTGAACTTTGAGCATCCAATCATCTCATTCTAGAAAGCCAATGTATGGTTCTATGAATCATAGTTATTGTCCTGACATCAATGTCATCCTTTTCATACTTAATCCAACTTATCTCATCTAAAGGCTTTGATTCAATTCTATCAAATTCAGGATCAAGGACATCTTTGTCATGATCTGTAACCCCCTCAAAATTCACCTCCAACTTCCAATCAATAATTTGTTGGATCCTCAATATTCTATAGTCTGTTAACCTGACTTCAAACTCATCTTTATAGTCCTCCCAAAAATCTTCCAAATGGGGAAAAGGAGCATAACTTTTTCCTCATTTAAAGTTCTAAACAACAAAGAGTTTGTTATCAAAACTATTTCTAGCTTGATAGAAACCAAAATTGAAATTCTTTAAATCAACTCCAACATTGGTTGCATCTGTAAATGACTTGCAAGAAAAAAGAACCTAATTCAAGGGGAAAGAGGGCTTCACAATCACTTAAATATGCATACTTTTTAATCTCATGAGTCAATTGTCTATAAAGCTCTGCTAACACAAAACAATCAAAAGCATACCGAGGCAATTTCATGGGTGCCTCCTTAAAACCACCCACCTGAAGGTAAGTGAAGTGGGAATACTGAATATAGTAGCTCTCGTATACTCTAATTAATTGTTGAGCCTCTTTAGAAATCCTTCTTTCCAGATTTCTTGTCGATTTTGCAAACATTTTTCTAGTAAAAACATCATGAACCTGCCTATATTTTTCCAAAGCTTTTTCACTCTGAAAACAGGGATAGAATTCAAAAATTCAAATTCCTTCATACACTGGGGCTCAAGGTACTCCTTGTCATTCTTTTATGCATGCCAGACAATATATAAGATATGAAGACATGGAGAAATCCTTATCCCCGAACTGCGCTTGTTTCAACTGATCCTGGAGCTCTTCTGCAATAACCTCTCCCCAATCGATGTAGTAGGCTCCTTCTAAGATGACTTGGATGAAATGATACATCCATTTCATGAACAGATAAGAATCAGCCGCTCCCTCAACCTTATGGAACAAAACTATCAAATCCCTAAGGTAGGGTTTCATATAAACTCTATTCAAGGATTTTGGTAAGCAAGAACCCCCTCTCTGAGGTTTAATCAACAAGCTTCTAGAAATAACATTTCTATGCTTGTCTGACTTCTCATGAAATCTTGTAACAAAGAGAGATGGGGTAAATTCAGAGTATGCATCCCTCTCAGGAATTCTAAATACTGAGATGATTGTTTCTTGGTTTACTACTAACAAGACCTGACCATCATCTTTCCTTATACACTGGTGTCTAATATCAAACCTATTGATGCATTCCTTCACCAATTCTAGACAAATGATCACTAAAGGAAAGACTGCAGCTTCCACCAAACCACTATTTGATATCTCAGTCATGAATGGTTCTGACATTTGACTCTTTAACCTCTCTAAGAGGTCACCCATGTTGAAATATCTTAAGGCACTGTCACTGAATTCAAGATGCACACATTCTAGACTAGCAGCATTTCTGAATAAATGAAATGCAAACTTCACTTTCACAAACTTAGTCCTTAAAATACAGTTCCTCAGGAAGGAAACAAACCAGAAGTAAAAGCCAACAGGAAAATGGAAGAACTAAAATCACCTTGTGTCAACAAATTCCTGAAATCCCTATGCTTCAGAAAATTTTTACCTCTCGCCACCTCAAGCGCCTTATCAAAAACTGACAGAGTTGTTGGTAAAATCATCGCTTATAATGGTGCCATATATCAAGTTTAAATTCATTGAGAAACAAATCTACCTCACACATGCCAAAGATTTTGATATGACAAGCATTAAATATAATCTCTTAACTTTTGTCACCTCACTCATTCCACTTATTACAACTGTCTTGACGCATGTCATTAACTTAACTTTCCACGATTACAAACATCCAATCATGTGGCTTGAAAAGTCAGCACCAACTATTGTCTTTGAAACAAGAGTCCTGGGCATCCAAAATGAATCATAGCATACCCTTATTCAACCCTGCGAACCTATTGAACATAAAGGTTCAAGTCAGCTCACACATGTTCAACCATGTTTATGTATTTATCAAGAAAGACTATCAACTATATTGAAAAGAAAGGAGAAATAACTGATTTAAATGAAAACAAAAAGTACAAGGCAGTTCATGCTGGTTCAAATAGGTGCACACAAGTTCAATAAGGTACACATTTTACAAACCGCCGACCTTGCATTTAAAGACAAGGATACAAATAACCATAGAACTAACTTTCCCAAAATGAACCTTGATCATGAAATGAACTAAAACACAAAAATTGAAAGACGACGGCAAAACCTAGGGTATAGGCAAACTTTTGCCAACAACTTTTGAGTAGAAAAATATATTAATTTTCTGACATGAGCTGACACAGGGCTGGATTTATCACTCAATTTTTAAATTACCAAGGGGCCCTAATTAGGAGGACCAAGGCATGTTTCCTTGGTCCTATTGGGGACCAAGGCGCAATTCCTTCCTTCTGCCCAATTTTGGGGCCAGGACAAGGGTTTTGGATGATGCACATGGTCAATATGAAGTCATATTTGCATGATATGAGTAGAATTAGGTCCTCATCAGGCTTAGGGGCACAAACACTAAGGTGAGGATCTAAATGCAGTCAAAATTATAAGGGAGCACAATTTAGGATTCTATAATACCATTGAGTGCATGGTTTGTGGTTAGGAACTTGTGGTTAAATCTCAAGAAGATTTATAAGATTATCCTTTAAAAGATTTTGCATTACACTCAAATAGGAATTGGATAGCTTTCTAAATACCTGATTCTATTATGGTTTTTGCATAGATGTCTTAGTAGTCTGAATCACAATGATAACATTTGCCACAACTTTATTCTTTTTATACCCTTATAGAAGATGCACCTTTGAACGTATCATTATGTGAGTTCAAAGAAGATTCTCCAAACTAGGTCATTGTATGCTGGTATTTAACGAGTACAAACCATAGCTTGGTAAAGTTAGAATAATTGTTTAGAGTGTAGAATCCTAAATTGTACTCCCTTGTTATTTTGTCCTTATTTGGGCCATCACCTTGGCATTCATCTCTCAAGACCTAATTGGAGTCCTGATTCTGCTCACACGATACACCAAACTCAACTTTTTTAACATACACACTTTCTCCCCCAATTTTTTGTATCCCTAATTGGTCAAGATCAGAGCACTAGCACTCTGGTCATTCCAATCAAGGCCCAATTAGGGGCCTCTTAATTCTTATTCAAAATGAGTTGGAATCCTGATCCCATGTCAGCTCATGTCAAAAAATTAAGTTGTTTTTTGACTAGCATGTATAAAATAAGGTTCACTCCTCTCATTTTGATATTCATTCAATCATCTATCACACATCCATCAAGAAATCAAGCATTTAAATTCAAGTGAGAAAGTAATAAATCTTCTTTCAAGCATTGGAGATGACATTACATGAAAGCCTAATTCCTTGTAAAGACAAACAAACTTCATAAAAAGGTATAACATTAGTGTTTCAGACATTTTTTAGCATTTTCCTCAAAATGAAATCACTTCGATTACATCACTTCATTTACATTTCATTTCTATGTTATGGTTAATTCCTGTAGTGTTGTAAATTGTACACCCTTGTTAGGGTGGTACAATTTCACACTTAGGTTAGCACCTGCCTTAGTGTGTTTGCATCTTGCATTATAATTTCCCTTTAAGAATTTAATTAATTAATTTAATTAAATCTAAAGTCCTATTTCATCACTTCATACATCATAAAAGTGGGCCCTTTACCCTAAGTGCACCCCTTTTTATTTTATTCCTCCAATAAATAATTTAATCATAAACCCTAATTACATCCTATTTCAACCTTTAAGGCCCAATTTTGCATATCAAAACACCTCAAAATCATCTGTGACTTTGGGATTCACTCTAATATCATAATAACTAATGACCCTAAAAATTTGGTGAAAATTTGGTCAAACCATGTGCGTTCCCGCCACGATCCTCGACTTTTTTTCTCAAAATTTTGGGAGCACAATTATATGATATTATAATGTTTAACCCCCAAAATATTGGTGTGAAATTCAATTTATAGGTCATCCTAAAGGCGGAATTAAGTCAAAATTAAGATCTAGGGTTTCATACATCAGAGCTCTCTTTCTTAATTTGACGACAACTAGGATCTATCTAATCTAAGGGAGTTTTCAGCAAAGCAAGTATAAGGACCCTTCTATCTAGTGAAAGAGAAGCCTATGTGGATTCTTCAACAACATTCAACAACATTTCATCAATCATTCGTCATCAATTAGGATCCTTCAAGACATTGAAGAGAAATAGGAGATCTAGTGGCAATATCTCTCCCTTAGGGATTGGTATGATTTCATGTTATTTTCATGTCTTTGTATGAGCTTATTTACATCAATTTTCATATTTACATTCATTATTTAGATCACTTTTCATCATTTATTTAGAGCATTTACTTTTTCAATTACAAGCAATTAGGGTTTACTCTTTAGGGTTACTTTAGAATGTTTACTTTCATTTTAGGATCTTGCATACACATAAGGTCCTAACACACACATTTTCAGTACACTATCAGCTATTTGTGGAGGTGGAAATCACTAACACAAGGTTTTGACTAAGGAAAAAACCTATATAGCCACCCAAACCTTCCCTTTTCTGTTGCAGGTGCAGAAATAGGTACCCGAAGGCACTTTCAGCTCAGCAAAAGGCACAAGAACCACCCATAATCATCAGATCTTCCTTAATCTTCCTACGATAGGGATATGCTACCCTTTTCCTTCCTAGGATAGTTGTGTGGTGCTATGGTCCCTCTACTTTGCAGTGATTTTTAGTAGGTTGCAGCTTCAGGTCATCAGATTTGTAGTCTTTTAGTTGTAGCTTCCTGTCTGTAGAAATAGGACAATGGCGTGGCACCTTGGTCTAGGTCAGTTTTGGTCAATTTGGAGCATCAATTACACATACATAATCCTATCCCTTTCATACTTTCATTATCTTAGTTTTAGATCTGCAAGTTTGTGCAATTCCGAGTTCATTTATGCTTCATTCTTTATCTCCTAATCTAGTTGATCATTCAAACCCTAGTTTTTCTCATCATTTGCAACAAGAGGAATAGAAACCTTAAGAGGTAATCCTTGGCTCTCTTTTTCTCACAATAAATATCCAAAGTGAGCTATCTCCCTAGGCTCTTTCGTATTCCCAATGTGTTGGCAAAAGTAGGATTAGGTCCTAGTCACCCAATATCGCTTTTCCCACCACCACATTTTGGTGAACCCGACGTGAATCCAACCGTCTTTAATTCTGATTTATGTTCTTAGATCTGAGTTTTCTTTTCTATTTCAAATTCAAATTTACATTTACAAGTTTCAATTCCTTACAAATTCCAAAATTTAGAGGTTAATTTTGCTAAAACCCTAATTTTTTCAATTTAAAATTGAACTTGTGAATAGCTTAATTTGGATCATTAATTTCAGATCTGATTTAAGAACACATTTCACTCATAAATTTAATTTTTATAAATCATCATTTAGAGTTCTTTCATTGGTTAAAATTGAACATTCCCTTCTATTTTGTATATTTTGTCATTTGAAAGAGGAATTTTTTTGTCATGATGCATTCATTTCCTAAATGTGATAATGGGTTAGCTTTCCGTGTTTCAATTTTTCTCTCTTAAATAACCTCTTCCTATCTATGACAACATTTTAGTGCCTAAAAGAGTTGTTACCAATCCCTTCAAAACTATCTCATGCTCTAAGGATGAAGATTTGAAGAGAGATTGAGACAATTCTCCTAAAATGTGCCCTTCCCATCTAGCTATCGTAGAGGAAGAGGATTATATCATAAACACCTTTCTTAATGTTACCTTACCTTCCCTAGATGATACCTCTCTAAGTGAAAAGGTATTTATTGACATTGACTTATCTTCTCCTAAATTTGGTTTTACCAATGGGGGCATGTTAATACAACAAGAGGTTATGAGCACTTCTTCCAAAGATCTCCTTCCTAAGCATGAATCTTTGGAGAAAGATATTCATCTCCTTCCTAAAGAGTACTCCCCTCATGAGGTTCATTTTGTGCAAGAAGATGGCATTGTCCCTACTTGTCCTAATGATGTCATCTCCTCTTTTGACTTCAACAAAATTCCCACTAGAGATGATCCATTAATGAGAAATGCTTTCCCTTCTCCTAAAGTTTGTCTTACCCCTAAAGATTCCTTAGAGAAAGAAGATGAAACCATGACCAATTTACTTAATGGTCTCTCCCCTAAAGATCCTATTGAACACATTTTGAGGCAAGAAGACCATGTAAAAACATATATTGATGCTATCCTTCCTAAGGATGGAGAATTAATGAACAATGTTATCGCTTCTCCTAAAATTGGCAATAACAATAAGGACATCTTTGTGCAAGATATTTCTAATACTTTTTCTAATGACCTCACTATTTGATATGAACCATTAGAAGAAGGTGTTGATTATTCTCTCCCCCATGAGAGAACCCTAGCCAAAGGGGATAAAATCATGATTCATAACTCCCTTGATAACATCTCAGCTTCAATGAATCTCAATCATTCTCCCTCTAAAAATAAAGCATCTCCCTCTCCTCAACTTGGTTCTACTCATAAGGATACCCTAGTTCAAGATAAGATGGTTAACATCTATTTCAAAGATCTCCCTCTCAAAGGTGAGACTTTAAAGAGTAATATTGATCCTTCTCCTAGAGAGTTTATTCCCCATGTAGATCCTTTGGTGATAGAGGATGATATGACCTTTCCTACTAATAATTTTCCTCCTAAAACATCAATGCCTACCCCTAGTCTCCCTCCTAAAATTTATCTTATCTATGATAACATTTTAGTTCAAAGAGAGACTATCAACAATTCTTCCAACAATCTTATTCATTCTTCTTCTAAGGACACCTTTGATATTCCTAAACCATATTCAATAAATTTTATAGATGTGAATTAAATGCCTAATAAAACCCTCTTCACAATTCAAGGTGCTTGTCCTCAAAATTCCCCATGTAAGCTTATCTTAGTGGTTCAAGGTGGTTATGCTAATGATTGTTTCTACACTCCTAAGAAATCTATTATTACTTTGCAAGGATTTTATCCTACTAAGAGCCCTTATGAGTATGCTAATAAAATCACTGGAGAGAGTTATCATGTGGTTGCTCATATATACAACACAAGAAACAATAGGCAACCTAGTCCTCCTCCGATTATCCCAACTTCACTTTCTCTCTCTCAACCTATTCTTTCACAAGAACCTCATATACTAGATCTTAGCAAGGAGTATGATCTCATTGAACAACTTAAAGATACTCCTTCCAAGATTTCTATTTGGGATTTGGTTCAAACTTCACCTTCTTATCATGGTATGTTACAAGATGCTTTGAAAAACTTAGATGTCCCACCTATAGTGACACCTAATAACATGTCTGCCTTGATTGATCCTACAAATAAATCCAAAGCTCAAATTATATTCACACAAGATGAGTTACCTTCTCCTGAAATCCAAAATCAATATGATCCTCTTATGATTGTGGTTATTATCCATGATAGTGCTATAAGGCAAACCCTTGTGGACAATTGGTCTGGCCTTAATTTTTGTGGTGCAAACTTATTGGATAAGATTAAAGTGGATCATTCTCTCATCAAACCTTCTTCTCTTACTATTCGAGGTTTTGATAATGTGGCTAAATAATGTCTAGGTGTCATAGCCTTGCCTATTAAGGTAGGTCCTACTGTGTTACCTACACCCATTCATGTTATGCCTGGTAATTTGACATACAACCTTCTATTAGGGAGACCTTGGATTTATAGCATGCAAGTTGTCCCCTCAACTTTGCATAGGTAAGTCAAATAATTTATAATAATGAGGCCTACACCTTGTTAGCTAATACCAAACTTTAAGAAGCATTAAAATATGGATCTTCTTGTTCAACTACTTCCCATTCTTCTTCCAATCCTTCTTCTTCTTCAAATGCATCTACTTCTTTTAATGATTTTGTTCCTTCCAGTATTCCTGATTCTCCTACTCAATTGGAATCTCCTACCAAGGATCTATTTTCTCTCGAAGAAGTGATCACAAATTATGATTGGGGATCTCTAGAATTTACCCCTACTTTTATAGGAGAATATAGGGTACCTTGTAATGGATCTAATACTAAGAAGGAGAAATCTAAGGAGGAACCCAAAGAGCAACCCACCTTGTCTAAACAACTAAGTAACCATTTTGTGGCTACTTCTAATTCAAATGATTCTTCAAATCCTTCCTCTAATTCATATAGCACTAAGACCTATGAGGCATCACAATCTCCTTCTGATTTGACATCCCTTTATGGTCTTGGTTTTCACATTTTAGTTAAGATTGGCTATGATGGAAATGGTTGTGGCGCAAATGAACAAGGAATTAAAGTTCCTTTAGAACGTAATACACATGAAGCCTCATTTGGACTTGGATATAACCCTTCTAAGTCCACCAAAGCATCTAAAAGACCATATCTCAATGTGAATTCTATATTTAGTAGTGATGATGACCTCACCTCAATTAAATCATCTCCTACTTCTTTCAACACTCATTCCCCTCATAAGGAAATCTTGGTGATGAACAAATCTCTTTATGACTCGCCTCAAGAGATTTCTAATCTCCCTTATGAGACTCTATCTTCTACTCATTCTAAAATCCCTTCTTCTATGAATAAGGCTATAATGAATTATACTTATCCCTCTTCTAAGATTTCTTGTGTGCAAGAAAAGTATGACTTAGTGGCCTATTCTTCTCCTATAAACTTCTCTTTCTAAAGACTTTTTAACATTCATCATTTTATACATGTTTTTAATCTCACTTATACTAGAGTATTTAACATGTCATATTCAAATACCTCATTCAATCTATCATGTCTTTAAGTAACATTAATGGCTATTATGTTTCTCATCATTATGTGACATTGGTTGCTTACTTACTAGGGGCTCATTGTCATTCATGATGGTACAATTTCATATGAAATCATACTTTTGGAAGCAACATAATAGCCTATTTCTATCTCATCTCTTCTCCCTATATATGGGGGTAAGAGTGATTTCAAACATCTCTCCTTAAGATTAGAATTTCCCCTTTGTGAATTAGTGTCTTCTATAATTATTTCGTATTGATTGTAGAGGTGTATTCATATTTAAATTCCTTCTCTCATATTGGAAGAAGCATCCCTAATGGGGATATTATGTACATATCCTTAATTGGGACCTCCTCCTTTGTGTTTGAAGTCTTTGATCATTCATCAATTTATTTTCTTCATTAAGTAGTATCTTTTATAATAAACCCTTCTATTTTGTGCACGTGCATATCCCTTATGAGGATCTCCTTCCTTCTTTTAGAAGAGTGTTGTTACAAATAATCTCTCTTTGATGTCATCTCAATACTTTGCTCTTTTCAAATCTCTTGCATTCATTCATTATAGAAGATGTTATATTTGTTTAAGACAGCTCATCTTGAAGGTAGATGTCTTTTGAACAAAGATCTCTTCTCCTCCAAGGATCTCCTATACACTTATATAGAAAGATATCTCTTTTCAACTATCTTATCCTTGCTTGAAGAGTATTCCCTCTCTTTCTTGGATTTATGGCATTGTTGCATGATAGATATCTTCTTGGTGTCAAGCGTAGGTATCCTTGTTCTACTTGTACACATGTGCACGAGTTTGAGTGTAGCTAACAGTTTTCTCACTCTCTCCCTTACATGGATCACCCAGATAGACTCTGGGGGCTAGTTTTCCACATCCTTCTCTCCATGGATCACCTAGTTTTAGGGGTGATATTTCCATGGTTCCTTTTCTCTTCTCATGGATCACCAAAGTGTGTATTCATGCTTTCTATCTCTTCTTCCTTCTTTTTGCATTTATTTCCATTTAAATCATTCATCTTGTGTTAGAGAGCTCTCAAATCCTTACACTCTTTATTGTTTTTGAATTGAGGCTTAGTTCTCTTTCTTACCGAATGATTCTCCATTAATTTTTGATCTTATATCAAATATTCTTATGAGCATTTGTCATCAATCTTCTTTCACAATTAGATGTGGTAAACATGATACCCCATTTCAACTCACTAAAATTAGCAAGCCAAAGTAGGGGGGGCATACATCTACCCTTGAATTTTCATCACCTTCCTTAGTAAGCATTTAGGTGATTTGGTGGTTTTATCTAACATGTGATTTTGTAGGGTGCGGATCCTAATTGTGTACTGCAGATACCGATGGGGGCTTCATCCGACAACTTGTAGATATATCCTTTTTTATGAATGTTTACTTTTATGTACTTTATCTTGCATATGCACGTGGTGTCATATGGACGCTAAAGTGGGGGCTAAATGTAGTGTTGTAAATTGTACACCCTTGCTAGGGTAGTACAATTTCACACTAAGGTTAGCACCTGCCTTAGTGTGCTTGCATCTTGCATTATAATTTCCCTTTAAGCATTTAATTAATTAATTTAATTAAATATTAAGTCCTATTTCATCACTTCATACATCATAAAATTGGGCCCTTTACCCTAAGTGTTCTCCTTTTTATTTTATTTCTCTAATAAATCATTTAATCATAAACACTAATTATGTCCTATTTCAACCTTTAAGGCCCAGTTTTGCATATCAAAACACCTTGACATAAGCTGTAACTTTTGGATTCGCTCTAATATCATCATATCTAATGGCCCTAAAAAATTTGGTGAAAAGTTGGTTGGACCATGTGCCTTCCCGCCACGGTCCTCGAGTTTTTTCCCAAAATTTTGGGAGCATAATTCTATGATATTATAATGCTTAACCCTAAAATATTGACAAGAAATTCAATTCCTAGGTCAGCCTAAAGGTGGAATTAAGTCGAAATTAAGATCTAGGGTTTCATACATAAGAGCTCTCTTTCTTCATTTGAAGGCAACTAAGATCTATCTACTCTAAAGGAGGTTTTAGCAAAGCAAGCATAAGGAGCCTTCTATGTAGTGAAAGAGAAGCCTATGTGGAGTCTTCAACAACATTCAACAACATTCAACAAAATTTCATCAAGAATTCATCATCAATTAGGAGCCTTGAAGACATTGAAGAGTAATAGGAGATCTAGTGGCAATATCTCTCCCTTGGGGATTGGTATGATTTCATGTTATTTTCATGTCTTTGTATGAGCTTATTTACATAAATTTTCATATTTACATTCATTCTTTAGATCACTTTGCATCATTGATTTAGAGCATTTACTTTGTCAATTACAAGCAATTAGGGTTTACTCTTTAGGGTTTCTCTAGATTATTTACTTTCATTTTAGGATCTTGCATACACATAAGGTTCTAGCACACACATTTTCAGTACATTATCGACTATTTATGGAGGTGGAAATCACCAACATAGGGGTTTGACTAAGGAAAAACCCTATATGGCCACCCAAACCTTCCCTTTTCAGATGCAGGTGCAGAAACAAGTACCCAAAGGCACTTTCCGCTCAGCAAAAGGCACAAGAACCACCCAGAATCATTAGATCTTCCCTAATCTACTTGGTATAGGGGCATGGCCCCCTTGTCCTACCCAAGATAGTGGTGTGGTTCTGTGTTCCCTTTTCTTTGTAGTGATTTTTAGCAGGTTGCAACTTCAGGTCATCAGATTTTCAGTCTTTCAGTTGCAACCTCCTATTTGCAAAAATAGGACAGTGGCATGGCATCTTGGTCTAGGTCAATTTTGGTCAATTTGTAGCATGAGGTACACATCTTGAATCCTCTCCCTTTCATACTTTTATTATCTCAATTTCAAATCTACAAGTTTGTGCAATTCCAAGTTCATTTATGCTTCATTCTTTATCTCCTAATCTAGTTGATCATTCAAACCCTAGTTTTTCTCATCATTTTCAACAAGAGGAATAGAAACCCTAAGAGGTAATACTTGGCTCTCTCTTTCTCACAAGAAGTAGCCAAAGTGAGCTATCTCCCTAGGATCTTTCATATTCCCAATGTGTTGGAAAAAGTAGGATTAGGTCCTAGTCACCCAATCTCACTTTTCCCACCACCACAATTCCAAAAACAAGGTTTGACCTAAGGCAAACCCCTATTCCCAACAAATTTCCTATACGCCACTGTTCGCAAGAATAGGAATAGAGTTACAATTCTTAGGATCATTTTTATTCATAGAGGCAAACAGGTTCCTTTTTAGATGACTAAAAATTTGAAGGAATAGAGTGACAAGGATTTTGGTTTTGAAAATTTAGGACAACCTTTTGGGAACAAATTCAAACACTCACATATTGCTCATATCCATGTTCATTTCTATATTTGACGATTGTAGCTCAGTATTTATGTACAATTGCTTTAATTTACACACTTTTACCCTTATTTTAACATTATTAATCAAATCAATTCAAATTAAAGGGAAAGAAGAGGCACATCTAAATTCCTTGGAATCTAATCGGAATCTAGATCTATTAAGGTCAGTTCTATCAAATTCCTCTTTCCCTTATGTAATTGGTCCCTAAGAAAAAATCAAGGGTTTTATTTCATCATTGGGTGAAACCCTAATATTTCACCACATTACAATTTATCTAAGAAATTATTTAATTCTTTGTTCTTAAATGATGTGACATGTTGGTTCTAAAATCAACATATCCCCAAACCCTAAAGGATAGCTACTTCTTATTCTTGGGTTCAAGGTTGGATTTGGCCAACGAACGAGATTTAGTCACAAGAACGAAATCTCTTGCACTTCTGGCTCTGAGAGACAAAGGCAGTTATACTTTGACAATGCCCAAATGACTCATTACACTTTATACTCATGGTATTGCACATTACAGTAGATACTTCCCAATAAAAATATACCAAGGAAGCTCTACACACCTTGGATCTGGCTATAATCTTGGTATGCTAACATTCACTCAACACTTGGGAATGGTTCTTAATATAACACTAACTCCTACAATATAATGAAAATGATATCTTGAGAATATTTGTGATTTTGAAAAACTGGATGCAAACTCCATAACCAGTGCCTTCCTTAGGGAAACATAGTCAACCTACAACATTCAAGAATTCTACCCAAATAGATTAAATCCTAACCAATTAGTTCATAACACTAATGCATTACATTAATGTCCTCCATTTTGCTTTTGTTGCAGTCATTCTTGGTAATCCTTGATGCACACAACATCATTTCTTTGACCTGTTACAAGCAAATTAATCTCTTTCCTGAAGAGAAGTAAAAACCAAGACAAACACTTGAACTTGCTAGGACAAATAAAGGATCCTTAATCATTCATTTCATAAAATAGTGATTATACTATTGGTATTTTGGTATGGTTTTGTCATTAATGTCAACACCAACTAACACTTATCAACTCTGGCACTTTGGAAGATCAACAATATTCACCGACACAGCAAATGACTTATGCACAGTCACCGGTATCTGGTACATTGGCAGGATATAATGTTCACCGACACTTGGTTATGTCAAAGACATCATTTGGACACTTTGTCTTGAAGATTTTTTTAATGGTATATTCATATTTGCATATTTGTTGTTACCGGCAAATAGGTCCAGGTTACACACTGGCAGGCTTATCTTTTCCAGATCAGCATGACACACTATGGAGATGATTTATTACTGTTGTAAATGCATCTAGCCGATAATTTGTATCGGTTATTGCATTGGATATTGTTTTAATTATAAATTGATTTTATTGTAATATCCATTAGAGCCGACCTACTAAAATTGGTCTTAGGTTATGGTATAAATGTAAAATCTTATTTGTAAGATCGGATGTGGAATGCGAAAAAGGATTGTGTGGAGGTATATGCGAGAATAAGAAGAGCTATACATGCAAACATCATTTGAAGGTTGAAGGAGGGTTTTGTGAAGACAATCAAAACTACACTGGTATTGAATCCAGCATAGAAAGATGCTAATTTGAGCAGTACATCCTTATTGGATTTAACCATCCAATTATAGTCAGTGTGACTCATATTTTGTGTTTGAGTAGTGAGCTCTAGGTGCTTGGCCTTTCTGCATGTGTAGACCCTATTTGTATACACTTACTATCTACAGTAGTATCATCTGATTGTGGGTAAGGTTTCCTACCATGGTTTTTCCCCTTACAGGGTTTCCACATACAAATATTGGTGTTATGTGTTGTGGATGACTTTATCTTTTTGTTTCATGCATTAATCCTTACCAGTATAGAAATTAATTGATAAAACTATCTACCAACATATAAGACTAGTTTACTGGTATTAAGCATTAAGTTGGTTAAACTATTTTTGGTTTGAATTTATTTGACAATTGATTCACACCCGCCCCCCCCCTCTTAGTTGTATCTAGGACCTAACAATTGGTATCAGAGCCTAGTCCTCTTTTGCAGAAGTTTAATAGCTTGAGGATATCCAATGTCTACTAACTATTTTAGGAAGGATAGTCCTAAACTTGATGGAACCAACTACGACATATGGAAGATCATAATGGAGACACATCTAAATTGCATTGGAAAGGACATTTGGGATGTTACAAAGAATGGCTATACTACTCCTACTCAGAATCAGCCTAATCCACCTAACTTGACTAAAGATGAGGAAAATGATTGCAAAGCAAGAGAAGCACTTTTGAGCGCATTATCAGATCAACAAATCATGGGATTATCATATAGGTCTACAACTAAAGCTATTTGGGATCATTTGGAAACACTGAATGAAGTAGATTCCACAATCAAAATTGCAAAACTTGAAAGCTTCTGGGTCAAGTATGAAAATCTGAAAATGGAAGAAGATGAAAGGATTTATGCTTTTATGGAAAGAGTAAATGAAATTGTTTTGGGTATTAAATGTTGTGGAGGAACTTTAAGTGAAGATAAAATTATTTCAAAAGTTTTAAGAGGATTTCCACTGACATATAAAATGAAAGTTACTGCTATAAATGAGTTAAGAACAATGCCTAATACATCAGTAACTAGGGATACATTGATTGGAAAACATTTAGCTTTTGAAATTGAGGAATTTGGTCCTATTGCTACTATAAAGATTGATTTATCTTTTAAAGCATCTACATCATCTGCACCATCATTTGACAAGTCTAATTGGAAAGCCTTTTATGCAAGAGAACTTGAAGAAAGCAGGAGAGAAAATGAAGAACTTGAAGAACTTGAAGCACTATTTGCAAGAAAAATGCCTAAAGGTCTAGTTGGAAGTAAGTATGAAGGTAAAGCACCCTTTAAATGTTTTAACTATAATAAGATTGGTCATATGGCTTCAAGATGCCCTGATAGACATGCTAGACTAAGAGAAGAAGCTAGAAGAACATACAAGCCTAACCCTGATTATCAGAGATACAGATTTAAGAAGAATAAAGACAAATCTTGTTATCTTGTTAATGAAGGAGTGACTGATGATTCTGATGAGGATCCGATAGACAATGGATGGGTTTTTGTTGCTATAACAGA
The DNA here is from genome assembly GCF_030272615.1 of Cryptomeria japonica. Classification (NCBI taxonomy): domain Eukaryota; kingdom Viridiplantae; phylum Streptophyta; class Pinopsida; order Cupressales; family Cupressaceae; genus Cryptomeria; species Cryptomeria japonica. The sequence goes on from NC_081406.1 coordinate 114,613,558, forward strand.
AGATCTACTGGCACATACTACTCAACCAGTAGAACAGGCCTTGGCAGCTAAAGTTGAAGTTAAGGATGAATGGATCATTGATTCAGGATGCTCAAATCATATGACTAGTGATAAAAGTAAATTCTTGACTTTTCAGGATTATAATGGAGGTCTAGTAAGATTTGGAGATGATAAAGATTGTTTGATCAAAGGTAAAGGTACAATATCTCTTGATGGTAAGCATAATACTAACAATGTTTACTATGTTGAAGGTTTAAAGCATAATCTTTTGAGTGTTGGTCAATTAGTTGAGAAAGGATTTCAGTTACAATTCAAAAATGGAAAATGCAAAACCATGAATAGAACTGGTTTAGAAATTACAACTAGTAATCAAACCAGAGGTAATATCTTTCATTTGAATAATAGTGAAAAGACATGCTTGATTGCACATATTGAGGAAAGTTGTCTATGGTATAAGAGACTCTTGATAACTTAATGATGAACAACTAGTACCAAATCGGTACTGAGAGGGGGGGGTGAATTAGTACAAACAAAAACACAAACTTAAACCAGTTTGTCAGCAGACATTGTGCATTGACAGACAAACAGTAACATCGGTCCTTCAACAAAGTTCAACCAGCAAAACCCAAAATAACTGAGACAAGCATAGACTGGTTGACACTTATCTTCTCATAAAATCTAACACCTCATTTCCACTTCACCCTAATGCATGAGTAGATAATCTACCATCCCAAATGTACATATCACAACAAGATCAACATGCATCACCGCTTAACAGAAAACAATCATAATCATCACATGAAGAAAACATCACACTTGACACACATATTTTTCACGTGGAAACCCAACTGGGAAAAATCACGGTGGGAATGAATACCCACAAGCTTATTTTTGAACTCTTTAGAAGTCCGCTCTGTTAGGAGCCTTGTCCAGTTAAAGATAGATACAATAGGTTCGGTTAGGAACTGATCCTATTAGGGATCACCCAGTTAAGGGATGGCTACAATACCCGGTTAAGGGTTAAACCCTGTTAAAGGTTATCTTGTTAGAGGATTTCAAGAACTCAATAGCTAAAGGATATCAATGACTCAGTAGCTTTGAGTTACCTTATTATAGGATTTTCAACAAGCTAGTTAAGGCTACCCTGTTAGGGGAATTCACAACTGTTGAGGTGGTTAAAGATCAATAGGTATATCAATGACCTGATAATAGCACTCAATGCCAATGCAGATCTGCTTAAGCTCCTCTTCACCTTCTACACTTATACTCTGCAGATATGACTTCATTCCTTTGGTCTGGCAAGAATCACATATCTCTTCTCTTAGATACACACACACAAATTTTTCCAACAACCTCTAGAAGAATCACAACATCAACCTTATAGGACAACAGACAGGTTGATAGCATAAACCCTAAACCCTAAAACTTGTTAGGTTAAGGAATTCAAATGATTCAATCCTGACCGTTGAGCATACTGCATTAAATGCAACAGTCTTGATCCAATCTCAAGACATTCTCCATCGTTCATTTTCCACCGATTGCATGGCAGCTGATAACCCATCACACGTTATCACCATTTACAAACTTTGTGCATTCCCGAGGTAGATAGGAACAATCTCCTTCATGCAAGATCCTTCACACACATAAGGCTTACGTGTCAACATAATTTGTTCATTGTTATGATGCTAACTCATCACACAAAGTCACCGGTTGAGCCACATAGGCTTGAAGCACTCCAACCAGAAACCCTAAAGTTGAGACCACCAACCAGTAGTCATACACCGCTTCCATGTGTTGGTTCCCATAACCTTATGTCGGTTCATCTTTAAACAAACACACCACTTCACTTTGGCACAAATGACAGTTCACAGTGAAAGTCGGTTCACAGTGTTATACTGGTTCTTCTTCTCTTCATCATATTGGCATCAATGACAACACACAATGTCATTATGTCCTCATATCGGTTCACATAATGCCAACAATTTCCCCCTTATCATTGATGGAAATATACAAAGATATCTCTCTGCTTCACATCTTCTCCCCCAATTTCTATAGATATCTTTTCCACTTCACATCTTCTCCCCCTTTGACAACAATGCCAAAGTGGAGGCACAAGCTTCCCTGTTCCATTATGTTGCTCCCCCTAAGGAGTAGCATCCTTCAACACATTAGTCCAAAAAGAAATGACCGGTGCAATGCCTGACTGATGTGGAGAAAATACTTTTAGTTCACCTCCTGAAGGGGTAGAACCCCTAATTCACCTCTTAAGTACATAAATGTAGTCTTTGGTAGAGGCTTGGTGAATATGTCTGCTAACTGCTCCTTACTGGAAACATGTTCCAGTCCAATCTCTTTGTTCTGAACCTTTTCCCTCAAGAAATGATATTTAAGCTCAAAGTGCTTGGTCCTAGAATGTAAAACTGGGTTCTTTGAAATATTGATAGCATTTGTGTTATCACAAAATATGCTTACTGGTTCAGATACAGGAACTTTGAAGCCATTTAATACATGCTTCATCCAGATTGTCTGAGTGCAATTCATGAAAGCTGCAACATACTCTGCTTCCGCTATAGACTAGGAGATACAGCTCTGCTTCTTACTCATCCATGAGATTAGTCTACCACTGAGAAAGAATGCACCACTGGTTGTGCTCTTTTGGTCATCCACATTACCTGCCTAGTCAGCATCTGTAAATACTTTTAGGTTGAAATCATTGCTATATGGGTACCACAATCCATAGTCAACTGTTCCCTTTAGATACCTAAGAATCCGCTTGACTACAACCAAGTGAGATTCTCTTGGACTTTTCTGGAACCTTGCAGTAATGCCAACTGCATGTACAATATCTGGTCTATTGTGCACTACATAATCCAACTTACCAATCATGGATCGGTATTCCTTCTCATCAACCAATGTTGAGTCATCTTCTTTGGATAGTTTACAACCGGTCACCATTGGTGTACCAATCGGTTTTCTATCTTCCATGCCAAAGGTCTTCAACACCTCTTTGACATACTTGGACTGAGTGATAAAGATTCCATATTTCATCTGTTGAATCTGCAGTCCAATGAAGAACTTAATTTCCCCTATGAGTGACATCTCAAACTCCTTCTTCATCTCATCTACAAACTCATGACTCATCTTGTCATCTCCACCAAAGATAATGTCATCAACAAATACCACACAAATTAGAATCTAATCTCCTTTAGTTTTCAAGTAGATATTACTATCTTCACTTGTTCTCTCAAATCCAATTTTCACAAGATGGGAGTGCAGATGTTCATACCATGCTCTAAGTGCCTGCTTTAGACCATATAAGGCTTTATGTAACCTACACATCATGTCACTATCTTCAGGTAGGGAAAACCCATCGGATTGCTCTATATACACCTCCTCTTCAAGTACACCATTTAGGAATGCAGATTTTACATCCATTTGATATACTTTAAATCCTTTAAAGGCTGCATATGCAAGAAGCATACGAACTCCTTCCAATCTGGCTACTAGTGCAAAAGTTTCTCCATAGTCTTCTCCTTCTTCTTGGGCATACCCTTTACACACCAGTCTGGCTTTGTTTCTAATCACCTTGCCATCCTCATTTAGCTTATTTCTGAAAACCCATTTGGTACCAATGACATTTTTATGCTCCGGTCTAAGTACCAAAGACCATGTACCATTTTTCTCTATCTGGTCAAGTTCCTCTTCCATTGCCTTGATCCAGTCTTCATCTTTATGTGCCTCTTTGAATGTCTTAGGCTCAAATTCAAAGACCAAACATGAGCTTTCTCTAACCTTTCTTCTTTTAAGGATTCCAACATCCTTATCTCCTATGATCTGGTTAGGATCATGATTCAGCTTAACATACTGAGGAATGGTCTTAACAGATCCCTCATCACATTTTGTATCAAACTTACTCTGGTGTTCACTCCTCTTGATGTAACATTTTCTACCAAATACTCTAAAGTAACTAACAACAGGTGCCTTACCGGTCCAATACTCAAAAGGCATTTTATCCTTACCTTTCTTGATGAGTACCTGGTTCATTGTGTAGATTGTTGTGCTCACCACTTCTCTCCAAAAAGTGTGAGCTACCTTTCCTTGAATAAACATGGTTCTAGATGCTTCAACCATAATCCAGTTATTCCTCTTTGCTAGGCCATTTTGTTGTGGACTCTGGGGAGCAGATAGTTGCCTCTTGATGTTGTATTCTTCACAGTACTTGTTGAATTCACCGAAAGTGAATTCCCCTCCTTGATTAGTTCCCAGGCACTTGATCCTTTTACCGCTTTTCTTCTCCACTAATGCTCTAAAAGCTTTGAACTTCCCAAAAGATTTAGACTTATCTTTCAAGAATGTGACCCACATCATTCTTGAGAAGTCATCAGTGAGAATCATCAAGCACCTATCACCCTACACACTTCTAGTTTTCATAGGACCACACAATTCAGTATGTACAAGATCAAGCAAATTGTCAGCAGTGAAAGGTTTACCTTTAAAGGCTGAGGAAGACATTTTCCCCAATTGACACTCCCTACACAAGGTATTATCCATTTTTCTTAGCACCGACAACCCTCTAACTGCCTTGATCTTACTAGCCTTCACAATGTTATCAAAATTTACATGATAGAGTCTCCTATGCCATATCCACCTATAATCAAATTTAGCCATAAGACATGTACTTATATTTGCATTCAACTAAAATAAGTTACCTTTGTTCTGCATGCCGGTGGCCACCAGTTCACCATTATTTCCTTTGATTTTGTACACTCCATTCCTGAATTCCAGAGTGAGACCACTATCATTCAGCTAGGCAACACTCAGAAGGTTGTGTCTGAGACCATCAACCCAATATACATTGTTAGCACTACTCTTTCCATTCAGAGAGATGGACCCTCTGCCTTTGACCATGCATGGTGCATCATTTCCAAAGCGAACCACACCACCATCATATTCTTCCAAGGATAGAAACTTGCCCCGGTCACCAGCCATATGGTGAGAACAACCACTGTCAATGATCCACTCATTGGAATTATCAAACTGGGAGACAAGAGCCTTCTTGTCTGACACATCTTCTTTGACAGCAGCGAACACAATGTCTTCATTTTCTTCATCCTCTAATTCCTCATCTATGACACCTTCATCAACTACCACAAAATAGTTTCTCCGGTTTCCTCCTTTGAATTTCTTGAACCTTTCTAGTTTGTCCTTGTTATCACCATTAGGATAGTTCACAACAATATGTCCTATTTGGTTGCAAGAAAAACATTTCAAAGGAAGCTTACCTCTGTATTTACCGGTTCCTTTAGGTAGTTTCCTTACAAGAAGAGCTTCAAACTCCATTAGAAATTCCTCATCATCCATTACTCTGCCTTGTCTTGTTTCAGCACTGGTGCTTGCTTCTTTTCTTTTTCTGGATGGTACAGCAGAAGCTTTAAAAGGTGATTCAATCTTTGGAACACTACCATCAAAACTATTTAGCTCATAAGTTGTCAACTTTGCAATGATGGAGTCTAGGGATACCTTAGTCTTGTCTATTGATCTCAGCTCCTCAATAGTAGCAACCCTTATTGCATAGACCAGTAATAGGGATCTCAGGACTTTGCTTACCACAATGGAATCTTCCATTTTACCACCTACACTCTTGATATCTCCAACAATAGTTTTGATTCTTATACCATACTGTTGAATGGTCTCACCTTCAACCATCTGCATGTCTTCAAACTTCCCTCTAATGCTTTCTTCCTTAGCTTGTTTTACATGCTCATCACCACCATAGATATTTTCAAGAGTATCCCATACCTCTTTGGGATTTACCTTATCTTGGACATCAATGAACTCAATGTCAGATAAACTACTAATTAGGGCTTCCATGACTTGCCCATTCTCCTGCATTTCTCCCTCTAGGTCATCGATGAGAGTATCGGTAGAGGCAACATAGGCATTCTCAACATAGGTCCAATGTTGAGCACCCATGCTTCTGATGAATATCTTCATTTTGTCTTTCCATATACTGAAGTTTTCTCTATTAAAATTTGGACCTTCCCTCTTCATCATTAGACTGGGATCTTTACCTCAAGCGGTTAAGCTTATAGCATAGAGGACCTAGAGGATGCTCTAATACCAATTGATAACTTAATGATGAATAACTAGTACCAAACTAGTACTGAGAGGGGGGGGTGACTCAATACAAACAAAAACACAAACTTAAACTATTTTGTTAGCAGACGTTGTGCATTGACAGACAAACAGTAACACCAGTCCTTCAACAAAGTTCAACCAGCAAAACCCAGAATAACTAAGACAAGCATAGACCGGTTGACACTTATCTTCTCATAAAATCTAACACCTCATTTCCACTTCACCCTAATGCATGAGCAGGTAATCTACCATCACAGATGTATATATCATAGCAAGATCAACATGCATCACCACTTAATAGAAAATAATCATAATCATCACATGAAGAAAACATCACACTTGACACACATATTTTTCACGTGGAAACCCAACTGGGAAAAACCACGATGGGAATGAATACTCACAATCTTGTTTTTGAACTCTTTAGAAGTTCACTCTGTTAGGAGCCTTGTCCAGTTAAAAATAGATACAATAGGTTCTGTTAGGAACCAATCCTGTTAGGGATCACCCGGTTAAGGGATGGCTACAATACTCGATTAAGGGTTAAACCCTGTTAAAGGTTACCTTGGTAGAGGATTTCAAGAACTCAATAGCTAAAGGATATCAATGACTCAGTAGCTTTGAGTTACCTTGTTAAAGGATTTTCAACAAGTCGGTTAAGGCTACCCTGTTAGGGGATTTCACAACTATTGAGGTGGTTAAAGATCAACAAGTATATCAATGACCTGATAATAGCACTCAATGCCAATGCAGATCCGCTTAAGCTCCTCTTCACCTTCTGTACTTACACTCTAGAGATATGACTTCTCTCCTTTGGTCTGGTAAGAATCACATATCTCTTCTCTTAGATACACACACACAACTTTTGCCAACAACCTCTGGAAGAATCATAGCATCGACCTTATAGGACAATAGACAGGTCGGTAGCATAAACCCTAAACCCTAAAACCTATTAGGTTAAGGAATTCAAATGGTTCAATCTTGACCATTGAGCATACTGCATTAAATGCAACAGTCTTGATCCAATATCAAGACATTCTCCATCGTTCATTTTCCATCGATTTCATGGTGGCTGATAACCCATCACACGTTATCACCATTTACAAAATTCGCACATTCCCGAGGTAGATAGGAACAATCTCCTTCATGCAAGATCCTTCACGCGCACAAGGCTTGTGTGTCAACATGATCTATTCATTGTTACCATGCTAACTCATCACACAAAGTCACCGGTTGAGCCAGACAGGCTTGGAGAACTCCAACCGGAAACCCTGAAGTTGAGACCACCAACCGGTAGTCATACACTTCTTCCATGTGTCGGTTCCCATAACCTTATGCCAGTTCATCTTTAAACAAACACACCACTTCACTTTGGCACAAATGTTGGTTCACAATGAATGCCAATTCATAGTGTTATACTGGTTCTTCTTCTCTTCATCATATTGACATCAATGACAACACACAATGTCATTATGTCCTCATATCAGTTCACATAATGGCAACAACTCTATCATGTAAATTTTGATTGCATGGTAAAAATCAGTACTACTAAGGCAGTTAGAGATCTACCTAAGATTATTAAGCCTCACAATTCGGTATGTAAGGAATGTCAATTTGGAAAACAAATTAGAACTACTTTCAAAAGTATTCCAAAAAAATCCAATAATGCTCTTGACTTAATTCATACTGATTTATGTGGTCAAGCTAGAACTAAAAGTTTACAAAGTGATAGATATTTCATGCTAATCATTGATGACTATTCAAGAATGTGTTGGGTTACTTTTCTCATAGAAAAATCAGAAGCACTTGGAAAGTTCAAATTGTTCACAGAAATGGTAGAAAATGAAACCAATAAGAAAATCAAATGTCTAAGATCAGATCAAGGAGGAAAATTTACATCTAAGGAATTTAATGCATTCTATAAAGTGAATGGAATTAGAAGACAGCTATCACCACCTTAGAGACCACAGTAGAATGGATTTGTAGAAAGGAAAAATAGAACTATCTTGGATGCAGCCAGAAGTATGTTATCAAAATCAAACCTACCACATGTATATTGGAGAGAAGTAGTAAGTACACCGGTCTATACATTCAACAAAGTTCACATCAAAGGTGAAACTGGTAACACCCCTCATGAACTATGGTTTGGTATTACTCCTACTCTTAAATATTTTAGAATATTTGGAAGCAAATGTTATATCAGAAGAGATGAGTATATTGGTAAATTTGATCCTAGAAGTGATGAAGGAATATTTCTTTGTTATTCATCTAAAAGTAAGGCATATAGATGTTTTAACAAAAGATTGCAGAAAATTGTTGAGAGTATAAATGTGAAGATTGATGAACAATTCAGATGAACTTCAAGGTATATAGACTCTGAACTAGCAATATAAATTCTGACAAATGAACCTACACTGAACCCACCGGTACAAAATGAAGATCTAGTTACCCCAGTATCATCTAAAAATTCCACTGTAACTAAGGAACAACAACACACAAAGACACCTCTGTATGTAAGACTAAATCATTCTGAAGATCAGATAATTGGAAACAAGTATAAAGGAGCTATGACAAGAGGAAGATTGGCAAATGAAGAGGTATGTCTTATTTCTCAAATTGAACTATCATCTATTAATGAGGCATGTGAAGATGAACACTAGATAAAAGATATGGAAGAAGAATTAGAGCAAATTGAGAAGAATAACACTTGGACATTAGTTCCCCGACCTAGAGACAAAAATGTGATTGGAACCAAATGGGTATTTAGAAACAAACTTAATGAATATGGGAAGGTAATTAGAAATGAAGCAAGACTAGTGTGTAAGGGATATTCTCAAAAAGAAGGAATTGATTATAATGAAACCTTTGCACTGGTATCTAGAATTGAGGCAGATAGATTATTTTTGGCTTTTGCAGTACACAAGAACTACAAAGTATATCAAATGGATATTAAATGTGCATTTCTAAATGGAGATCTTGAGGAAGAAGTTTACATTGAACAACTTGATGGATTTTCTTTGACAGATAACAAAGATATAGTTTGCAGGTTAAGGAAATCTTTGTATGGACTGAAGCAAGCTCCAAGAGCTTGGTATGCAAAATTGGATAAGTATCTTTTGAAGATTGGTTTTTCTAAAGGTAATGCTGACAACAATTTATATTACAAAGTGACTAATGATGACATCTTGGTTATAGAAGTTTTTGTTGATGATATAATATTTGGAGGAGAAGATGGATTATGTAAAGACTTTTCTATTGAAATGCAACAAGAATTTGAAATGTTTATGATTGGAGAAATAAAATTATTTTTTAGGATTGTAGATTTCTCAAATTGATAAAGGTATATTCTTGAGTCAATCCAAGTACTTGAAAGAGTTACTAAAGAAATTTGGGATGGAGAACTCTAAACCGATAAGCACACCTATGACTACAAATGACAAATGATCACTAAGGGATGAATCTACACCTGTTAATCCGACTAGGTACAAATCTATGATAGGAGATTTACTGTATTTGACACAAACCAGACCTGATATCATGAATGCAGTATGTATTGTTTCAAGATTTCAGAGTAATCCTAGAGAAAATCATGAATCAACTATAAAAAAGATTTTCCGGTACTTACAAGGCACTACAAATCTTGGACTATGGTATCCTAGAGATGAAAAATTTGAATTATGTGCATATACAGATGCAAATTGGGCAGGATATTTGGATGATAGAAAAAGCACCACCGATGGAGCATTTTCTCTTGGAAGCAGATTAATTTCTTGGTTGAGTAAGAAACAAAGTTGTACATCTTTATCAACAACAGAATCATGTATTGTTTCAAGATTTTAGAGTAATCCTAGAGAAAATCATGAATCAGCTATAAAAAAGATTTTTCAGTACTTACAAGGCACTACAAATCTTGGACTATGGTATCCTAGAGATGAAAAATTTGAATTATGTGCATACACAGATGCAAATTGGGCAGGAGATTTGGATGATAGAAAAAGCACCACCGACGGAGCATTTTTTCTTGGAAGCAGATTAATTTCTTGGTTGAGTAAGAAACAAAGTTGTACATCTTTATCAACAACAGAATCAGAATATGTTGCAGCAGCAACTAACTGTACACAAGTATTATGGCTTAAGCAAATGTCCAAGGACATAAAGGTAAAATATAAGGAACCTATTACTATCTATTGTGATAACACTATAGCAATTGATATATCTAAGAATCCAGTATTACATTCTAAAACCAAACATGTTTCTATCAAACTGAATTTTCTAAAGGAAAATGTTGAAGCAAAAGAAATAAAACTGGTTTATATGAACACTAAAGAGCAGATTGCAGATATTTTCACTAAACCTCTACCTAAAGAAACTTTTGAATATCTCAGAGATCAGCTTGGGGTCATATCCCCACCGGTAGAGACTTAGGAAGTTGATGATTGTCATCAACTGGCAGAATTAACAAAGAAATCTTTTACTCCGGCTTTGATGAGGAAGCTACTTTTCAAGGGGAGTAGTTGGTATACTGAATTGGTTGGTATTTTGTATCTGAAAAATGTTTTTTTTACTTTAGCATTTGATGTCAAAGGGGGAGAGATTGTTATGGAAAAACACATTATCTTTTGGGGAGAGATTATTCATTGGGGACAGAGAATGTTACTCTCTATATCTATATTTTGATTTATGGTTATGATCTCTTTTGGAGATTGTTGGTTTTTGGTATTTGACATTTCTGTTTTGGCACTTTGATGGTTTTTCCATCTTATGTTGCCATCAATGCCAAAGGGGGAGATTGTTGGTATTTTGGTATGGTTTTGTCATTGATGTCAACACCTACTAACACTTATCAACTCTGGCACTTTGGAAGATTAGCAATATTCACCAGCAAAGCAAATGACTTATGCACAGTCACTGGTATTTGGTACACTAGCAGGATATAATGCTCATCGGCACTTGGAATGGCATGGAAAACACTTGGTTATGTCGAAGACATTGTTTGGACACTTCATCTTGAAGATTTTTTTATTGGTATATTCATATTTGCATATTTGTTGTTACCAGCAAATAGGTCCAGGTTACACACCGATAGGCTTATCTTTTCCAGATCAGCACAACACACTATGGAGATGTTTTATTATTGTTGTAAATGCATCTAGCCGACATGTTGTATCAGTTATTGCATCAGATATTGTTTTAATTGTAAATTGATTTTATTGTAATATCCTTTAGAGCTGACCTACTAAAATTGGTCTTAGGTTATGGTATAAATGTAAAATCTTATTTGTAAGATCGGATGTGGAATGCAAAAAAGGATTGTGTGAAGGTATATGCGAGAATAAGCAGAGCTATACACCCAGACATCATTTGAAGGTTGAAGGAGGGTTTCATGAAGAAAATCAGAACTACACCAGTACTAAATCTAGCATAGAAAGATGCTAATTTGAGCAGTACATCCTTATTGGATTTAACCATCCAATTTTAGTCAGTGTGACTCCTATTTTGTGTTTGAGTAGTGAGCTCTAGGTGCTTAGCCTTTCTCCATGTGCAGACTCCATTTGTATACATTTACTATCTGCAGTAGTATCATCTGATTGTGGGTAAGGTTTACCACTGTGGTTTTTCCCCTTACAGGGTTTCCACGTACAAATATTGGTGTTATGTGTTGTGGACGACTTTGTCTTTTTGTTTCATGCATTAATCCTTACCGGTATTACAATTAATTGATAAAACTGTCTACCGACATATAAGACAGGTTTACCAGTATTAAGCATTAAGTTGGTTAAACTATTTTTGGTTTGAATTTATTTGACAACTGATTCACCCCCCCGCCTTCTCTCAGTTGTCTCTGGGACCTAACATATACATGTTGGAGAAAGATACAAAAAACTCTTTTACTTGCTTACAATCTAGTTACAAACTATTCAAAATAGTAAAATAGCTATATGTTGATAATATCATCTTAACCACTCCCATTCTAGAACTATACATACAAGCCTTGCTTGTAGAAAATTACATAAAAAATCACTCAAAATGAGGAGAAGAGAAGAATAAAAAGACAAAGAGGAAAACCCTAAAATAAACCTAATCATGACACATGACATCCTCTTCACTCCTTGATCTTCAAATCTAAATCTGAAATTTATCTTTTTCATTCCTCTTTAATCTGCATCCTTGTACCTACTTGAGACACTTGGCGGCTTGAGAAAAACTCCAACATGTTTACAAATTTCTTCCTTGCCTCTGACTAAAGACCTATCCTATTCAACACATTTGTTTCTTTGTCTTCAACAACTAATTCTGCTCTTTTATAAATCATGTCCTTTGTCTTTGCTTGGTTATTCCTTTTTCATATAACTCTCTTTTCTCTATCTATGGTCTACACTTTTTCTTTGAACAAAAATATAAATCTTATCCTTTTTAGTGGCTTCTCTATTTTGTCATTTTTCGCACATTTTATCTATGATGCAAAACATACCTCAAGTGTGATGGAAAAATGATAAATAGATGTACATTGCATGCTAGAAGAAAATGAAGCTCCATTTTCCATGTAGAACATTTCATATTTACCATAATGCAACCCATCACGTTGAAATAAAACACCTCACCTCAAAATGAAAATAATCCCCTCCTACAACATCTCATCCTTAGGTGATTCCACCTATTTAGCATCTTTTGTAAAAATATTTCATCCCTAAGTGAAAATAATGAACTAGTGAAAATTATTTAACTACAACTTGCACCCTTATGTTGGTAAAGAACCTTCCACACATTCACTAGCAACATTAATTTTATATTATTACCTTTTCAATTATAATTAAATTAACTTTCCCATAGCAACCACTCAATTTTAGGTACTACACATTATGCCTTTTCCCTCTAATATTTCCTTCACATTAAACACTCATAATGCCTTCACTGAGCACTTTTTGAGAACAAGTTTCATCCTAGTAAAAAGACATGCCCTATTGCATTATATTTGTGCTTTAATAATGATATAAGAAGATAATTCATCTTGGTAAGAGAAAAATAATATTTCTTTTACACATTTACCTCGAGTGAAAGTAAATGTCCCTTTGATTAAAAAATGATGTGAAATTATTTTCACCTCTACTCAGCTTCTTGTGAAAATATTTTCACTCCTTAACTTTTGCTCTCATGGGAAAATTTAATTACATTTGAAGGTATTTGACATTGATTTTGTTAAGATACCCTAAGCACCAAAATCATTCTCTATGTTACACAATACTAAAATCTACTTTCTTGTAAGAACAAACATCACACCTTCTACCCAAATCAAATTGCCTTAAGCTATGAGATTATTTACTTTATTTCTTGCATCACCAATTAGATCCATAAGCTGCATAATTCTAAATATGAATATGCTTCAATGCCATCGCATTGCATGGATAAAAAAACTATTTTGAAATAATAGCAATATGCACTTTCTACAGCATGACAACGTGATCAACATTGTGAGTAAAGGGCACATGGGAATTATTTCTGTATATGGTGAAAATGGATAACAATAATAACGATATTGAAAGGCTAAATGAATTCAACCACAAAACCCTAGCCTAACAACAAAAAAGATCCACCATAACATATGAAGATTACCTAAGACAATGCAAATCAAACGAAATCACAAAGATTATACCATCACATGTCCAATAGGGTTTTGATCTCCATTCTTCCTATCTACATTGATCTTGCTTGATATATTTGCTCTCAGATTTTATGTGCACAAGAGCTCAACAAAGAACGGAATGTGGTTGCAAGTAGGATCGTAGTGTAGTCAATTGATCAAGTAGTTAGGATGATTGATTAGAATGATTGATTAGGGTTTGATAATGAAGAAAGCATCTCCTTATATAGAAGACACTATATGAAATGGAGGGACAAGATTGAGAGGTGTAAAAGGAGGTCGACTATGATTAGAGGGTAGGTAAAAGAAATAATAAAATAATGAAAGGGGTAGGTAGTGTATGAATTAAGAGATGAATGACATGTGTCATGGGTAGAAAAGGTTAATGAATTAATTAAATAAATAAAGATTTATTTAATTAATAGAAGGAGTGGGATCAATTAAATAAATAAGATATTTATTTAATTTAGAAAAAGGATAATTTAAATAAATAAATGTATTTATTTAAATGAGAAATAAGGCTAGAAGAGGATAAATGAATTAATTAAATAAATAAAGATTTATTTAATTAATAGAAGGATTAGGCTAAAGTAATTAAATAAATAAAGGTATTTATTTAATTAGACATGACAATTTTAGGTGTCTACATTTTGCCCCTCTTTGAGACAATGCGGCTTGTCGCGTTGTTTCAAAGAAGATAATATGAACTGATACAAAGTTGCCCCAAGATGGGAATGATATGCCCCGTCGAGAGATTGGATGAAAATGTCTGGAAAGATCATAGACAATCTCTCGATAAGAAAGAAAGGCTAGAATGGACTGACCAGATAAAGTGGCAAAGTCACAAGATAAAGAAGACTGACTCGAGAAACGAAGGCTAGGGGTAGTCTATAAGATAGACCATGGGGGAAAATACATCCTCATTGTCATCTACACATCCACAAGAGCAGAGTGCAGAGCGAAAATAGAGCAGTAGTAGTCAGTAGCGATGGCCTTCATTCATAGATTCGACCGTGTTCGCCGATTCCAGAGGCCAGCAGAGGCAGGAGAACCGGTAAGTACCACAAAACCTCCTTATATTTTGATGCATTTATTTTTGTTATTAATGCATACTAGGTAATGTAATAAATGCGCGTTTATGTTAGGAAAATGCATTTGTGTCCAAAAATGTGAATTTGTGTTTTCTAGGTCAAATCGATAGTTCTGTGATGAACATACGCTATCGATTGGATAAGTTGTTCAGAGGATACACTCAAGCAGGTCCTCTAGGGAAGACTAGGATAACAAATAAGGCTAGGATTGACAATTCTGTGATAGAACATACGTTGCCAATTAGGAAACTACTCAAGAGGATTCACTCAAGCAGAGGCCCTAGGATAAGATAGATCAAGGCACTTTGTGATGAACAGTGAGTACCAAGATATAGTACTTTGTGATGAACAGGGCGTACTAAAATATGAGCAACACTTTGTGATGAATAGTGAGTGCAAATGTGAGCAGCACTTTGTGATGAACAGGGAGTGCCAAACACATAGTACTTTGTGATGAACAAGGAGTACCACTAGGATAGAAGCAACACTTTGTGATGAACAGTGAGTGTCACTAGGACTGAGATGATTGATTTGTGTGACTACAGGAGTATTTGCCTATGCTGGAGTCACGAGAGAGATTCCCATTGACTCAGAGATTGCGACCTGAGCTGACAGCCGAGGAGTGAGCTGCTATCGAGGCTATGGGATTGAGACATGTTCTGTATGTGCCTGAGTTTCGGGCGAACATGGGACTGTTGACTGCGCTGGCGGAGAGATGGCACTCTGAGACTTGCACTTTTCATTTGATGATGGGGGAGATGACAGTCACCTTGGAGGATGTATACAGGATTCTACGGATACCGATCGATGGGGAGCTGATTCCGTATGATCGAGATGGAGATAGGGAGGCCCTGAGACAAGTGTTTCAGGATCTAGGACTAGAGATGAGGGCTAGATATGTGGTATGGGACATGATGAAATAGACATAATTAGCACTACTGGCGGTGCTGGGAGGAGTTATCAGTGGGTTCCTATGTCTAGATAGGGCGACATGGGGGTTGGCTATGGGTTGGGGAGGAGCACTGGAGACACTAGTGACGCAGCACACCAAGTATGCCTAGGGACCATGTGTGCTAGCACACCTCTATTATGAGCTGCATCAGTTTGTGTACCACGGATCAGTGGGATTGGGCTGCGTGGTGACATTGCTGCAGGTATGGGCTTACGAGCATCTGCCAGTGATGAGGCTGATACACTTCAGAGGTAGGGGACATGGACGTAGCTTTGTGCACTTATATGATATGATCACGTCGCAGCCACGGATTGGTAGGTTGGAGCACTGGCGGCGAGTGATAGATGATATTGATGTGGTCATATGGAGGCCATATCTGGGATGCGAGCAGTGGGAGGATGATGCAGTTGAGCTTTCTTACACCTTTCGGAGTAGGTATCTGATTGGGCGGATGCCGTATGTGCTGGAGAGGTAGCTAGTGGATAGGATTGGCTGATAGTTTGGCCGAATTCAGAGGATGCCCTGGGGATTAGGCTTGTATGCATGGATAGTCAGAGATCAGGCACAGTTTGGGCCCTTACTGTCATATGATCAGGTAGTGACACAGCTGGTAGAGATGATGCCTCTACCCTAGGACATGTGGCCAAAGATTGAGGACGTCGGCATGGATGTTGAGTACACAACATACTGGAGAGAGAATCCCTTCCCATGGTTGACGGATCTGGGAGAGCCATTGGATGGAGATGGGGGTGGGGATGATGATGATGGTGGAGGTGATGGGGGAAGAGGCCGACGGAGGAGGAGGGGAGCAATTGGAGAGAGGAGGGTTGCACCTTGGAGGGAGGGTGGTGAGGAGAGACAAGCTCAGGTGGTGAGGGGTCGTGGTGGATTGCCGCTATAGGTGCCAGCAACACAGAGTCCCAGACAGGTATAGGTGCAGGGACAGGGACAAAGATAGGTACCAGTATATGCACCAATACAGGTACAGGCACAGGCATAGGGGCAGGCACCCGTACAGGGGGAGCCACAGGCAGAGGTGGAGGGGGTTGACCCGATGGAGGATGAGCTGCTAGAGCTGAGAGAGATCTGCCAGGGCCAAGTAGATGAGATCCAGGAGCTGGAAAGGGAGAGGGATCGACTCAGGATGAGGCTCAGAGATACTAAGAGGGAGCGAGATCAGGCTATTCAGTGCTACACAGAGGCTGAGACAACACTGAGGGTCGGGAGACAGGCAGCGGAGGACACAGGGGCAAGATATGCTTATGTCCTGCAGGTAGGGGAGGAGATTGCCTACTGGTGAGATCTCTACTATGGTGCAGTGCCAGCAGATCAGTGGGTGAGGAGCTTCCATAAACCATAACATACAGCGACAGCTATGGGAGGGAGCTAGAGGAGACAGGCATCAAGTGGTGGGGTTATGGGTCCTCCACCACCACCAGATAAAGGAGACAGGAGGGATGATCTTGGGGCAGGTTCTTCAAGGGCTCAGATTCCATCGAGGCTAGGTGGCTCTGAGGGAGGGAGTTCATCATAGCCATAGAGGGCTCCCTATGTATCAGTTTTGTACCATTTTTATATGATGATGTAGACACCTGCGAGTGCTTTGTAGCCATATGATTTTGACATCATTGTATCATGACACTTTTATGATTATATATGAGATGATTCATCTTTGCGGAAGCTATATGCATGTGTACCTATGTGATGAGATGTTCTTATGTGATGCTTATGATATGGATGCAAATATGTATATGATGCAATGCAATATATTTTTTTTTTTATGTTTTAAAATGTTATGCCAATGCAGTTGTATGTAATGCAAATGAATATGATAATGCAAATGTAAATTGTACTAATAGGTGTTGTGTGTAGGATGTAATGCGATTGTGATATCTATATGTATGTATGAAATGCTTATATGTGGTAATGCAAGTGAAACTACATGAAATGCAAATGTTTTTGGTGTGTCATTATACTCAATCATGTGATACCAGGCTATGCGGACTCGAGAAGAACGATGGAAGTCAATCAAGAAAGGGGATGGAAGATAAAAGATATGAAAGTGAAAGAGCTGCATGTGCATTATCATCATTGAGCTTTATTATGGCAAGTAGGTTATGACAATCGAGGCATATGTTCGACCTAGAAAGTCATTATACCTGTTTGCATGGAGATAAGATAGTCGCAAACAAGGAATGCCCCAGTTCACACTAGACTCACAGTGTCCTCATATCCTTGGACAAGTCATAGCATTACTAAGAGACAATCCACAGATAGCAAATACAAATAGGTGACGATACCCCATCCTCGCCTTTCTAGTCAAAGACATCCTGGAGATAGAATCTCTAGTCAGAGACATCCCAAAAAAGATAAAAGACATGTCACCAAAAAAAAGATAAAATCAAAAGAAAACCAAGACTCGACACCAACATCCACTGTAGTCCTCAAGTTTAGTGTCTCTTATCAATTGTATAAGTCTTATTTGATTGTGGTCACAATGTTTACTTTCACAGAAAGGATAGATAGCACTGAACCATAATTTTGTCTGAGTCTGTTGAAAGATTTGATTTGTTGAAGCCCATTGTTGCTGATGTGTCTCATCTGAAACTGATTGAATCCATGAAACTGATACTTTATTGTGGAGAAGATGAAACTTTATTGCGGATTTGTGAAGCAAATGTTGCTTTATTGCGGATTGTGTGTGGATAGACTAAAGGAAGCTGGAAGAAACTGTACTCCTCGAAACATGTGATGTTCTCAGTTCCACACCCATCACTGGACGTAGGATTTGCCTTAGCCACAGATAGGATCTGATTTATTATGGATGGAAAGGGATAAAAAGGGAGGTTTATTATGAATGGCTAACCAATCTTGGGTAGATCAATAACAAGCCATGATGGGAATGGGTAAGTTTATTATGAACGAATAGGTTGTGAGTGTGTGCAAAGTGAAAGCATGAAAGTGAATCCTAAAGGAGGGAGGAGCAATGTCTCTACGCATGGCACTGGTGACCCAGTTTTCACCATGGTACTTGCCCAGAGTGCCACCGAAGTGGTTTTCACCGTTGGACGAAATTATTTCTCTTTACTTTTTTTATTTTTTCAATGTTTTTGTGTCACAAGGTGCCTGTTTGCCAGGTTTTCACCAAGTAACGATTTTTTTTTGTTTTATAATTTTTTTTTGTATTTTTGAAATTTTTTATTTTTTTTGTATTTTTTGAATTAGGATACTCTGAAGAGCTATGTGCAGAACCTACAAAGGTGCATGTTGTTGATAGGATCCTCCAAAGGTTCACCTTCTTTAGTTGAGAGCTGATATGCCCCAGATCCATATGCTACTGTAATGATGTAAGGACCAAGCCAATTTGGTTCGAACTTGCCCTTCTTCTCTCTCTCTTGCTGATTTTTGGGATTTTCTCTAAGAACCAAGGCACCCACCTCAAATGTGTGAGGCTTAACCTTATGATTGTAACTGTAATGTTCCTTGACTGAATGATGTGTAGCTTGAGTGATTGTCTTCCTTGATAAAGGAACTGAGATAGAATTACTAGTGTGTGGACTACACAGGCCCATATGCATGTCACCTGAAGAAGTTTGGGCATCACTGATAGCAAAGTCTTGCGAGGAAGCTCCATTAAAGGTCCATGATGTATCGCCAGAAGGGAAAGGATGTGTGGAACAAGTGGATGAGTGATGAAGGCTTATGATTGTGAAAAGAAGTGAAAGTAGGATAGCATGATGGAGACTTAGGATCAAAAAGTATGCTTTTTGATTTAAAATTGTAGAACTTTTGCCCCCAGTTATTTTGATATTAGGGGAGATCAACTCTTGTTCTTTTTGCTTCATAGGATTTTTATCCTTGACTTTGATTTTTGCAGAGTCCAATAGCTTTTGATTTTGATTTGGACTTAGGGATTTTTCTTTATTTGTGACACTTAAATTTTTTTGTTCATAGCTTGATTTTTGATCCCCAATTAGGAAGCGCTTTTGTGATTCTTGTTGATCCTAGTCTAGAAGTGGAGTGGAAATGGAATGAGTGGATGAAATGGTAAAGCTATGTGAGTTCTCAAGAGGGGTTGCGATATGCTCAATAGATTCTTCATTGGAACCACTCTTAGGACTATTGATATCAAGAGATGCTTGCACCACTAGAGGAGATTTGCATTTAGACTTAGTAGCCACAACACTAGGTGGTTCACACCCAATTCCTTGGCATTGCAAATTGTTTGTAGATTGTTCCTGTCGACTGAATATCTTAGGAGATAGTTGGAGTTGGTCAACATGGAAGATATACTCACCACATCCCATGTCTTTAAACTTGAACTTTTCTTTGATCTCTATTTGTTTGGATGTAGAAGCTTTAAAGGATTCTGGATCCACATATGCTGAAGATGGAACAACTTCTTGATTTACTGGGATTGTTATTTCCGATCTATGGCACAAATTGTTGCAATATATGAATGGATTTGGATCCGCTTTGACGGTCACTTCAACTCCATTGTGTGGAAACTTGATGCATCGATGATATGTAGATGGGACTGCGCTCATTTCATGAATCCATGGGCGTCCTAAGAGTATGTTGTATGTGAGATCAAGGTCAAGGACCTGACAAACCACATCCCTTTTAGCTGGCCCAACTCTAAGAGGTAAGATGATTGTGCCCTTGGATGAACGTTCTTCATCATCATATGCTTTAATGGTGATTTTGTTTGTAGAATTCACAGCTTTATCAAAATATCCCAATTGTGTAATAGTGCTTAATGTGCAAATGTTTAGACCTACTCCTCCATCTATCAGGACTCTTTTTATTCGATGTTTGTGTATGAAGCCTTCAATGTGTAGTGGTGCATTATGTGGCTGACTTACGAAGGCATCATCTTCTTCTGTGAATGTAAGGGAGTGTGGAATGGAAAGGTATCCCACCATGGCTTGAAACTGGTCCATGTTTAGATCAGTAGGAACGGCAGTATATCTCAAGATTTTGTCAAGAATGGCTTTATGTGCAGGAGATATGCGTAATAGCTCAAGGATGGAGATAAGCGCGGGTGTCTTCCCTAGCTGTTCTACAAGGTCATACTCAGGTTTGGTTGATGAAGAAGCGGTGTTTTTAGTTGAAGCACCTTGCAAAGTGATTTTACCTTGATGAGTTGTGACATGACATTCAGAGGTAGGTTCGGAAGAAGATTCAACACCTTTTAGGACAATCCTGGGTCTCTGAGTAGAATTCTCAGACGCTTTGTCCTTGATGATAATGGTAGAGACATAATTATCCATTGAGATGTGATTGATGGTTGAATCATAATTGTAAGATGCTCTAGTATAGTTGGTTTGATCCTCTATGGCTTTCGCTTTTCCCTTGTCATGTTTTGGGAATGGTTCCTTAAACATCTCATGTTCTTGATTGGATGAGTGTCCCTCAATCTCAATGTCACCTCTATCAATAAGATCTTGTATGATATTCTTCAATCAATGACAATTTCCTATCTTATGACCCTTGCTCTTATGAAATTCACAATACTCATCATCATTCCACCAATTTGGTTTAACCTTTGGTTCATATGGGAGAAAATCTAGAATAATGATTACCTTGTTTGCCACTAGCTTCTTGAAAACTGACTCAAGTGGTTCTCCCAATGGAGTGTACTTCCTTCATGATCTGGAAGTTGTTTGAGTATTCACTTGATTGTTTGTAGAACTTGATCCTGAAAAGATGACTTTGGGTCACACTATGTTGGCATCAACAACACCATCATTGACTGTGTTCTTGTTTTTATTCCAAAATCTTGGCTTGTCTTTTCCTTTAAAGTCATCTTTGTTTTCCTTGAATATCTTAATGACTCCTTGTTCAATGAGGACCTTTTCTGTCGCTAAGCCTTTTTCAATGACGTCCTTGAAGGTGGACAAACAAGCTTTCCTTAGATCATAGCCAATGTCTTTGTTAACATTCTGGGTGAACATTTCTACCATTTGTTTTTGTGGAATTTCACAACAGCATCTGCTGGCTAGATTTCTCCATCTTTGTAAGAATGATGCAAAATACTCTCCCTCTTTTTGCTTGGTGTTGCACAAAGTAGTGACTGATATGTCTGTCTCTATGTTGTAGGAGAAATGCTGGATAAATGCCTCTGCTAGATCACCCCATGACTTAATTCCAGGTGGTAGTTGGGAGAACCATTCCATAGCTTGATCACCTAAGCTCTATGGGAATAATCTCATCAAATATGTCTCTTCTACTGCTACCTCAATGCAAGCTATGAAAAATTGTCTTATGTGTGCCTTAGGATCCCCTTTTCCTCTATACTTATCAAATTTAGGCGTCACAAAGTGTGTAGGAAAAGGAGGCATTGGAATGCTCTTGTCAAATGGATAAGGACATATGTCTCTCATTGTGTATGTTGGCTTTGGTGTATTTATGTCCTCCATTTTCTTTTGTAAGTCCATGATTTGTTGCTCCAAATTTCTCTTAGGTGGAGATCGACTTCTTGGACCATATCCTATGTTTGAGGTTCCCATTGGAGGAGGAGCATGTTGCATATATGGATGATATTGATCATACACATGTTCATATGGAGGAGGTCTATAGTGATGCTGCATATATGGACCACTTGGTATAGATTCATGTTGAGGAACACCATATCTATTCTGTGCATGTATACCATACTCTACAGGCATGTCATGTTCTAATGTATTGCCCCCAAATTTGACACGGGGTTTCCTTGTGTCCAAATTTTGAGCATGCCTTTGAATATCCCATTGCTTTGTTGGTTGATCCTTAGCATTGATATTTGATTAAGCATATTTTTCTCCATAAGACTTCCATAATGGCCTGCGAAGGTGAGTATCATATGTTTGACCATGTGTATGTGGGACCTCTGGTTTTTGAAGCAAAGCTGATGGTGATTCAGGTACCATATATGGTCCTCTATTTCCTCCACTATTAGGTCTCCTTTGATCCGTGTTGGAGTGAGGTTGTTGCAAAGGTTGATTTTCCATTATTTGAGACATGTCAAAATCATGAGGTATCTTGGCTCCACTTTGTGCCATCATTTGTAAAAAGTATTGTCTATCCCTCCTCATTATTTCCTCAACCAATCGATTGAAATGGGCATTCATAATGGATTCTTCCACATCTACTGAATGTATGGAAAAGTTGTCCATATTGTCATTATGCATAGCATTGTTGTTTATAGTGTCCATGTTCTCAACATCTGGAATGTTTCTATAGGCATCCATGTCAGGTAATGTAGTATGATCAGAATTGAAAAAGATCTCATTATCATACTCATAAGAACTCATGTTTGCAGATTCTTGAGCCTCTTTAGTTTCTCTCCTAGATTTTTGAAGGCGGGTTTCAACCATGAACTAGGTATTGACCAAGATGTGTGAGACTAGATGACAAATGGAAAGAGTATGGAAGACCAAGAGTTGGATGAAATGTAAATGAATCTGAAGTGTACTTGCAATGTCCAAAGTGTAAGACCAAGTATGTATGTAGTAGAGTAGGTGTGGCTTCCAAAGAGAGGATAGTTTCTCTTGATGAGGTAAGTTGACCTTGACCCTAAGTAAGACCAAATGAGACCCAAAGGTAAGAAACCTTGATGAGGGACCACTTAGCAAAGTGTTGTTGTATGTAGTGTGTTGACAAAGTATGATGAATGATGAGGACAAGAAAGTGACCTTTTGACTCAAGTTTAGACAATTGTGAATGTCAAGTGAGATGTGAAGCAATGATGGATTTTGTGAGACCCAAAGACGGGTTGAATGCTAAATGAAACCCTGGAGAAATGACCCAGGAAGCTCAAGAATTCTGAAACTGACTGTGTTTGTTTGCTGGACTATAACAGTTTTTCAATTCTGGACATAGATGCGCCTGTATACTTCACAGACGCGATTTCCTGACGCAAATGCGGCTCTGTTTAGCACAGACGCGTTTCTAAGATTTTTTTTTTTTTGCAAAGTGTAATGTTGACTGTTGGAACACAGACATGATTCTGCCCTTCACAGACACGGTTATACCACACAGATGCTATTATGTCTGACACAGACGCGTTTCTGTAAAATTTGTCCAATTTTTTCCAATCTGTGAAGTCGTTTTGTTGTGACCAAATTTGACTGTTTGACTATGTTTCGTGACAAGAGGGCACAGTGTTGATGAACACCCAATGTTTGCAAGTGTCTAGACTCAAAATGACTCCAAGAAAAGTGTGTTGTTTGATGTAAAAATGTTTTGCATACACTTGAAGACACAAAAGACACAATGTTTTGCTGTTTGGTTTTGAATGTTTTGAATGTTTAAAATAAGTCAAGCACAATTCTTATGGCTAGCCAAGATAATAGTTGTTGATCCCACATGGGGTTTTACTCCCGAGGCTACGCTATTTAAAGCAGATACTTAGATGCTTGACCTCACTAGCTCCACCCTCAGCACTCACTTCTCGGGTCAGCCAAGCATCAGTCCCCACAAAAACTCCCCATGGCAAACTTTGTATCTCTACTAAGAACCGTATGTGTGTGGGCCACTACCAGAGGTCTGACCTCCTGCCCCAACAACTAGAAGGATTTGGGCTTTTAAAACAAAAAGGTGCTAGTAAGGGCATCCGCTCGTGTGGCCATACATGCAACACTTTCAGCTCTGTAAATACATAAGGCTCCCAGCCGGTAGGGGTTATGCCCTACAACTGATCAAATAAATTTGATCAAACGGGTTTATGGGGAGACATAGTGTCGGTATGAACTAATCAGCACACGTTATCCATAGTTTTCACCATGAATATAGTTGTTTATAGTGGTTCGGAAGAGGTGGGTTTTCCTCGCTACCACTTGGGTCATTCTCTTCTCACTAGTAGTCCTAATGACCACACGGGAAGATAGGCCCTCTAAAGATTAAACAAAAAGAGCCTATTACTCAAGACACAAAAGACAATGATTCAATTTTAGTGCACCAATTGAAGTGTTTGCTAGTCTATGAAAATAAGGCACACAATAAAAATCCAAAAACCCTTGCCAAGGACCTGCAAAAAAGAGTTGTTAGTAGTTTGGATTGTTTCAAATGATTACCCCTTCCTGCAAGCACACAAGTTAGGTATATTTTAAACCCAAAAGACTTTGTGAAAATAGGGGCCTTCAACCAGACAATTTAGCCTTCAAAACAAGCTGCACCAATTTTGTTACCTAGATCTGAAAATGTTAGCTCAAAATAAACCAGATCTGAAACCCTAAATGCAAAAATCTGAAAAACTAAATTAATGAAAACCCAAAATTTTGAAACAGGTGAACATAGACGTGGTTACCCTCAACACAGATGTGACTAGGTGACACAAATGCGGTTCTATGAGACACAGACGCGGCTACAGAACACAGACGCATCTTCTGGACATAGACGTGGCTAAAATCAGCGCAAACGTGACTTTACAACATAGACGCGTTTTCCTGGACCCTGCAAAATAAAATATTGCCAAAACACAGACACGGATCCAGATGTCACAGACATGCCAAAAAATAAAAAATGCGATCTGAAAGTACGTAGACGCGGAAATAACAAAATGCTGCCGAAAACGTCGGATCTGCAACTTCACATTACAAAATCTGCAACAAGGATGTTAAATGCAAAAGGGACAAGAGTCCCACCGGGCGTGCCAAAATGTATATGGTGAAAATGGAAACAACAATAACGATATTGAAAGGCTAAATGAATTCAACCACAAAACCCTAGCCTAACAGTCAAGAAAGATCCACCATAACATATGAAGATTACCTAAGACAATGCAAATCAAATGGAATCACAAAGATTATACCACCACATGTCCAATAGGGTTTGGATCTTCATTCTTCCTATCTCCATTGATCTTGCTTGATATATTTGCTCTCATATTTTTTGTGCACAAGAGCTCAATAAAGAACGGAATGTGGTTGCAAGTAGGATCGTAGTGTAGTCAAGTCCTTAAGATCTTTCATTAGAATGTCTCCTTAGAATCCTTAATTAGGATGAATGATTAGGGTTTGATAATGAAGGAAGCATCTCCTTATATAGAAGACTCTATATGAAATGGAGGGATAAGATTGAGAGGTGTAAAAAGAGGTTGGCTATGATTAGAGGGTAGGTAAAAGAAATAATAAAATAATGAAAGGGGTAGGTAGTGTATGAATTAAGAGATGAATGACATGAGTCATGGGTAGAAAAGGTTAATGAATTAATTAAATAAATAAAGATTTATTTAATTAATAGAAGAAGTGAGATAATTAAATAAATAAGATATTTATTTAATTTAGGAAAAGGATAATTTAAATAAATAAATGTATTTATTTAAATGAGAAATAAGGCTAGAAGAGGATAAATGAATTAATTAAATAAATAAAGATTTATTTAATTAATAGAAGAATTAGGCTAAAGTAATTAAATAAATAAATAAAGATATTTATTTATTTAATTAGACTGGACAATTTTTGGGTGTCTACAATTTCATTTAAGCTTCTAGGAAAAAAAAATTAGTACATCATCTTTGATAAAACTAAGCACTAGTATACAAGGGAAATCTACTTCAAAACATTGTCTACATCATATCAAATAAGGAAAATCTTTAACTCTATTTATAATATCATTGCTTCAACAAGTTCATGGTTATTGTAGCCATGTCTTGTCTCTCCCCATGCAACCTATGGCCATACTATTTAGAAATTCTCACATTCATAGGTTCATTTATTACACACTTTTGTTTTATCATTGATATGCCTAGGCCACCTCTTGCTCATGTCTTTGCAGACATCAAAATTACTAGTCTTCTTTTGACAAACTTTTGTCACTGCCTCATGAAGCAAAGATCTAAACCCTCCTTTCCCACCCCTAAGCCTCAAAAGAACATTAATTGGTAGAAATAATCCATCATTGGTCATGACCACTAGGGTATCTTTAGAAATATACCAAGCACCCAAAGCTATCAATTGGAAATGATGTGAGACATTTACTGATCTGATGTTAGGATCTATGACTATTGCACATGAGATGTTAACTTTTGCAAAGATTAAATGAAGGTCTTAAAATTACAATCAAATTGTTTAAATAAACATAATAATCAAATAACGATAGATTGAATAGAAGAGAGAAAGAAGAGAGAAGACAAAACACAATTTGATAATGGAGTTCATCAAACAGCTACATCTTCGGGTTCCTCTCCAACAGAATTACTAATCCTTGATTATGCTCCAGAAAAAGGTTACAAGGCCTTCAAATTGTTACAAAGTCTCCTCATGTCTCCTCGAATGATAATGAATTACAAAATTCCTTCTCCAACAAGTACAACAAGCTTGACTTCAAGCTCCCAATGCACAGAGATGAACAATTCACTATCACAAGGTAACTCTCCAAATTGCTTAGCTCTCCAAAAATTCTCTCTTCAAACTCTCACCAAATTTTCCATCTCTTCAAACTCACAACATACCCCCTTTTATACAATTTTACATGTTAAAATGGTGTTAAATAAAAATATTTTACAATATCCCCATATCTCCCAATTACATCCATAAATCTCCAAAAAAAAACCTGCCCCTTTAAACACAATGGCCCTTATAATTCCAGGATTACAATATAATATTTTAAAAATATATCCCCCCTAAATCCAGAGCCTTACATTATTTTTGGCTTATTTAACAAGAATTGCATTTTTTAGCCTTTTCAAGTTTTACATTGTTTAAATATAAACAAGGCCTATACTAATCACGAAATAATCGCAACCGATTAGTTTGGAGACAAGTGCAGGAGATAGGCGGTTAGTGGTTTCATCCCCTAGGATCCCCTTTATGTGGATTGCTACTTGTTATATAAAACACACCTCTAAAATAAGGAAACAAAGATCTTGCAGTACAATGGTGAACAAAATAGGAGGTGAGAGAGGTTAGGGGTTCAAATCCCGTAACAAACATTTTAACCAACCAAATCTTGATTTACTTGTATGAGGTGCCACATGGAATTTGAAACTAGTTTGAGCATATCCTCCTGGATCAATCCTCCCCACTGGAGAACTTTTGGACCTCCAAAAGTTGCATCTATTTAGAAATTAAGTGAGGGCATGGCCTCCCCTCTTGTCTTGTATCATATGTCCATCTATACACTTGGCTCATCACCACAATCAAGAATACAACAATATTGTTGAACACATACATCATTCTATCACTTTCATAAACATCTACATCAACTGCTCCAACTACTAAACAATAACCAATGATTAATATTAAGCTGAGTAACAATATAGATATAAAAGTGAATGAATCAGCAAGATGTCTATCTTTCACAATAGGAACATTTTTACCCAAGGGAACCTCCAAACTCTCAACCATAAGCTGAGGACTTGGATCATCAATGCTTTCATTTGTTGTCTCCTCATGATGTACCATTGGCATATCCTGCGACATCTGATCTTGATTGGCCTTGATTTCTTCAAGTTCATGCCTAGGATCACCTGATCTGACAGACATAAGAGACAAATCTTTACTTGCATTAATCACCCTCTTCAACTACCCTTTGTTTGCAAAAGACTCATTAGTCTTAACCTTGTGAGAGTTTACAATATACCTAATGCCATCTTTAAACAAATGATACTAATTAAATTCCCTGTACAAAATAGTTGTCTGATCATACAAATAAGGGCTACCCAACACTATTCCACAAACATCTAGTGGAACCACATCAAACTGTACCTTATCAACATACTTACTTGAGATTGCAAACCTTAAAGTACATTGCCTTGTTACTTGCAATTTACTATTTTTGCAAACCCAACATAATTGATAAGGTCTCTTATGTGGAGTAGTTTTCAATCCCAAATTCCTTACAACATCTTTCGAGATTAAGTTAGTTTAGGATCAACTATCTATGAGTGCATCAACTTTAGTGTGTTTAGCAACAACCCTTATATGAAAAAGCTCATTTCTTTTCTTATCTTCAAGGACATCATTAACTTGAGAAGTAGAAGCACAACTATCACAGGAAACACTAGCAATAGGAGCCTTACCTTTCAAACCCATTGTTGTTATCTTAGTTTCATCTTTAGACTTTGAACCAAGATCCATAACAACATTTGTGGTCTTCTCCTTACCTTTTTGTTTCTGAGCCCACTTAGGTTTCAACTTTGGATGCAACTGCCAACAATTTTCTTCATCATGACCTTTCTTGTCACAATGCAAACATGTGAACTCTTTCTTAACAGTAGCTATCTTCTTTTCTCTTTTTGTTTCTACAACCTTAGAT
The DNA here is from genome assembly GCF_030272615.1 of Cryptomeria japonica. Taxonomy (NCBI): domain Eukaryota; kingdom Viridiplantae; phylum Streptophyta; class Pinopsida; order Cupressales; family Cupressaceae; genus Cryptomeria; species Cryptomeria japonica. The sequence continues at coordinate 114,642,617 of NC_081406.1, forward strand.
GACTTTTGTACAAAACTATCATTGTCAAAATTCTTACCCCTGGACTCTAGATGTGTGGCTTGAACACTGACTTCATCCAAATTACTAGGATTCAACATCAAAATAGAATGTCTTAGGTAAGAATGCAAACCACTTATTTACTTAAGCAGTGTATCCTGAGTATACAATGGCACATTCAAACCAATAGCCCATTTTCTAAACTCATGGGTGTAATCCTGGATAGACCGACCCTTAGCTTGCCTAAAGGTTTGCCAATTCATTGTCAATTGTTGCATATGTCCTAAAGGGTAGAATTGCTTCTTGAGGGCAGAAATAAATTCCATCCAAGTCATACCGACATTACCATGGCGAGCACTTTCTACCCTAGACCTACTCTCCCACCAGGTGAGAGTTGTTCCTGCCAACCGGAGAGTGGCTAACTGGATCCTAGAGGCATCTTCTACTAGGCCTTGTATCATACAATACACCTCTACCTTTTGGACCCAATCATCTAACTTTTCAACATCTAACTCCCCACAATACTTAGGTAATTCAAATTTTACATCTAGTTTAATTACAGGCTTAGATGTTCTCTTGAAAGGATTAATAAAATTAGAGGAAAAAGAAGGGGAAGAAGGAGGAGAATGAGATGGAGGATTTTTTGGTGGTGAATCACCACCTCTCGGTTGCTTTTCTTTATCCTCTTGATCTCCATGGTCCTTCAATGACTTTCCTTTTTCATGCTTCATCCATTCTTGCCTCTCTTTGTAGAGAACTTCTACCATAGCCTTCATTTCAAAAAATTCTTTCCGAAAGTCTCTTTCACTGAGCTCTGGCTATTCTTGTTCAGTTGCAATTTCTAACATCTTTAGTGGAAATATCCTTCATTTACCGATCTCAAGATTATACTCTACAAGTGTGCCTTCACCTTGCTAGCTCTTAGATCGCTTTAACATCCACCTCTGCAAACACTAGTCAAACAAGCTCTGATACCACTTGATCTGATGTTAGGATCTATGACTATTGCACGTGAGATGTTAACTTTTGCAATGATTAAATGAAGGTCTTAAAATTACAATCAAATTGTTTAAATAAACATAATAATCAAATAATGATAGATTGAACAGAAGAGAGAAAGAAGAGAGAAGACAAATAACAAGTTGATAATGGAGTTCACCAAACAGCTATGTCTCTGGGTTCCTTTCCAACAGAGTGACCAATCCTTGATTATGCTCCAGAAAAAGGTTACAAGGCCTTCAAATTGTTACAAAGTCTCCTCATGTCTCCTCGGACAATAATGAATTACAAAAGTCCTTCTCCAACAAGTACAACAAGCTTGACTTAAGCTCCCAATGCATAGAGATGAACAATTTACTATCACAAACTAACTCTCCAAATCGCTTAGCTCTCCAAAAATTCTCTCTTCAAAATCTCACCAAATTTTCCATCTCTTCAAACTCACAACATACCCCCTTTTATTCAATTTTACATGTTCTGATTAATTAAAAAATAGGTTTTCAGGACCCAAAACCTTTACAACATAGATAGAGAAAAAGCACCAAGAAGATTAGTGCTTTAAAGTCTGCATACAAAAAGACTGGCCAAAAGACCAGCGAACAGAAAGGGCAGCTAAATAACAAAAAACAACAAAGAAATAGAGAAGGCACTACACAGTAATTTTCTTTAGTAGATCCTCTGCTTTAATCACTAGCTCATCATAGGTGGCTCGACAACTTTCAGGTCTTCCATATCCTTGTTCGGTTTCTTTTCCTTCCTCTTGCCTCTAGTGCAAGTTCTACGACCTTGAGCTTCCCCTGTTCCTTCAGCTTCTAGGTCTATGTCCTAGATTTCCTTTTCATCATCTAGTTTGCTAATGAGAGTGTGGGTGTTGTTAGTTGAGATCTTTGGGATGCTTAGGCTTTGTTTAGCAATGTTCTTTAGACACTCCTCAATTTTACCAATTTTGCTAACGGTGTCTGAGAGGGTTTTATCGCTAGTGTCAGCAAGGCTTTTCCTTTCCAGCAAATCCTTCTCAATCTTCTCAAACCTGGGGTTGAAATCATCTCTGATGTTTTCATCTTTGGCAATGGTGTTTTTTAGGTCCTCAATATAGTCGGCCATAGTATTCCCTTCTCTAGTATTAATGGTTTCTAGACTCAACTCTATTGCAGAGTTTTTTGTTTTCATCCATAGCTTTCTTGTAACCATTAATGAGCCACTCCATAGTTTCCATGAAACCATGCAAACCCTCAGGAGGAGGACCAGAGGGGGGGGCAGCTTTTCCAGGGGTAACCTATTCCTCTTTAGGGGTGTGGAGGGCAGAAATTGTGTTGGCAACCCTAAGAGTCTCTTCCATGGTCTCCTTTTCTAGACTCCGATCAACTTCCAGGGCCCTTACTTGCTTGTAAGCTTCCGGTTTCTTACCAGTCTCCTATTTCTTCTTGTGCTTTTTCTGGGTCTGGGTATGGTCTTTTGTTTTCTTCTTTAGTATCCCTTTAGGGTTCTCCTTCTTAGAATCATTTGAGTCCTCTTCCAAAGAGATGCTGATCAGGGGTCTACTTTTTGGCTTTTTGCCCTTAGAGGATGAGGGTCTTGTTTTGTTGTATTTCCTCTTCTTCCCACTTTCATACTCCAAGACATCCATTCTATCCTGTGTGTCAGTTGAAGGGTCACTATCAGATTCCTCCTCCTCAAAAAAGGTAGAATCAGACATCTCATCCTCAGAATCCATAGAGGGTTGCATCCGAACAATTGGGTTGGCCTTTCAATGGTCATAAATTAGGACCATTAGGCCTTGATGCATAGCAGTATCACCCAGAGGGTTCTCTTTGTAGGCCTTAAGGGATGCATTCATTGAACAAAGAAAGAAATAAGGGAAATTAACCTTATCATTGTGCCTAAAGTGATTCAATAGAACAAAGTGATAACCATAAACTTTCGTAAACCTACCATCTAGAGTGATATAATGCATTAAAACAAAGAGGACCTCCCGCCAGGGTTTGGCAAAAGCCCTAGGCGCGTAGTAGGTTTTGCTCAGCTTTACTAGTCATTTTTTCTCTTTCTTAGTTTTTGGGTACCTTTCAATAGCTTCCTTGCTGACCTTCCTATCTTTGTAGAAGTTGCAACCTTCTCTTATGAGGCCCATGGCTTGAGCAATTAAATCTTCATTGATTTCAACCATTTGATCGCCCATTTTTAACATGCCCTTCTTCCAGTTCTTGCAGAAAAGACTGGTAACCATACCATCTCGACCATGGAGTCTCTCCATGAAGATCAAGAGACCACCCTTCTATAGGATACCCCAAACTTCTTTCTTCTGTTTCCATTCTTTACAGCTACTTGGTTCATATCGCCTCCTATTTCCACCCATGTTGTCACTGCTCACGGCCAAATTTTGAAACTTGCAAAGAAAATTAACCAGAGAGCTTTTCAGAACTATAAAATTTACCCAGAAAGCATGAGAGTTAATGGCATTGATATTATAATGAGTGATTTTCTCATTATTATAATAACTTGAAGTACTCACATTAGTACTTTTCATAATTATCCTATCCATCAAGAATCTTTGGAGTGCTTCTATATCGTTCATTACTAATGATTTTCCTGACATCTTTGCGGAGTCCATGTTCACCCATCCACGTGGTAATTTCCTCACTTTTAATCGCCGCATTGGCAGCCCAGTCAGCAGAGCCATTGGCCTCTCGGTAGATGTGGGAAATATGGCATTTTTTAAAGGTGCTAATAAGGTCAATAGCAGAGTTGATTATGTTGTGAATCAACCATGAAGGTTTTGAAGTCCCCTTAAGACACTTTATAATATTATTTGAATCCCCTTCAATCCATAGATAGGGGCAGTTCCATTTTTTGGCTAGGAGGATGCCTTGAAGAGCTACCATAGCTTCAGCTTTATGGTTGGTTTGGGTTCCAATAGGGACAACAACCATTTCCTTGCAAATTCCTATGTCATCTCATGGAATAGCTCCACAACCTGAAGGACCTGGGTTACCTTTGGTAGCACCGTCAAAATTAACTTTGAACCAGCCATGAGGAGGGGTTTGCCATTTAGCTTCAAGCCTTTTATTGTGGTTGAGATTAGGACCATCAGTGATCTTCATCTTCCATACCCTTAAGATATTTGATTCTAGTGAGTTTTTCGAGTAATAAGGACCCTCAATGATCCTTATATTTTCCTAAATCGACCATTGAATTTTTTGGAACACAATATCCTGATTGAGGGAGACATCCCTGAAGATTCGGTTATTTCTTTCTTTCCATAGTCCCCACAAGATGTGAGGAAGAGAGAGCTGCCACAAACATCTCAAAAAAGAGTTAGTCCATTGAATATTCCAGGAGGAGAACAGATCACTAATGTTATTAGGAAACACCCAAGCAATACTAAAGCTCTTGAGAAAACTTTCCCAAACTGAGGATGAGAAGGAACAGTGGAGAGAAAGGTGGTCCACAGACTCTTCCTCTTGAAGGCACAACACACATCTATTATGGAGGGCAAAGCCTTTGCCTTTAGGGTTGTCAGGGGTCAAGATCTTATTTTGGAGGATGGTCCATAAAGAAAAAATTGATTTTGGAGGTTAGACCCTTAATCCAGGCTTTAGACCAATAAGGGTTGATAGAAGGGGGGGGGAAGGGACACAATACATAGAGGACACATATAAAGTACCTTTGGGATCATGTTTCCAAATCAAGGAGTCATCTTCTTTATTTAGCCAGACCGCAGACAGATAGATCTTGAGCTTAGAAAGGCTAGGGTGGATGCTTTCAATGTTCTGCCATTCATTACCAACCCAGTACTCAACAACTAAGGAGCCAAATGTTCTAATACAAGAGGGAGCATGGGGGGCACATTCATTGATGTCTATCAAAGGTTTATCAAAAAGCCGGGGATCCTCCCAGAATTTAACTTTCCTACCATTTCCTAGTTTCTAGATCACTCCTTTGGCTATACCTTCTTTACATTTAGAGGCATGATTCCATATGTGGGATCCATTAATACTAAGATCCAAATTGATAAAAGAGGAGAGAGAGGACGACAGAAGAGAGTACTTACTTCACCAAATTTTACACCATTCAGAATCTGAATGAAACATTCTCCAAATTTTTTTGGACAGGAGAACTTCATTTAAGGTTTGAATCCTCTTGAGGCCCAGACCTCCTTTGCTTTTTAGCCTATAGACCTAGTCCCAAGCCACCAAAGACATTCTTTGCTTATCCGCAACCCCAGATCATAGGAATCTTCTTTGAATTTTCTCGATTGCATCAGCATACTTAACTGGAATTCTGAAAAGACTTAGAGCATAAATCAGAATACTTTAAAGAGTAGCCTTAAGGAGTTGGAGCTTGCCAGCTTGACTTAAAAGGGCTCCTTTCCAACCAGCAAGTTTTTTATGAAATTTTTCCACTAGAGAACTCTAGAAGGGATCAAGAGGTACAATGCTCATGGGGAGACCAAGGTAGGTAGCAGGAAGATCAGCAATCCTACACTCCAGGATTCTATTGATCCTCTATTGTCTTCTCTCAGGAGTATTAACGAAAAAAACTTTGCTTTTAGCCCAATTGATAAGCTGACTAGAAGTAGAGGCAAATTTACAAAGGGTGCTCTTCAAAATTTTATCTTCTGATATACTTGATTCCCCCATAATAATAGTATCATCAACAAACTATTGGTGGGAATAGATAAGGTCAGCAAAGGAGGGTTGGAGGCCCTTAAAGGAGCCTTGCAACACCATATTTTCCATAGTCCTTCCAAAGTATTCTGCCATAATAATGAAGAGGATGGGGGAAATAGGATCCCCTTGCCTTAGACCTCTAGAAGCTTGGAAAAAGGGTGAGGGAGAACCATTGACAAGAACAACAAAAGTAGTAGAGGTGGTAAGTTGGGAGAGGAGGTCAACAACTCTAGAGGAAAAACCAAAAGAAGAGAGGAGGTTTAACCCCATTTTAACAATTTTACATGTTAAAATGGCGTTAAACAAAAATATTTTACAATATCCCCACATCTCCCAATTACATCCATAAATCTCAAAAAATAAACCTGTCGCTTTAAAAACAATGGCCCTTATAATTTCGGGCTTACAATATAATCTTTTAAAAATATATCCCCCTAAATCCTGAGCCTTACATTATTAGTAGGGGATACATACTATTTTTGGCTTATTTAACAAGCATTGCATTTTTTTTAGCCTTTCCAAGTTTTACATTGTTTAAATATAAACAAGGCCTATACTAATCATGAAATAATTGCAGCTAATTAGTTTGGAGACAAGTGCAGGAGATAGGCAGTTAGGGGTTTCATCCCCTACGATGCCCTTTATGTGGATTGCTACTTGTTATATAAAACATGCCTCTAAAATAAGGCAACAAAGATCTCGCAATACAATGCTCGACATTGAAAATAGGAGGTGAGAGAGGTTAGGGGTTTGAATCCTATAACAAATATTTTAACCAGCCAAATCTTGATTTACTTCTATGAGGTGCCACATTGAATTTGAAACTAGTTTAGCATATCCACCTGGATCATTTACCGACTCAAAGATCTTCTTCATCAAATTTGAAACTCTAAAATTCAATGTTGATATATGCAAGCATTTTGTCTTTCCGTCCAAACCCTTGATGAAGATTTGATACATGAATTTAACAACCAATCCCATAGCTCATTTGTGCTCATTATTTGCTTATATAAATAATATAAACATATACATAACCCTCCCATATCCTACACAACAGTGAGAGCAAGGCGTAACACACAACATGCCATCTCTATTTTGAGGAATTCAGAAGAGTCTGTAGTTCTGACGGCACCTTGATTCTAAGATGAGTCAAATACATTGGTGGCTTTTCTATCTTCGTATGAGAAGGTTCCCAAATTTTATCACTACCTTTTTTTTCATTCATGACCCAAGATGCATCATAATGGAGGAATTAGGGTTTTACCCATATTGCAATTTTGTTGCCCCAACTCCTTTTACTTTCTGCATCCCCATGCCTTGTTTCAATTGTTTTGATCTCCCTTGTGAGGTAGCGGGGAAATAAACCTTGTTCCTTGTGGGCCTGCATCCGCCCTTTCTTTGTTCTCAACAACGTGTGAGACGGAGGGAAAAATACTCCCCTCTCCCACTTCCCCGCACATTCATCTCACCTTCCTTCCATGCCATGCAAGGTAGAAATATAGAAGCCTTAAGGGATTTTAATTTCATTTTTCCTCTTATTTCATGGATCCACCTTTATTTTTGAAACCAAAGGGAACATTAGCATTAAATATAAAATATTTTCAAATGATTTTAAATAAATTTATCTTGGACTCCCATTAAATCATTGAACAATGATTATATCATTTTCCCCTTTTACACCTATGTATGGTGAAAAGTGATGATGATAAGCTATTGTAAAACCAAAAAGATTCAACCACAAACAATCTAAGTTCTTACAATGAAACATCCACCAATACCAATAGAGATACCTAATATCTTGTAAATCAACAAAATAAATCAATATTACCATTCACATGTCAAATAGGGCTTCAATCTCCATTGTCTCCTATTTCCATTGATATATTTCCTCTCAGATTTTATGTGTGCATAAGATCTCAACAAAGACCAGAAATGTGGTTGATAGCTTGATTGCAAGAAGGCTTAATTGAAGTAATTGTTAGGGTTGATAATAGACAGGGGATCCTCTTGTAAAGTGGAAAATTGGATCCTAGTGACTCCCCACCTAGGAGAGAGAAAGGAGGCCATTAGGATGATTTTCACTTGGGAAGAACTTTACATTCAAAAGAGGGGTTGAATCAACTAGATCCAAATTCGAGGAGGTGAATTCTGAGTGGATTGCAAGTGGTTGAAGTGTGATTAACCCTCTTTTATAAATGAGAAATTTGACTTGTTGACTATGTGAAAAAGAGAGGAAATGAGTGAAATGAGGTACTACCAGTTTGGGATCATGTTGTAACTTCAAATCTAAGCTAATTAAACCAATACAAATCTACCCTGCAAATTTAGAGAAAATTCGTCAAGACTGTGGCAGGAATGTACATGGCCCGCCACAAAATCTGTGAAATGAAAAGGGTTCTCCCATCTTTGCAAATGAAGCCCAAACCTACAATTACAGTTGCGCACCTACAACCTACACATAGAAAAGAGAAGAAAGGGGGTTGTGGATAGGGATTTGCCTCAGTAAAAACTCCGGTTGAGGAATCAAACTAGAAAGAAACTAATTGCAAATGCTTGAATGTAAACAATGGAGATGTATACCTTGTAGATCTGCAACTTATTGATGATGATTGCTTTGCTTCTTGAATGTAACCTCAAATGTTGTATGAAATGGCATGTAATGTGACAAAACCCTAACACACACACATGCTTGCAATTGAATGTTGTAATGTTGCTCCAATGGATGAATGAAGAAGACTTAGATGCTTCAATGCTTGATGATGACCTTGAAATATTGTATCTTCTCCTTATTCTCTCTATCTGTCTCTTTTCATAATTTTATACATGCCTCAAGGATTAATTTTCAACCACTGAAGGTCGAAAAAGAGGAATAACAAACCCCGAAGACAAGAAATGCATAGGAGATTTGTTGGAAACCAATAACAATGAGAGGGGGGTTGAATCAGTGTTATACTGGAATGATAATTTTTAGCCTTATTAAAACATGCATACACCAACCAATATACCGGTACATACAAAATTGAAAGAAGTAAAGCAACCAATAAGCCAATCACATAAATGAGAGCCAAAACACATAGATTTATACATGGAAAACCTCAAAGATGAAAAACCACGGTGGGATTACAAAATATGAAGAGATATTACAAAATATGAGGGGCCCACACTTGTAAGAAGTCTTATAGCCTAGAGCACACTACTCAATCACAAAAGGAGCCTCACTGACTACATAAAATTCCAGACTACAATCCGGAGAAGTGTGAACTGCTAAGATAGCATCTTCTATGCCAGTATACAATTCTGGTTTGAGCTCTATTTGTTCCAGTTTGGAACCCTAAACCCTTTACCAGAATAACCCTTACATGAATTTCCTCACATACATGATCTCTCTGATATATTTCCCATCATATTATATTCGCATATCCATTATCTCCTATCTCATGTCTCTTCTATCTCTATATCAAAAATGATCTATCAAACTGTCATGTATACCCTATACAACTTTGCATGCCTTATGTTGGCTTACAAAGATATTTACAATATCAAATTACATGTCGGCTAGATAACATAAACGCATAAACATTAAAATCAATTGCTGATGTCAGGTCCAAGATATGTCAGCCTCCAATACTAATAACCTTTACTAAACCATGTCAACCTGCATTGTCGGTGACCAAAGAAATTCTTATGTCCTATCAGTGCTAGTGTAGTATTTGTGAAGTGCCTATCGATACACCATAGAACCAAAACATGAAGCTAGAACACAATACCATATTGCCATCAATGACAACATAGTGAAACCAACCAATTGAGTGTCAATTTCTAACAATCTCCCCTTTTGGCATTGATGGCAACACTCATGTGAAAAATGGTCAAGGTTTCATCTGTCGGTTTCATCCTAACCTACTCCCCCTAAGTTGAATATATAAAATACTCCATATCTCCAAAACTCCATGACTCCATAACTCCCCTTGATGTATACAAATCCTTTTATTCTTTTTCACATCTATACTACTCCCCCTTTGACATCAATGCAATCCAAAAATTCTAAAAGTAATGTCAAAGAATAAGAATTGTACAATGAATATTCCAAAATGTCTTACCGGAGCTTGACAAATTTCAAAATTTTTGGATAAGCCTTCTCCAGTAACTCCAAATAAGTATCCCAACTGGTTTTGAATGTGTCAGAAATAGATACAAGTCCACTCAATAAATGTGCAAAAGAATATTTTTCATTTACTAGTGTAGTGTGGGATTTCCCACCATATCCATGTATTCTTTCTTGTGTACACTGAGTAAATCCAACCAGGGACTCACCAAGCCTCTCAGACTTCTAGATCTTCTGATTATTTTGTCTCTTTCCTTCTCAAGAATAGAAATTTGGTTCTCCAAAATTAAAATTTGACCATCAATTGATGTAGTCAATGAAATCAGTCCATCAAAAGAGTTAGCTATACTTGCAATTTTCTCCTGAATCTCTTTTATCTTTTTATCCACATTAGTTGTAAGTATTTCAATGTTACAACATACCCTATATATATTTGTACATTATTTCAAAGAGTTTTCTATTAGGATCAACTTCTTCTCAATATTTTTCTTCTCAGTTCCAATTACCTGATCAAATGTAGCTCTCTTAGCCTAAGTAAACCTTTCTAGTACTTTTCGGTTTGAGATTTGCTATAAGGATTGAAAGTCCTTTGAGATATGCTTAGTGATTACCTTAAGCTTTCTAAATGGGCTCACTTCATTTTCAATCTTACACTCTAGGACCAATCTGTGTAAAACAACGATTGATTGCTCTATAATCTCTTTATCAGTAGATCCCTCCTTCATCAGTTTTTGTGCAGCCATCATCATCAGTTCAGTGGGACTCATCTCTATGATGTTTTTCTTTTCTACCTGCAAAGTGTCAATTGACAATAATGATGGACCAACAACTGGTTCATTGCTAGATTCCCCAGCCTTCTCTTCTAAAGATTTATCCTTTACAACCTCCTCACTTGCACTGGTGGCTTTGCCACTTAGTGCAATATATGTAACTATCGGTTCCTCTATATGAATAGTAACCTCAACCTATACATTTGTATACGGGGGATTATTATCCTCAATATTAGTATCCTGCACAATATTAGCTGGTTCACTCTCTATATTAACCAGTATCTCAATATTTGTCTGTACATCTGTAAAGCGGAAAATCGCGATCGAACCCTAGTTGCTCTCCCCTCTTCCAACTCCAAGGAGAGAGAAGGGAGGTTCACTAGGGTTGATGGTTTTCACTTAGGGGAGAGACTTTACATTCAAAAGAGGGGTTGAAACCCACAAGATCCAATCCCACACAATGCAAGATTGGATGCTAAATGTGTTTCAAGGGTTAAGAAAGCAAGGCTACCCTCTTTTGTAAAGAATGTGCATAGAAGAATTAAGCTAGGAATGCATAGAAAGTGAGAAAGATTCGCTTATAAACTGAGTTAGGGATATAGGATGAAGCTGCGGACCTGGAATTAGCAGTAAAATGTCGATACGGCGCTGTCCTGCAAATTTGAGCGAAAGTTGTCGGGACGATGGCGCCCGAGCACCACGGTCCTCCGAAAAATCCACGAAATGAAGGGAGATCTGTTCGTCTCTGCACAAGGATTCCAGATCTTCAATTTCAGCCGCGTACCTGCAACCTACACACAGAAAAGTGAAGACGATTGGGGGGTTAGGGATTAGGGGTTTGCCTTTAGGTCAAACCCCGGTTTTGGAATTAACCAAGAAATGAGCAAGTGCTGTAAATGTAAATGACTGTAAAACAAGTACTAATACCTTGTTCTAAGGATGTTTGTATCCTTATGTGCGAAGGTATAGATGTTGTATGTTGTTGTAGTATGTTGTATGTGATCTCCTCTTCAATGGTTGAATCCTTGTCTTGAATGCAACACTTAGCCTTGAATGGAGACTTGAAATGATCAATTGCTTGAAGGAATGCTTGAATGCTTGAATGCTTGAGTATAGTTTCCACGCTTTTACACATATGTCCTCTTCATCCATCTATATCAAATGAGAGAGAAAAATGTAGTTTATATACTTGTCAATTAGGGCTGATAGACTGATTTTCCCGACCTTAGGCCGACCAGGAAAGTTTAATTTCCAATTTACAAACAAAAAAGACCCGAGACCCCTTAGGAGACCGGGCCCAAAATAGGACCCAGGGACTAGGGCACTAGGCGCCATGGTCATCAAAGGAATAGAATGATTGACTTGAGTAGGAGGTTGTGTATAACCCAAATTTTCAGCACAACTCTTCATAGGCATCACATTCGAATCCACGATGTGTGCAATACCACGCAAAATATCAATTCCATTCTTATCACTTTGAAGCATACATTTTAGACCCTCAATTAAAGGAAGAGCTTGACTATCAGGGTATTCTTGAGACATCCATTGTCGAAAATCATCAAATTGGTTATCCAATTTCGAAAGTTGTTCTATAGAAACCTCATGGAGAGCTTCTTCATCATTAGGAGGATTAGAAGAATTACCCATGTCCTCGTTAAAAAAGGCTATTCAAATTAGGTTCCATCTCCTCAGTAGTTAAACCTTGGAAAGACTTAATTCTACGGCTTTGTCTAACGAGAATAGTGTAAGTAGGGCTTTTGAATTTAGAGGTAGCAATTTTCAGTAAAATCAGCCAATCTTCTGGATTTAAGCTGTTAAATGCAATCACGACAGTCTCCCGAAATTTCGGAAAAAATGTCCGGGACCGTGGCGCTCGGAGTGCAACACGGTCCTTGCAACTTTTTTTGAAATTTGCAGGGATGAAAGGTATGATGATTTTAAAGCTAATCTGAAAAAATTGAGTGATTTTATGATCTATAGATAGGCCAAATTAAAGTTGCAATCTCGAAATTGAACCCTACCAAGATTGTCGAAAAATGCAAAAATTTGAATTTTGAAAAAGAGAGGGAAACTGAAATTTTGAATTTTATGATTTTAGAGGGAATGTCAAAAGCAATGCAAATTTTGAAATTCAAAAGTTGACTCAATTTCACGCAAAATTCAATTTTGAAAGCGGAAATTAAAGTTGTTGTAATTAAGCACTTAATTTCAAAAGTCACAAATTGCAAGAATTTGAATAAAGCACTAAAATTTTTAATGAATGATAACACACTTTTCAGATTTAGGACAGTAAGAACACAATTTTGACACAAAATTTCAGTTTCGATGATTTTTGAATGTTTAGAAGCCTTAATCCAAGCAATCACAAGACCAACTTTGACTGTAATTTTGAAGGTGTTAAAATTGATAAAATCAGCCAAAATTCTGGATTTTAGCAGGAAAATACAGTAAGATCTAGCTCCCAAAATTTCAGAAAAAATGTCGGGGACGATGGCGCTCGGAGTGCACACGGTCCTCGCAACTTTTTTCCAAATTTTCAGGGATGAAAGATATTGTGATTTTATTGCGGAATCCAAAGTTACAGCTGATTTGGAGATGTTTTGATCAGTGAAATTGTCAAACAAAGGTTGAATCAAGAGGGTTTCAAAAATTAGGGTTTTGACACTTAACCACTTAATTTTCAAAATTAAAGCACAAATATGAATTGATAATTTGTAATAGAAGGGCAGATCTGAAACAAGCATCAACAATTAAACATTTCGCAAGTTTAATTACTTAAAAAAAGAAAATTTAGGGTTTTTATGCAATTAACCTCTAAAATTTTGCCAAAGATCAAACATGGAAATGTAATCAAGGAATCCAATTTTTAGATCTAACTATGAATAATCAGAAAGGATGTTCACGTCGGGTTCACCAAAATGTAAAGCGGAAAATCGCGATCGAACCCTAGTTGCTCTCCCCTCTTCCAACTCCAAGGAGAGAGAAGGGAGGTTCACTAGGGTTGATGGTTTTCACTTAGGGGAGAGACTTTACATTCAAAAGAGGGGTTGAAACCCACAAGATCCAATCCCACACAATGCAAGATTGGATGCTAAATGTGTTTCAAGGGTTAAGAAAGCAAGGCTACCCTCTTTTGTAAAGAATGTGCATAGAAGAATTAAGCCAGGAATGCATAGAAAGTGAGAAAGATTCACTTATAAACTGAGTTAGGGATATAGGATGAAACTGCGGACCTGGAATTAGTAGTAAAATGTCGATACGGCGCTGTCCTGCAAATTTGAGCGAAAGTTGTCGGGACGATGGTGCCCGAGCGCCACGGTCCTCCGAAAAATCCGCGAAACGAAGGGGGATCTGTTCGTCTCTGCACAAGGATTCCAGATCTTCAATTTCAGCCGCGTACCTGCAACCTAGACACAGAAAAGCGAAGACGATTGGGGGGTTAGGGATTAGGGGTTTGCCTTTAGGTCAAACCCCGGTTTTGGAATTAACCAAGAAATGAGCAAGTGCTATAAATGTAAATGACTATAAAACAAGTACTAATACCTTGTTCTAAGGATGTTTGTATCCTTATGTGCGAAGGTATAGATGTTGTATGTTGTTGTAGTATGTTGTATGTGATCTCCTCTTCAATGGTTGAATCCTTGTCTTGAATGCAACACTTAGCCTTGAATGGAGACTTGAAATGATCAATTGCTTGAAGGAATGCTTGAATGCTTGAATGCTTGAGTATAGTTTCCATGCTTTTACACATATGTCCTCTTCATCCATCTATATCAAATGAGAGAGAAAAATGTAGTTTATATACTTGTCAATTAGGGCTGATAGATTGATTTTCCCGACCTTAGGCCGACCAGGAAAGTTTAATTTCCAATTTGCAAACAAAAAAGACCCGAGACCCCTTAGGAGACCGGGCCCAAAATAGGACCCAAGGACCAGGGCGCTGGGCACCATGGTCCTGGGGACCAGGGTGCTGGGCGCCCTGGTCCTGAAGGACCAGGGCGCTGGGTACCCTGGTCCCACCTCCCGGGACAGCAGGGTGCAAGGAGGTTCAGGCCAGGGTGCTAGAAAATGCAGTTTTCAGTGTCGTAATCAGGTTTCAGGGTCTCCATTCAGGTTGTGTGTTGCGTCGCCATCGTGAAGACTGAAATGCCGTCGAAATTGCAAGTGTCGCAATTTTAGGACGCTACAACATCTGTATTTATTGGGGGCTCAATTTCCACTATCTTAATATTTTTCAAAACTTAGGGTGAAGTACCCATAATCCCCTTTCCTTTTCCTTCAACTGGGGTATCTAGAGTGTCTATCTTGGTTTCTGGTGAAGTAAAGAATCCCCTATTTTCTCCAAGAAATTTAACCCATGCTTTTTGAGTCTCTCTTATTATTTCATTTACTCTTCCTAGCATCAGACTAGTTATCCTATGTTTTATATTGAAAACTTTTTTGTCTGCCACCTCAAGTGTCTTTTCCATTTCATCAGGAGCAATAGTAACACAGATAGATAATAGCTCTTGAATTTTAATGTGTGTATCCTCTTGCATAGCTGATAGTCTTCTAGCATCTAACATATTATACAACTCAACCGATATTTGATTTTATATTTTTATTAAGGCTTTCTTATAAATATCCAAGTATAATAGGACTGCTTCCTCTACCTCTCTTTGTTCATCCTCCTCTAAGTGATCATAGCAAAATTGAACATTCTTCAACATGCCATCTTTAGTGATTTCATCTACTAATTTTGCACAAGTTTTAGGTGGAACCTTACCAAAATTAGTGTCATCCTTCTTCTTCCTCTTTGCAGTACCAGATGTAGTTGTAGGTGTAGCTTTAGGTGCTTACTTTTGTGTCAGTATTCTGATTGTAACCTTCCTAACTGTTGCTTCTTATCTTTTGCCTTTTTTTCCCTCTGGTTTCTTCCTAACAACCCTCTTAAATGCTAATGGTGTGTCATCCTCAGATTCTAATTTTTCAGTAACAGGCTCAATATGAACTTCAGGATCCTTCCACTTTCTGCCTTTCTCTAGGACAACATCAATTAGTGTTTTGATGTCCTTTGAGACCTTCTGTACAAATTTGCTTTCTTTTCCTTCCTGTTTCTCTCTTTTCTTCTAGTTGAACTCTGTTTCAACCTCTTGAGTTTTCTGTTGTATAGTACCATAGGGCTTCTATGCCTCATCTATTGGTGCATCAATCAACATTTTTGCATAGGCATCAAGAATCTATGCATCCACCTCATAGCCCATTTCTTCAATCCAAATCTTTTGGGGCTTAACTACTTCCATGAGTGTCTCATCCTTCTTTACCATAAAGCATATGTCGGTAGAATATCTTTTTATAATAAGGTACCCTTACCCTAGACCTCATAGATTTTTGGAATGCTTTAAAATACCCCCATACATTATCATCCCTTTGGCTTCCTAAAGCAACAATTTATTGTTTCAATTGTCTCCCTACCATGATGTCAAATGCCCATTCCCTCTTACTAGAACTGGGTGTATCATTCATGAAATATAACATCAAGAAAACTATCAAGTTGCCATACCAGAATGTACACTTCTTTTCACCCTTAATCTTCCCTAGATTTATCAACAACTCATCAAGCATCCAACTACATAGATCTAATTTTACATTCTCTCTCATCATTTTGTATGCAGCCAAAATGCATGAACTAGAAACAAAATTTAGTCGGTTCGAGTGAGTTATCTTATACCTGATGACCATGCTACCAAATTTGATGTCTGTGTCGATGATAGTGCTCACTTTCATGGATCTTTTGTCAGATGTTGTGTCGGTGATTTCTCTCATGAAATCATTTAAGACCTTCTTGTCTAGATGTTACCCAACTGATGGTAAACTAGTGATTGCCTGGATGGATTCCTTGGTGATTTTGTAAGGTCTTTTTAGCCATATAAATTCTCCATGTACTCTTCTAAGAACATATCTTATTATCTCATCCTCAAACTCTAGAATATCTAGAATATTGGTAAACCATAGGTCTTCAATATGCTTGAATGTCATTTTGATCTTTCCATATTCTCCCATCAGCTCACTCATATACATTCCCTTAAGTTTTTAAGTTCCCAAGTACTCGATGTGATAGTGAATATATTCCCTAACATCCTCTACATAGACAACTCCCTCCCAAATGCGTGAAAATGCTCCAACCGAATCTTCTAGATTAGTTGCATGTGGATACTACTTGAGAATTGGCCTGGGGTAGTCCTTGACCTCTACTACAGTCAAGTTTGCAACAAAAACATAAATGGATGATGATCCCACTTCCACGTTAAAGAGAAATACCTTTTGATTGCTCTCGATGAAAACCTCCAACAAATTCTTCTAGACGACGATGAGATCTCTCAAGAAGAAATCTGACTGCTCTGAATTACCTTTGATCACACTTAGTCACTCTTAATCACTCTAAAATCACTTAGAATGCAAGGTGATTAACAATGAGGTGTATTTGACCTTTTAACCTTCAAGAAAAACCCTAATATTCTATTGACATAAATGACTGTCGGTCAAAGATACCAGATCTTGCTCACAACATATCCATGCCAGATAATCATCTCCAATATTTGGAACATCTTCCAGAATCTCTTCCTGAGGCATATGCAGCATCTTCATGAATTTTTCCTACCCCTAAGGCATCTTCCTCAATTACCAGATGAGCTCCTTGCTTGTGCAGGAGCAGCCTCTTATGTCGAATAAGTAACTGGGACATTCCCATTTGACAGTTGTTCTTCAGTCTTTCTAACCCATCTCTAAGTATAATCTTGTTGAATTTCACTAACCTTCTCTTTTCCTTTCTCATTTGATCCTCCATTACTAACCGATGGATTTTTGCTTCTATAGAACTTAGAAATATGTCCAACCTCATTACATGCATAGCATGTAGCATTTTTCTTTTGAATTGCTTTGCTAAAATTGATGAAATTTCTTGACCTGCACTGATTAGCCATATGTCCAAATTTTCCACATGCACATCATTTAACATTCATTCTGCAATCTTTTGTCTTATGAACAAACTTATTGCATTTAGAACATTTATCAGGAGCAAAATCAGGGTTCTGATTTGCTTTGTTTCTAGATTGCCTAGCCATGTGACAAAATCTATTGCAAACAAAACATCGACCATTGAATTTATAAGCATTAAATTGCCTTATTGGTGCCTTATGGTTTTGATCTTCATTAGCAGCACTGAAACTCTATCCTTTCTCAAATCCAAGTCCATGAGAATCTGCAATCTATCTTTGTATCTTCAATAACTCATCAAATTGTGCTAAGCTGATCTTGAATTTTTCTTTGTGCTCACTTGCAGTAGTTAAATCTTCTCTTAGAATTATCATTTGTCTCTCAATTTCTTGTTCATTAATCTGTAATTGTACCAAATCAATTCTCAACATATCATTTTCATGAACCAACCTACCATATTCTTCAAATTTTCTCTTCAGGGATACAACAAGATTTGTTTCCTTCTTCTTGTTGTCCTCAATCTCCTTAGACATCCTCATAGTTATAACTTGGATTTCATTTTTCATAACCATGTTCTCCTGACTCAATTTCTGACATTGTTCCTTAAGTGCATCTTTCTCTTCATCATCTCGACTTTGCAAAAGTTCCTTCCTCCTAGCTTGAACAAATGATAGCCTCTCTTGTAGGACAAGAATGAATTCCTTAGCAGAATTCAATTCATCATGTAGCTTTAAGTTCTTCAACCTTTCAGCATCATAATCTTCAAGTGCCATCTCAAGTTGCTTCTCCAAAGTCATATCCATGGATTCCGGTTTCAAGATCTTCCTCAGGCTATTAAACTTCCTCCAAGGCGCAAGGCTCTGATACCAATTGTTGGAAACCAATAACATTGAGAGGGGGGGCTGAATCAATGTTATACCAAAATGATAATTTTTAGCCTTATTAAAACATGCATACACCAACTGGTATATCGGTACATATAGAATTGAAAGAAGTAAAACAACCAATAAGCGAATCACATAAATGAGAACCATAAAACAAAGATTTATACCTGCAAAACCTCAAAGAGGAAAAACCACAGTGGGATTTATGACCCACAATATCAATCCACTGGTCATATGAAGAGATATTACAAAATATGAGGGGCCAGCACTTGCAGGAAGGCTTACAGCCTAGAGCACACTGCTCAATCACAAAAGGAGGCTCACTGACTACATAAAATTCCATACTATAATCTGGAGAAGTGTGAACTACTAAGATAGCATCTTTTATGCCAGTATACAATTCTAGTTTGAGCTCTGTTTGTTCCGATCTGAAACCCTAAACCCTTTACCGGAATAACCCCTACATGAATTTCCTCACATACATGATCTCTCTGATATATTTCCGATCATATTATATTCGCATATCCATTATCTCCTATCTCATGTCTCTTCTATCTTTATATCAAAAATGATCTATCAAACTGTCATATATACCCTATACAACTTTACATGCCTTATGTTGGCTTACAAAGATATTTACAATATCAAATTACATGTCGGTTAGATAACATAAATGCATAGATATCAAAATCAATTGTTGATGTTGGGTCCAAGATATGTCAACCTCCAATACCGATAACCTTTACTAAACCATGTCGGCTTGTATTGTCGGTGACCAAAGAAATCTTTTTGTCCTACTGGTGTCGGTGTAGTATCTATGAAGTGCTTGTCAATACACCATAGAACTAAAACATGAAGCTGAAACACAATACCATGTTGTCATCAATGACAACATAGTGAAACCAACCAATTGAGTGTCAATTTCCAACAAGATCGGGCAGCCCGCACATAGGACCACCCTAAGAGGTGGGGATAGGGGCGCCACACCACTGTCCTATCCTATTTTAGGGCCCAGATAGGGTCTAGAGCACACACAAGACATAAAGGAGGAAGAGAGAAGGGGTGGAAATGCAGAAATAGGTCCCAGCTAGGGAAAAAGATACCATCGCCAAGGTGAGGACCCCAAATGTGGTTAAAATTGCAGGGGTCGCAATTTTATGACACTACACCTCTTATATAGAGAACATTGCAAGAAATGAAGAGATAAGATTGAGAGGTGTAAAGATAAATGGTTGGTTAGGATTAAAGGGTAGGTAGAGGAAATAATTAAATGATAAAGGGGGGTAGGTAAGAGAAGAATTAAGAGATGAGTGACATGTGTCATGGGTAGAAAAGGCTAATGAATTAATTAAATAAATAATTTGTTTAATTAATAAAGGAAGTGTGATCAATTAAATAAATAAAATATTTATGTAATTTAGGAAAAGGACAATTTAAATAAATAAAAGTATTTATTTATATGAGGAAAGGCTTAGAAGAGGATTAATTAATTAATTAAGGAAGTGGGATCAATTAAATAAACAAAATATTTATGTAATTTAGGAAAAGGACAATTTAAATAAATAAAAGTATTTATTTAAATGAGGAAAGGCTTAGAAGAGGATTAATGAATTAATTAAATAAATAAAGATTTATTTAATTAATAGAAGACTTAGGGTAAAATAAGTAAATAAATAAAATATTTATTTAAATAGTCAAGACAATTTTAGGTGTCTACAACACCATCAAACATTTAAATCAATAAAAGGATTTAAATGATTTCACCTGCCCCTTTTTATCTGAATTAATTTAGTTACAATATTATCTAAATCAAGATGATTCAAATAATAATGGCGAGCGAAAAAAAGCCTGTAAACGCACGAAAAAAACATAATATCAAAGCAGATAAATCATTTAAAAGCTCTGATCTTGGGTTTCATGCGAAGCAGAAGGAAGCAGAGGACACCAGCGATACTGGAGTCTCTGGATATTGCTCTAAATGTTGGCTTTACGGGCATAAAAACATTGATTGCAGACAAAGGATTGTAAGAGCCCAACCAGATTATGATCATTGGAAACCCTTTATTGCAGAACAAAAACGAAGAAGTTTGGAAGATGATAAGTTAGCTATTGATACTCAGGTTAACAAAGCTAAGGATCTCCGGATAAATAAGCTTCCTGGGGAAACTAGGGCTTCCACAAGAAGCAAATTTTCGGAACAGGACAGCTTTCAACTACCTAAAGTCTTCACTGTCAGCAATTTGGATGGGCAAATCACTAGGTTTGCTAAAACAAAATATGCTTTGCAGAAAACGAGCCTTCCTGGGATCGAAAGGACCCCAAAATTCAGATTTGATCCAGTCAAACGTGCTAATGAACCCCATTCTGCCTTGGGAAGAAGTGGATTTTTTGTGTCCGAGGAGGATCCCAGGAAGGCCAGGTCAAAAGACTACGAATGGCAAGAGATTAAAAGATATAAAAAGGCAAGATCACAAAAGGTGGAAAGGATTGAGATTCCTCTGAGGAATTCTTTTGATTTACTAAAGAAAAAGGAGAATGCCCTAACCAAAAGCCAGTATTCCCCCTTTCATAGGCGACCTAGGGCTTTGGGAAGCAAGGGAAATCTTAGGGTTAAACGGATAGTGCATGAAAATGCAGCTCAATTCCACACCACACCTTCCTTCTCCAAAACCCTTACCAGCAATGAAGGGCCGGCTAGGGCAGGGGAGAATATTGCACAAGACAATTTGGAGTCTCCTACAATCAGTGGTAAGCACTACACTCCTCCTCATCGGTGGGAGAATGTTAAGTCTTTAAAGTTTGTTTCCAATCATATTTCCTTCAAAGCTAATACTTTGCAATCGAAGTTTTCCTCCCCTGTTTATACTCCGCCGCACAGGAGAAACTATAATCATATGCACATGCACAATAAAAATATTTTTTCTAACAATGACTTTAACAAAGTATCCCTAGAGGATAGCCATATAGCAAGATTGCAGAAATACTATGAGGATGTAGGTTTAATTGTCAGATGGAAAGGAGTGGGAGCGAGCAACTTGGATATCACAGAAGCATTGGCTAAAATGCTCCCTAGAGAGGTAAGTATCTCTAACCTTGTCGATTCTTTCCTTCTCTTAGATTGCAAAAATTTAGAAACTAAAAAGAAGATATTAGATAACTTGGATCTGAAATATAGACATGAATCTTTTTTTGTTACTAAATGGAGACCCCTATTCAACCCACTATATCTTGAGGATTTTGAGGTAGAAAAAGCTATAGTACTAAAAAATTTACCAATTGAACTCACAAGCATAGAAACTATAAAGACTATTGGCAGCAATTTAGGCAAATTTATTAGAATTAGTGATAATATAAACAATGCAACAGAGAAAACAATTATTGTCAAAATGAGCATTCATAGAAAGTTCATTCCTCATATGCATCTAAAATTCAATGCCAACTCAATTATCATTAATCCAATCATTAATGACAACTTTTTGGAATCAAAGCATAATTATATGGTTGCTTTATCGGAACTTAAGAGTATAACTAATCTTCTAGATAAAAGATAGGATGCAAACATTTATTTTCTTTCAGATAGAGGGGGATTCACTTTTACTGATATAGATGATTGCTTCACAAAAAATGTTCTTCCCCAACCTATCTCTGATCCCCCTTGCGAGCCTTCATTTGAAACAAGAATCACTAACAATCAATTAATATCTATGGAATCATCTCCCCCTACGAATATGAAAATTTCCCTCCAACTTAGCAATCCACTGATAAACAACAATGACTATCCTCAGAAATTAGCACAGTCGGGAGGTTTCCTTACACCTGAGAAAGAAAGAAATATTCCAGAAATAACAGAGAATGTGCTACCCCTTGAACCCATAGCTCTGTCTAATGATATGAACTCGCCAACTAAGGAGACTTTATGTACTAAGGAAGACCTGATATGTTCTCAGATTACCACACCGCCTATGAACTCAGTACAAGCATCTCCTTCGGAGGATGAAAAATGCTCTAAAGAAGTCAAAATTATAACAGACTACATAGGAAAAACACTACCAGATGAACTCTTGGATCTGTTTATAAGTGAAATTGTTGATGAAGAAGAGTTGGAATATCAGAAGGAAGTCTTGATTCAAGAAATTATGTCCCTTAGAAACTCTAGAGAAGATAATGATGACACAATAGAGATGCAACAAGAAGTAATAGAGGTTCAAAAGGTAGACCTTTCCAATAACCCTGAGAATGTGATTAATTCTGTTGAACATGAAGCCTTAGAGGTCAAAGAAGATGGTATTGAACTAGAAAAAGAATATGATGAGGAAGCAATAACAAACTTTCCTGACCCATCCTCCCCTGCTGGAGATAATGTAGATATCCTGGATGGTCTTTTTGGTATCACTAATGAGGACAGACAACTGGGAATTGCTACCAATTTGGCTGGCCTCTCTTCCCCCAAAATTGACAAGGTCAAGAAGAAAAGAGGAAGGAAATCGTGCATAGAGCTTAGATCCTTAGCAGGTAATGCGAAAAACCAAATGAAAATATCTGACATTCTGAATAGCAGGAAGGGGAAGAGCCTTCCCAAGGAGCAATGAGAGTGACTACTTGGAATGTTAGGGGCCTAAACGCCCCTAACAAGCAAAGACTAATTAAGAGATATCTCAAAAACTTTGACTCTGATATTATAATCTTACAAGAAACTAAGTTAAATAATGAAGATAGTAAGAAATTAAGTAACAAACTCGGCTTATGGAATTCAGATTTTGTACCAGCAATAGGCGCATCAAGAGGCCTAGCAGCATTATGGGACCCCCGGAAAATTTCCTCCTCAACCGTGAGCAGCAGTAGCAACTGGATGGCTATGAGGATATGCAGCCTCAAATCAAATCTGAGATTCACCTTAATCAACATCTACGGTCCAATCCATAATACAGACAAAAGAAGAGTTTGGCAGGAAGTTCAAGCTTTCCTTCACCTAAACAGAGGTGAGACTTTCATCTTAGGTGGAGATTTTAATGCTATACTAAATACAAATGAAAAATATGGTGGTTCTAAATTCATATCACAATCACAAAAGGATTTTACCCAATGGGTGTCAGACAATAATTTAATTAACATTGAGACCATCAACGGAACTTACACCTGGAACAATAGAAGGTCGGTCTTTAGCCACATCGTGGAAAAACTTGATAGATTTCTAGTTTCAGGTAATACGGATAATTTTAACCAACTTTTGTCAGCGGAGATTCTCCCAGAAGTGGGATCTGACCACTTCCCAATTAGACTAACAATCACTGAGGACAGTAAACCCAATAGAAATCCGTTCAAATTCGAATTTATGTGGTTTCAGGATCCGGATCTCATTAATCTCTTAGAACAATGGTGGAACCAGACAATAGTGGAAGGATCCAAAATGTATAGCCTAGTAACCAAACTCAAAATTATTAAAAATAAAGTCTTGGAATGGAACAAGAACAAATTCAACAATATCTTCGAAGAAAAACTTCTTATAGAACAGGAGATAGAAAGTCTTAATAACTTAGTCATAAACCAGGGTATGGATGAAACGAGCTATCTTAAAGAGAAGGAACTTATGGCTAAATATAATGCAATTTTACTTAAAGAAGAAATATATTGGAAACAAAAATCCAGGGAAATCTGGCTGAAGGAAGGAGATAATAACACTAATTTTTTTCATAAATCAACCAATATAAGGAAAATTATTAATAGGATAACCAAGATTAAGGATGAAAGAGGGCAACTATCGGAAGACCCTAAAGTCATCGCAGACCATATAACTAACTATTACAACTATCTTCTTAATAACTTCGAAGCAGTTAACCTTCAAGAGCAGTCTGAAATGATTAAGGCTATACCTAAGTTAATTTCGGATGAAGATAATACCATGATGAACAGCAAATTTACTTTGGAAGAAGTCAAGACTGCCTTATTTCAAATGCAGCCTGACAAAGCCCCAGGCCCGGATGGATTTCAGGCCGATTTTTTCCAAAAATGCTGGCACTTCATGGGAACTGACATATGGCAAGCAGTGGAAGCAACCGGGAATTCTGGAGCTATTCTATCAGAAATTAACAATACTTTTTTCTCTCTCATACTGAAAAAACAAAATGACTGTATTGACCCAGGAGACTTTCGTCCTATCTCACTATGTAACACTATCTATAAAATATTATCAAAATGTATGGCAAATAGACTTAAAACTCTACTCCCGATTTTAATCTCAGAGGAACAAACGGGCTTTGTAGCCAAAAGGTCAATCCTAGATGGCATTATCATCGCCCAAGAACTTGTACACACTGCACAAATCTCCAAAGAACCAAGCATGTTTATAAAAATAGATATCCAAAAGGCGTATGATAAGGTGGACTGGAGATTTTTGTGCAAATGCTTGGAAGCCTTCGGCTTCTCGAAACAGTGGATCAACCTCGTATTTATATGTATATCTACCCCCAAGATCTCGGTCCTTGTCAATGGTACCCCAGAAGGTTATTTTGGGATTTCCCAAGGTATCAAGCAAGGTGACCCACTATCGCCCTTCCTTTATGTCATCATGGCAGAAGCACTGGGTAGAACCATCTCCAAGAAACAGTTAGAAGGCAAGATTTCAGGTTTAAAAGCCGCAGACAATATCCCTTTCGTTACTCACCAACAATTTGCAGACGATACCATTCTTCCTGGTTCCGCCAACTGTAATGAGGCTATGGCCTACAAAGCAGTTCTAAACACATATAAGAAGGCCTCAGGCCAACAAGTTAACCCTCTTAAATCAGAAATCTTCTTTATCAACATGGCCCATGATTTGGAAAAGGATATCTGTGATACCCTTGGTTATCAATGGGGCACTTTTCCATGTAAATATCTAGGTATAGAATTGGATAAGGGTCAACACTCTTCCAAACTTTGGAAACAAGTACTATCGAAGGTTCAAGATAAGAAAAGCTCTTGGAAAGATAAATGGCTCACTAAGCTTGGTAGATCCACTATGATTACATCAGTTTTGTCAGCTATCCCTTCTTATCATATGTCCATTCTTCCCCTCCTGACTAACATCAAGCGGGACCTAGATAAGATTATGCGTGACTTCTATTGGCAAGGCTCTGTTGAGGATAAGAAATTGGCCCTAATCAAATGGGACAACTTATGCAAACCTATTTCTATGGGGGGTCTGGGGTTTAAAAACCTTACTTGGCAAAACCGTGCCCTAGGCGCTAAGTTAGCTTGGAGACTCTTCAAGGAATACAACTCAAAATGGGCTTCTATTCTACTGCACAAGTATGTTCCCGGGGCTAACCCTATAAATATTTTTAGAGCCCATTCACATGTCAAGGGTTCACGAATTTGGAACTTTATCAAAGACTCTATAGGCATAATCAGCAAATTCCTCACTTGGGATGTAGGACTTGGGAATCAAGCTTTATTCTGGGAAGATTCCTGGGTAGGTTTTCCGGCGCTTAACACAGTGGGCTTCTCACCAAATTTCATTGAAATGTGTAAAGACACCATCGGTACTTATCTTAAAGATTATATTAGCCTTAGCAACGATTATGATACAAATTTAACCTCAAGAGGAATATTGTTTAATCTAGAAAGTCAAAAGTTATTTAGTATCTTAAAAGATAGGAATATCACTATTAAAAATAGGCCTGACTCCCTTGTATGGGCTGGCTCTAATAATGGAGAATACACAGTTAAAGATGGCTATAAAACCATTATTCGAGATGAGAAAATGGACAATCTAGACATTCCCCTTAATTTATGCTGGAACAAAGCCTGTCTTCCCAAGGCTGGGATGTTCCTGTGGGCTGCTCTGCAGGACAGAATTTTAAGATCAGATAGGATTCGTAAGATAGGCTTTGAGGGTCCTACAAGGTGCCCCTTATGTGAAAGTCAGGAGGAGGATGTGAATCATCTGTTGCTTAACTGTCCCTACACTCAAAATGGGCTTCAGCAATGTCTAGATTGGAAGACAGCCCTTCCGTTTGACCTACTAAGCCTCCTAAAAGCCTGGCCTACTCTTTACAAAGATAATCTTTATAAGGATATCTGGACCATTTCCCTATGTATATTAGCATGGGAGATTTGGAAGGAACATAATCGCAAAATTTTTACTAACCAGAAATTAGATTGGAAAAACATAATTAACAAAATTGAGGCCTCAATTACGGAAAACGTCAATAGCAAACTCCGGAATATCTTTTGCTATGAGGATGCTATGAGGATTCATTTAGATCCTGGGATAATAAGATCAGACTTAAATGGCCCTCTTTAATCATTCCAAATCTTTTTGGCAGAGGAGGCACAAAGACTCAAGTTGACAGAGCTAATTGCTCTTGGGTTCCCCCCGAAGAAGGTTGGGTAAAACTGAATTTTGATGGAGCATCCAGGGGTAATCCTGGAGTGGCAGGCATCGGTGGGATTATTAGGAACTCGAAGGGAGAATCAATTTCCAAGTATTCCCACCCCATCAAGCCTACTACGAATAACATGGCGGAATGCCTTGCCGCTCTGGAAGGCCTCAAAATCTATAAAAATCTAAACTTGTCCAAAGTTGTGATTGAAGGAGACTCCCAAATTATCGTTAATGCTATCCACACAAAGAAGACTCCTAATTGGATTATGAATTCTAAAATTGAGGAAATCAATCTTATCATAGAAACCTTTTCTGAGGTAATTATCAAGCACACTTACCGAGAGGGTAATACTGAAGCTGACTCCTTAGCAAATCTAGGTGCTAACGGCAACCACATTATGGAATGATTGCTTATTAGTTTCTTTTTTAGTTCTAATTCTAGCTTTCAAATATATTAATATATGTCTAATAGGTCTATTAATGTATAGTATAGGTATTTGTATACTTTGAGATATCATTTGGGTATATAGATATACATCTTTATATATATACATAGAGTGACTTATATATCCTCAGCTATATCCTATTTTATTCTCACATTTGAAACACACATTTGGCTATATATATATATATATATATATATATATATATATATCTTCTAGCTCTGTCTTTCCAGCTTTGTTTTTATCAGACACATATATTTCTATATATATTGCTGAAATATATATACTGATATATGTTTAGAATTTTATCATGTAATCATTCATGCATCCTTCCTTTTACATACACATATGTTTATACAAGACTTATGTGTTTTCTGATCTTTATATTTCCTTACTTATTAGAACAGAGCTAGATTTAATCTAGTTGAATGTTTTTTCATTCTAGCTAAGGTAAAGATTATCACTGAGTTCTATTTGGTAGCACATATAAATGTAAGGTAATAATGTTAATTCAGGCCCATTATGGCAAGCCGGCTTTCAGAATAAGTATGGAGCTCTGTAAAATAGGATTGCTATTATTTAAATTCTATTCTCTACTAACATGGGCAGATAGTGGATAGTTAATTAGAATGGATAAACAATCCATTGCTAATTCAGATATCTTGATGAGGTAATCATTTCTTTATCATTTTTAACTCATTTTTCTTATATGGGCTAATAGTCTCTTTAAATTAATATGCATCACTTTGTTATTGTGATAATGGCTAACTTTTGGAGGAGGAGACTTCTTGTCTGATACTCAAGAACCTTTCTCGACAAAGCAAGAGGATAACATTTATCGAGAATATACGGGACATAGGTATGCCCATGTATGAAAGCATAGATCTTAATGAATATCAAACCGTGGGTATGCCTACGGAAATTTTGTATTTAATAAATCTCATCATGATATGATTCATGGGTATGCCCATGTTAATTTTGTATAAGGACAGGACCTATGGTCCCAGGCTAGGCTGGAGGTTTTCTCAACCCCGCTCTTTCCTACCAGCGCCTACAGCGAGTGGGGTCACATTGTAAAATATTTATTTATATTAATAAAAAAAACTCTTCAGGGCTTCGGCCTTTTATCGATCAAAAAAAAAAAAAAAAAAGATGATTCAAATAATATGCATTTCTTTTAATGGGCTCCAATTGGTCCTACTAGTCCTCATCATTAATCGGGTCCTTAGTGGGCCTGACTAAAAAAAAATTCATTCCTGGACAATTGGCCATTGAAAATTCTTTGGAACGCCAATTGGATTTAAAAATTGAGTAGGTCATCATTTAATTTTGACGCTTGATGCCTCTCAGTTCTAATCAAAACAACATGAGTAGCCTCCAAGACTAGCTTCAAAAACCAACCAAATCACCTCCCCAACCTGGAAACTAGCACACTTGTAGAACGTTATATGAGGAATCCAAAATGCTAAAGAGTTACTCATGATGATACCTAAGGTGAAATGTTTTAATCCTCAAAGTTCCCAACTTAGGCTCTAAAACTGCACCTTTCAAACCCTTGTAAAACCCATCCAAACACTGATCTGTGAAATAACAAACTTTTGTTTCAAAAGCCGTCACTTGGAAAAATGATACATATGAATACCATGAGCGTGTGTCCAAAGGGTTTTGATTTGAATTGATCGCATGAGCAAAATATTAAAATCCAAACTTGCCTTCTCTAAAAATTCTGAAAATGTTGATTTCCAACCTATGTAAAGTCCTTTGAGATTTGACTTTGAAAAAATATCAAATGAGGTGATGGGGTGCTGCAAATTGGCAAAGAGGTAGATAAAAAAAATATGGAATCATGGGGAACATTTAATTTTATGTGCAATTCGTTAGACCATGAAATAAAAATCAGAATGTTGGGCTACTTTAGCATATTTTATACAATCCAATTAGCAAATTTGAACAATTTGCAAATGGATTTGACATAGAAAACTTATCAAACGGATTCATGGGTCTATAAAAAATGAAATAGGAGTTCATTAAGATGCAAAAAATCACCAAAAATGATTGGTTTGACATGACACTCAACTAGCATATAAATGCAAAAAATCACCAAAAATGATTGGTTTGACATGACACTCAACTAGCATATAAATGCAAATCTCCAAAGATGGCTAGTCAAAAAAGTTTGACAATTGCAATCAGCAAACCGACCTCAAGACCCCAAAACAAGGACTTTAAAATCTCATCAAAACAGATCCTAGGAGGCCGAAAATGGACATATGCCATCTTTAATAAGAGGTTATAAGTTTTTGCAAGTAGTTTCTAATGAAAATCAAGGGTTGTCAAAATATTGATCCTCAAAGTGGGCTACTTGGATTGATTTTGTAGGGGTGTTTCTGAGTGTCACAAACAAAATTTCAACATGGGCCCTCAAAATTTTACAAAATTTTGGAGGTCCCAACATGATATAGCAAAAAACAAGAGTAGAAGGCAGTTTGAAATAAGAAAAATTTATAGATTTCTTTAACATTAGTAGATCAAAGATGAATAGCTTCCACCCATTTCATAAAGTAATTTGTAGCTATATGATAAAGGTGAATCCTATAAGAGGTATTTTCTTTTTAAATAGCTAAACTCCATATTGAAAATGGCCAAGGAGGAGCTTGGGTACAAAGTTCTTGTGTGGGAGCTCAAATAAGATTTTTATGTTATTGGCATTGGGGACATTTCCTAACAAAGGTAAATGAGTCTTGTTCTATTATTTTCCAATAATATCTCATGCACAACAATTTATTACTAATGATTTGGTTCCAAAGTGTCCACTTCGAGAGCCCAAATTAGCCTCTTGAAGGGCTAGGGGTATTTTACAGTATATGCATGGCTAATGCCACTAGGTCAACATAAAAATAATTAGATCAAACAAAGGCTTTTGATCCCCAATCTTGCTAAATAGTGCAAGGGAAGAGCATACAACTTCAAGTGATCCCAAACACAACACACAAGTTAATTGACCCTCTATGCTACTTTAGTTCGTAGATTATTAATAGTAAGGATGTCTTTGACCAAGAAACTGCAAAAGATGGTGTTAGTATTTTCATGATCTATCTTTGACAAATAATTTCAAACTACACAACAAAATGATTAGATGTCAAAAGTGATCAAAGAAAATGATTGTTCGCTTGGAGAAGGTTGGGACACACCGCAATAAACAAGGATGTGTAGGGATGTTTGTGAATTTTCACTTATAATGGTTTGGGTATGTAGCCCCTAAAGAATTTTTTTGGTAAGCTAAAAGATAAAGAAAAAATTAGAAAATTTAACCTACAATAACTTTGTTACACCTTACATGGTCATTGATGTATAGAGAAAAATTGTCAATGTATAGAGACAATTCACTCAAATAGTCACAAATTCACCTTCCTTAACTCATCTATAGGATGTCCTGTAATGCATTTGTCAACATAGGGTTAGTTTCACTTTATCTCTCAACACATTCGCCTCAATAATCCAATAAACTACTTGTTAGCAAATTTAGCCAATTAGCATTAGGTTTGACTTATTACTGATCATACTTGCCTAAATCTTTGCACATTCACCTTAGTTTTCACACATTCACTTTTTTGAACTACATTTTCCTAAATGAGGTCAATTTATACATCCTAGTATGAAATCACCTTAGCATGTTTAGATTTTCCTATCTAGGAGGTGCATTTTCCTAAGTACTACGCATTCAACTTTTTTGATTCAGGATGTCTAAAACACAAATTCACCTTTTATAAACACTTTTTCTCATTTGTAGTTCCCATTCAACTAAATAGCAAGAAATTTTCCCAACATGAAAAATGAAAAAATACAAAATCTTGATTAGTAGACCCATGACATGGGCTCCATTAGGCATGCCAAAAATGTATGCATGAAACTATGTTGAATATGAATGGAAGTTACAATTTCCTTCTACAAAAATCTACAATTTGTTTTGGATAAAAACTGAATCGGGTAGATTAGGACCTAATCCCACTCTCATTCACACATTGGAATATGAAAGAGCCTAAGGAAGTGATTCACTTTGATTCAAATAATACTTTTAGGGTTTCTATTCCTTTGCTGATATGAAAGGTAAATGAGTCAAATGTAAAGTGATAACAAACTAACCTAATGAAATGTATGAAAACAGCTAAGATAATTGCACTAACAGACCGATATAGGAATGAAACTGAAACATAGAGTATAGATTTGACATTAGAATTCTGATGTGCACCTGATTGAGCTGAACCGAGGTGCTAGGTGCTTTGGTCCCTAACACTAAATTAAACCAAAAATTAGAAATATGTAAATTGAAGTGCTTTAGGCCTGAACTGCCAAAACTTGCAACTGAATGAGGAGGACCAAGGTGTTGGACACTCTCATCCTAGGATCAGGGTGTTTGGCGCTCTGATCTCAGAGGTTTTGGTCCAAATTCTAGATCTGGATCTGTGCCTATTAATTGAGACTTCCCAAGAATTCATAGGTTTAATGAAAACTTGTACCTACATCTATGATCTGAAAAATGGTGTGTAGGTGACTATATAGGGTTTTACCTTATTCAAACCCCTTTTTTTGTGATTTCCATCTCCACAAATAGCCAATAAAGTATTGAAAAGTGTGTGTGGGCCCTAGAATCTCATGTGTTTGTAAGATTCCTATGAGCTAAAATGAAAAACTAGAGTTACACCCTATGTTTGGAGTAAAAACCCTAAGTGATTGTAATGTAAATGCTTCAAATCACAAACCCAATGTAGATCTATAGCAATAAAGTAAATTTAAAAATGAATGATATGAAACTTGCATAGAGATATGAAAATAACATGAGACCATACCCAACCCTAAGGGAGAAGGACAAGCCAATCAACAGTTGGTGATCTCCTTATTATTCTTCAATATCTCCTAAGATTCCAAAAAATGTTGATGAAGACTTGATGAATGATGAATTTTCTGATTGTAGACTCCACATGAAACCTACACTTTCACTTCATAAGAGGTCTCCTTCAATTGCTAGAGAATGGATCCTTCAAATGAGGAAAGAAAATGTTATATATATGGAACCCTAACTTTAATTTTGATCACAGGCCAACCTATAATTGATCAAATTTCATACAAAGTAAGATTTGAACATTATAGTACTGCCAGAATAAGATCCCAAAATCCTGGGAGAAAAAAGTTGGGACCGGTGGTCATACTGGTCTGACCAACTTTTTTCCAAATTTCTAGGGATGCAAAATATCATGATTACAAAGTTAAATCTAGCTTGGTGGGTCAATCCAAGGTGTTTAGATGTGCAAAAATGTGCTTTGAAGATCAAAATTAAGACTTTATTATGATTAATTAAAATGAAATAAAAAGAGGCACATTTAGGGTTAAGAGCCCAATTTTATAATATGTGGATTGGTGAGAAAGGACCTTGGATTTAATTAAATTAATAATTTAATGCTTAAAGGAGCATTGAAAATGCAAAATGCAATGCAACACACTAAGGCAAGTGCTAACCTAAGCGTGAAATTGGACATCCCTAATCAAGGGTGTACAATTGATGATGCTACACATTCAAATTCCTTTCACATTCATTTATACTTTCTAAGCTTCAATTCACTTACCCTATTTTGTAGTTATTTTCCCTTTACAAAAACTCTATACTTAACTACCTTTCAATTACACATCTGGTTCAATTGGAAAAGTACAAAAAGATTTTTCTTTGCTCCACTTCAATTATTAAACTTTAGTGGCTAATTATAATTGGAAACATTAGTTTTAAAAAAATCCCTACAAGCCTCTAGCTTCACTTCTAATTATAGTTCCCCACTCTAAGGCAAATAGAATTTCCTTTAGGAATGCTATAGTCATTTTCTCTCTCCTCTAAATTACATCACCTTGACATCATCTTCACTACAGATCTAAAACTTGAGCTCCATTTAATAAAGTAGACTTTGCAACTGCACATCTAAACTTCCATTTAGATGGGCTTTTTCACAACCACTCCATTACTAACATTATTCTAATGTCATGCCCACCTATTGATATCATCATTATATAGTCACTATATCATTATTTTAAAGTAATTCATTGTTTAGATGATGTCATGATGATATCATCAATACATAATTCTAAAATTGTCATTTGAACTATAACTATGGAATTTTCATTTTCAATTGAAGTTCACAAAAATTCATCATCTATATACACTCCCTTCAAATTTGGTTGATCCCCTAGTTCTATAGTTATTTACATTATGTTGATGTCATCCCCAACCCAATTTTCTCTATTCATTATTTCTTGAAATTTTGGTTTAGGCTTTTGAAAAAATTTCTAAGTGTTTTGAATTTTATGCTTCTAATCATTCTCACCCAGCTCTAACTTTCCCATATTCACCCAAAAAATTCATTGTCCATCAATATTGGACTGTGATCCAACCATAATTTTAGGATTTAGTTTCTTCATCCCTAAAATATCATAGCTCCATCACTCCATAAAAATAATTTGGAGTTAGACTTTCAACTATCTCATACAAGTGAGTACCCCTTATAGGCTCATTCTAATACCATAACCCTAACATCCTTAAAGTCTTTTCATTATTGGAGTTGACCCTTCATACTTATAACCCTTTGCACCTCATTTAGGTATGACTTTCAAACCAACTCTAAAGTATAAAAATTCAACCATGGGCTTCTATCATAATTTCTTCTCGAAGTTCGAGATCTAACAAGTTTCACTATTTTCACCAAAATCCTCTATAACACCATAATATCCTACAAGGCCATATGGTCATTGGAAAGGACTTGAAATGAGAAGAAAAGTATAATAAACTAGACAACACTATATTATTCATTGTCTAAGGAGACTTGAGCATAGTTTTGGCATGGAATTCAAGTGGTTTCAATGGTGATTTATAGGAAAGTGTTCAGGGTTTTAATATTTTGTTTATTTTGCTCATTCACACCTAAAATGACCCATTTTTATCTAGAATACATAGATTCAATGTAGAACTACAATGTGACCATGCTAAATTTAATGAAATGACACATATATCTTAGAAGGATGATTTTCATGTCATTATAGAAAAATTTACTATAAATTTCATTAATTTTTTTGTTGTGTCACATGTGGATTTGGACAATGACTAGTATAGGTTTTAATGATATGTTTTTATGGTGACATCCCACAACAGTTGATGTTTTTTTCAACCTTAGTGTTTATGTTTTCATGATTAAGGCTCGTATAAGTTCCTACACTTGTCCAAAATTTATTATGGTGGTTGAAGTTGCAAAACCCAAGCTTCCATGCTATCTCTATGGCTGATTTGGTGGATTTTATGGGTATATTCTTGTTATGACACTCCAAACTAGAAAATCATTAATGTGTAGAATGATTCCTTTAATTTTTATAGCCTTGCAATGTTCAAAATAGAATTTACATGCAAGACATTGATGAAACACAATGATTAGCCATGAAAAATTTCTACAATTCTAGATTTGCACATTCTCCCTTTTGTAGCTTATAGCCTAGAGTTGGAGGTGTATTTATGGATTTTTATCATTGATTCTAAAGGTTTAAAAGGTTTTTCATTTCATGATTTCTAGAAAAATGTGTAGAATTTTTTTAATCTTTTCATAGTTACCAATCATTTTTCCATCAAAGTTTAACTAAGAACTTACCAAAATATAGCCACAACTACATATATTTGTAATGATATGTCTCATTGATTATGTTAGTGTAGGTTTTTATTTTCTTAGTGTATTATTTGTTTTTACTTAGTCCTAAGCTTTCCTTACACTTTTATTAAGCTTTCTTAGGTAAAAAAAAAAGTAATTTTATTAATTAATAACTAGGTTAAGATGTTGAGGTGTCCCCATCATTAAAGTGTGGAGTGCTCACTATTTTTAGATTACTTGGAGGTCACACCCTATCGGTTGGATTTGCCACCTCTATCCTCTTCCTAGTTCTATATAAAATCCATTTCTAACTTATATTTGATATTACCCATCTATCCCTTGTCATTCTATTGCCTACATTGTGATGCTCTTGCAAAAGTTGACATTCATGTACATTGATGCATGCAGTCATTCTTTTGCAATTTTTATCTAGAACTCCTAATGAAATCTTATCATCTTGACATCATGGGTTTATAATTGCTTTATTTCAGTTACAGTTTTATAGCTTATCTCTCTCGTAGAAAAATCTTAGTTAATCATTTGTTTCAGATTTCTAACATACTAGCATAGACGTATAAAAATAACCATATTCCTAAATGAATATTCAATGTTCATTTTATTCTTATTCATCTATTTAGTTAAATCTAATTTAATTAAATCACCCACATTCTTCTATTTAATTAAATAAATTATTCAATTTATTTAGTTAAATTCACTTAAGCCCTTTATGTCATTTAATTGAATAAATCATTTTATTTAATTAAATCCCTTCTCCTTACTTTTTAATTAAATTTACATTTAATTAATAGTTTACTCCAAATTGAATAAATCCAATTTATTTAATTTCCAAACTTGCAACCAAATAGAAATAAAGCAATTTATTTTAATTAATCCTATTATCCCTCATCCACTTGCATTTTCCTACATCTCCCACTTGCATCCTAACCCTATTCCTAATTTCTTCTAGAATCCATCTGATCCTAATCAATTAACCTAAACCCATCCATTATCCCTTTTTCCCTAAATTTGAGGAGGTCACTTCTCAAATTTGGAGTAAAGTCTTCAAAAGGCATTAAAGCCTTTATGCCTTCAACAAGCTAACTTGTTGAATACCCCCAAATTTGGAAGGACTCTTACAAATTTGTCCCCAAAGTCTTCAAACCATTAATGGTTAACTAAACCTTAGTGGCATGGTTAGAGACTTTTTGACTAACTTAACCTCCTAACCCAGGGGTCTCATCAAGCATTCATTTCTTTGACCATGGCTACCCCTTTAACCTTTGCACAAGAGTTTACCCTTTGGGTAAAAGCATTATCCATTGGATAACCCTAACCTAACCTTAACCCTTACCTCCTAAGGTAACCATAAGGTCTTCTCAAGCATTTATTGCTTCTTTCATCTCTTCTCAAGCAGTCTTGTGTTGACAATTGTCACCATTTCATTGGTGAAAATTGTAAACATGGATTGATAACTTTCAATCCTAACCCTTGATTAACTCCTTCATTCTTGACCATCCATTGCCCTATTTTCACTATAAATAGAGCTCTCATTCCTCCATTTTGAGGATCTATGCAAGCTTTAAATATCTCATTTATGCTCAAATTTATCAATATATCTAGCTTCTCTTTGTAATAGGAATTAATCTAATAAACATTTTAGACTATTTCCTTTATCATTAGCTTAAATCATTAACTAGTATATCATGTTAGGATAGTATTGTTACTAACCTTGTCATCTTATAATCTAGTTGACTTCATTTGTAAAATCATGCATAGATAGGATGCATTTCATGCTAAAATAAATCTAAAGCATCCCTCGTTCTTGCATTCATCATCCCTAAGTCACTTTGCTCGGTGATCTGAGAGCAACGACATTGGCTTGAGGGACCTTGTGGGATAGAGAACCATGAAACCTACCTTGGGAAGTTGAGTCATTTTT
This sequence comes from Cryptomeria japonica, assembly GCF_030272615.1. Classification (NCBI taxonomy): domain Eukaryota; kingdom Viridiplantae; phylum Streptophyta; class Pinopsida; order Cupressales; family Cupressaceae; genus Cryptomeria; species Cryptomeria japonica. Next base: position 114,679,434 of record NC_081406.1, read on the forward strand.
CATGACTCCATAACTTGCACCAAGAAGTCCTGTGGGTGTGTGGACAAGTCTCTTTGAACACATTTTTCACATTTTAAGTTTCATTGACACGCTTTTCTCGCACACATTTATGGCGCCCACCATGGGGCTCTACCCCATTAATCAAATCAGTTTTTAAATATAATCACTTTTACAAGTATGCGGGAAACAGGAATCAACGCATAGGGAACATCCCTTAGCGTGTCTAGTCAATCTTCCAGCGCATATGGCTCATTGTTTAGCGTGTGGGACTCATTCCCTAGTGCGTATAGACCATAACTTAGTGCATCAATTTTACTAACATTTTCATGTAGGTCTCGGCACGGGAAAATAATATAGCAGCGCATTCCGAAAATAGTTTAGCACATCAAGTCTGTCTGATAGTGCATCCCAGTTGTTTTGTAGCACATATAGTCCTTTCTATAGCGCATCATAGACAGAAGGTAAAAATAAAAATTGTAACCTAGTTTAAATTTAGACTTGTTGAAGTCCACAAAAGCCTGTATTTTTCTAACTACTTTGGTGGGTATTTTACAGGGTTTTCTGACATCTTATTGCAGGAAGGAGCTTAATGTTATTTCAGAATTATAAATAGTTTAAATTTTTACTAACTTATTTAAGTTAGTTAGAATTTAAAGTCTTTTTAGTTCTTGTTAAATAAAATTGAACTCACCTTATTTGGGCTATAAAAAGAACCACAAAAACAATCTTTTCTTGCTTTCCTAGGAGAGAAATTTTCAATTGGACTCTAAAAAGAACAAAGCAATTTTTCCATTTTTCCAAACAAGGTGTTTAAAAAGAACTTCACCATCCTTTGGTGCATAAAAGGATCCACTTCAAGTTTTTGCAAAGTAAATAATCACACATGTCCAAAAGTCATTTACAACTAAAGAGGGAAGATCTTCCCCTTTTGATCGATTTCTTTTGTTGACCAAACATCGAATTTGCTTTGTTGACCAGGTTCCTTTTCATAGATCAGAAAATCATTGCTTTAAAAGAGTAAAATAAACACCATATTTTTTTGGAGCAACATCTCCATATAGATCTTAGCAAATTATTGCCATGAAAAGTTAAAAAGAACCTTGTTTGCCTTGTCTCGAAAGTGGAAGGAATATGCTCTCCACTTAACTGGGTGATCAAAAAGCCAGACCACTCTTACGCTTTCAGTGATATTGCATTAAATCCTTTAGTAGGCCTGCCTTCCCGAGGGGTTGAAAAAATCTTAAAGCCATTTTTGGCCAGTGTGAAGGGAATGACCTAAGTGGGAAACGACTTTGAAGCCAAGTGTTCCAACCCACTATAATCAAAAGTGGAAAGTGATGAAAGTCCTTTTCAACGGTTGCGCACAGTGATTATCCTTCCCCCAGTCTCCTTGAGATATATAAAGCCTTTGTTCTAAAGGTTGGGAACCCTCCTGAGGGAGTTTATCACTGACGGACGAACGAGAAGCCTAATTACGAACCTTAGCATAGAAACTTTGATCCGAATTAGTATCCAGACATTTGTAATATCATAGTGCAAGGGTGGGGAAGAATCTGCCACCAAGATTGCTCACCATATATCTCCCAAGATAACTACTTGATTGTGAAGCAATTCACTTTGGGTTAATTTTTGGCAAAAGGCAAAAAAAATGGGTGCCCCCTAGGGGGTGACACAGTTGTTTGAGTTGACGGAGTATCGAGACTAGTGGGCTATGATATTGCTTGTGACCCTTGAATAAAGAGTCTAACTAAAGTGCATGTTGTATCTAAACCTGTCAAAACATTGAGGATTTGAACACATCCTCGCAAAACATAAACTCATTGTTTAAATTAAGCAAAATGGTTGTCTCTTTGGTGTTGTGTCTTCATTTGTTACTTCAGAGAATCATCTATCATCACTAAAAACTCAAAGCAAAATTGCAAAACTTGCAGAAAAGCAACCAATTCAAAATATCAGGGCAGTTTAGCGTGTAAGAGCAACCTCTTAGCATGTAGAAACCATCTTTTAGCACATTCAACCTTTACCTTAGTGCGTTAGGGCTTAACGTTAGCACTTTGTAAAAATCCAAAACTGGCAGTTTAAAGTAGCACATTTTGAAAATAGTTTGGCATGTTGAAGCATTAGCTTAGCATGTGGAGATCAAAATTTAGTGCATAGAGATCAACTGTTTGCACGTTGGCGGCCCATATTAGCGCATAACCTTTTGAACCAAGACAAAATCAAAGTAATCCAGTTAGTGCATCATAGGGGGCAGTGTAGCACATGGGGTCTTTTCTCTAACGCATTAAGGACTTTCTGTAGCGCATTGTGTCTCTGTCTTAGCGCGTAGCCAAAACCAGGAAAAAATAGGGGGCAAAACAAAGGTCATTTTTGAAAAATTTAAAAACAATTTCGGGATTTTTCCTTCCTCAGCCTGAACTTCATCAAACAGAAAACCAAAACAGAGTATCCAAAACTATTCTCAAAACAAGTTTTCCATCGAACAAAGTTGTCAAAATCTGAAAAACTAGTCGCAAGATAACACATCTCTCCTATCAAAATCAGGAAACCTCATCACAAGTATCAAATAGCTCCTTCAATCAAACGGATTTCTATCCCAAAACACACTTGCTTTAAAACTCCAAGTTGTCAAATTGAGTTTCCATATCGGGAAAGCTCATATTCCATATCATTTGACATGCTTTGTCATGAGGGGGCATCTAAATCTTCATTTTGATAAAGTAAAACTTGAGTTTTCAAAACAAGCTAAACTAAATCCAAAACAAATCAAAGGAAACCATTGATCTCTTGTGCATGACTAATCCTCATATTCTGAGAAGAAAAAGTATTTATCATAACCCTAAGTTGAGGAAACAACAACCTAGTTCTTTGAAACTTTTCAAATGGAATAAGTTTTTATACATCAATAGCCAACTCTTCAAATCTCATTGTACATTCCTTCGTCATATACGCTTGTATCTTCAAGAAAAAAACAACCAATTTGACAAAGAACCATTGAGGAGTAGAGCATTCTATCAAAAATCAACATTCAATCAATGCATAAATCAAGGAGGAAAGATCAATCCAGCCTTCTTTCCCGAAGAGTGCATCACTTACAACATACCTCGATTTGAACCACCAACCCCTAAGCAACACATCGAAGAGGAGTTCATTCCCTTTGTCACAAAAAGTTTTTACTAGATGCCCATTGTTACTCGCTCTCAACAAAACAAACAAAGTGAACTGCAACCAGAATCCAGCATGAATCAAAGATTATCAAATCCTTTCGAGGGTCCGCATCTAGAGGGAACCAAAATTTCTGAGGAATTCCTTGAAGAGTGTCAAGAAAGGGCTTCATTTCAAAGGCTTGTGGAAAGGCTCATGGAAAATGACAAAGAAAAATATCTGCTCATGCTCACAAGAAAAGGAGTTAAACTTCCAGAAGATTTGGACACTGACATTTTTAGAACAAGATCTCGACATTATGAATATCAAGAATGGCAAAGAGAGGAAGAAACCCATGACCCTGAACAAAACATAGACAGCCAAAATCTACCAGAACAGAACTTGCCAAAGCAACACATCCTTGAGCAAGACGTCCCCAAGAAAAACATACCCTTCCACACCATTTCAGCTTAGAACTAATACAAGGGAAGAACTCTTCCCTCAACAAAATAATGCACCTTTGACTGCTCTCAACAAATGCAAATGTTACAACAAAAAATGCAAGACATGCAACAAGGGACAACAGTACGGTACTTCTCAACTAAAATTTGTCCTTATCCTTTTGACAGACAATTAAACATGGTGCCTTTTCCCCCAAACTCAGATATTTCGAAATTTGACAAATAAGATGGGAAAAGAGATCCCCATGATCATGTTCAGGAATTTTGTACCATGAGTCTTGAATTCGCTTATGATGACACCTATTTGATGACATTATTCCCAAGAAGCTTGGGAGGGAAAACAAAGGAATGGTTATCAAAAATCACACCCCCCGTCAAATCATTCAATGAACTAGTCAGCAAATTCATAACTCAATATTCCTATAACATTCAGCACACTATCACCATGCTAGATGTCTGTAACACCAAACAGAAAAACAATAAAACATTCATGGTATTCCTTCAACGTTGGTGGCGTATGGTTTTGAGATATCCTCAAGATGTGCCTGAAAAGGAAAAGATGGAGATTTTCATCGACAACTTGAATAGTGAGATGAGTTACATACTCAAACTTCAATGCATATCATCTTTTGCCAAATTGATTGAAAATGGCATCCAAGTAGAAGTACCATGTGTCAAGATAGTAACATTAAAAATTTTCAAAGAAGGAACAAGTTCATCCAATTACAACAACCAAAACAACAACAACTTAGACAAATCTAGATTTTGGACCAGAAACAAAAACACTGGAAATGAAGGAGGAAATGAATCAAATGATCCAAAATCCAAGCAACCCATGTTAGCGTTATCAGGTAATCCTCAAGCTACAAAGAATCCCAAAGGTGCTAACCAAGGTAGTAACACTTATGCACCATGTACCAATCAAGATCAACTCAACACAAAAAAAAAACCAACAATACCCAAAACAATAACGCCAATCGAGGACCTAATCCAAACTCACGAGGTAATGCAAACAACTTTCCAAAACACATTTACACACCACTGGGACAATCACTAGAGTCAACATTCAGAGAACTCCTGGCAAACAAAATTTTCTCATTACCAACAATCAACAACTTTGAACCACAAATCAAACCACCCTGGTGGAATGACTCACACTTTTGTGACTTTCATCGCAACAAGGGACATCAAACAAATGATTGCATGAGATTGAAAAACATTGTTCAAGACATGATTAATAGAGGTGATTTAATAGTCGATGGTCTCAATACAAATGGTGACCATGGAACCTTTAAAAATCCTCTTCCAAACTACAACAAGGATGGAGCTTCAACCTCAAATGATACACACAGAGCTCATATCAATCACATATACAATAACACCATCAATCATATATCAGCTGAGGACAATCAAGTCAACGTTATCACAATCAAGGACAAGCGTGAACATGAATCCATCAACGTAACAACCAAAGCTCAAAAATATGTCTTGAAGGGGCATATGTCAATGGCAAACACGATACCCAAAATTCAATATGATCTAGTCAGTCAACTATGCAAAACTCTTGCTCAAATATCTATACTGGAGTTATTGAAACTTTTACCAAAACACAAAGACATCTTGGAACAACCGTTATTGGAAACAAATGTACCTCAAGATCTAGATGCTGACAAATTCCAAGCCATGGTAGCTCATATGACAGGGCCTCATAACCTCACTTTTTCTGAGCATGATAATATCTCATTAAGCCATCCACACAATACTCCACTCCACATTGAAGTCTTGGTCTACAAGCATTGAGTCAAAAGAGTATTAAACGATGGAGCAACTGGACTCAATATAAGTACCTTGAAACTTATCCGTGCATTAGGCTTCTCTGAGCAATCTATTGATCCACAAAAAGATCACTATCAAAGCATATAATGACAAAGAGAGATCATCCAAAGGAACAATAATGTTGCCAATTCAAGTGGGACCAATACAAAAGGATATTATGTGCCAAGTCTTAGACATAGACCTCACATACAATATCTTATTGGGTCGACCTTGGATACATGAAATGCAAGTAGTACCTTCTACTTATCATTAGTGTGTTAAGTTCCCCTGCAATGGGTAGGAGATTTCTATATCAATAGATCATAATCCTTTTCAACATTTTAATTCTATGGGGACAACCCAAGACAGCTTGGTTCCACATAATAGAGAAAAACAAAGTTACTCAGCACCAGATCTTCAGCAAGAAAAGTCTTCATCACTATCTATGGATTTCAAATAGAAGCTGAAAATTAAAGAGCAGGGCATGGGAGAATACTCTTTGGAGCCATTATATTTAGCCAATTTACCAGTATCACCTAAATCTCATGGGCTGCCTTCAACATCAATACATCAAGCAACACAGCCCATCACCAAGTTTGATGGCAAATTTATCCAACTAGGCACTCTACCACATGAATCAGAGGAAAAGGACATCCTTAGTTGGCTATGCAAGGATGAGGAGGAAGACAGAGTGGCTAATATGGAGGTAGTTATACCAGCACACCTGTATGGAAAAGGTTACCTAATCATGCAATGAATGGGATACCATGGCAAAGGACCTATCGGCAAGCGTCAGGAAGGCATCACAGAACCATTGGATCCTCCACAATTCAGTAAAGACAAAAAAGGACTGGTCTATGAATATATTCTACCACCAAGGAAGACACCAAGCAAATACCAAAAACCTTAGTGGAAAGCAAAGATGAAATACAAGGAGGACTCCTAGCAGGAGGCACTATTTGAGTCAGCTGAGACAATACGCAAAGAACATGAAAATCAAGAACAAAAGCAACATCAAGAGAAGGCCATCAAACAAAAGAAGGAAGCATCTACTGCACAAGCACATCATATTCAAGAACCAATATCTAACAAAGAGGAATCACCTCTTGATAACATCATTCCTCCCCGAGGAGAGATAGTATATGAACAAATGCAAAGAGTGCAAGCAGGGTCTGACATAGAATCAGAGAAAACTATCAAACTTGTATCGATCATCAAAGACCTGTTCTCACCCTACAACATACCAGTCCATAGCACGGCTAGGATCTAGGATAATACCTCTGAGACTGATTCCAATGAATATGAATGGGGTAGCTGATCTAATGTTACTAAAGATATTTGTGCAAATGACAGTCATACACCCATCTCTCAAGAAGAACACGACACAGAATCTAGACCACTTGAATTTGGTCCACAAAATATCTATGATGCCAAGAAAAATGAGCAACGACATTACGAACAAGTCTATAAAGAAGATGATACCATCGAATACCTCGACGAAATCCTTAACTTCTTTAACACCCAGGCCAACCACGATGATACCTCCATCCTGACACTTATAGCAATTGAACTTGATCCACCTAATGACTCCTTACCACTTGTCTTTCCTGACCTCATAGACTGGGATGAACTTGAAACTCATGATATACCAATTTTCCCAAATGACGAATCCATTATCCATTACTTGTGTACCGTTAACCCAGAAACAGACTCTACCAGTGAACAAAGTAATGACATTTGCAATCAGGGGAGTGCCAAGTCTCTCAGTCGCAAAAATGAACAACATAAAAGATCTACTGTTGAAAACCAATCAATGGCAGCAATAGATCACAAAAAAATAAAAATAAAGGACGCATCTAAGGGTGAAAACCTTTTTAAGGCACCTAAAGATGAGAGACTTGACACTCTTCCTGATCATTATCATGAGCGATCACCCATATTGATTGAGTCCACTCAATCAATCAACATTGGTACTATAGAAGCAGCCAAAAATATACACCTTGCAGAATCTTTGACAGAGGAAGAAAGATCAGAGTTTATCAAATTTTTTAAAGAAAAGCAAATCAATTTTGCTTGGTCATAGGCAGATATGCCCAGGATTGATCCATAATTAATCATGCATCACTTATCCATTGCTCCAGGAGCTAAGCCAGTCAAGCAAAAACTGCGAAAGATGAATCCACATGTGGCACTCATGGTTAAAGCTGAGCTGAAGAAACTATTAGATGTCGGATTCATTCGACCTATCGACTATGCTGAATGGATTTCCAATATTGTACCAGTATCAAAACTAGATGGCAGTATCAGAATATGTACTGATTTTAGAGATGTCAACAAAGCCTTTCCCAAGGATGACTTTCCTTTACCCAGTATTGACATAATTGTAGACCTCACAGTAGGCCATGCAATGCTATCACTAATGGATGGTTTTTCAGGCTATAATCGAATCAAGATAGCCCTGGAAGATCAAGATAGAGCAACATTTACCTGTCCCTGGGCAACATACTATTGGAATGTCATGCCTTTTGGCTTAAAGAATGCAGGGGCAACTTATCAACGAGCAATGGTGACAATCTTTCATGACATGATGCATACCTTCATGGAGGACTATGTGGATGATTTACTAGCTAAATCATTCACCAAAGCAGAACATTTAAGCATTTTGGAAAAGATTTTTGATAGATTGGAGAAATCCCAAGTCATGCTCAACCCTAAGAATTGTGTCTTTGGGGTTACATCAAGCAAGTTACTAGGCTACATAGTTTTAGCTAAGGGTATTGAAGTGGATCCAGCAAAGGTACAAGCCATAATGGAGATGCCACCACCAAAGAACATCAGCCAGCTCAGATCTCTACAAGGATGGCTCCAATCAATCAGATGATTCATCTCTCAATTAGTAGATAAAAGTCTCTCATTCAAATGGGAAGCCAAATGTGCAAAATCATTCTATCAAATCAAGCAATATCTAATGAACCCACCAGCTCTAGTACCACCAATAGCAGGGAAGCCACTCATTCTCTACATCTCAACAACATATATATCACTGGGGGCATTATTAGCACAAGAGGATCAACAAGGCAAGGAACGAGCTATATGCTACATCAACAGGACATTGAACGGATATTAACTCAACTATACATTCATTGAGAAGGCTTGTCTAACTGTTGTATTTGCCTCTCAAAAGTTCTGACACTACATGCTCGCACATACAATCAACCTCATAGAAAAAATTGATCCTCTCAAATATTTACTCAATAAATCAGCTCTTACAGGTAGATTGGCTAAATGGGTCATGATTCTTAGTGAATTTGATATCTAGTACACAGAGCGACGAGCTATCAAAAGACAAGCAATTGCAGATCAACTGGCTGAAGCACCACTACCTGGAAAACAACCTATGGAAATCAAATTTCCAAATAGAGATGTTCTTGCTATTTCCCCCAAACAATGGACCTTATACTTTGATGGATCCTATACTCAACATGGCTCAGGTGCTGGCATTCTATTCATCACTCCTGAAGGGCACACCATACCAAGATCATATAGGCTTATGTTTCCATGCACAAATAAGGTTTTTGAATATGAGGCACTGGTTATAGGCATCAAGATGGACATGGAATGGAGAATCATAGAATTAAAAGTCAATGGAGATTCACAACTAGTCATCAATCAAATCAACAATGACTACCAGATGAAGGACGACAAGCTGCTACCATACAAGCGAATGGTGGATGATTTTAAACAATATTTTGTACACATCTCCTTCGAGAAAATACCAAGGTTGGACAATAGAGAAACCAATGCAATGGCTACTATCGCTTCACTATTGCAAATTCCAAAGCAACAGAATCGTTACAAGTTTCTGGTAGAGCAACTATTCTCCCCAGCCTATGACCATTCTGATTCCCATGTTATCTATGCCTTGACCGGTTCTGACTCTCCATTATATGGACCGATATACGACTATCTTAAGAGCAATATCCTACCCATTGACCTATCCCGAAACCAAAAAAGCAACTTTATTCGGCAAGTTGCCCATTATACTCTCACTATTGATACTTTGTACCATCGAGGTCTAGATGGTACTCTTCTTCATTGCCTTGTTCGTAATGAATCTGACTTCGCTTTACAAGAGCTTCACAAAGGTATCTGTGGCACACATTCAAGTGGTCCTACTCTTGCTAAAAACTTCTAAGAATGGGATATTACTGGCTGATAATGGAAAAAGACTCTTATCACTTTGCAAAGAAGTGACCTAAATGCCAAATCCATGGCAATCTTATACATGCACCAGCACAAGAACTGCAACCATTCACAACATCTTGGCCCTTTTGCCAGTGGGAATTGGACTTAGTTGGCAAAATTCATCCTTCATCTTCAAATGGACACAAGTTCATTATAACTACCACATAATACTTTACCAAGTGGATTGAAGTGGTCCCCATGACCATAGTGACTGAAAAAAAAATAGCCTCTTTTATCCTTAATTCTCTGATCTGTAGATATGGCATTCCAAGTTCCATCATCACAGATAATGGACAACCTTTTAAGAACCAAGATGTTCGAGAACTATGTGAAAAATTCAAAATCCAACATCGTTTCTCTACACCTTACTACCCATAGGGGAATGGTCAGGCAGAAGCATCCAACAAGACAATATTGAAAATCTTAAAGAAAATAGTGAATGATGCAAGCAAAGATTGACATGTACAACTCAATCCAGCACTTTGGGCATACAGAACTAGCATCCGCACACCTACGGGAGCTACACCATATTCATTGGTATATGGATCAGAAGCAATTTTACCATTGGAGGTAGAAATTCCATCTCAAAGTCTCTTTTAAAGGCCTAATTCTAGATGAAGAGTATCAAGTCAACCGACTGTAGGAGCTCGAACTTATAGATGAAAGACACCAACATGCTTACACTCATCTCAAAGCATATCAACAACGCATGTGCAAAAGCTACAACCACAAGGTCATTCCCAAAACATTTAAAATTGGTGACCTAGTACTCAAGGAAAATCCTAGAAATCAGCAAGATCAGGAAAAGAAAGGGAAATTTGACCCTAACTGGTTAGGTCCCTATGTCATCATATCAGCCTATGGATCAGGCGCTTATCAGCTCACAACTTCATAAGGAGATGTGCTTGATGAACCAACTAACAGCATCCATCTGAAGAAATACTACACTTGAACAATCTAAAGCACGAAAAAAAATAAAAATAAAAAAATAAAATAAAATAAAATAAAAAAATAAAAAAAAGGAAAAATCAAGAAAAAATCAAATAAAAAGGTACAATAAAAATAACTGGTGAAAATATGGCAACATACGCTATTGTGAAAGGACAACTCCTCTATCTATCTGTTACTACCATGTTGTTATATCCACAATTAAGCACTATCGGCCATCACCAGACATTTTTTCATCACAATATCCATCCAGGACATACTTAGTGTAGTCACTATCCTAGTTTCTCATCATATTCTTTCACCATATCTCACCATGGCTTGGTAATCACTGTACATATCCACATTAAGAGGAAAACTCAACTAGAGGCAGCATCAATCAGAACTTGCAGCAAATTCAAGACGTCAAAACTTGTAGCAAACTCAAAACATCATATCCAACAAACAAATCAACAATCACAAAACCAAACATTGATCACTTAAAGGATTCACAAAACATGATGGATGATTTTCTGAAGTATCAAATGTTTGCATCTTGCATAAAGTTTTGACTATTTTTTCACTTAAACTTTTTGAATTATTGGATCCTCTACATTTTCTCAACAATGCTTCAAGCTAGAGAAAGTCGTGAGGACTCCAATATTTTTTTAATTTTTTGTCTGTGAGGCGATCATTTGTACTATGCAGATACTTGTCTTGAAATGTGATTCACAGCATATCACTAAAGACATGATTCCACTTTGCACATACAAATGGTTTAATCTTATCTTGTTATACACAATCCGCACTCAGGTCGTCCTAGTTCAATTATACCTTGATGCTTGTGCTATCTTGCAAATTCAAAAATCATGTAAATTTTTCTCAGGTCATTATGGTTCAATTATACCATTATGTTTGTATAAATTTTCAACATATCCCAAACAAATAAATGCTCAATGATGATACCTACAAAGAAAGCAAAAACATGTGACTATATAGGGATGACCAATGCAAAATGAGGATGCTCAAATCAATTAGTTGCATATCATTTTACAATTAGTTGCATATCAAATCAGTTAGTTGCATGTCATTTTATAATTAGTTGCATATCATTTTAATCTTGCATTAGTATCATCAGCAGATCATACATCTCATTTTCAAGATACATCTCATAGCATATCATATCATACATCTCATTTTCAAGATACATCTCACAGTATATCATATCATACATCTCATTTTCAAGATACATCTCATAAACCTCATGCATTAACACGTCATATTCATCACATACATCAAAGCATCGCATCATCATCATAAAAAAATCAAAAATCATATAGAAAGCATCAAACATCACATGTCACATGAGGATCAAAGAAAATGGTGTCATATATATATCTCAAAACTGATCAAATGTACAAATATGTCATGTCTGTGCCAATACAACAAAATGATCAAAATAAAATGGAGACAATGTCTCTCAAGTATGACTATCTCTTGAGGGGGACAGTCTTCTTGCAGATGTCCCAGCACCTGGATCTCCAGGTGGATTTTGTCTAGGAGGCCCTGTCACGCCTCTGCTCTCTGTCCTCGACCTAGTCTCTCAGGATCGACTAGATCTTGATGCTATGAAACTCGGCACTCGATGCTCCTTGGGCACCGCATCCTCATAATGCCTCCTGTAGTACTCCACCTCCTTGGCTCTCAAAGCCAACTCTCTCAAGGTGTCTCTCATCAGGCCACCTGCTATCGCTCTCTGCAAACTCTCTGCAAGCTCCTCTGCTCAACCTCGACGCTCTATCTCTATATCCTGCTCTATGGTAAGCTAAGTAATCTGACGCTGATGTGCCAACAACTGTGTCTGCAAATGTTGCACTGATAACCGTAGAGATCTAATCTGTTCGTCCTCCCAATGCGTTAGAATCCGCATCTGCAAGGGTACCTGTGAAGGGGTACCCCCTGTCCCTCTACCTGTTCTCGGTGCTGGTGGAGGTAAAACATGTGACCTCCTCCTCTGGGTTGGTCGTCTAAATCATCATGCCCTCCCACTGCCACTATCACCTCTCCAACCCTCTCCTCGCCCCCAGCTCCAATAGCCAAACCTCCTCTCCCTCTATCCACTGAAGCCTACCGCACTACTCTCTCAACCCGTATCACTATGTCACCACCATCTCCACCCCTATCCCCTCTCCTCCCCCAATCCAATCTCCCCCTATCCCCTCTACCCCCTGATCTAATCTCCCCCTATCCCCTCACTGACCTCAACCACCTCCTCCACCGTCTCCACCATCACCTCCTCCACCATCACCACCTCCCTCATCCACCTCCTCACCAGCCTATCCCCATCTCCCTAGCCTCTTGGGATGATCATCCTCATCATCATCAAAAGTGAGAATTATCTCTACTGGATCTGATATCCTAGCCACTGCATGCACTACAAAGAGTGTTGTAAACTCATCAGTCATCCTTGCATCTACTATCTCAGGGGCATAGTCCCATATCTCACTAGCTAAGTGAAAGAACTCCCCAACTATCACCGCACTATAAATAGTGGGTCCCCAATCTGGAACATCCTGTCTCTGTCGAGCATATAAACATGCTCCCTATGGTATCCCCTGCTATCGACCATACTGTTGCAACACCTAGCTATGCAGAAATCTCTCAATAACAAAGGGCGTCCGCCCTATCAGATATCTAGACATGTATACATAGGGCATCTCCATCCCATCCTCTGCCCATACCTCACAACCTATATATGATTACTAGACGATCGTATCAATGTCATCTAGCACTCTCCTCTAATGCTCTAGTCTGCCCAGCTTACACTGGACAACTATCCCTTGATATCCACATGCATATGCGCACCCAATAGGCCTATCTTGTCCACCAGTGGCCTAGCTGTGGGAATATGCTCCCACGCCCATACCTATAGCAATGTAACTCTAGCGGATAGACTGCTATACCCCAAGTACACCACCTGATGCAGATCCCTATATAAGTGGGCCAACATAGCCTACCCCCATGCAAATCGGCGACCCTGTGTCACCATGTCCTCTAGAACCAACCCCCATCTGGACAACTATCCCTCGATATCCACATGCATATGCGCACCCAATAGGCCTATCTCTGTCCACCAGTGGCCTAGCTGTGGGAATATGCTCCCACACCCATACCTATAGCAGTGTAACTCCAGCAGATAGACTGCTATACCCCAAGTACACCACTTGATGCAGATCCCTATATAAGTGGGCCAGTATAGCCTACCCCCATGCAAATCGGCGACCCTATGTCACCATGTCCTCTAGAACCAACCCCCATCCCACTGCCAGTCCCTTTGACCTACGGTTGGGACATAAGAAACCACCTATATATCTTGCCAACACTAATGGTAGAGGAGTGTAATCCAAATCTAGGAACTCCTGCCAAGGGATCTCGTATCTGCAAACTGTATCATCCTGCAGAATTCCACGAAGTGCCTCTGTCCTGCCCTCCTCAGTCTTCTCATAGGGTAACAATGCACCTACTATAGGAATCCGTAGAATCTGGTAACAATCCTCAGGCGTCACTGTGATCTCGCCTGCCACCAAATGAAAGGTGTTCATATCACTATGCCACCTCTCAACCAATGTTGTCAATAAACCCCGGTTAACAATAAATTGGGGCGTCTCTAACAAAGAGGATAGGCCACACCTCTCAATGATAGCCCTGTCAGCCTATGTCAATTGTGGTATAAATAACCACGGTCTTGGAAATCGCTCTCGTGATTGAACCACTCCAATGCACTCCTGTCACAAAGAAAAAAAAGTCCAATATTAGTTTCCTCATCAAAACAATTCATATCAAAATAAAATTCATATCAACTTGAAACTTTGAAAATCTAATCAAGTTCCACATCATATCAATCCATTTTCATATCAAATCATATCAGCTTGTAACACAACTCAAGTTCCACAATCAAATCAACTTGTAACACAACTTAAGTTTCACATTCATATCAACTTGTAACACAACTCAAGTTTCACATTCATATTAGCTTGTAAAACAACTCAAGTTCCACAACCATTGCAGCTTGTAAAACAACTCAAGTTCAACATATATATCAACTTGAAACAATTCATATCAAATCAAGTTCATATCCACCATCCATATCAAATCAACATCAGATCAAAAATCATATCAACTTGAAACATTGCAAATCAAATCAAGTTATATCAGAACTCCTATTGGACAACTTATCAAAACAATGACAGCAGACACGCAGACTAACAATTTGCACCCATCCCGACAAAAACTGGCATCAACCTACCAATTTTCTTCATCCAAAAATCACACTTTTGCCAAACTTTTTTCTGCCATGTGTTAAAAAATCCTATCTACATGCTAGCCTACACCTATGTGCTACCCTGTCCTATCAAAGCGCTACCCAATTTACCCTACGCGCTATCCCTTTTCTCCAATGCCCCACCTAACCTACCCTGAGCATTGAAACCCCCCATGCGCTATCCTACTCGGTTCCTGCACTGTAACCCTACGTTGCTACACTAGGTCACACCTAAGCACTACCTATGCCTACCCATGCGACCCCCTAGGAACCCTATGTGCTAGGTCTAACCTATGCGCTACCCATTCTCTCCTATGCGCTATCATGTGCACCCTCTGTGCTATAGAACTTATCGTATGTGCTACGGGTTTTACCTAACGCAATAAACCGTTAAATCCATGTGACAAAATTGAAAACATGCCTAAAAACAATAAAATAAAAATCCAAAAGGGGTCAAAAGGGCTAACTTACCGGTGGTCCATACATGGCGGGCCTCCGATACCTCTGAATGCACTCAAATTGATGCAAAGAATAGGGAACCGACATGTTGACTTTTCTCCAAGTGTCACTTTCGCCAAGGTCAACAAGCACAAATAAGACAAAAAGAGATCACTTTTTCCCTTTTATAGGGTAAATCGAAATTAGGGTTACGTGGAGGAATGCATAAATTGCTCATGGTGTCTCATACAACCCTACCAAACATCATTATCGAGAGATGAATCAAATAACCGCATTCAACATAGCCAAAAATTTTACAATGCAATGAAACTGATCAAATTTATCCAAATCAAATCAAATGTTCAAAATTTTTTATTCATCTCCCGAGGGGGCATTATCAACATCATTCATCAAATCTGGGGCATCATTTATCAAATCTGGGGCATGACATGAACATCTTGACATGACATCACATTGATCATAACCAAATCATGACGACACATCATTTTCTTTGAATCAACATGTACACACACATCACTTCAAAGAGGGGCAAAATGTAGACGTATAAAAATGACCATATTCCTAAATGAATATTCAATGCTCATTTTATTCTCATTCATCTATTTAGTTAAATCTAATTTAATTAAATCACCCACATTCTTCTATTTAATTAAATAAATTATTCAATTTATTTAGTTAAATTCACTTAAGCCCTTTATGTCATTTAATTGAATAAATCATTTTATTTAATTAAATCCCTTCTCCTTACTTTTTAATTAAATTAACATTTAATTAATAGTTTACTCCAAATTGAATAAAACCAATTTATTTAATTTCCCAACTTGCAACCAAATTGAAATAAAGCAATTTATTTTAATTAATCCTATTATCCCTCATCCACTTGCATTTTCCTACATCTCCCACTTGCATCCTAACCCTATTCTTAATTTCTTCTAGAATCCATCTAATCCTAATCAATTAACCTAAACCCATCCATTATCCCTTTTCCGTAAATTTGAGGAGGTCACTTCTCAAATTTGGAGTAAAGTCTTCAAAAGGCATTAAAGGATTTATGCCTTCAACATGCTAACTTGTTGAATACCCCCAAATTTGGAAGGACTCTTACAAATTTGTCCCCAAAGTTGTCATGCCCAAAATTTAGGGCAAGAATGGGATAATTTTTTTAAAAATCATAACTTAAATATTAAATTTACGAATATGGAGAAAAACACCACCATGTTTTGTCTTAACTATGTTGGGTTAACTTAAACCACTAACTCAAGTAATCAAAAATAATTTAAATCATATGCCGAATTCTAAAAGAAATGTTATATCATTTTCTCAATTTTAATCCATAACTTATTTTAAATCATCTCCCTAAAATATAATTGACGAAGATAGAATTAGTCTCCAAAAGTCGTTTACTGCTCAAAGGAACTAATTAAATTAGTCCTAGTACTTTGTTTAAAATGTCTAAAAGTTTATCTTAATCAATAATCAAAATATGCTTTAAATTAAATTTGACAAAAGGGCCAATAAATATTTTTATAATGAATACTTACCTATAAGTTTAAATAACTCCCCATAACCAAAATTAATTTTACCCCATTTATTATAAAAGTTCTAAATGTTTAGACCTCGAAAATATTATTATATATATTTTTTAAACATCTTTAAAATATCCTTATGGCTATCAAAACCCTTACTACCCATATATTTATTAAGACCTATATAGTATATAACACTTAATAAATTATACAATCTAAAATTTGTCTTATTCTCTTACCTTTTGACTCTATGTGTAAAAGTATATCTAATTTTATATATATATATATATATATATATATATATATATATATATATATATATATATATATATATTTCATAAATATATTTTAACATTAAACTTAACCACCATGCAAACACTAACATTCTTTTATTATTATATAAATGCTCTTTCTTTATTTTATTTTTTGATAACATCTTATTCCTCTCTCTATCCTAGCCCTACTCGGTTAGGGTTTTTATTTACTTTCAACCCTTTTTTTTGTGTAGGGGGCGAATCTTTGGTAGGGTTGGGCGGCAGCCATGGAAACTCACGACAAGGGGAGGGGAGGCGGTGGCGCCACTATGTGTCCACACAGTGGAACCCACCGCACCACTATGCGTCCACACAATGGCGGGCACGGCACCACTGTGTGTCCACACAGTGGAAGCCGCGGGCCGACACTATGTGTCCACATAGTGGAAGCCGCGGGGCCGACCACTGTGTGTACACACAGTGGAGACCGCGGCCGACCACTATGTGTCCACACAGTGGCTTTGGCCCTTCGGCCCTTTTTCCCCCATGTTAATAACCCCTTTTTTTTATAAAGATTTTTTTTTTTTTCTTTTTTTTAAAATAATTTTTTTTTTTTTTTTATTTAAGTGAAATAAATTTAGATATATAAGAATTTGTATTTATATTTTTTTAAAACAAGCAAGTTTATTTATTTTTTATTTTACGTAGGCTCATAAATTGGTTATTATACTCATGCATTTATTTTATTTTTATTATGAACAAATAAAACATATTAGATATTTTCTTCAAGTTTAGTCATTTTAATTATTTCCTTTTTATTAATATCCTTGTTGCCAAATGGAATTACTTAGGCTATCTAAATATGGCCTTTCTTTCTGTAAAAATAAAGAAATTAATAGTACTAAATATTCTTAGAACAACATCTTTAGAAATTATTTACTTCTATTAAATTTGATTAACTACAGGACTTATTTCTGCAATAAACAAATGACAGAGTTTGATATTTCTTCGGCAACTATTCAAATGACCATATTTAATAAAATTAACAACAACTATTTTAACATATAATTTATTAATTAAAACCTTAGAGATGGCTATAAAATCCTTGATTTCATTTTCTGTAAATACTTTAAATAATCAGATTTAAATACTAAGTTTAGCATTTCCATGTATAGATCTAAAATGTATTATTTCCAGAACTATGATGTACTAAAATGCATTTACAGAAAATGGAATTTAAATGATTTATATGCAGCCTATAATATGCATGCAACTCAAATCTATTTGTTTCTTTTTCTTTTTTTATTCTCTTTTGAACGTATAAGAATTAAATAACATCTTGCTATTCAATTTATCATAAACACATTAGATATAAAATTTTCTTTTGAACTTTGGAAAAACAATTTTAGGAATACTCATTTCTTTTCTACAATAAATAGCATACTAAAATATTACAACTTTTTAAAACGTATTTCAAAGACACTATTGTCACTTTACAATGGATCTCTCATTTCTAATAAATGAGGACATTTTCAAATAATAATTACTTTTACAAATAATTTCCTGCAACAAATAACTCCTGCAACTTTCCACTTGTCCTATTCTTTTCTTCCGACAACTTGCATTTTAAATCAAAGCTATGACCATGGAGTGCTCACCTCCCAACTGAGGCTAACTGGTAGCCACCCCCGAGCTTGGAGAACCAAGCCCTAGACGGGAAACAAACATGCAAAAACCAAGGACAGAATGCACGCAAATACAAACACACTCCCATCCCAGCTACACTGTACCACACCTTGGTGATGACCTTTTTAAGGGTGGTAGTGGACCAATTACCCTGAGGAGAACTACAAGTATGAAAAAGAACATGTAGCCACCTCATGGCAAACCAAATACATCAAGAATAGCAACCCCTTAAATCCTTATGCCCCCAAGGCATTCATGCCTTATTTCCCTCCTTATGACCCCCATTGCACAAACAAGCCATGCAGCAAGGGTCACACAAAATCCCTTGTGATCGCTCTCATAATGAGAGTCTCTCACTCGAGGGTTGTCACTTCTACCACCCACAAGATCCTCCTCTCTCCCAAGAGTAAGATGTCTTGATGACTCCCAAAAACACATACAATACATAACACAAAATACCGAATGAAATTTCCAAGAGAACATGCATGGAAGCCAATCTTTTACACCAACATTACTTTCAAACACATGTAATAAGAAAGCCATTTTAAGAAAAATGCAACCAACCTTAATTTGCCCAAAGGTAGGTTAGTTTTATTGAGGATGAGCAGCCCAATTCCACGGTTCTTCTTCTTCTACCCTTAGCCAAAATTCTCTATTCAAAATTTAATCTATTCTTTTCAAAATTTCTCTTGTCTCCAAAAATGGAGAGTGGGTGATTACCCACAAATTTTCTAATTCTTGCTTAAGAAGCCCATTGTGAGAGTTCTCACAAGTTTCTAAAAACTAAAGAGGAAGGTAAGATAGAATGGGAAAGGGAACTCTCATTCGAAAAGGAAGGTTTACAACTAAATTCAAATCTTCTAATTTCAATTTTCGCACAACTTAGAAAAGTCAATTTTTAGGGTGTCTAAAAGGTCACATGGGAGTAGAAACTTGCCTTAAATTACCCCTAACCCTTAGGTATACCTTATGGGCTTTAGGAAACCCTATTAAACTACCCCTAGGTGTCCATTTAACCCTTTTTAAACCCCTTTGAAGTTTATTTTCGGGTCAAACCTATGTTGACCATCCCAAAGATTCTTTACCCAAGGCATTTATGACATCATGTTACATTAATTGAAAAAGCTATAGTTAAACACTTTCCCACCAAGAGACAAAAATAAAATTTCAAACTTAAATCCACACATGTCAAGTGACACAAGAAAACACTTTTACAAATTAATACATGAAATCATCTCTTGTGGATTTTACATAAATCAATTAAATAACACTTAATACACATGCATCATTTACTGTTATGAATAAAATACAACACAAACGGGGTGTTGTCTCTCCAAATAGACAAACCCTTGCTTACGAACATACATAGGTCTAGGTTTGGTTCTCTGTAATATTTCCATGGTCACATGGATAACTTCTTGCGCAAATCAATTTACACATTAGTAACTTTCGAATATCCACATATAATATAAATCACAGGAATAATAATACACATCATCACTTGCATACAATTTACATCTGAACAATTTAAATACATCTTTTATCCAAGCAATTTCACATAAGAAATTCATCCTAATTCTCATAATGTTGATCCACACTTAAACATACATCATAATTCTATTATCATAGTAAAGTCCTACAAATCCCATAACGACATTTATCATCGCAAATTCATCCTATTCAAAAATCATGTAGTGTTCTATATCATAAAGCATATAAATAAATCCTCAATATATAGCAATGTTATCCAAATCATAAAATCATATAAGTTCTAAATCCAAAATGCATAAAAATAAAGTATCCGTAATAGTCTCAATATAAAAACCACTAAAATGTTAGACTGAGTCGAGGTGGGGCCTCACACCCTTCCCCTCTAGGCATGAACTTCCTCCTGGAGTTCATCAAAGAGGTGGGGGTACTATGATCTCATACGTGTTGCATCCTCCCATGAAGCCGTAACCTCATCATAACAATCCCACTGGACCCTAACCTGGTCCAACTCTCGACCTCGAAGGGCTAGTGTCCAGCATGCCAAAATGCGAATGAGCTCCAAAGCTAGCTGCCCGTCTGACTCCACCTACAAGGCATCCCAATCTAAAATATGAGATTCATCATAGATATATTTCCTCAAAACTGATACATGAAACACATCGTGGATGCGTGACAGGCTAGGTGGCAATGCTAAATGGTAGGCGACTGGGCCTATCCTCTCAAGAATCTCAAAAGGTCCTACAAAGCGAGGTGCGAGCTTAGAACCCTTTCCATAATGGATTGGACTCTTATGCGGTCGCACTCTCAAGAAGACTCTGTCTCCAACCAAGTAGCTACGATCTATCCTCTTTGCATCAGCATATTTCTTCTGTCTATCCTGAGCCTCTCTAAGATGATGCCTAATAAAATTCACCTGCTGTTCCATATCCCGAACTATCTTAGGACCAATAGCAACTCTGTCCTCTATGCGATCCCAACTCAACGGTGTCCTGCAAGGTCTGTCGTATAATGCCTGGTAGGGTGGCATCCCCAAAAAAGTGTGATGCCCATTGTTATAGGCAAACTCCACTAAGGGAAGGTACTCTTCCCACCTGGTCTAATGATCCATGATGTACATGTGAAGCATGTCCTCTAACACCTGATTAACCCTCTCTGTCTGACCATCTGTTTCCGGGTGATAGGCTGTACTAAAATTGAGCTTAGTGCCCATAGCTACCTGTAATGACTTCCAAAAGGAAGAAGTAAAAAGGGAGTTCGTATCAGAAATAATCTTGCAGGGCATGCCATGAAGTCTAACAATGTCTCACAAGAACACCTGTGCTATTGCTGGTGCTGTGAATGTAGTCCGGACTGGTGAAAAGTGGGCCACTTTGGTCAACTTGTCAACTGTCACCAAGATAGCATCATGGCGACGAGAAGACATAGGAAGATCAATGATGAAATCCATGGATATAGTATCCCACTTCCACTCTAGTATAGCATGAGACTGGAGCAACCCACCTGGATGTCGGTGCTCCACCTTTACTCTCTGACACTCGAGGCATCGAGCTACTATCTCAGCAATGAGCTACCGCATTCCTAGCCAATGATATAACTGCCTCAAGTTAGCATGCAACTTTTTTACTCCGGGATGCACTGCATAAGGAGCTCTATGAGCATCCATGACAATGAACTCTCGCAATCCCCCGGAGGAAGGTACATAAATGTGCCCTCTGTGGCGTAATAGTCCATCAGACTCAAAAGAATAATCCACATATTTCCCCTCTAGAGTAACCTGAGATCGTATTACCTGATCGACCTCTGCATACCATCCATCCTCTGGCAAGTGCTGTAGTATATGGTCTCTCAAATCCGTGCCCATAGATATGGTGTAAACCTCGTGATGTCTCCTACTCAAAGCATCTGCAACTATGTTTTCCTTTCCTTTGATGTAGTGAACGTCAAAATCATATTCGCACAAGAACTCCATCCATCTCCTCTGACGTGCATTAAGGTTCGGCTGAGTGAAAATGTACTGAAGACTCTGATGATCTGAATGCAACTCGAAGTGATGACCTAAAAGGAAGTGTCTCCACCTCACAAGTGCATGCACTACTGCTGCGAGCTCAAGGTCATGAGGAGGATAATTAAGTTCATGAGTCTTAAGTTTCCTAGACTCGAAAGCTATAGCCCTACCATCTTGCATAAGAACTGCTCCTAAACCCTCTAGTGAAGCATCTGTACAAACCATGAAGTCAGCTGTGGGATCTAGTACAACAAGGATAGGAGCGCTAGTAAGTGCCTTCTTGAGTTCCTGAAAGGCCTTCTCACACTTCTCTGTCCACTCAAATTTCTTCCCTTTACGCTGAAGAGAAGTAATAGGATGTGCAACTCTGGAGAATCCCTCAACAAAACGTCGGTAATATCCTGCTAAACCTATGAAACTCCTGACCTCTATCACACTGGTTGGTGCTAGCCAATCCATAATAGCCCTAATCTTTGATGGGTCAACTGAGATCCCATCATTGGAAATAACGTGCCCAAGGTACTTGACCTCTGATCGAAAGAAAGCACACTTTGACAAACTGCCAAACAACAGGTTATCACGCAAACACTACAATACTTGTTTCAGGTGCTCCTCATGCTCCTTCTCATTTTGAGAATATATCAGTATGTCATCAAGGAACACAATTACAAAACAGTCCAGAAATGTACGGAATACCCCATCATGAGGCTCATAAAAATAGCTGGGGCATTCGTAAGACCGAATGGAACTTATGGTGAACTCATAGTGACCATATCTAGTGCGAAATGTGGTCTTGTGGATATCACTCTCCACTATTCTTAGCTGATGGTATCCTGACTTCAGATCAATTTTGGAAAAGACTTTGGCACCCTAAAGTTGGTCGAATAAATCATCAATTCTGGGCAAAGGATATCGGTTCTTAATGGTTACTTTATTTAACTGTCGATAATCCATACATAATCGAAGAGATTTGTCCTTCTTCTTAATGAAGATGACTGGTGCACCCCAAGGGGATACGCTAGGACGAATATGACCCTTCTCAAGGAGTTCCTTAAGCTGTATTTTGAGTTCATTAAGCTCGTTTGTGGTCATCCTATAAGGTTCTCTAGAAACTGGCTCAGCTCCTGGTACCAAGTCTATATGAAAGTCAATCTCTCCACGGGGCGACATTCCAGGTAACTCTGAAGGAAACACATTTGAATATCCCTTAAGGATAGGATTGTCATCAAGCGATGTTTCATTCTCTTCCTCTTCTCCTCTATCACTGATAGTGATAGCTAAAAGCTAACATCCCTTTCACATGCTCCGCTTGAGCTACATTGTGGAGATCATACGAAGAGACATGGGTCTCTGAATCCTGGTGATAACTATGGGTGAACCATGATCATCCTCACACTCGATCTTTTTCAAGCGGCAATCCATCTTGGCTCTGTGGTCATAAAGCCAATCCATGCCAAGTACGATACCATAAGATCCAAGTGGTGTCACTCTAAGGTCTACTAAAGTGGTGGTCTTGCCAATCTGCAACTGACATGCCCTAACCTCTGATTCCACTGACACTCTAGCCCCTGAAGCTAATTCCACTTCCCAACTGACACCCTGTCTAGTTGCCACTAGGCCACAACGCTCCACAACCAATGGAGATATAAAGAAGTCAGTAGCTCCTGAATCAAACAAAATAGATACATTGTTACCTTTGATCATACCTGCAAATTCGATGGCCATGGCCTGATGCTTAGCCTGGCAGTTGTCAATCGCTACGAATACTCTATGGGACCTACCCATATCACCAACTATCGGCTCTGAAGTGGCCATCCGCTGATTCCCTGCCATCTGACCTTAAGGGCAATCCCTCGCCATATGCCCCATGGCTCCACATGTAAAGCAAGCACCCCATGCCTGAAACTGGATACCTTGAGGCCTAGAGAAAGCATGTCCTCTTGTCCTACTGGATTCACTATACCCACCCCTAGAAGTCTGCTGAGTCCTCGCCGGAGGTGTGTATGGCACCTGCGCTCTCTGATCTCGTCTCTGTCCTTGAGTCTACCACGGCTTGGGCTTGGTGCCCTACTGATACTGTGGAGGCTTCTGCCTCTGGTTCTGTGGTGTCTGTTGTGGAGGAGGAGGTTTGGAGAACCCCTATGAGTTTCGGTTGTTTCCCTTCCAATGTGGTTTCTGGAATCCATAAGTCTGAGGTGTGGGCTTTCGGTTCTGAAACTGATCCCTATTGTCCTATGGTCTGACCTGAATTTCCTCGGCTATCAGTGCCTTCTCCACGGCAACCCGAAGGATCTCTGGAGCGGACATCCTCACTGGCCCAGCTATATCGGCATTTAACCCTCTGATGAAGAGGTTTACGAGAAGTTTCTCGTCCTTTAGATAATCTACATAAGGCAACAACTCAAAGAATTTTCTCTCATATTGGGTTACTAATAAGCCCTTTTGTTGGAGGTCGTGAAACTCGTCTATACGACGCTGTCTGAAATGTTCTAATAGGTACCTCTCCTGGAACCTTTCTGTGAAAATCTCCCAAGTGAGAGTATCAGGAACTAATCTGCATTTGTACTCTTCCTATCTCCACCAGGTGGAGGCTGACCCTCTCAACAGATGGACTGCGACACATTCTTTTAGGTTGCTCTTGTAAGAACACAACGCAAAGCACCTCTCAAGACTCAAAAGCCATGCCTTAGCCTCTACCCCGTCGGTAAAACCTCCAAAAGACGGTGGCTAGAGGCACATGACCTCCCTGATAAGATCCCCTGGATCCCGACAAGCTCTCTCAAAATAAACTGTTTCCACAACTAGAGGTGGTCCTAGTATGTGCACCGACTCTGGCTCATTTCCACCTTGACTCTCTACAAGAATAGGAGCTGGGCTCCTACTTCATTCTCTATCAACTGATCTATGACTCCCAGAGTCCTGATTTCTAACCTGAGGGTTCTCTACTGGAATCCTTTCCTGAACTATGCCAATTAGATTCTGGATTGCTTCTAAGAGGTTTCAGTTAGGTTCATTTGGTTGTTCGAGAGGTGCTCCTGGGTTCTCTTCTGGAAACGATTCCTCCCTCGCTACCTCTTCGCATGCTATGCGCACACGCCTAGGACCCCTTCCGCGCTTGCAAGCTTGTCGCGTCGTTGGAGGCATCCTAAGAGGAAAATAAAGTAAAATAAATAACTAATTTCTTTTAGAATAATATTAATTCAATTAAATTTATATGTCTTATAAAATCAATTTAACAAAAATAATTTAAATAATCTAAAGCGAAACATAAGTGGAGTAAGGTTCCTAGTGTGGAAACCTTGCTCTGATACCAAAATGTCATGCCCAAAATTTAGGGCAAGAACGAGATAATTTTTTTTTAAAATCATAACTTAAATATTAAATTTACGAATATAGAGAAAAACACCAACATGTTTTGTCTTAACTATGTTGGGTTAACTTAAACCACTAACTCAAGTAATCAAAAATAATTTAAATCATATGCTGAATTCTAAAAGAAATGTTATATCATTTTCTCAATTTTAATCCATAACTTATTTTAAATCATCTGCCTAAAATATAATTGACGAAGATAGAATTAGTCTCCAAAAGTCATTTACTACTTAAAGGAACTAATTAAATTAGTCCTAGTACTTTGTTTAAAATGTCTAAAAGTTTATCTTAATCAATAATCAAAATATGCTTTAAATTAAATTTGACAAAAGGGCCAATAAATTTTTTTATAATGAATACTTACCTATAAGTTTAAATAACTCCCCATAACCAAAATTAATTTTACCCCATTTATTATAAAAGTTCTAAATGTTTAGACCTCGAAAATATTATTATTATATATATTTTTTAAACATCTTTAAAATATCCTTATGGCTATCAAAACCCTTACTAACCCATATATTTATTAAGACCTATATAGTTTATAACACTTAATAAATTATACAATTTAAAATTTGTCTTATTCTCTTACCTTTTGACTCTATGTGTAAAAGTATATCTAATTATATATATATATATATATATATATATATATATATAAAATTCATAAATATATTTTAACATTAAACTTAACCACCATGCAAACCCTGACATTCTTTTATTATTATATAAATGCTCTTTCTTTATTTTTATTTTTTGATAACATCTTATTTATCTATCCTAGCCCTACTCGGCTAGGGTTTTTATTTTCTTTCAACCCTTTTTTTTGTGCAAGGGGGGAATCTTTGGTAGGGTTGGGCGACGGCCATGGAAACTCACGGCAAGGGGAGGGGAGGTGGTGGCGCCACTGTGTGTCCACACAGTGGAACCCGCCGCACCACTGTGCGTCCACACAGTGGCGGGCGCGGCACCACTGTGTGTCCACAGTGGAAGCCGCAACGGTCGACATTGTGTGTCCACATAGTGGAAGCTGCGGGCCAACACTGTGTGTCCACACAGTGGAAGCCGCGGGGCCGACCATTGTGTGTACACACAGTGGAGACCGCGGCCGACCACCATGTGTCCACACAGTGGCTTCGGCCCTTCGGCCCTTTTTCCCCCATGTTAATAACCCCTTTTTTTTATATAGTTTTTTATTTTTTTTCTTTTTTTTTTAAACAATATATATTTTTTTTTTGTTTATTTAAATGAAATAAATTTAGATATATAAGAATTTGTATTTATATTTTTTTTAAACAAGCAAGTTTTTTGTTTTTTTTCTTTTGCGCATGCTCATAAATTATTTACTTCCATTAAATCTGATTAACTACAGGACTTATTTCTGCAATAAACAAATGACAGAGTTTGATATTTCTTCGGCAACTATTCAAATGACCATATTTAATAAAATTAATAGCAACTATTTTAACCTATAATTTATTAATTAAAACCTTAGAGATGGCTATAAAATCCTTGATTTCATTTTCTGCAAATACTTTAAATAATCATATTTAAATACTAAGTTTAGCATTTTCATGTATAGATCTAAAATGTACTATTTCCAGAACTATAATGTACTAAAATGCATTTACAGAAAATGGAATTTAAATGATTTATATGCAGCCTATAATATGCATGCAACTCAAATCTATTTGTTTCTTTTTTCTTTTTTTTTCTCTTTTGAACGCATAAGAATTATATAACTTTCTTGCTATTCAATTTATCATAAACACATCAGATATAAAATTTTCTTTTGAACTTTGGAAAAACAATTTTAGGAATACTCATTTCTTTTCTGCAATAAATAGCATACTAAAATATTATAACTTTTTAAAACGTATTTCAAAGACACTATTGTCACTTTACAATGGGTCTCTCATTTCTAATAAATGAAGACGTTTTCAAATAATAATTACTTTTACAAATAATTTCCTGCAACAAATAACTCCTGCAACTTTCCACTTGTCCTATTCTTTTCTTCTTACAACCTGCATTTTAAATCAAAGCTATGACCATGGAGTGCTCACCTCCCAGCCTAGGCTAACTGGTAGCCACCACCGAGCTAGGAGAACCAAGCCCTAGATGGGAAACAAACATGCAAACACCAAGGACAGAATGCACACAAATACAAACACACTCCCATCCCGGCTACACTGCACCACACCTTGGTGATGACCTTTTTAAGGGTGGTAGTGGACCAGTTACCCTGAGGAGAACTGCAAGTATGAAAAAGAACATGTAGCCACCTCATGGCAAACCAAATACATCAAGAATAGCAACCCCTTAAATCCTTATGCCCCCCAAGGCATTCATGCCTTATTTCCCTCCTTATGACCCCCATTGCACAAACAAGCCATGCAGCAAGGGTCACACAAAATCCCTTATGATCGCTCTCATAATGAGAGTCTCTCACTCGAGGGATGTCACTTCTAACACCCACAAGATCCTCCTCTCTCCCAAGAGTAAGATGTCTTGATGACTCCCGAAAACACATACAATACATAACACAAAATACCAAATGAAATTTCCAAGAGAACATGCAAGGAAGCCAATCTTTTACACCAACATTACTTTCAAACACATGCAATAAGAAAGTCATTTTAAGAAGAATGCAACCAACCTTAATCTGCCCAAAGGTAGGTTAGTTTTGTTGAGGATGAGCAGCCCAATTCCACGATTCTTCTCCTTCTAGCCTTAGCCAAAATTCTCTATTCAAAATCTAGTCTATTCTTTTCAAAATTTCTCTCGTCTCCAAAAATGGAAAGTGGGTGATTACCCACAAATTTTCTAATTCTTGCTTAAAAAGCCCATTGTGAGAGTTCTCACAAGTTTCTAAAAACTAAAGAGGAAGTTACGATAGAATGGGAAAGGGAACTCTCATTCGAAAAGGAAGGTTTACAACTAGGTTCAAATCTTCTAATTTCAATTTTCGCACAACTTAGAAAAGTCAATTTTTAGGGTGTTTAAAAGGTCACACGAGAGTAGAAACTTGCCTTAAATTACCCCTAACCCTTAGGTATACCTTATGGGCTTTAGGAAACCCTATTAAACTACCCCTAGGTGTCCATTTAACCCTTTTTAAACCCCTCTGAAGTTTATTTTCGGGTCAAACCTATGTTGACCATCCCAAAGATTCTTTACCCAAGGCATTTATGACATCACGTTACATTAATTGAAAAAGCTATAGTTAAACACTTTCCCACCAAGAGACAAAAATAAAATTTCAAACTTAAATCCACACGTGTCAAGTGACACAAGAAAACACTTTTACAAATTAATACATGAAATCCTCTCTTGTGGATTTTATATAAATCAATTAAATAACACTTAATACACATGCATCATTTACTGTTACGAATAAAATACAACACAAATGGGGTGTTGTTTCTCCAAATAGACAAACCCTGGGTTACGAACATACATAGGTCTAGGTTTGGTTCTGCGTAATATTTCCATGGTCACATTGATAACTTCTTGCGTAGCTCAATTTACACATTAGTAACTTTCAAATATCCACATAGGAATAATAATACACATCATCACTTGCATACAATTTACATCTGAACAATTTAAATACATCTTTTATCCAAGTAATTTCACATAAGCAATTCATCCTAATTCTCATAATGTTGATCCACACTTAAACATGCATCATAATTCTATTATCATAGTAAAGTCCTGCAAATCCCATAACGACATTTATCACCGCAAATTCATCCTATTCAAAAATCATGTAGTGTTCTATATCATAAAGCACATAAATAAATCCTCAATATATAGCAATGTTATCCAAATCATGAAATCATATAAGTTCTAAATCAAAAATGCATAAAAATAAAGTATCCGTAATAGTCTCAATATAAAAACCACTGAAATGTTAGACTGAGTCGAGGTGGGGCCTCACAAAAGTCTTCAAACCATTAATGGTTAACTAACCCTTAGTGGCATGGTTAGAGACTTTTTGACTAACTTAACCTCCTTCTAACCCAGGGGTCTCATCAAGCATTCATTGCTTTGACCATGGTTACCCCTTTAACCTTTGCACAAGAGTTTACCCTTTGGGTAAAAGCTTTATCCATTGGATAACCCTAACCTAACCTTAACCCTTACCTCCTAAGGTAACCATAAGGTCTTCTCAAACATTTAATGCTTCTTTCATCTCCTCTCAAGCAGTCTTATGTTGACAATTGTCACCATTTCATTGGTGAAAATTGTAAACATGGATTGATAACTTTCAATCCTGACCCTTGATTAACTCCTTCAATCTTGACCATCCATTGCCCTATTTTCACTATAAATAGAGCTCTCATTCTTCCATTTTGAGGATCCATGCAAGCTTTTAATATCTCATTTATGCTCAAATTTATCAATACATCTATAGCTTCTCTTTGTAATAGGAATTAATCTAATAAACATTTTAGACTATTTCCTTTATCATTAGCTTAAATCATTAACCAGTATATCATGTTAGGATAGTATTGTTACTAATCTTGTCATCTTATAATCTAGTTTACTTCATTTGTAAAATCATGCATAGATAGGATGCATTTCATGCTAAAATAAATCTAAAGCATCCCTCGTTCTTGCATTTGTCATCCCTAAGTCACTTTGCTCAGTGATCTGAGAGCAAAGGCATTGACTTGAGGGACCTTGTGAGATAGAGAACCATGGAACCTACCTTGGGAAGTTGAGTCATTCTTCATGACTCCATAACTTGCACCAAGAAGTCTTGTGGGTGTGTGGACAAGTCTCTTTGAACACATTTTTCACATTTTAAGTTTCATTGACCCGCTTTTCTTGCACACAACTAGTTATAAGATTTTGAATGATTTTTAATAGAAAAACATGATAGGTTTTTTTACTATTTTAATTTTTTATTCACCATATTTGATTGGGTAAATGTAATAGCTATGTGATAAATGTCATAGCATTTTGAATCAATGTAATTGAATTTATATTTGTCATTTAAGTGTCATATGAGAATGTTTGTAAGTTTAACTAAGGATTATTAAATAGATATTCTTGAATAATATCATATTCAATTACATCGTCTTATGTGATATTTTGTGGTCGTATTTAATTTTGTTACCCAACAAGACATCAACCTTGAAAACCCAAACCTTTCCTATTATTTTAAACATATAATATCATTTATTACTATGTTAGGAACTATAATCAATGTTGTGCACTCATGATCCTTAATTTAACTACAAGAAGTATCTTGTAAGAACTTTAAATGAACTAATTTAATGTGGATTATATTTGCACTTTTTGATCAACTACCTAGGGGTTAATACAACTAGTCCTACTTGACCTAATGACAAAATTTGGGGCCAAATATGCAATCGTATTTTATTTGTTATTATTAATTGTTCATTTTATTTGATTCCAATACCTATCAAGATAAACTCGAACACCCTCTTGAATCTAAAATAAACTCAAAGTATAGGAAAGATAACCCACTCTCAAACTTGATCTTTAATTGTCTGGAGTGTGTTGATGATTCTCTTTTTCCCTTATTGATGACAAAACCCCAACTCTCATAGTGGGAAAAAGATCTGAAATTTAAGAAAGGTATTTTCAGACTTAAAGAGCACCCACTATTGCTTAAAAATGTGTATTTTTTAAATTCATTTTAATATTTAAGTCTAATTCATCGGAAAACTAATTTTGATATAAGAAAGCTCAGCCCCTGGGTGCGCAAGTGGAGGGCGTAGAAAACGTGAATAGAAAGATACCTGAGGGCTGAGACAGAAACGTTTAGCGACCCCACTTTCCGGTCAACCACTTGATTTGACTTAATCTTTTATTTACCACTAATTATTATTTAATCTAAATGTTGGAATTAGCAAGACTTTTCTCTGTCTAAATGCACAGTCAAACACGTTAAGTTTGACAGATTTTTTATTATTAAATAATAAATTTTGGTATGACCATAAATAATTTACCACATTTAGATGTTAGGTCCTTTTCCATTTTCGTGAGAATTAAGATATCAATTAATCGTGAAATGACGTGTCACTTTAAAATATGGGTATTGAATAGGCAAATACTTCGATTTTTTTTTATATTTTATTATTTATTATTATTTTTATTTTGTAAAGATGATTTTTTTTCTTAAAATGAAAATAAAGAAATCTTATAATTATGAAAAGCTAATAATTTTTGTTAAATAAATCTCATGAAAATGATGAGAAAACTTCTTTGAGTACTAAGTAAACCTCTTCTAAAAAAGAAAGTCTCATGTTGCTCCTCTCACGAGTTTATTGTCATCAATCCATTCATCAACCTTCCCACTAACCTTCGCCATCCATCCCATAAAATCCCCAATCTAGATCAATACAAGCACTCATCATTGTACTTGTTTCAAAATGATGAAGCCACCACTAAATTCATGGAATGTCAAGATAGTATCTTCCCATGGGACCAAACAATTAGATTTGGAAGCAATTTGAATTCATAAGACATTTAAAGCAAAGAATCCACAGAAATTCAAAGATCATCATGTTATGATACATCGACATACAAGAATAATTCACAATTTGACCAAAAATTAATTTCGAGAAAAATGGCCACATTGACCCACCACTCAAAATAAAAATACAAGAAAAAAACGGGTTGTAAAAATAAAGTAAGAAAATACATCCAAAATGAAAAGGAGCATTTCAATCCATCTCCAGATTTGTAACTTCAAAATCTAACACTATCCCCAAATCTAAAAATCCATATCTCCCATCTCGATCTCACTAGCCTCCATCTAAATCCAAGCATCCCCAACCTAATAATCTTACATCTATTTTGGGTCTTTACATCCCAAAATCCACAATCCAAACTCTCTCATCTAAATCTCATACACCCAAAGCCTTGCATTCTTCTCTCAATCTTTAATACTCATCATGTTATGTGCAACTATTGGTCATAGTTACCCTCAATGAAATGACATTTTATGATACCTTCATTTCCCCATCAATCTATCCACTTGTCCTTCCAAAACCTATCCACTATCCAATATACCTCCACCATATCACATCTCTTTAATCTATGCTTTCACATAAATTACTATTCATCCTTCGTCCACCTTGCCATCCATTTTGCCTTGGTAGCATCCTATAATATTCAAGCTATGATGGTACCATGCTCACATTTTAGAGTAGTCACCTTAAAAATCAATGTGGTTTTCTTACCAACATCTATCAACACAACAATAATCATGGTCCCTTTGTAGCACCATAAGATACCATCATCTTACCTTGGAAGGAGATGCTTGATTTTAATCTAAATCCCTCCCCTCAAAAGATCCTATTGTTCATGATAGACTCAAATTAGGATGATAATATAAGGATAAATCGTCTAAATTATCCCTATTCTAGACATATAAGAACCATGTGTAGGTTTAGGTTTATGTGTAATTGTTGTTTTAGGTTATTTTTTGTTAGAGTAGTTTATTTGCTAATTAGATTTTATCAATTGTCAATCTAGTTTAAAGTTTGGTTTAGATCAGAATTAGATATATTAAGTGTATTTAATTGTTGATTTCATTTTTTACACAAACAAATATCTTTTTCAAGCTATTGGTATACCAAAATAGTAATCAAACAATCTTAATTCCTACCAAAGCAATACCATAGAATAACATCACAAGCAAACACAACAACATTCATATAAAATTTATCAAAATTTGTAAAAACAACCACATTCTTATTAAATTATATTTCTTGACAATTCTCCCAACCACATTTGCGAATTACTCTAACCTAACACCAAGAAACTATATGTCCCTATTACAATAACACATGGATTGCAGATTTGAAAATCAATACCATTAAAATAAATTATCTAAGATACTCAATTAATCATGGTTCACTTGACCTTCAAATCCATAATTTAATATCAAAATCTCAATCATTATTGTTTCACATATACTATCATATGTAATTTGTTTCAAATTATATAAAACCCTAATACCTCTCATTTTAATTTTATACATACTTTATTACTATTTCCTTAAAATGATTGTGTTGGATGACATCCTTTGAAAATACACATTTGATCATATCTATTAATTTATTAAAAATAAAAACCTATATTTTATTTTTAATTAATACTACATTCTGACGTCTGAAGAGACAGTATGGTTATATTATTGTTGGTCTAGTGCCTACACATCCATCCATGCCCTACACGTTTTGTCGATAAGTTGAAGAATAATCCTCAAAAGCTGTGCTTAATATTGATTTGATGTTCTTAGCGCCCCACTCAGAATTGCCTTCCTCACATAATTTCCACATAAATATACTTTTCCAATAAAGAAACGATGTGCTCTAAAGTTGGCTTTTTTAATGCCAGTCCATGTTAAATCAAAATTGAAGTCTACATTATTTATTTTACAGAGATATTTCGTCTATTAGTATGGGTCTAAACTATTTATTCAATTATAAATAGAAGTCAAGTCACGAGGTCGTTAAGGTCTTTGAGAGATGCATATCAAAGTCTTTCTCACCTCTATGGTCTACGTATTTTTTGGTCAAAAACTCCTATCAATTCAATTTAGAAAACTTGAGAATAATAATTAAATAATTTTAGGTTTGTTTCAGGCTATGTAAATAAAATAGGTATATTTTTTAGAAAATTTAGAATTTTTTAAAATTTAATTTTATATAATTTAATTAATTAAAAAATTATTTTATATATTTTATTGTGTTGAAAAGTTTTTTATAATGATCGTATGAAAATGGATGTACATAAAAATTTTTTTTTTTTTTTTTTCAAAGATAAGAATAAGAATGTAATGTTGGTAATATAATAATAACAATAATATTAAAAAATACGATGATATAATAATATAGCAATAATAATAATTTAGCTTGAATAATTTTTTGATTTTGTCAAGAATTTATGAGAACATCAAAATATAATAATATAAATATATATAATCATATAATAATAATTTAATATTAATTACAATATCATAATATAATAGTGATTTATATTAACTACAATAAATAATATAATAAATTGTTAAGCGAAATAATAGAAAAATAGAACGACTTCTTCTATAATGATATCTTTTGATGTCTTTTGCATAAATTGTCTTAAATATAGGTATGCTAGTTCATATATTTTGACAAACAATTGAATACATAAAAATCATATGATTTATATGTATATAAATTATAAAGATAAAACAATTCAAAATTGCACATTCTTATTTAAACTTAATATCAATATTGAAAGTGGGGAGTTGGGAAGCTTATGACATTGGAAGATTTTATGTTGTCTAAACATTTCCTTGATATTTTCAAGATGAGCAATAACTTCTTTATTAACTAGTATAGATATCTTAAATAGATCTATCTAAAGAAATGCCAATAGATATCAATTGAAACTATTTTATTTACCTTATAAAAATATTTAAATTATATTTTATTTACATTATATTTTATTTTATATGGTGTTCATTTAAAAATCTTTAGTTTATAATTAATATTAATATTTTAACATGTGAATGGTTGTCAAATTTAAGCTACAAATAAAAGTTAACATTAACATGCTCACGCCATTTCACTCCACCCCTTGTTGCCATTGTAGAATGCCTATCGGCATTAATTAATTATGTTGTATTTATTAATTATTGTATCTCATGTATTTTATTTATTTTCGTTGTCTCTATTTGTATAATTCCATCCTTTCTTCTAATAATTCTCTTTCCTCCTATTTTGTGGCTTATTAATTTATTATGTTTTATCTTTGTAATTTGCTTCTTGTGCCTACCAACCTTGGCTCCCTACCCCCTCCATCTATTTAGATATCTATTATGTTTTATCTTTGTAATTTGTTTTTTTCATAGAGTTTGAATCGAAACATTAGACATCAAAATTCTACACAATTTAATCCATAAAAACAAGCTAAAAACACACTTCATTGCTATTTTAATTTATTTATTATTATCACTCAACTCTAAAAATATCAAGTTATAAATTATATTTAATTTTAACACCCTTTTAAAACATTTTCCTATAGGGTATTCTACCTACCTATTTTCTTCTAGTATATATCCTACCAATCTATGGACAAGTACCAAGAAAATTTCGTTTTTGCCGTGTATTGTTTATAACCCCAAAAGTATTTGTCAAAAGCCGGGCCCAATATCGACTCGACGTTCTTACCACCACACTAAGATTTGTCCCCCTAAATCCAAATGAAAAACGGACAAAGAAGAGACGTGTCCCGACCTTGGCTCCGTATGTGCTGCCTTCGTACGGCTCCTTTTATTGCCTTTCATTTTGGGGATGTGTGGAATAGATTCGTGTGAAATTGAAATTGAAGTTTATTATTCCGTGTTAACATTAAATGAAAGATATTTCATCTGTTTCGTGCTCCAAGTAGTCTTATATTACAAATCAAACTCTTCTCATAAGGGTCGTTAATGGCTTCGATACAAATAAAAGTTTTTCTATGCATTCTTGGTCGAAAGCTCCTTCAGTTCAATTTAAACTCTCTAAAACAATAATCAAATAAGTTCACTGTTGCTCCATGGCATATTCATTCAAAAGAGGTAGATCTTCAAAACATCTGAAATGCGTAGTTTACTTAATAAGAACTCTACTATACATACATACGGAAACAGTTATTGGCCCATATATTCCACATTCACACCTTTACAAACAACTGAATACATAAAAAATGTATGGCTTACATGCATACAAACTACAAAGACAAAGGAGCCCAATATGGTCCACTCCTTTCCGAACCCATGATTGGGGCTGAAAGTGGAGAGGCCATGGGTGAGATGCTCGTGAGCTTGGAAGACTCACTGCTTTGCTGCTGCATTTCCTTGATTTGTTCGAGACGAGCAACGACTTCTTTCATGTATGGTCTCAAATCCCGTTCTCCTGCAAGGCATTCAAACGCCAATTCGGCAACTGCAGCAACCATGGCCTTAACCTCATGGTTTTTTTCAATCTTCAAATCAGGATCCACCAATTCATCTAAAACACCTCTTCTAATCTTGTCTATGAACATAATAGCAAGACTGATTTCGTTTCTATTTCGCATTATATCCACGGCTACTTTGGCAGAGATGATCTCCACCAAAACAACCCCAAAACTGTAGACATCAGACTTTTCGGTAAGCTGGAAGCATTCATGGTACTCTGGGTCAACGTATCCTGGAGTGCCTTGCGGAGCAGTTGTGACGTGGGTGACATTCACAGGCATTAATCTGGAAAGCCCAAAGTCTGCAACTTTTGTCTCGAAATATTCGTCCACAAGAATGTTATTGGATTTCACATCTCTATGAAATATGGGGGGATCTATACTGTGGAGGTACGCCAAGGCCTGGGCAGTTTGTAGGGCAATTTTAATACGTGTTTCCCAAGGCAAGCCTCTTGGGTTTCTTCGGCTCCCATGCAGATGATCGGCTAGGGTCCCATTCGACACATATTCGTAAACAAGCAGCAGAATCGGACTCTCCGCACTTGTACAACCATAAAGACGAACAAGGTTCGGATGGTAAAGAGACGATAGGATTTGTACCTCGTTGATAAATTGTTCAAATCTTCTAGAGTTATCCTGATAAAGCCTCTTCACTGCTACAGTCCGTCCGTCTTCAAGTTTACCCAGATAGACTGCGCCAAATCCTCCATCTCCAAGCTCGTTCTTCTCGTCGAAGAAATTTGTGGCCTGTTGAAGTTCCTGATAAGAGAATATGCGCAAAGGACCTACCATATACCCTTTCTGGTCTTTCTCTATGTCGGTTCCTTCATAATGGCTGAAATCGCTACCAATTCCCCGGGTGGGAGATGCTTTTCGTCTTCTCACATAATAAATGAACAACATCACTGCTGCTGCTGCGAGCGCAGCGCCTCCGATGGACCAACCTGTAGTAGAATGCACAGATAGATGCTCAGATAATCTTATTTTAACTAAACGAGGTTGAAGTGTAAGGAGAAACAGAATCCTTCGCCCAAATAGATCAAAATTAGTGGAGATTTTATGGCCAGGATGCTCACCTAGAATAATATGCTTGGAATGGGACTTGCCTGCAACGGCACCCAGACAAGTCTTGTGAGTAACATTTACAAAGCAATCATTTCGTAAATTTCAAATATAGATTCCTAACTTTTCAGCTCATTCGTCTTATAAAGCATTAAGTTTTTTAGAATTGATTAGAAAATAATTCGAGTTCGTGCTCTTACGAGCGGGACATTTCTCTGGATACAAGCCGCCTTTGCAGAGGCACGAAAACTGCGTCGTAAAGGGATCATGGGTACAATATCCACCACTCGAGCTGCACTTACTGCAGTTTTGGCTGATATTCCATTCTACTTGGAACCCTGGAATTCGATCTGATACAATTGTTGGCAGGCTCTCAACCAGCAGCATAATTTCTGGCTTACATACGTGACTGAAATCGGACTCTTGATCTGAACTGTAATGCCAACTACCGTTACATTGTAGAAGGGGGAAATTAGCCGTTGCATTACACTGCTCCGACAGAGCCAACTTTATGTTTTGCTCCTCAATGTGAAATTGATCGGTAGGCAAGGATTGCCGCGCAAGGTTACTGGTCCATGGGCTGCATTTACCCTCCCACACATTTTTTTCAATTATTGTCATATGATGGTCGGAATCCCCATTCTTATAGACTTCGGGGGGTTTCATTATGTAGTAGTCGTACCCATTAATATTCAGTAATGGCATCGGTCCATCATCACACTCCACCTGAAGAGCAGGGTCACCGCAGCCACTGTCCTTTCTTCCGAAAGGATGTGCGAAGGAATAATCCCCACATTGGAAGGGTTCTTCTGGACAAGCTCGTGATGAAGAAGCGAGGCACAATATGAATACTGTGAAGACGAGAAAGAGGAAGCTGGGGGCTGGTAGCCCTTCCATTTCCATGTCCATATATTTTAGATGAGTAACTAGAGACATGTAGAAATGGAATAGAGGGGAGCATGAATGGCTGCTTAATAGCATAGAAAGTAGGTGGGGGAAAGCCCAGAGAAAGACGATGGCAAAAGTAGCGGAGTCAATACGCCAATTTGACTCCCCTCAAGTCGGAAAAACAAATTTAGGACTTGGAGTTATTTCTTACCGGCTTCTATCACTCGTTAAATTCTACGCGCTTTCTTTTGTCGCGTTAGACTTTGTGCATTCGCAAATTTATATAGTCGAGTCATCTTTCTATGGGTCTACAGATGGGTTAGAGCAGTATGGGACTACCTCGTACTCTTTGAGGGAGGTACCTAACCACATTACAAACGAAGTATACAGACCTTACCTCCTAGTAAGATTTGAACTTATGACCTCTTTAAAGAGAAGCATTCTCCATGTTTTAATAATCGTTAATCTTTGTCCACTTAATTTTTTAATTATTAATTTTTAACAAACAAGAAAAAATAACAGTTCATTAATAAATTTTACATGTATCAATAGTTGTTTAGTTTTTAGTATTTTTGGATCATAATTGGTCCGTTTGTGCACTATTATTGGTATCCATAGCACATGACTATTAGGGCATTTGTACATAGGTATTGACAATTTTAAGTGCATAGTTATTGGGACATCTTTAAGCGCTGAAGCTATTTTGGCTCCAAAACAGACCGTTAGTACAACGTGATAGCGACGTGTTAGTCAATCACAGCCGTTTATTGCAAAATCGATGGTGTAAAACATGCTACTAACACGCGTGTTAGTCAATCCGTACTACCGTTTTGGAGCCAGAATAGAGGCGTCCATCTTTAAGTAGGTATTGGGCAACACTTTGAAATGTGTACTTTTTAACCTTTGCACACATAACGGATCATATAGCATGCATCGTTACTACCCAGAAGTCAGAATAATGGCTATAAGTAGTTAAGTCGCATGTAGAGACAACCAAATTTTTGTTGTCAAAATCCGATGTACCATTTGGAATTTGTGGGTACACGAAGTTAGCTGTAATTGGTATTGGTATGATTCCCCTAATTCTATGTTACCTTTTTCCAAATGGAATATCACACCAAGTTAAAACTTTACCTCAGGCCTACCCTCTTCTTTCCCTCAGAGGTGGACATACGCACATAAGATGTGAGAATAGGGTCACCTTGTTTCCTTTTAAAAAAAACTAGCATTTGCATGAAGGACCTATGCAACAATTATGTGGATAGAATACATAAGTAATAGAAAAAGTGTTCAAATTTTTTTGATATGTTTTTTTTTATAAATTTTTAATCTTTAAAAAAAATGTTAAAAAAAGTTTTCATTTGTGTGGATCAATTCACAAGAATAAGAGAAGATTAAAAATAAAAAAGGTTAAGCTGAAAACATATTTAAGAGGTGGCAAGTGAGGCACAATGTAGGTCATTGAATGGGGCTCTCCTTTTACTAGGGGTTATTGATGACGATTAGATGTTTGAGCTTGTTGGTTACTACATGTGTTTGTGTGATATCAAGCACCTTGCAAAGCCATGAACATGATAAGTTGGCAAGTGTTGAACAAGCCATGCACTTCCTTATCATTGTCAATAATTTTAGGCTAGCACAAATCAATCATTGGATGATTTAGGGTTTTACAATAGTGCTATATTCACACACAATATCTTTTTCTTCCTTAAGGACTTTCAAAGATAGATTCAAATGCTTACATTCATCACCATATTTAGATGGATTTATATCCGATCACATTACCACATTGAATTTCTCTAGCAATAAATGGTTATATATTTAAGAGGACTTTCAAACACCCAAATGCTAATATTCAACAAAAAATTCGATTCCATTATACTTTGAACCATTCTAGCATAAATCTAAGCATCCAATAACACCATGACTTTATTATCCATTATTCATAATGCAACAATAAATATGTGTATGTGCAATTCTAGTAACCATAAAAGTGCTAAATTTGAT
Organism: Cryptomeria japonica; assembly: GCF_030272615.1. NCBI lineage: Eukaryota > Viridiplantae > Streptophyta > Pinopsida > Cupressales > Cupressaceae > Cryptomeria > Cryptomeria japonica. The sequence continues at coordinate 114,720,068 of NC_081406.1, forward strand.
AGTAATATGAACATACTTCTTAATGATCTTGTAAACAATAAATCATAATCAAACACACTACACAATTATCAAATGGTTCCAGTACATCTACCTCTGGCTAAAGTCCATACAAAGCTTATAGTCTCCTCTAGTGTTGAAGAGATGCAATCATTGATGAATGACCACTAGTTAGTCTAGCCCTATGCACGACTATTAGGCTAACTAGAATAGTTGGATTTAAATTATAAAATATAATTTTATTGTTCAATTATAAAAGTGCTACTATATCATGCTATTATAATTCATTTTTCCTCAAATTTGAGTCCCTAGACCATAAAGTCCATTGAGTGCTTCAAAGTGTGTGTGTGTGTGTGTGTGTGTGTGTGTGTGTGTGTGTGTGTGTGTGTGTGTGTGTGTGTGTGTGTGTGTGTGTGTGTGTTATATCTTTTTACTGATTAAGAGAATACCAAAATGGTCTTGTCATAGATTGCATGTTAAGTTATTGTAAAACTAAAATTCTGCATCAGATAATGATTAGTTGAAATTGTTGGAGTAATTTTACGACAATTATCTAATTATTTGGGTAAGTGCACAAAGATGGGGGACCAAAAAGGGGTCTTAAGATGCCACTTTTTTTTTAAATCAACAAAGTCTGAACTTGGACGAGAAATTGAAGATAGGTACACTCAAAATTTGAAGATGCAACAAGAATAAAAGCTGAAGTACTCTGAATCTACTTTCTAAACTACTAATTTGTTTTAAAAATGGTGGAGATCAAGGGTTTCAAAAAGGGGCACCACATTTATTGGTCTTGTTTTTATCGAAAAAGCATAACATAGCACCAAATGTGGTGCCTTTAAATGTTAACTTTTTTTAAAATTTTGCAAATTGCTCTAGTGAGAAAGTAGCTAACACATTGAAGTTTATGCTGGACTTTTCAGCTAATTTTTTTATGAATATATGAATTTTTACAAATTTTCAAAGTGGACACATACTGAAAAACGAAAATTTGAGCCTGCTCACCCCAAAAATTTGTGAAAACTAATCATAAAACAATTATTCTTTTTAATTATGTAGAATGGAGTCTAGTTTTTAAAAATGTAATTTGTTTAAAATTTGATAAATGAGTAAAAATCTATGCCCAAAATACAACATAATTTTTGACAAAAAACGAACCCGCTAACAAAAGAAATTAGAGATGAAGACCTTAACATAATCAAAATTTAAAAAGAATTATATGGTGTTTATTTTTGTTTGCATTGAAACACGTGCAAACTTGATGAAGAGAACGAACAAAAATGTTAGAAAATTTTTAATGTTTGATGAAAAACATGTCTCAAGCCTAAGAAGGACATCCAAGTCTTTGGGTTGGATGCTTAAGGAAAATCCAAGCCAAAGGCTTGGTGTTTCCCAAGGCAATTACTTTGGCGCAAACCAAATATGGTGGGCAAAAGCATGAAGTTGTGTCACACTTGGGGCTAACTGGGGGTAGTTTGGTCGGACTGAGTTTAGCTGGACCGAGTTTGATCGGACTACCACCCAACCACGTGGTGCCCCATGTCGCTGGCATGGTGCATAAATGACGCCAAGAGCTCGGCGAGTTCAGTTCAATTGGACTATTGGCTACATTATCCCGATTTTTGTAAGCGCTCGAGCTTAGAATTTTAAAACAAATTAAAATAGTTTGGTCGAACTTGCCTATGTGGCAAGTGATGTGGCAACCAAATCACCTATTTTGTCTGTATTTTTTAAACTTTTCACTTCTGCTCAATTTTTTTCAAGAAATTATATTTTTTACAAAAATAAAAATACCCTTTTGTAGAGCTCGAAGTCATGAATCTAGACATATAATTTTTTAGTATTTTGATTAATTTTAATATTTTTTATTAATTAAACCTTGCGAGTAGTTTTTCTAAGTTCAAAAAGAAGATGATTAGAAATTAAAAGAAAAATATTAAATTATATTAGAAAAATTTAAAAAATATATTTTTCACTAGATGAGAGAATCTTCTCCAAAAGGGTATAATTGTTTTTTTGATAATCATAATTTTAGTAGAAAAAAGGTGACGCCAAATGAAAACTACCAAATTCAGCTATGTTGGACTTTAAAATATTATTACAAGAAAAATATACATCAATTTTTAAAATTTTTTTTTAACACTGCATATATATGTCCTCTATTTGGAAAATTAAAATCAGAAAAAAATAAGTTCGTTTTCATTTTGTTTGGTGATGGTGACTAGAACCACTGATTTTCAAAAAATTTCAGCAATAAAAAATGTCTTTGAATGTATAAAAAAATGTCAATTTTTCAAAAAAATTTTAAAAAATAACAGACATAAATTTCATTAATATTTGTATATTTGATCATTTTGCATCATTTTGAAATTCAATTTAGAAATGTCACTTTATGCAATCGAAGTTAGACAATTTTAGTTGTGTTGGCCACTTCCTTTATAAAAGTGTGACACAACATTGTGCTTTTACCCTAGTGTGTGGCAAATTTGACATGTGCCAAATTCAAAAAATGCAAATTTTGCATTTGGCGTGCGCCAAATATGGTGCACAACAAATAAGGTACACGCCAAATATATTCAATCAATAATTTTTCAATCCCTCTCTCTATCTCTCTATTCGACAATGCAATATATACATAAAATATAACATTTAAGTGTAAGTCGCATTTTATTTTATGTATCTATTGGCAATATGTTTGAGAGTGGTTTTAGATCTCTAGGAGTTATAATGTAGATTCTAGTTTTTAGAATATTTATATAAATTTTAGACAGTCAAATTTCACTAATCAACGTGCTCGTATCAATATTTTCTCTCTCTGGTCTCTCCCTCTCTTCCCTTGCATTCCCCCTCTTTCTCTCTCTTCCTCAAATCCTCTCTCTCTCCCTCTCTCTCTCAAGTCTCTCCCCCTCTCTCACTCAACTCCTACCTTCCTCCTTCCATCTCTCTCTCTCTCTCTCTCTCTCTCTCTCTCTCTACATAAACCCCTCCCTTCCATGCTCTCTCACTTGGTCTCTCTCTCCCTCTGGTATCTTCCTCTCTTTTCATCCCTTCCTCTCTCTCTCTCTTGGGCTCCTCTCTCTCTAGTCTCTCCATCTCTTTCCATCACTTCCTCCCTCTCACTCATGATATATGTCTCTCTCTTTCCATTCCTCTTTCCCTTTCCATTCCTCCCTCTCTCTCTTGCTTGGGCACTCTCTCTCTCTCTAAACCCATTCATAGGGAAAGGGAGAGACATGAGAGAGAGAGAGACCAAGATAAAGAGAGGGAGGGAGGGAAAGACAGAGACCTAAGAGAGAGAAAGAGGGAGGGAGGAATTTAGGGGTTGAGGAAAAGAGAGGGAGAGACCTGAGAGAGAGAGAGAGAGGGGAGGGAGGGAGGTAGAGAAAGAGACAGACCTAAGAGAGAGAGAAGTTGATGAAAAGAGAGGAATAGACCAAAGAGAGAGAGCCCATGTGTGAGAGAGAGGGGGGATGAAGGAAGGGGTTGAGAGAGAGAGATCCCAAGTGAGAAAGAGGGAGGAAGGGAGATTGAATGAGAGAGAGAGAGCCCAAGTGAGAGAGAGGGAGGGATGAAGTTAGGGCTCTCTCTCTCTCTCTCTCTTTTGCTCAACCCACTACCTTATCCTCCCTCTCTCTCCCCCCTCTCTCACTTAGGCTCTCCCTTTGTGCTCTCTCCAAGTGGTATATCCATCTCTATCCATCAACCCCTCCTCTCTCTCTCTCTCAACCCCTACCTTCCTCCCTCTCTTTTCCTTAACTCCTACCTTCCTTCGTCCATCTCTCTCACTTGGTCTTTCTCTTTGCCTCAACCCTTCCCTCCCTCTCTCACTTAAGCTCTCTCTCTCTAGTCTATCCCTCTCTTTCCATCCCTTCCTCCCTCTCTCTCACTTGGGTTTATAGTGTGTGTGGGACCTCTTGTCATTCTTTAGAGCACATGGGTGGACCTTATTGGTTCCACATGGTTGGGTGGTTTGATGCCTTCTTCCATTGGGATTTTCTCTTCGTTCAATGTTTGTATGCATAATGAGGATTCTTTATCTCTTTATTTTGAGCTTGGATTCTTGGAGCGGATTATCATGTATCTTTATTATTGGAAACATCATTTCTATCATATGTACATTAGATGTTAATATTGTAGCTTGAGAATATGATTCATCATTGTAGTAGATGTTGTATATAGGTGAAGATACTCTTGTAAGACATGATATGAATATTGGATGATTGTTATTTTTGTAGACATAGATTATGGATCCTTTTTTAAATAAATGATGTTTACTTGAACTAGTAATATTTGTATCATATGTTTTTGATTAAGATAAATGGGTTTTATAGGGTCCTGAAACCTAAATCCATTAAAAAATTAAACATAGTAACCAGAGTCTAACCAGTTGCTAAATAGCAACAGATTCAGGGGATTCACCCCAAAACAAAAAACCACAAAAAACAAACCAAAGAAAGGTGCACAAGAAAAACAAACTAAGAAAGAGCTTTCATAAGATCAACATTCTTCTAGATCGCTTTATTATTAATTCCCTGGAGTTCCTCGATAATGAACCTCGAACTACCTTATTGAGATGTGAATCATGTATTAGATTTGTATGAATTCTTCTATTAGTAAATGGATAATGATAATGCTTAGAGAGGTTATGGATATCTTGTGGTTGGGATTATTGAGTAGGAACATTTGGATGTACTTATTTAAAATGAACCTTCCATATTAGTAGCATTACTATGTCTTAAATACATAATCAATGTTATTGTGAGAAATAAACAATGTTGGAAGAATATATCTTATGCATGTCTAATGGTTTAGTCAAATGGCTACTTTCCTATGATAATAGTTGTAATGAATATTGGGATTAATGTAGTGAAAGAAGTGGTAGTGTTATATGATGTTGTTTATGTTCTTATTGTTATGTAAGTAATAGCATTGAGATACCCTAGGGAATGTTAATCTATGTGATGTGAGTTTATTTCTGCTTGCTTAATTATTTTCATAGGTTCTTAATTAATTGATGTATGCATTTGTTAGAGATTATGATAGTTATATATGTGTGGTAATGGATCATTAAAATTAAAAAATTATCTCTATTCCTTGTTAGTTGGTTAGTTTCTCTAGGGTATTTTGGCAGGCATTGCAATCAACCTTTAAAAGGAGATAAATAGCACTTTCATTGTCCTCATCCCTAAGAGGATAAGTGTTAACAAGATGTCAGAGTCCAAGCCTATTAATCTCTATAACACTCTTTATAGGATATTTCCCAAACTTCTTGTCGATTGAATCAATCCTTACCTAGTGAAACCAATTCATGGGAACTAGAAAGACTTCATGCTTCATAGACAAATCCCTAATTTTGTCCCTCTTATTCACAAGACCCTTCATTCAATGAAAGAAAGCAATGAGGAAAGTATGGTTCTTAAGTTGAATATATCCAAAGCCTATGCTATGGTGTCTTGGAAGTCCTCTCAAGTTTCACATGGGTAAGTGCATAAAGATGGTGTGTAGAAAAGTGGACACACCTAAAAAAACTTGAAAAAACAGGCACTGCAATCACGGTACTAAAAATTCAAATCACCTCATACGTGCTAAGGTTCGTTGTTCCTAAGCCTAAAGGGACAAAAGCGTGTACAGGGTTCCTTTACAAAAAAAACTGCGTACGCGCTGCTTTAGGACTTAGCACCCCATACGTGGTTTTAAGTCCTAAAAGAGCACGTATGCGGTACCTATCAATAATTTTTTTTTGTTTGGCCGATTGTGTTTTACTTTTCACGTGGCCGCGAGTTGATAATTGGGTTCTTTTCTTTCTAAACTGTGCATGGGTTCACTCTTTTCTCACCCAACCGCCATGGATCAAGGTTGGTTTTGCTTGATTTTTGTTTTTCTTTCGCATTTGTTCAATATTTTTTACATTTTGAATTTAAGTTCATTTATTTTGATTAGGTTTTTTTATTTTTTGTTACACAAACCAGATTCTGAAAATCCACAACAACAACAATAAGATGCACCTCCTCAAAACCCTAAACAAAATCCACATAATACAACTCCAGCTCCTCCTTTTGACCATACACCTGATACATAGGATCAATTGCTTAATGAATTAGGGAAAAACACAACTAAAATAAATAGACATTAATAAATTAAAAACATTTGAGCTTGAGCATCATAAATCCCTCGCCACTAGCCTAGAAACATTAGCTAGTGGGTTATCATATGAGGGAGTGAAAAATAAAAACAACAAATATGTGCCCTTTTTGTTGATCCTAGAACTGGTCAGTCATTACCTCTTAATGCAAAGAGGTTTCCCATACATTGGTGTACCAATCTACAGATGAAGAATCTTTTTTGGCAGAGGTGATGGATGGTCTTTGATGAACCACCTTGTAATAATTTTGAGGTGACATTGTATTTTTTGAGGAAAGTATACTGTGATTTTGTCCTCAATGTGCTGCCTAATTATTTTGACATGAGAGAGTTCCATGGTAGAGGTAGCAGCTCTAGCCAAGATAGACCTGGAGCTCGTAGGCGAGTAGCCCAAGAGAGTCGTTGCCCCCTAGCACCCAAACCCAAGATGCATTTGACTGTCCCAATAGACTTGAAAGATTTGATGGAGATACAAACTCTTTAGGTGGCCACATCATTGACTGATGTGATCATCCAAAATGGGACACAGTTAGCATACCCTCTTGTACCAGATGATGAGCCATTAGTTGTTGCAGGTGACACTAGTGAGCCCATTCAGCATGTGTGTGCCACTTGCTCAGGGATATGCATAGGGACGGATGACGAGGCTACTGCAGATGGATCCACGTCCCATTCGTGCATGATTTGCGAGAGTAGATGTCAGACCCGCACAACTGAGGATGTGGCACTGACAGATGAGTTGATCGACATGTTGTTTGGCAGTCATCTGCAAACACAGGTGTGCTGATTTGAATTCATAGCATTTTATTTATCAGTCACTTAAATTTGTAATTGTAAATGAATTTTTATTTATATATCAATTTAAATTGATACAAATAATAGGCATTTTAGGATGTAGTAACGATATTTGATATTCCTCCAACAATTACTGCAACAACAACTTCGATGTCTGAGGTATAAATTTTGTAACATGTTAAAATAGAATAGTACACTTTGAATTCAAACAAATTACAAGATATACTAACTCTCTTTAATGCTTGACAATTTTTTGTTTGTAGGTGTTGTCAAGGCACCAAATGTCCCAGATTGATGATGTCATGCTCTCGGCCATTGATTTTGGCCTACAAGGCTATACGGTATCATATTTTGTACACCTTATTTTATGTATTCTTTTGATGAAATATGCAAGTCATTTCATTTTAGATTTGTTAAATTATGTTTAATATTATTTATAATAATGTCTCACGTTAATTTTGTTTTTTTAGGGTACCCCCCATCACCTATGTCTAGGCCTCGTCCTCAACAAAAGAAATACTCGAGGATGGCAAAACGTGGGAAGAAGGTAATTGAACATATTTTTAGTTGTACAATTGTTTGAAAATTTTGAAATTGTCTTAGTTGGGATTTGTAGATTGATTAGTGTTTTTTGTCTGTTTTATATGTACAATGCCCATTGAGCTATGTAGATATGTTGAATGCACCTGATACGTCCGAGGATCGAGAGAGGGCAGAGGTATGCATCTTACTTTATTTTCTTGATTTTATGATTATACACACATGTACAAGTGAACTTGTGATAAATTATAATCTTATCATTTTTTCGTACAGGAAATATCCATAGCTGCTTCATCAACGACGAGCCTTCCTCCGTGTACTGGAGAAGCATCTCAGGCTCTGGTACACTTTTGTTTGATATATTACATTAATTATTTTTAATCTACAATACTTATCATTATATTAATTATATTTAATCTTTGATCATTTTTCGTATAGGTAATAGCGACAGTTGCTCCATCAATGGTGAGCCCTCCTTGGTCTATTGGAGAAGCATCTCAGGCTTCGGTACACTTTTGTTCTCTATATTATAGATTTTTAGTGTTTTCAATGTATATATTAGTACATCGTATTAATTGTACATTTAATCTACAATAACCCCCTTCACGGTTTGGCTTGGAGCCTTTGAGTTTGTGTATGAGAAAACTCCTAAGACTGACAAGGAGAAGAGAGCGAAGACATTAGATCTGAGATCAGTCGATGAGGTATTCTACATTTCAATTGCAAAGAAATTATAGTTAAATGCATAGTTATGTTGATAATTGTGAACTATTTTCTACAAAAGGATTCTAACTTGGCTTTTGAATTGTGGTTTTGCAGTCATCTACAGAGCCACATAATACATCGAAGAGGAATTATAGTTAAATGCATAGTTGTGTTGATAATTGTGAACTATTTTCTACAAAAGGATTCTAACTTGTCTTTTGAATTGTGGTTTCGCAGTCATCTACAAAGCCACATAATACATCAAAGAGGCTCGATTTTGATGATCCACCACAAGTATAGGATCATATAGTGTTAGTTGTGGTCATTGAATGACCAATACATGTAGATATATTCTATATTTTTATTGTATATTGATTTGGACATGGCATATGCCACATTTTTGTAATACTTGTATTGACTTGGCATACATGCCTTTTTTGATATATATAAATGTTGATATTTGATCCAATAAATGTGTATTGAGTTCCTTATTGTGTATTCGTTGTATTTGGTGGCTACCCTTTTATAAAGTTAAATGATTATTTGCCTATGTAATCAACAATATGAATATAAATAACAAAAATCTATGATATAAAACATTTCAATCGTGGAATATGATTTGATAAACTTTCTAAAATGTTGAATTAACCCTACAAAACTCCTTGTATTGAGTTCATTATTGTGTATTCATTGTATTTGGTGGCTGTCCTTTTATAAAATTAAATGAATATTTGCCTATGTAATCAAGAATATAAATATAAATAACAAAAATATATGATATAAAACATTGTAATCGTGGAATATGATTTGATAAACTTTCTAATTTATTGAATTAACCCTACAAAACTCTTTGTTTCAATGAATATGAAATTCAATGGTAATGGTCATATTTGATCCATGGTAATGATCAGTGGATTCTTTTGATTCCTTTCATTTATATTTATCAATGTGTGTGGTGCGACAGCACCCTCATGCTCGCAATGGTCAAATTTTGGTTCTCATCTTGTTTTACCATTGTTTTATCTAAATAAGGTAATTTGGGACCATTAATGATCATTTTAAGACATTTGTGAAAGTTTGGGGTCATTTGGATAAAAGATGTAAAAGTTGCTCAATTGTTGTCAAAGTTTCTTAGTTGTTCTCAAAGTTGTCAAAGTTTGGGCTCATTTGGATAAAAGATGTAAAAGTTTCTCACTTGTTGTCAAAGTTGTCAGAGTTGTCAAAGTTGTCAAAGTTGCAAGATAGGCTAGAATTGATTTTGTTCATCGTGTGCACAAACCAACATCATGAGCATGTTCAGGTGGGTAGGTTTATGCTAGGTATGCTCTTATCATGACTCCCAAAGCACCAAAACGTCGAGAGCCATACCCTACTGGTGCGATCTCTCAAGTGCCCTGAGTCCAAAAAATTATCAAACTTTGATGGACTAATTCTCACAATCCAGGATGCATATGATCAATCTGTTTGAACCTATAGGGTCATGTGAGGCTCCTCTACAATGACCTATCTCAGTTTCTGATGACTCGGAGCCATTTTCAAATGGTAGCATTTTTTCACCTACTGCAAAAATCGTCAATGGCCTGCACTGCAAAGTTGTAAGATAGGCTAGATTTGATCTCGTTCATCGTGGGCACAAACAAACATCATGAGAATGTCTGGGTAGGAAGGTTTACGCTAGCCATGCTCCTGTCGTGCCTCCCAAAGTGTCAGAACGTCGAGGGCCATACCCTACTGACACGATCTCTCAAGTGCCCTGAGTCCAAAAAATTATCAAACTTTGATAGACTATTTATCCCAATTCAGGATGCATATGATCAATCCATTTGAACCTACAAGGTCACGGGAGGCTCCTCTACAATGACCTATCTCAGTTTCTGACGACTTGGAGCCACTTTCAAATGGTAGCATTTTTTCACCTGCTACAAAAATCGTCATTGGCATGCAGTGCAAAGTTGCAAGATAGACTAGAATTGATTCCATTCGTCGTGTGCACAAACCAACATCACTAGCGCATTCGAGTGGACAGGTTTACGCTAGGTGTGCTCCTGTTGTGCCTCCCAAAGCATTGGAACGTCGAGATCTATACCCTACCGGCTCGATGTAGAAGTTGCTTGACAGCTTTTTTGAGAATAATGACAATTTTTGCTCAAATTGTATCTAGACTCAATCTATGACTCCCATGACTCAAATAATTTTCCACAATTATACAAGAATCGAGAATACTCATGATTGACCTTATCAAGAATGGTCATGATGGACCTTATCACATCACATAAACTCAAAACATACTCACAAAACATAGTCACAAAAAATAGTCACAAAAAATAATCACAAAACATAGTCACAAAACATAGTCACAAAACATTGTCACATATTATTAAAAATTTTGCCTCTAAATATGGATAAATCAGCTCTTGGCTATTTAAATATACAAAAAAATGTGTTACAAATCATCTCATGGGCTTTTATACAAAATTTGGCATTTAAATATGCGTGATTTAGCTCATCACCATTTTAATATACAAAATTTGGCATCTTAATAGGTAGAAATCAGCTCATGGCCATTTAAATATACAAAATTATGCCCCAAAACATGTACAAATCAACTCATGGCCATTTAAATATACAAAATTATGCCCCTAAACATGTACAAATCAGCTCATGGGCATTTATATATACAAAAAATGAATATAGAACAATTCACCGACGATATATACAAAATTCTCAAAATCATTCTACTCTGAACCGTAGAATCAATCAAGTGAGCCTTCAGGATCGGCTCTAACCCGTATTGTGTCAAGTATTGCCTTGTGGTCAAATTCATGAAATTTCCATAAAATCTTGTTATGAGGTCTACCACGATACTTCATCAAATGAATATTTGTTGCAACAACAAGGTTAGAGAAATGAAGAATATGTTTGTGTGTTTCAAAGTCCTCGAACAACCAAACATTAGAATTCTTGATAGGGTATCTCCTAAGCCATGTTCCTATCATGAAAAAAGACCCTATTGGGTACTCAATACCCTCTTCATCAATGATTGTGGTTGTCAATTTTGTTTTAGGCTCAACACAGCAACACAAAAAGTAATCTGTTCCTTCGTCATTGTTCTCTTTTGCAACAATTGCATACACGACCTACATTTTATAAAGTGATAATTAATACCAAAAATAAAGTGTGATGTATAAAAAAATGAACCAAAAAGAATACTTGCAAAAAAAATAACTCAAAAAATCACCTGAATCCACTAGGTCAGATACATGGTCAAAATCCATTGATGTCTCTATCTAGCTCAATTGTAGTGCTTTGGGAATTTGATATGTATCAATGGAAACCAATGGTCTACAAGACCATGTGTCAACCCACTCTTGTGATTCACATTCTTCCCACAAAAATTACATGCATTAAGAGTAAAAACATACCATTTGTCTTGTATAAATTACTAGTGAACTTGCATTTGAACTCATAAATGAGTGCATGTCACTCGATTCTGCAACTGTACAACAATCTAGATAGTTTTCAATGTTAGATTCAATGATCATTTAAAAATATCTATGAACCATTGATGTACCTGGATTACCTAGACCCATCGTAGAGTTACACCATCGCACAATTGTTTTTGCATCTATCAACTCAACACCACCTTTGTAATTCAATTCTTCTCTAGCTAGGGCTCTTTTTACACATGCACCTACACCATCGTGCTCTCCCTTACCATCTCCAGCCTCAATGAAATTCCAAAAATGTTGTACACCACTTGTCATATGCATCCTTGTCAACCAATAAAACATCCTTGCATTCTTGAATTGTGTGGTGTAATTATCTGACCATATTAAGTGTCGGTTGTATTGTATGTTTCTTTCCTTTAAATTATCATAGAAAACTTTAAAGCATCCTTGTACAAACTCTGATGAATGAGTATGATCATCACTTATTTAGAAGTGATACTCTCTTACAACCTTTCTATCCTCCTCTATGCTATCATCTGCATGCATGAATGTTATGCGTGCAAAAATAGAAACTTGTGTAGAATGATAATACATAGATTGCAATTCATTTTGTGGTTGTAGCATATAATTTTCAATAAAATCAACGATAGAGACAATGGTTCTAAGAGAAAATGTGTCCTTAAATAACTTTAATTTCTCATCTAACCATCGAGCTCTATGTGTATGCATTATGTACTCATAAACTAGTTTCTCTTGAAACATTTTTATAAATTCAGTTATACATATATCATTTTTCACTAACTCACATCTCTTCAAATATTTTCCATCTTTAACTCCATATGTGATTGTCTTGTATTTTCCAAAAGAAACTATTGTCGTACCAATTTCATGTGTGCTCTCCAAATGTACACATCTTGGTAAACGTTGCAAACCACCACAAATAGCACAAGAACCTTCCAAACAAGGCATCTTATAATAAATGCAACCATCATGTCTATTACATAGCACACTTGAAATAAATTCTCTTGCCAACTTAGGAGGTGCTTGTATATCGCATTCTTGCAAAACATCGTTAGTATGCAAAGTAGAACAAATAAGACGAAAAATATCATAGTGCATGTAAAATTCAATATGCATCCTACAACAACACATGGTGCGTACATGATTAATCTTAATATAAAAAAGTTTTTTCATTTCAAAAAATATTTGACAAATTCTTATTTGAGGAAACTTATCAAGGAATCTTTCATAAAATTTTGTTTGAGTCATATCCAAATAGTGTTTGGCATGTGTCTTAGGATTTGTAGACCCAATTCGTCTTCTAACAAAATCTCTTTGGTTGGGAAAAACTCTTGTGTTGTCAGGCCAAAAATTTTCAATTAATGTTCTTAGTGCATCAACAACAACCTTGTCTTTGCATGGTAGTCTACCTGAGAATGCCCAAAAAGAATTATTGTTAGGTTCCTCTATTTTTCCCGCCTCTATAATGCTTTACTTAATGTTGTTCTACTAATGTTTAATGACTTACTTATTTTGCTTATCAAACGATCTTTTTTTATTTTCTTGCTCACTATGATTGATGTAATGACACGTCGAGTAACATTAGAATCTTTAGTACATGATTTTGAACCAATAGCTTGATATGCATCATATATATTGCTCACAATATTTCTTTTGATGTTACTTTTAGGATGATCTTAGGCCTAGAATTTTCATTGTCTCTCTAAAATTCAAATTTTTAATCATTTGAACAATTAGTTGACATCTTGCAGTTTGATTTAAGTTTTAAAAATAGTTTTGCCATATTCTTTTAACCATTATCCTACAAGTTCATTCATTCATTTTATTGAGCATTGGATTCAATATATTTTCATCAATGTCAATTAGATACTTGGGTTTCCTACAAATGATTCTAGGAGGTGTTAACATCGGTGCATTGTGTGCATTCAATTCATCAAATAGAGCAGGTGTATGTCCATCATTTAATTGATTATTCAATGTGGTCTCTTCTTCAAATGCATTAGGTTCATATGGTAAATCAAATGTCTCTTCTTCAATTGTATTAGGTGCATTATGTTCATTTGGTAAATTGAATTGAGATGTTGAGGATGACATACCTTCTTGTCCCATTGTTCTTATGTCACATAATTTCTTCATACACTGCCTTTGTCTTTCCTTTTTAGCCTCTCATTGTTCCATTGTTCTTCGCTTGTTCTTTCCCATGGTTGATATCAGTTGTCCCAAATAGAATCATATTGCATATATATGTAAATAAAAGTTCATAAACAATCAAATAACCATAAATTTGAGAATTATCATTATCTTTTTTGAATCAAAACTATTAAACAATCACAATAACATTGACAAAACTAATAAGAACAACAATTCAATCATTTGAAATCATGCAAAAAAAAATCACTTACTTCTATGTATAAAACAGTCACAGAAGCGCAGACACAGTTGCAATGAGGCCTTCAATGACCTCAAAAAATTCTTTTGAGGCAATTGAGGCAGTTGGGAAACTAAAAGTATATGTCCCAATACTGTGTATGCAGTCTTTTTAGTAACCTCGTACACGCTATTAGGGCCATTTTTTTTTGCAGACCAATGTTAATATTTTTGGTACCCTGTACATACTATTAGGCCTTAAAAATGTTTAGTAGACCAGTGAACTAATAGTCCTAGTACCTTGTATGCGCTTTTTGTAGTAAAGAAAATGTGAAGGAAAAGGGAGGGAGGGAGGGAGAGGGAGAGGGGTAGGGAGAGGGAGAGGGGAAGCGAGCAGGAGGGAGAGGGGGAGAGGGAGAGAGAGAGGGAGGGAGGGTGAGGGGGGAGAGGGAGAGAGAGGAAGAGGGAGGTAGAGAGAGAATGGAAAAGGGAAAGAGAGGGTGGAAAATGGAGGGAGGGAGAGGGGGAGAAAGGGGGAGAGGGAGAGCAAGGGAGAGGGGGAGAGAGAGAGAGGAGGAGAGAGAGAGAGGGAGAAGGGGGAGAGGGAGAGAGGGAGATAGAGAGAGAGAGAGAGAGAGAGGGAGAGGGAGAGAGGGAGAGAGAGAGGGAGAGAGAGAGGGAGGGAGAGCGAGGGATAGGGGGGAGAGGGAGAGATGGAGATAGAGAGAGGGAGATGTTGGCATTTTTGATGATGTGATTGTCATTGATGGACACACACTTGTTTTGTGATCACTTTCTTTATGTATGAGTTATGCTCAACCGATAATTGTTCCAACCGGTATTATGTATTATAGTCTTTAGACTATTGGTGTTTTGTAGAAGGTATTTACCGGTCACAAACTGACTGAAGACCCAAAGCAGTATGAAGACCTCAAGTGGTTCGAGGAACTCAAAGCTGTATGAAGGAACAAAGCGGTAGTTAACACTTTTCTAGTCTTCATTTTGACAACCAGTAATCGGTAAAATGTATGAACCGGTATTACTCTGTGATGAGTTACCAACAGGTATTTTTGTGATGAGTTATCATCCACCGAAACTTTGGCGGTGATTTTGTGTCGTGTTACCAAATGTGTCTAGATGCACTGAACCTAGGAACTTGTAATGTAATCCTATTGGACCGACATGAAATCGGACTCCTTTATAAGGACATCATGTCTAGTGTTTTAGGCGAAGATGAGGGTTTTGTATGTGCGATCATAGAAGACAAGATTAGGTCTGTGTGAAGAAACAAAGTGTGGATATTTTGAAGATTAAAGTAATGCTAAATGTGCATTAACAATGAGATATCAAGGATCTAACCAAGCATACTGTGCTAGTATCTAGATCATCTACTTGTTGATTACTCATATCTTCGACAAGTCTGAAACCCTTAACCAAGTAGGCCTAGCAAAGCCTTTGTAAATCCTCTAACAAGGTGGTTCACAACTATGAATCTAAAATCCTCTCACAAGGTAGTCTTTAATAGGACTCATCTCCTAACAAAGATCTAGATTCCTAACAGGATCTATTCTGGTGAAGAACATTGTATGACCTTATCCGGTCTGACCTTAACCGGACTGGTTTCTATTCTGTAGATAGTTACTTGTGAGTTTCTGCTCATCGTGGTTTTTCCCATTTGGGTTTCCACGTCAAAATATCTTGTGTTATGGTGATTGTGCTCTTGTGGGTGAATGTTTTATTTTCTATTTGGTTTGCATTTGTTTTAACCGATTTATTAGTAAATCTGTTATACTAGTTAACTGCTAAACTGTTTAAGAGTTTGAGTTCAGTATTTTTTGGTATACTAATTCACCCCCCCTCTTAGTATTCACCAGGAGAGGGAGAGGGAGAGGGAGGGAGAGGGAGGGAGGGAGAGAGAGGGTGGAAAAGGGAGAGAGAGAAAGAGAGAGAGAGAGAGAGAGAGAGAGAGAGAGAGAGAGAGAGAGAGAGAGAGAGAGAGAGAGTGTATGGAAAGGGGAGGGAAGGAGAGGGGGAGAGAGAGGGTGGAAAAGGGAGGGAGGGAGAGAGAATGGAAAAGAGAGAGAGAGAGAGAGAGAGAGAGAGAGAGAGAGAGAGAGAGAGAGAGAGATTAAGTTTAATTATCATTAATAAAATATCTATACACACATATTTTAAAGAACTCTTATTTATTTGACATGACTGCAAAATGTGAATATTTATTTGACATGATTGCAAAAATGTGAGAATATTTATTTGAGACTATTAGCTAGACCGTCAGCTTGGAAACAACACAGTCGTGTGGCTCTTAGTATTCTAAGAATTGTAGGGGAACAAATTGGAAAGCAAAAATGTGCATTACCAAAGATTGCCCAAAGCCCAACAACAGGAGGAGTGTGGTTGAGGGATGATGCACAATGAGTTTTGTACACTGATTCAAATGCTAAGAATATCAAGGAAAGCATGGCCTCTGCTGCTCAAACTTTGGACCTTGGTATTATTAGTGTGTAGGGGAAAAAGCGAGACTAGGTTAATCATGCCCTAATCCTACCTTTTGACACACATTACGGAATACGAAAGAGCCTAGAGATATCGCACAATTGGCTACTTCTTTTTGTGAAAGAGAGAGCCACGAGATATCTATTAGGATTTCTATTCCCTTGTTGAAATTGTAAGATCAAGTAATGCAAGTTCAAACCCTAATCCCAAAATACAAGTATGAACTAATAACAAGATTGCAGAATTGAGATTAAACAATGAATAGCTGTAAATACAAGGATGAAATAAGAATGCAGATGTGTACCCAGAGTCAAAATCGGACTGAAAATGTTCGGGACGGGGGCGCGGGCGCCACTGTCCTGAAAACTGCACCGAAAACTGCTATTCTGCACTCTGGAACACTGTCGAAAAGCTGTCTGAAAGCTGTCTGTCCGGAGGACCGGGGCGCCCAGCACCTCTGTCCCAGGGACCAGGGCGCCCAGCGCCCCTATCCTGGCAGGACCAGGGCACCCAGCGCCCCTGTCCCGGTCTTCTGCTCTGCAATTTGATACAGAGTGCTGTCTCGACCTTCTCTCTCCGGATCTGTATCCCGCGGCGTCGTCCGAATCCCAAAACCTGCAATGATATCTGAAAAACGGTGTATGGGCAGCTATATAGGGTTTTGCCTTAGTCAAACCCCCGCTTCGGTGATTTCCACCTCCACGAATAGCCAAGTTGTTTTGTAAAATATATTGTGTGTGCAGACCTAGTGTGTGTGCAAGGTCCTAAAATGCAAGAAAGCAAACTAGAGCAACCTAGAAAGTAAACCCTAATTGCTTGTAAATGACAATGTAAATGCTCTAAATCAAGATGCAAAGTGATCTAAAGCATGAATAAATGATGTATTGAAGCTTATGTAAAGACATGAAAACAACATGAAATCATACCCAACCCTCAAGGGAGGAGTACAAGCCAATCTTCAGTCGGTAATCTCCTATTATTCTTCAATGTCTTCCAAGCCCTAAGTGGATGAATGAATTTGATAGATTCTTGATAGAAGGATGTTGAATGTTGTTGAAGTCTTCAAAGATCTGCTCTTTCGCTGCATATGAAGTTCCTGAAAACAAAAATCGGATCCCTTCAAATGAAGAAAGAGAGCTCTTATGTAGGAAACCCTAGATCGTAAATTCGTCTTTTGGCCGACCTAGAGATTGAATATCCCACCAATTTCTTGGGGTTGAGCTTTATTTTATGATTGGATCGTGCTCCCAAAATTTTGGGAAAAATGTCCGGGACCATGTGCACTCCGGGCGCCACGGTCCCGACAACTTTTCACCAAATTTTCAGGGCCGTCGGATATGATGATTTTAGAGAGAATCCTGAAGTTACAGGTGATTTCGAGATGTTTTGACCTTGAAACCAAGACCCCAAGTTCGAAATAGGACTTAATTAGGGTTTTTGATTAAGTGGTGTATTGGAGGAATAAAATGCGAAGGGCACGCTTTAGCGAAAGGGCCCAACTTTATGATGTAGAGGACGATGAAATAGGACCTTAGACCTAATTAATTTGATTAATTAAGTGCTTAAGGAGAAATGCAATGCAGAATGTAAAATGCACTAAGGCGGGTGCTAAACTAGGTGTGAAATTGTACCACCCTAGCAAGTGCGTACAATTTACGACGCTACATTTAGCCCCCACTTTAGCGGTCATATGAGTACTACGTGCATATGCAAGCTAAAGTACAGAAAAGTAAACATTATTTGAAAAAGGATATATCCATAAGTTGTCGGACGAAGCCCCCAGCGGTATCTGCAGTACACAGTTAGGAACCGCACCCTACGAAACACACGTTAGATCACAAAATCACCTAATGCTTACTAGGGAAAGTGATGAAATCTGTGAGTAGCTATATGCCCCCCCCTGTTTCGACTTGCTTATTAGGGAGGTGAAACAGGGTAGCATGTTTACTTGCGACAAATTGTGTAAGAGAGTATTGATGAGGGGTGTTCACTAAATAGGCTTCATCAGAGCACTTTTTAGAACATCCCGAGAGTAAAAGAAGGAAAATACGATTCCAATGCAACAAACGGATCGAAAATCGCATCTCCCAAACTCAAGTTATGATAAAATGAATGATAGAGGAAAGTTAGGGTTTCAAAAGTGAAGATAAACAAATGAGAGTATATACTTTGAAAGTGACACTTACATTTGTCACTTTGTTGATTTCAGAATACTATTCAGTGCAGCGGAGCCCACATAGCCATCATCATGCCTTCATGACGACCAGAGCGTCCCATGAGAATCGAGATCCTGTGCCAGGCCGTGATCGACGACGAGCCACTGGACGAGGTGAGTTGACTGAACGTTTGACTTTTGATTTTTTCGCACTTTGACTTTTTGTGATCGTATGCGGGCCTTGAAGGCTGACCGGGGCCCACCCAGGGCACCATGGTCCCTGTGGGGCGCCCTGGTCCCCCCAGGGCGCCATGGTCCCTGACAGGGCCGCCATGGTCCCTTCAGGGCGCCATGGTCCCCTCACGGCACCATGGTCCCTGACAGGGCGCCATGGTCCCTGACAAGGCGCCATGGTCCCCAATCAGGGCTTGGTGAGGGGTTTCAGGACTAGCACACAATGTTCGACAGTTTGCATTAGCGATTTTGATGATCGAGTACTGATTACGGTTATGTTTTTGTGTTGTAGGGTCTCCCGTACATGAGAGAGCATACAGCGGGACATATTCTTCGCAGTTTGCGAGATCAGATTCCACAGCTGACTCAGGCAGAGAGAGACACACTATCGATTGTGGGATTGTGGTATGTGATCCTCATGCCAGCCATTCGGTTCCATCCTGCGATGCTGATGGCATTGATGGAGCGATGGGATCCTGACACATGCACTTTTCACCTTCAAGTAGGAGAGTTGACAATCACACTCGAGGATGTGTACCGTATACTTCATCTTCCTATCAGAGGAGCGACTGTTACATACGCGACTGATCGGTCAGCAGAGGATCATCAGAGAGAGCAGGTGTATTGCATAGGGAGAGTCATGCCGAGCGAGACGAGAGGTCGCATCATGGTCAGCTGGATCTTACATCCTACAGGGGAGGTACCCCTTCTGAGATGCCTTATGATAGCCATCATAGCACTAGCCGTCTGCCCTAATGGGCAAGGGACGCACATGCATGGGGGTCTCACATGGTGTATCACAGCGATGGAGAGACACAGGAGAGTGTATGCTTGGGGTCGGAGTATGCTTGCACATCTCTATCACAACCTTGAGGAGTATGTATTCGGACAGGGGTTCAGTTTGATGACATGCACACTTCTGTAGGTATGGATTTTAGAGCACTTCACATGCACCAGGCCCGTCGGCTTTCCACTGAGTACAGCGAGCGAGCGACCTAGGGTGTTCGCTTATCCACTTACCAGCGAGTGGAGATTTGGAGATTTGTTATATTGGAGAGTGATTTTTGACAGATTGACAGCCAAGGTGACAGTGTGGAGACCTTACCTACGGATGCACAGATGGGATGGTATGGAGAGACAGTTAGCATGCCTACAGAGGAACCGCCTACTATGGGGACGATATGCACACATCATAGTCCCTTTCTACTTCGACCGAGTATGGAGGCAGTTCGGGCTAGAGCAGTGTGTTCCAGCCGATGTGCCCATCTATACTCGACACTCACAGGTCCTTCCCAGACCTAGAGCAGTAGCGAGACCAACGGTAGATGACATTGAGACTACAGACTTAGAGGGATCTAATCAGGATGTAGTCACTGACTACTCTGCAGAGCCTGGAGCACAACGCAGGTACGTCTCATGGTTTATGAGATCATATCCAGGTCCTAACTTTCCACCAGATCATCCGACAGGCTATCCATGCCCATGGAGACATGGAGACCAAGATGAGGACCAGGGATCCAGGTTAGAGGAGCCAGAAGAGGGAGAGGGTCATGAGGAGGCGGGAGAACCTGATCCACCTACAGGCGATCAACCCAGTGCCGAGGAGGAGGAGGAGGATACAGATAGAGAGGAGGACGAGGAGGATGCAGGTGAGGATGCGGATGAGGACGAGGATGAGGATGATGAGGAGGATGACGACGAGGAGGATAGAGATGATGAGGAGGAGTCGGATGCAGCTCCCCACCATTCAAAAGACGATACCATAGCTCTGGATCTACCTCTTATTCCCCAACAGGGGGAACATGAGGCAATACGGAGACCTGTTCCTAGTACCATCCAGCCTACACCCATCGTGCATAGATTATTCGAGTGAGGGGAGCCTAGTGGTGCCCAGGCACAGATGCTACCATACCATGATCCCTACTGGCGTGAGGGAGATCCAAGTATAGTAGTTTTATATTGATTGATTAATGTTTTGATGATATAGAATGGTACTAACAAAAAATCTGTTCGACTGCCACAGCTAATGTACAGGAATGGCATTCCTTGATTCAACAGGCAATGACAGACATTTTCATGATAGCACAGATCCCCAGTTCCTCACAGATTGCCTATAGGCCTTAGGGGAATGCGGGTCGGCATGAGGATTTGTTTTCCCCATTCTGAGTACAGGTAGATATATGGAGGGAGAGAGAGAGAGTCCTATCAGAGGACCTTCAGCAGGCGCGGCAGAGAGAGAGAGTCCTATCAGAGGACCTCCAACAGGCACGGCGAGATCTAGCAGCGGCTCAGGCCAAGGCTACCACCTATCGCGCGATCCTTATGGATAGGGATCGTAGGAGTTCCTCTCAGAGTCACTCACGGTCTGTATCGCGCTACACACCCATGGGTCCACCTTCATGGCCAGATCAGGAGGGAGCGTCCAGTCGACACTCTCCAGCCACTAGCCCTAGGGATAGGAGATGATTTTATGATGTAAAAGAGAGGTCACATTTTGGATATACAGTGACCTATATTTGTATACGATCCACACATATATATATATATATATGTATATATACATGCTTCTCTTTTGTCTCAAATGTGTTATCTTTGATGCTTAAAACAATGTATATTTTGTTTTGATTAAATCTAATACATTTGGTAAATGTACATGTATGTTTAGAATTTAATTTCCATGTGATTGATTTCTCAATGCTCCATGATTAAATTGATACATGTGTGACTTAATTAAATATTTAATCAAGTACTACATTGATGATAATGAAGACATATGCATTAAGTCTAAGAATCATATAACTAATGTGATTTAATTCTGAACTTAAACACAACATGATACGATTCTACTTAACACATAAAGACACTGTATACTATGCTAGCATAATGGAATGTAAATCTTTCACAATTTACATAAATGAATTCAAGACAAACCATAAAGTAAGAAGACACGCTTTGTCAGGAATGAAGCAATATAGATTAAACAACATAACATTTAATTCTATTTTGCTTTAATTAAGAGACACTAACATATTATCCAATGTTTGAAGAATTGAAAAGATAGATGAAGAATGAAGAATTAAGCATAATATCTACGCAAGTGCATAGCATTGATAGGTTCTTTAAGAGGCATACCGTCTACATCCGCTATCTTGTAAGCACCTGATCCATAATCCTCAATAACGATATATGGTCCAAGCCAATTAGGACTAAATTTTCCCTTTTCTGCAGGTAAGGCATTCACATTGCGCTGATTCTCATAAAGGACTAAGTCACCTACTGAGAAGGAACGTTGAATGACCTTATCATTATAGCTTCGTTGTAGAGTTTTGTGATACGCTTGAATATGCTCAAGAGCGTTTATGTGCTGTTCATCAAGCATCTCAAGCTGTTGAAGTCGTTGTTCTCTATAAGAGTCATCATCTACTATACCTTTGAGAGAAACCCTAAGTGATGGAATCTCTAATTCTAAGGGCATAATAGCGTCAGCACCATAAACAAGATTATAAGGAGTAGTTCCCATAGCAATTCGTACACTCATTTGGTAGGCCCAAAGAGCATAGATTAGCTGGTTACTCCAATCCTTACCATGCTTATTCACGGTTTTGCGAAGAATTTGTTCAATTATCTTATTGGATGATTCGGCTTGACCATTTGACTGAGGATAGTATGGTGTAGAAAATCGATGTTTGATATGATACTTCTTGAGGAATTTCTTCACGTCCTTGTTCTTAAATGATGTCCCATTATCTGAGATTATAGTGGAAGGTATCCCGAATCGAGAAATAATGTTTTCTAGAAGAAATTGACAAATCACTTCAGCAGTAGTAGAGCGAAGGGGAATAGCTTCTACCCACTTCGTAAAGTAATCTGTTGCGGTTATAATGAAGGTGTGTCCTTGAGATGAAGGAGGAGAGATTTTTCCGATAAGATCCAAACCCCATGCGGAGAAAGGCCAAGAAGCTACTTGAGAACGAAGTTCTTGGGTAGGAGCATGAATTAGATTATTGTGTTGTTGACATTGATGACATTTTTTAACAAATGAAAAGGAATCCTTCAGCATAGTTTGCCAATAGTATCCCATACGAAGCAATCTATGAACCAAGGATTTGCCCCCAAAATGCCCCCCATAGGCACCTGAATGTGCCTCTTCAAGAGCAACAGGGATTTCCAACTTGTTAAGACAACAAAGGAGAAGACCATCATAACCCCTTCGGTAAAGGACATTAGAAAGAATGATATACCTAGCAGACAGCTTGTGGATTCTAGCCCTAGCGTTCCTATTAGCGGAATCAGGAAAGGTACCATCGGTCAAATATCTTACGATATGCGAGTACCATTCATCTGAGTCTATAAAATCACAACATGTTACCAAGCTAGAATCGTCTACAATAGCTAGAGAAATGAGGTTGTGAATAACGAATTTAAGATCAACCACAGGGTCCTCTAAAGATACCAGAGATGCCACACATGCCATTGCATCCACATGTCAATTATCTTTTCGAGGAACGGGTTCCATAGTATAAGAATCAAAATTTTGTAATAAAGAGATAGCAAGGTCTTTATATTGTGATAATTTGTCTTGTTTTGCTTGATATATTCCTGTTACTTGTCTTATAATCAATTGCGAATCTCCATAGATATGTATGTGTTTTATATTCAGAGCTAAGGCTGCTTTTATTCCTGCTATAAGAGCCTCATACTCAGCAATGTTATTGGTACACAGGAAATTTAGACGATATGATAAAGGAATGGACTTCTTTGTAGGAGAAATTAGAACAACCCCTGCCCCCGATCCCGTACGACACTTAGAGCCATCAAAGTATAACTCCCAAGTTTCATCTTTCTCTATAGAAAGAATGAAGTCATCAGGAAAAGACTCAGGGTTAGGGAAGGAGAAAGGTGAAGGGGCCTCAACTAAGTGACTGGTCAACGCTTGTCCTTTAATTGCTCTTTGTGAAACAAATTTAAGGTCAAATTCAGTTAACATCATAACCCACTTAGCTAGACATCCTGATAAATCAGTTTTAGAGAAAAGATGCTTCAAAGGATCAAACTTTACCATGACATGGACTTCTGAATTTAAAAGATAATGTCTCAATTTCTGAGTCGCAAACACCAAGGCCAAGCATTGTCTTTCTATCGCAGAATATCGGGTCTCATAATCGAGTAAGGTACGACTTATGTAATAAACCAGACATTCCTTACCATCTTTATCATGTTGTGCCAACAATGCTGCGAGAGCATGAGAGGAAGCAGCTGTATACAGAAGGAAGGGTTTAGAAGGTTCAGCAGGTTGAAGAATAGGAGGACTAGCCAAATACACTTTTAAATCTTCAAATGCTTGCTGACAATCCTCATTCCATTGAAAAGTGATATCCTTTTTAAGAAGTTGAGTAAAAGGAAAGGTACGATCCACAAGCTGAGACACGAACCTACGAATAGCTTGAATCTTTCCTTGTAAGCTTTTAAGTTGAGACACATTTCTAGGAGGTGGCATGTTGACAATAGCATCTATTTTCTTAGTATCCACCTCAATCCCACGATGCGAAACTATGAACCCTAATAGTTTTCCACTATCCACACCAAAAACACATTTTTGGGGATTCAAGCGCATGTGATATTTATGAATTCTTTCAAAGATTTGATGAAGGATTTTAACATGATCCATGCGAAGAAAGGATTTGGCCAAAATATCATCAACATAATCCTCTAAAATCTTATGCATATAATCATGAAAGATAAGGGTCATCGCTCGTTGATAAGTTGCATCGGCGTTTTTAAGTCCAAAAGGCATCATTATCCAACAAAACATACCCCAAGGAGTGGTGAAAGCAGTTTTGAATTGATCTTGAGGGTTAATAAAAATTTGATTGTATCTCGAAAAACCATCCATGAAGGATAGCAAGGCATGTCCTGCCGTAGAATCAACTATCATGTCAATGTTTGGAAGAGGGAAATCATCTTTCAAGGAAGCTTTATTCAAATCTTGAAAGTCAGTACACATCCTTATTTTGTTATCTGGTTTAGCCACAATGACAATATTTGAAATCCATGGGGAATAGTCAATAGGGCGGATAAATCCAGCCTCCAATAATTTTTCAATCTCAGCCTTAACAAGCAGAGCCACCTTAGGATTCATTTTTCGAATCTTTTGTTTCACGGGCTTAGCATCAGGAGCTAAGACAATATTATGAGTAACAATCTTAGGATCTATACCAGGCATGTTAGAATATGTCCAAGCAAAGATCTCAGGGAATTCATGCAATAGTTCTTCATATTGTTTCTGTTCCTCTTCATCCAAACATTTTCCAATTTTAATAACTTTCTCTTTATTGCAAAGGTCTATCTTAACATCAGTGGTATCACTTGTGAGAAGATTACTTTGTTGAGGAGTGTCCTTTAATTGAGGGAATTCTTTCACAATCTCGTCATTATCAATCTCTTTTCCAAAATAGGCTTCAGTGTTCAAACAATAAGGGAGTCCCCTATTGTGATGATAACGAGGAAGAGTGTCATAGGCTCCCAAGAACTTAGCTAAAGCATCGTCGGTAGGGAAGATATCCAAAGCATAGTCACCCGAAGGATCCCCATCAATATACTCAGGGTGTTGCATTGATAGAGATGTAGAAATAGCATTAACACTAATGCATGGTCTTTTAGAAGCTTTAGTACGTTTGCAGGGATTATAGCCAAGTCCAAAGGCATAATTGTGAAAATTAGTCTCTAGAGGAACTCTTATCCCTTGTTCATGAGCACCACAACCTTTTCCATGATACCCATGCTTAGCAAAAATGCGAAAACCATGACCATAATGATCAGCCATTTCAGGAAGAGAAGGTGGTTTTTCATAAGACAAAGAATCAAACTCTTCATAATTAGAGATGTGAGGAGAAGAAGTTTGAGAGGCGGCCACAAAATTATTACTCATAGATTCAGGTAAGGTTGATTGATTTTTAGCTTCCTCTTTCTTTTCAACTTTATGATTTTCAGCTTCTTCCTTCTTTTCAACTTTAATTTCTCTAGAAGGAACCTTATATTCACCTACAAAGGTAGGGTTAAAATCAAGAGATCCCCAATCATCCTCTGCGAGAACCTTCTCAGGATCAAAATCCTTTTTATGTGTAATTTCAAGTCGAGAAGGATCCTCTTCAGGAGCTCCAGACTCATCCAAAGAATTTTGATCATCGGAGAGCGAGGACTCAACGATAGGTTTCTTGTTTAAAGAGTCATCACTAGACGAGGATGGCTTAGAAGAATCTCCTTTAGAATTAGATGTTTGTAGACAAGCTTGAAAATTAGTATCACCTATCAAAGTATATGTCTTATTGTTATAAACGAATTTAACTTGTCTATGCAATGTAGAGGGGACAACTTGCATGCTGTGAATCCAAGGCCTCCCTAATAACAAGTTATATGTTAAATTTCCTGGCATAACATGGATAAGAGTAGGCAAAGTAACAGGTCCTACTGTGAGAGGTAAGGTGATGATACCTAATGAAGTCTTAGCCACATTGTCAAAGCCACGAATGGGATGAGAGTCAGGCTCAATAAGAGACGTATCCACATTCATCTTATGCAATAGATTAATGCTACACACATTAAGGCTAGAGCCATTATCTACTAGTGTTCGTCTTATAGCAGTGTCTTTCATGATAACCACAATCATCAAGGGATCATATTGTTGTTGAATTTCACTAGTAGGCAACTCATCTTGGGTAAACACAATTTGAGCTTTAGGATTCATCACAGAGTTAACCAAAGATGCTATATTACTAGATGTATTCGGTGGAGGAACATTCAAATCTTTCAAGGCATCTTGTAACATTCCATGATGAGCGGAAGAAGTTTGAATCAAATCCCAAAGGGATATCTTAGCAGGGGTAGCTTTAAGTTGTTCTATGAGATCATATTCCTTACCCATAACTTGCGAAATACGGGGAGCTTGAGGAAGAATTGGTTGAGGATTAGGAAGAGAGACTAGAATAACAGGAGGAGGATTAGGTTGCCTATTATTTCTGGTGTGATAAGTATGGGCAACCGCATGATAACTCTCTCTAGTTATTTGTTTAGCATAACTGTAAGGACACATAGGTTTTCTTCCTTGCATGGTGATGATTGGTTTATTCGGGGTACGAAAGGAATCATGATCATACCTTCCTTGGACAGTAAGGAGAGGTGATTTAGGAACTTGAAAGGTGGGAGAAGGAGAAGGACCTTGGACTTCAAAGAGAGGCTTATTATGTTCATTCAAGTTTATCATGTTAACCAATTTAGAGGTCTTGTTCTTGTTTAAAGATTTCGATAAAGCCACAAAGTCATCAAGAGCATCATCCAACAAAGCATGATCATATCGGTTAAAAGATTTGTCTTTTGATTCAAAAGGAGACATCTCCTCATAGAGGGGATTATTGAAAACAACCATGTTACTAGATTTAGGGGAAGAGTTGATAGGAATGTATCCTTGAGAGGAATCATTCGACTTATCTTTCTCATCACACCTAAATGGCATAGTAACAAGGTTTATGAGTTTTTGGTAAAATGAAGGTTTGGCATCCTTAGGGTTTAAAAACTCATCTAAAGCTTCATCTAATTCATCTTGGCTATACTCATAATAATCATCAAAAGCATGAACATTTTGCAAATAAAAATCTGACATTTTGAAAAGATTGCATAAAATTTAAACACACAATGCAAAGAAACACACTTTTTTTTTTCTTTTTCTTTTTAATGAAAATGAAATGAAAACACACTAAATCTAGATCTAGATCTAACAAATGTAATGCAAGAGGAAGCAATGATAGATTCACGTCGGGTTCACCAAAATGTGTAGGGGAAAAAGCGAGACTAGGTGAATCATGCCCTAATCCTACCTTTTGACACACATTACGGAATACGAAAGAGCTTAGAGATATCGCACAATTGGCTACTTCTTTTTGTGAAAGAGAGAGCCACGGGATATCTATTAGGATTTCTATTCCCTTGTTGAAATTGTAAGATCAAGTAATGCAAGTTCAAACCCTAATCCCAAAATACAAGTATGAACTAATAACAAGATTGCAGAATTGAGATTAAACAATGAACAGCTGTAAATACAAGGATGAAATAAGAATGCAGATGTGTACCCGGAGTCAAAATCGGACTGAAAATGTTCGGGACGGGGGCGCGGGCGCCACTGTCCTGAAAACTGCACCGGAAACTGCTGTTCAGCACTCTGGAACACTGTCGGAAAGCTGTCTGAAAGCTGTCTGTTCGGAGGACCAGGGCGCCCAGCGCCTCTGTCCCAGGGACTAGGGTGCCCAGCGCCCCTGTCCTGGCAGGACCAGGGCGTCCAGTGCCCCTGTCCCAGTCTTCTGCTCTGCAATTTGATACAGAGTGCTATCTCGACCTTCTCTCTCTGGATCTGTATCCCGCGGCGTCGTCCGAATCCCGAAACCTGCAATGATATCTGAAAAAGGGTGTATGGGTGGCTATATAGGGTTTTGCCTTAGTCAAACCCCCACTTCGGTGATTTCCACCTCCACGAATAGCCAAGTTGTTTTGTAAAATGTATTGTGTGTGCAGACCTAGTGTGTGTGCAAGGTCCTAAAATGCAAGAAAGCAAACTAGAGCAACCTAGAAAGTAAACCCTAATTGCTTGTAAATGACAATGTAAATGCTCTAAATCAAGATGCAAAGTGATCTAAAGCATGAATAAATGATGTATTGAAGCTTATGTAAAGACATGAAAACAACATGAAATCATACCCAACCCTCAAGGGAGGAGTACAAGCCAATCTTCAGTCGGTAATCTCCTATTGTTCTTCAATGTCTTCCAAGCCCTAAGTGGATGAATGAATTTGATAGATGCTTGATAGAAGGATGTTGAATGTTGTTGAAGTCTTCAAAGATCTTCTCTTTCGCTGCATATGAAGTTCCTGAAAACAAAAATCGGATCCCTTCAAATGAAGAAAGAGAGCTCTTATGTAGGAAACCCTAGATCGTAAATTCGTCTTTTGGCTGACCTAGAGATTGAATATCCCACCAATTTCTTGGGGTTAAGCTTTATTTTATGATTGGATCATGCTCCCAAAATTTCAGGAAAAATGTCCAGGACCATGTGCACTCCGGGCGCGACGGTCTTGACAACTTTTCACCAAATTTTCAGGGCCGTCGGATATGATGATTTTAGAGAGAATCTCGAAGTTACAGGTGATTTCAAGATGTTTTGACCTCGAAACCAAGACCCCAAGTTCGAAATAGGACTTAATTAGGGTTTTTGATTAAGTGGTGTATTGGAAGAATAAAATGCGAAGGGCACGCTTTAGCGAAAGGGCCCAACTTTATGATGTAGAGGACGATGAAATAGGACCTTAGACCTAATTAATTTGATTAATTAAGTGCTTAAGGAGAAATGCAATGCAGAATGTAAAATGCACTAAGGCGGGTGCTAAACTAGGTGTGAAATTGTACCACCCTAGCAAGTGCATACAATTTACGACGCTACAATTAGGTCTATTGTTCATCCAAATGGTGACCACTATATGGCAGACCTAATTGCAATACAACAATATAAAGTAAGGGAGATAAAGGGGGTAGGGGAAGGGAAAGAGTAGGGAGGGAGAGGGGGAGAGGGAGAGAGAGAGGGAGAGGGGGAGAAAGGGAGAGGGAGGGAGAGGGAGGGAGGGAGAGAATCGAAAGAGAGAGAGAGAGAGAGAGAGAGAGAGAGAGAGAGAGAGAGAGAGAGAGAGAGAGAGAGAGAGAGAGAGATAAAAGGGGGCAAGGAGAGAGAAAGAGAAGGGAAGGAGAGAAGAAGAGAGAGAGGAATGGGGTATGGAGGAAGGGAGAGAGGGGGAGCATATTGATTTGTTATTCTTTTAAAAATTATTGGTATTGCTTTTTATATTGTAATAATGGTTCATCTTGACACCTTAGGATACCGTATGACCCCTTAGGATGTGATATGCTCCTAAAGGGTCATGTGGTGTTATGTGGGGTCATACAATGTCCTATGACCCCTTAGGACACCATATGACCCCTTAGGTGTTGTTATGGGTCATGTAATGTGTTCTTAGGGGTCATATTGTGTCCTACCACCATTTAAGACACTATATGACCCCTTAAGACATCATATGGTGTCGTTATGGGTCGTATGGTGTTCTAAGGGGTCATATGGTGTCCTATGACCCCTTATAACACCGTATGACCCCTTAGGACACCATATGACCCCTTAGGTGTTGAATATTGTAAGTAGTATTGACACTACTTTTTATATTGTAATAATGGCTCATCTTGCCACCTCAAGACATCGTATGACCCCTTAGGACATCATATGCTCCTAAAGGGTTATGTTGTGTTATGTGGGATCCGAAGGAAGAGAGAGAGAGAGAGAGAGAGAGAGAGAGAGAGAGAGAGAGAGAGAGAGATGGGGGGAGAGGAAGACATGTTACATGATGTCATTAGGGGTCACGTGGGGTCCTATTGAGCCACACATATGTTACAACACCATATGACCCCTTAAGACACCATTTGACCCCTTGAGATATCGTACATGGTGTTATGTGGGGTCCTGAGAGAGAGTGAGTGAGAGAGAGAGAGAGGAATACAATACAATACAATAAGATATCAAAAGACAATATATATCAATATACGTACATAAACATATACATATAATACACATAAAATATCAAAAGGCAATACACATACATGCACACATATGTGTGTGTATATATACATAATATATTATATATTATAATATAATATATAATTATATATATTATATACATATATATAATATATATAATATTATATATTATATATATATTATATATTATATATTATATATACACATTATATATACATATATGCATGAAATATCATATTTTACATATTATACATGTATACATATATGTATGCACACACCCACATTTTAAACACAGGCAAAAGCGCGTATGCATTATTTTAGCTTTAACACCATGTATGTGTTTTCTATTGTAAAGACACCCCATACGCGGTTTTGTTTTAAAAATACCTATATATATAATTATATATTATATACATATATATAATATATATTATATATTATATATATACACATTATATATACATATATACATGAAATGTCATATTTTACATATTATACATGTATACATATATGTATGCACACACCCACATTTTAAACACGGGCAAAAGCGCGTATGCATTGTTTTAGCTTTAACACCGTGTATGCATTGTCTATTGTAAAGACACCCCATACACGGTTTTGCTTTAAAACTACCTCGTACACGTTGTTTATAGTACAGGGAGCCCATACACGCTTTTGACTATTTAGGCTTGTGAATAGGCCTGGATGACAAAGTTGCGGGTTGGAAATTTGATTTCCTTCCATTTACCTCCTTTTTGATGTGTTTTGTTTTATCAACTTGGTTTCTCAACTTTGTCATCATCAGGTTTACACTTCATCAAGTGGGTGTTTCTAAAATTGCCACCATATTTTCAACCATCTTTTGAGCTTTCTAACCATATAATTTTTTAAAAATTTGAACAACAATAACATATTATTATTGAATTTCTTTTACTAGTGTCTCCATAGTTCTCAGAGACATACATGTACCATTTTTTTAATGTCTTTTAATCTACTTATCCAAATTTAAAACACTTTATATATTATTGTAGTGCACTTGATTGTTTACAATTTAAAAAACAAAATCGTGTTTTCGATTGTTTTGGTGCAAGTTATGCTTTGTGCATGAATAGGTACCTGATTTTCAGGATGTGCTCGATTGAAAAAATTATAAAAAAAAAATACTCAACAAAAAATTACAAAAAAATACACAACTTCTAGTGCTCACTCTTAACTATCTTTCTGCCAAAGGATTTGTCAAAATACTAAATCTAACTATGACTATTTTGATGCGCATGTCAGACAGTATGTTATGTTTTTCAGAAAAAAATGAGGGCCTATTTTTCATGCATGAAGGATTTGACACCCTTAATCTTATCCAATTTTGAAAAAATTTAGTAATTTGGAAACTAGATTTAGAGTAATACAATATTTGTTCTTTGAGTATCTTCATATCTTGAGTGGATGGCTCTCAAATTTCTCCTCCAAGTTCATATTTACTTGATTTCAGAAGAAAAAAAAGTGTCCACTTATACCCCCTTTTTGCACACCATCTTGGTGCACTTCCCCACATCAGTTTGGATTTCAAGGGAAAATATTAAAGTGGATAGAGACTTGCTTCTCCTCTCAAATGTTCTTTGTTTTGTTCAATGGATCCCCCTTATGATCACTTCTAGGTCTCTAGGTGGATCATGCAAGGGGACCCCTTCTACCCTTGATTTTTTATTCTCCTGGCTGATGTTTTGGGGAGCAATATTGAAGACAGGGTTCAAAGAAGCTTACTTAAAGAATTTAAGACATCCTCCTCTCTTGAGATAGTTTCTCATCAATAGTTCATCGATTGCAAGGACCTCCATATTATTAAATTAACATAATCCACATAACACACATAATTAATCATTAATTTAAGCAACTTGTTTAATATACAAAAGAATAGATACACAAAATTATATTTCAAGACAATGTCTAAGTACATAATCTCAAGATTAGCAAATATAAGGAACTATTTCCTTTACAAGCAACCATAAGGTTAGATGCAATAATACATAATTTACATAGATGATGGTACCCTTGGTAGGAGCTCATGACATCTACTTCCCACAAGCACAACACATGCAAAAACATTGTTAGAGCTCTTTACCACCCAACTACGAAGCAATTATACTTCCCCAAATTTCTTCATGTCATGAAAAACCATTGAACTTGCATGAGGATGCCTAGCAGCTAGAAAGTAGCAGGGTGATGGAATCTAGTGGAGCATAGTGTATCTACATTTTAAGATACTAATGTATCGACATGCTATGATATGGAAGAGAGTGTGAAACATGGTGATTCAAAAAGTAAGAATGTACTAAAAGATCAAGTAATAAGATTTGGCCAAAGCACTTTTAGAGTCGACTATCGACAAATTAGTTAAAGAAGAGATTTACTCTTCTATGGAAACTTACTCTTCTCTTAGCTCCATATTCGACACATCCAACAAACAATAATACACATTGAATACACAAAATACATCTATACATCCATGCATATGAGATCACATAGAAAATAAAAGTGCAGCAATCTATGTGTATCCACAAGTCCACAAAATAACTCATAAGCTTACAAAAGCACTTGTTTATTAATAATAATTCAATAATAAAATTCACACATAAAAAGCATATTGTTACATAAGAAACTAATTTCAAGGTTTTCCAATCTTACACAAAATGTATAGAAATCTTACAAACACACGAATAAGCATACTTTAGCTCATGAAGGTATACAAGTGCAATTGTCTATGCATTTTCACATGTCTATTAGAAATATTTGTAAATAACGCCAAACATGATAGTTTTAAGAGAATGTCCACATCTTCAAACCCAAGAAATACAAAGAACAAGTCATCAAGAGGTGATAAAGATAGCCCACATCTTATCCATTACAATCAAGATTGTAACTATAATATGCATTAAGGGGATTCCATGAAATAAAATATCTTTCTCTAGTTATGATTTGATTGCCATCTATTTCTTCTTCAAGCAATCCCTAATCAAGTATCTTAAGATGTTATTGAATACCAAGGTGACTACTAAGAAATTTATTGAAAAGTCAATCTTAACTAATATGCAATCAATAATCTCGAAAATGATACTTATTAAAAAAATATTCCAAAAACCTCTTGGCAATTAGTGTTATCACAAAAATAATGTCAAGCAAATAATAGGGTTAGTGCAGGATCATGGGGGGACAAACAGTGGCGATGTGAAAAAATAGCCTTTTCTACTCGCCTAAAAATGTGAAAATCCATGTTGACTTTTTGCTTGGCCTGGGTGTCAGTACACCTTGGCATGGTAAACACCTAGGCAAATCAGATATCCGATTTTTATAGGTAATTTTAAACTAAAAAATAAATTCTATATTATATAATACAGTATACATTATATAATATATAAGATATAATATATTATATAATATATAATAATATATTATATATAATATATTATACATTACATATTATATAATATATATATATATATATATTATATAATTATATTATATTATATATTATGTATTATATAATATATAATATAATATAATAATATATTATATATAATATATAATATATAATATAATATAATAATATATTATATATAATATATAATATATAATATAATATATTATTATATTATATTCTATTATATATTATATAATACATAATATTTAATATAATATTATATTATATAATATAATATTATATTATATAATATAATATATTGTTATTTTAAAATAATTTAACTCTAAAAATTAGATATCTGATTTCTCTGAGACAATAAAAGAGGATTGTGATAGCCCATGGGTTATTTTTTACCAACGGGCTGTGTGAATTCAAGCAAATCTGATATCTGGTTGGACCCGATATCCAATTTCGTGACCCAAATTTGCAAAAAAAGCCAATAAAAGGTAGGATTTTTATTGTTTTTCATCATTTTCATTCAATTTTTTGCCTTTTTTTTAATTTTTATTTGTTTTTTCATTCAAAATATGTTTTTTTTCATTTAAACTAGGTTTTTTTAAATCAAATACAAAATTGTTCAAATTTGTTAACTAAATTCAATTGTTTACATTCAATTAGGTAAAAAATGGGGGATAACAGTGAAAACATTGATCAACCACAACCGCAAGAACCAAACCCTCCTACACAAAACCCTCCTTTGCCAAACCCCCCCTCAATTTAGGATTTAATTGCACAAAATTTGAACCATTTGAGGGGGATTACAGATGTCTATTGTAGGATCCCTCGCCTAAACCCAATGTTTGATCCCCTCATGGCCATAATAAAGAGTATAGAAATCGTCACTGAGGAGCACAATGCTGCTCTTTTGTGGCAAGATTCTATGAGGGAAAAATATGCAGATGACTTGTCCTATAAGGAGATTAAGGATCTCGAGATATCCAAAGATGATATTGCCGCATTGTTTGTGAATCCCCGCACTGGTCAACCCGTAGACCCCCAAAAAACAAAACTTTCTATTAAATGGTGCACAAATGATGATATTGTGAAATTTTTTGGGGATTGTTGGTGGATGGTTTTCAATAAATCACCCAACAACAATCTTGATGTCCCCTTCTACTTCATCAAAATATTGTATGCTGAGTTTATTTTAGGAAAACATGTGAACTACTTTGACATCCAAACCTTCTAGGGTGTGGGTTTAGGTATGCCCCAAAATAGACCTGGGGCAGTCAGAGTAGTCTAGGGCCCATATGTCCCCCCTCCTCCCGTTGATCTCCCATCTCTAGTGAAACATCCATATATCATCTGTGAGGCGGCGTCACAGACCTTATTGGCTATTCACTCTTTGAGTAGCCTTTTGGTTTCTTAGGCTGGGGCAGTAGCTCAACCTTCTTTTGATGGTAATGGTGCATCTGGTGGCACTGACACGTCCTCTTCGGCTCCACACATTTGTGTGCTCCATAGTTGTGTTATGTGTGGGCACCTATGCTTGGGTCCAGTTGGACAGCTTGTTGATCCTCCTGCGCACACTGTAGGTTATGAGGTGCATGAGATGCATGATGCACTAGATGTTATGATAGCAACTAGAGGATACCCTGGAGAGTCCTTGCATGCTAGAGGCGAGGAGGCACCTTCATCATACGTTGATGATGTAGTGGTAAGATTTGCATTTTCATAGTTCATTAATATTTTAAATGAATATTTATAATCTAGATAATATTAAGTACTAATGTTTATTTACATGGTCTATTTAATAGTTGATGATAGAGGATGAGTTGACACAAATCTAGGAGGGCACCTTGACGACCATTTCATTTGGCCTTGATATCTTTAGGGTACATATATTATTGCATCTAGTCATTTGTATTTTATTGTACATACATGCTCATCATTTATATTGGCATTAATTAGATTATGTAGTAACTTGCATGTATATCATATTTTACTCTTGTAGGGCACAAGTAGCGTGAGTGCGGGGCTATGCGATTCGGGATCTGGTAGTGTAGCTGGAGACAAGGGAAAGGTAATTGAATGCAAACATGATTGAATGGATAGTTTAAATAACTTATAACTATTATACACATCTAGACATAGATTGATAGTTTCACATACTTGTGTATATGTACAGAAAATTCTTGGCTTCACATCTTTGTTGACTACACCCACTATACCTGAAGATGATGAAGAAGAAGAAGAAAAAGAAGAAGAAGAGATGCCTCGAGTACATGTGTTTATTTCATTTTGTGTTTAGTATATATAATTTGTTATTATCAGTGACAATTGTATGCTAACTTGTATCAATGTCATGTTTGTGAACATATGTAGGTTGTGTATGAAAATATTAAAAACATACCTCCTGTACCGAAGACATACATCAAGAGTCCTCCAAAGCTAAAGAGAAAATGTGGAGACAAAGTAAACAAGAATAGTTCAATTATAGTTCATTTTTATATTAACTTTTTGAATGTGAGTTATATAATATAACTAATCTTTATCGTGGTTTGTTTTTTCTTATGTAGGACCCTTAAGAGCAAAGCAGTGTGGTGAAGAGGATCGATTTTGATGATCCATCAGTAGCTTAGGATGTTATAGATAGTTTTGGGATGCTTACATGTCTAGTTGGCATGTATATTTTGTATATGGACATACATTCACATATATAGACATACATTTTGTTTGAGTTGGCGTTTATGTCATATTTGTGTATGGACATACACTTGTAATCATTTGACATTTTCATATATACAGAAGTTGATATTTGATCATATAAATTGTTGCTCATGTGTGCATGGTGTTATCATTTTAAACTTTAACCTTCAATCAAATAATTAACAATGGTTAATAATGGTTATTTAATGAACAATTCATTTCATTTCATCGCGAGTGTTGTTTGTATAATCTTTAGATTATATATAATTCATTTCATCTAAATTGTAAGTGTTAAATTTGGTTGCCTTTGGCAACTTCACCAAATTTAATGACCTCCTTGCTCATCAAGCCTCCACGAGGTCAAATTTGGAAGACAAGTGTTTTGATGGATTCTTAATGTAAATAAGGTGAAATATAATCATTTTTTTATGTAATAAGGTCATCTAGGCCAATATTTGTTATGTCTAGTCATAGGTTACTCATATTGGCAAAATTGCTCAAGATTGCTCAAAAGTTGTAAAAAGTTGTCAATGGGGGATTCATGTGTCAAAATGATTCATCTCGATTTTTCAAGATTCCCTACGGTTTTATTAGGGCAGAATTTTTTCAGTTGGCAAAAAAATCGTCAGTCTCATTCACTCAAATATTATCACGTGGTCAATTTCTCGTTTTGCTCATCGTGATCATGAATAGTCAGTTCTAACATGTCCAGTTAGGCATTCTTACCCTATGCATGCTCCTATTTTTCCCCCCCACTCGGTTGAATGCTCGGGGTCATACCCTACCAGCATCGTTCCTTGAGCGCCCTAAGTGCTAAAAATTGTCAAATTTTGACGGGTCCTAACTCAGAATCTGTGGCACCTGCAAATGATTTGTTTGAACCTACAGGGCCATGATAGGGGTCCCTACAAAATCCTATCTCATTTTTTCAAGATTCCCTACGGGTTTATTAGGGCAACATTTTTGCAGTTGGTGAAAAAATTGTTAGTCTCATTCAATCAAATGTTGTTGCGTGGCCAATTTCTCGTTTTGCTCGTCCTGATCATGAACCGTCAGTTTTGACGTGTCCAGTTAAACATTATTTCCCTATGCATGCTCCTATTTCCCCCCCCCCCCACTCAATCGAACGCTCAGGGTCATACCCTACTGACATCGTCCCTTGAGTTCCCTAAGTGCTAAAAATTAGCAAACTTGGATGGGCCCTAACTCAGAATCTGTGGAACATGTGAATGATCTGTTTGAATCTATGGGGCCACGAGAGGGGTCCCTACAAAATCCTATCTCGGGTTTTCAAGATTCCCTACGGTTTTATTAGGGCAACATTTTTTCAGTTGGTGAAAAAATTGTCAGTCTCATTCAATCAAATGTTGTCGCGTGGCCAATTTCTCATTTTGCTCGTCATGATCATGAACCGTCAGTTCCAACATGTCCCTATGCATGCTCCTATTTTTTCCCCCCCACTTGTTCAACCACTCAGGGTCATATCCTACTGGTGTCGTCCCTTGAGCACCCTAAGTGCTAAAAATTGTCAAACTTTGACGGGCCTTAACTCGGAATCTGTGGCACCTACAAATGATCCGTTTGAACCTACGGGGCCATGAGAGGGGTCCCTACAAAAGCCTATCTTATTTTTTAAAGGTACCCTATGGTTTTATTAAGGCGACATTTTTTCATTTGGTGAAACAATCGTCAGTCTCATTCAATCAAATGTTGTCGCATGACCAATTTCTCAATTTTCTCGTCGTGATCATGAACCGTCGGTTCTGACATGTCTAGTTAGGCATTCTTACCCTATGCATGCTCCTATTTTTCCCCCCCACTTGGTCAAACTCTCAAGGTCATACCCTACCGATGTCGTCCCTTGAGCGCCCTAAGTGCTAAAAATTGTCAAACTTTGACAAGCCTTAACTCAGAATTTGTGGCACCTGCGAATGATCCATTTGAACCTATGGGGCCATGAGAGTGGTCCATACAAAATCCTATCTTGGTTTTTCAACATTCCCTACGGTTTTATTAGGGCAACATTTTTCAGTTGGCAAAAAAATCGCTAGTCTCATTCAATCAAATGTTGTCGCATGGCCAATTTCTTGTTCTGCTCATTGTGATCATGAACCATCAGTTCTGACATGTCTTGTTAGGAATTCTTACCCTATGCATGCCCCTATTTTTCCCTCCCACTCGGTCGAACGCTCAGGATCATATCCTACCGGCGTTGTCCCTTTAGTGCCCTTTTTGCTAAAAATTATCAAACTTTGACAGGCCCTAACTTGGAATCCATGGCACCTATGAACACACTATTTGAACCTATGAGGCCATGAGAGGGGTCTTTACAAAATCCTATCTCATTTTTTCAATATTCCCTACGGTTTTATTAGGGCAACATTTTTTCAGTTGGCAAAAAAATTGTCAGTCTCATTCAATCAAATGTTGTCGCATGGCCAATTTCTCGTTCTTCTCATCGTGATCATGAACCATTGATTCTGACATGTCTATTTAGGCATTCTTACCCTATGCATGCTCCTATTTTTCCTCCCCACTCGATCGAACGCTCGGGGGTCATACCCTACCAACATCGTCCCTTGAGTGCCCTAAGTGCTAAAAATTGTCAAACTTTGACGGGCCCTAACTCGAAATCAATGGCACCTATGAATAATCTGTTTGAACCTGCAAGTCTAGGAGAGGGGTCCTTACAAAAGCCTATTTCGGTTTTCCAAGATTCCCTATGATTTTTTTAGGGTAACATTTTTTCAGTAGATGAAAAAATCGTTAGACTCATTCAATGAAAAAATATAGATAAACAAGCATTACACCATGGACACATAATGATCATCAATATTTCCATGTATTCTATACACATAATTACCATTACACTTGCATGTGACATCCACGAACGAATATGCAAACATCATTTTTCATCATTATCAATAAAACTATAGCAATTTACTCATGTACAGATACATTGTATATCATCAATATAACTAAACCAGTTTGCTCATGGACATCGTATATCATCATAACAAAGTTACATCAATTCACATCCATATACAAATACAATATCCCACTTCATCTACACTAGACATCCTCATGTCCTAAGAGAAAAGATTACGTAGAGCAATGCTTGCATATAAATGAAGACCAAAATAAGCAACCTTTTTATGCAGAATGAATGTGCTACAAGAAAAAAATTATAACACAATACAAATTATTTTGTCAAATTATAAATAGACCATTTGAAACATTTTTAAGACGTACAAGATTGTATAATTATGAAACTTACCAATTTCTCTACAAAGTTTACAAGCATAACTTTGAAGAAAGATGCATGTTGATTAAAGCCCTTCTCATTGCATTCTCTACATGGTTGAAGACGATGGTAGATATTGTCATTTCTAAATGGAAATACATTCACTTGACATAGTGTGTGAAAGTTTACAAAATTTAATCACATTGACAAAGTGAGGGACTTAGTGTTTACACACAAAATTTAATCTCATTAATGCACACAGAGCATACGGTGTTGTGTTTGGCTGTAAATTTTTGTAGTTCTTGAAAAGAAAAGTTAAAAAGTAGCTATATATTGATAACCCCAAGGAATATGTACCATCACCAAGAGTAAACTAGTCAACAATGAATGATCTAGCATGAACCTGTATTTTTAAGAATTGTTAGTCTAAACATAAAATGCATGCATGAACATAAAGGCTTTATGATAATCACTTCAACTGAAATGCATGATAATAAATGAAAAGATGGGATTATATAACATTAAAATATGTCCCTTCAAATTATATCGAGTGAACCCACTACGTTGATGCAAAAATCATAATGCGATAGTCTTGTATATCATCAAAAGACCTACACTAGCATAAAGGTTTTGCGATAATTATATCATCAAAAATTATCAAATAGTGTCGTCTATTATAAAAAATTGTAATGCTCATCAAATGCAGGATAATAAGCTGTGTTGAAAAATACATCTCTTCGAATTATATCTCTTGGCATTGTGTTTTCATTGATGTCAACTGATATGGGATGACTACCGGTATAAGACTTGTATATGCAACATTGTCATGGATGAGTACATGATGAGATATCTTTGATATCACCTTGTGTTGAAGAACATCGATAAGGTAAGGGAGAGAGTTTCATTCAAAGGAATGATCACTAAGGTCACCGGTACACAAGTTAGTGTCTGACTTATGTGGATGAAATGGCCAGTTTATCAGTATAGTGTATCATCGGTAAGGAAGAGTATGCCAATTGGTAAGTGAAGTGTTGAAAATGAACATGATGCGTGAATGTTGTTTGTGATGAAGAGGCAAAATGTTACCTAAATCACATCAACATCGGAGGAGAAGAATGAACAAGTCACCGGTATGTTGTGTCGATATAGAACAACAAGACTCCCATCGGATAAGTGATGCAGTCACCATGTGAAGAGATGATTGATAATGAATGTGCCCACACTGGATTACATGTGCCTATTTGAAGATATGCTGCACAAACAGGGAAACCACATGAGTGCATTGCAGGATACAGATGACAAGGAATCATTACCACTGATAAGTGAAACTTATCTCCTATTATACATAGTGTGCATCATAGTTCTATGAGATAAGGAAGAAGAGGTGAAGGCAAGTGTTTGAAGGCTCACACTGGATCTATCAGTGAATCAAAGGAATGCCTTAAGTGCATCAAATTGGGGATATGCACTGGACTGACATAGAAGGAATGTTATGCCACCAGAACAGAAACAAAAGAGTATAGAATTGATGAGTTTGTCAACTTGACAAACCGGCTGAGATGATATTCAATCTGATGATGAAGAAGGCAAAGTGGAGCAGCTGAAAATAGAGAATGAAACCAGCAAGAAGATGCCTTAGATGGAAACCGTTGAAGGTTGATGACATGGTGTCATTAGGATAGCTACCGGTAAGCATGAGAACTGGTAAGGAAGCAAAGAGGCTAAGAGATGTGCTTCTATCTGATGAGAATGAGCATGTTATGAATAGACATGTCTGGCAAACAGTTAGGGTATTCCACCGATAGTTCAACAAAGAGAAAACATTAAGGTTAATTGGTAAAGTGTGAGATACCAATAGGGTCAGTGAATAGGCAAAAAAGAAGAACCGGTTGAGTGTTTGGTCGGTGATCCTGTCTAAACCGACAGAAAAGTCCATGCTGGCAGTTGGTCGACAAAGGTGCCATGTGGACTCAAGGTGGTGGACTTGCATGCAGTGGTAGATGGAGTGTGCACCGATGAGGTTGTTGCAGAGTTGGTAGATATTAATGGTAGACCCCATAAATCATGGGATGTGTTGCAGAGGCGTTGCAAAGGTTTGTGGCTCGAGATTGAGGACATATTGATTGTGCAGGTCGGGTTGGCGAAGGAAACAACTAAGCCATTTATGGTGTTTGACCAAGGGATGAACTGACAGATTAAATGCAGAATGCCAAACATAGAAAGCGTGTTCTGGAAGGCACGAAACTAATGGTGATGTGCAAATAGTTGTTTGGGTGATCAGATCGGATAAGATCTGATTGGATTTGGTTTTCCTCGAGGTTGATGAGGAAAACCTAACTGCCTGTGATTTGATATAGTTTTTGCAAAGTGATTGAGTGCTAAATGAGAAAAGTTAGATCAGTAAGGGAAAAAATAGCAGAGGGATATAGAAACTAAATGAGTGAAGGTTAAACCAGTCAAGGGTTTAACAGAGGGTTTAATCAATAAGGTTAAAGCAACCGAATAGCAGCAAGAGTGCATCAAAGAAGATAACCTATAGGTGCTAGTATCGACAGGAAGACAACAAAGAGTGATGAAGTGAAGAGCAGTGCAGGAGAGATTCGACAAAGCAGATGTAGAGCAAGGTAACCGGTAGAGTGTAAACCAACAAAGCAACAACAGTGAGAGGTGAACCAGTGCAACAGAGATGGTGTCTCACCAGAGTGAAGTGTATGAAATGGTTACAAGATTCACTTGTAATAGTATGACTACTTTTGTATTTGATGTTATCATTGAGTTGTAGCTCGGTGCAGGGGTTGTAGCTCCTTTGGGATGGTGCCCATAAACTAGCAGGGGTTGAAGCCCCTAAATCTATTAGGGGTTGGTACCCTAAATTAGGGGTTGGTGCCTTAAAATTTGAAATAGATTTCATTGTAAGGCTGGATTGGAGTAGTAGACTCCAACAACATTGCTCACCGAGATTTTTCCCATCTTGGGTTTTCCTCGTACATACTGGTGTTGTGTGATGTCCCTTTGTGTTTGTGGTGGTCTCTCCTCTAACCAGTAAGTCTGCATTGAGTTAGATATGATGACTGGCATACTCACATAGGATAGTTAAAGGAAAAAGTTTGAGAACCACTGATTCACTCCCCCTCTCAGTGGTGCATTGTGTCTAACAATTGGTATCAGAGCCTAGGTACCCTATTTATCAAGCTTTCTCTCCCTTAGGTAGATCTTGTCTAGGACACAATGATTAAATGTGAGTCGGTCCCTACTCATGTGTTTAATGGATCAAACTATGCCATTTGGAGTTATAGAATGGAGGTCTACCATCCTTCCTAGGTTATGATGTCTAGATGGCAGTTGTTAATGGTCTCCCTAGGAATGTCAGTCCTCCCACCAGTTCTAAACAAGAAAGAAGATCCTTGTGCAATGATGAAGCCATGAAGGTTATTTTCAGTGGACTAATTGGTGATTTTCCCTCACAACTGGATAAGTGCAGATTGGCAAAGAGTCCATGGGATAGACTAAAGAAGCTCTATGGAAATGAACCTTGCACCACTGGATCAGTTTGTAGAAGTAAGAAGAACAATGTTGCAGCCACCTATACAAATGATAGAGGCAGATCAGATTGTTGCAGTATTAATGGTGATGAGGAGACTCATCTCTTCATGGCCCATGAGATAGATATTGAGTATCACAAATCAAAAGGGGATAAGGTAGATAGATCCCACCGGTATGATGTGTTTGGTAGTGATAATGAAGAAGATGAAGAAGAAGGAGATAA
Organism: Cryptomeria japonica; assembly: GCF_030272615.1. NCBI lineage: Eukaryota > Viridiplantae > Streptophyta > Pinopsida > Cupressales > Cupressaceae > Cryptomeria > Cryptomeria japonica. Next base: position 114,763,722 of record NC_081406.1, read on the forward strand.
GGAAGATAGATCTAGCCAGCAAGATCTATTTGATAGTGAAGGTGAAGAAGAGGATGAAGAAAAAATTGATCTTGAACGAGAGCTTGTAAATGCACTTGAAGAACTCAGAAGAGTAAGGAATGAATACAAGCTATTCAAAAATGCTGTTGTAGACACCCAAAATTGTCATGTCTAATTAAATAAATATTTTATTTATTTAATTATCTAAGCTTAATTCTTCTATTAATTAAATAAATCTTTATTTATTCAATTAATTCATTTATCCTCTTCTAGCCTTATTTCTCGTTTAAATAAATACATTTATTTATTTAAATTATTCTTTTCCTAAATTAAATAAATATTTTATTTATTTAATCATCCCATTTCCTCTATTAATTAAATGAATCTTTATTTATTTAATTAATTCATTATCTTTTTCTACACATGACACATGTCATTCATCTCTTAATTCCTACACTACCTACCTCTTTCATTATTTTATTATTTCTTCTACCTACCCTCTAATCCTAGCCGACCTCCTTTTTACACCTCTCAATCTTATCCCTCCATTTCATATTGTGTCTTCTATTTAAAGAGATGCCTTCTTCATTATCAAACCCTAATCACTCAGCCTAATGACCTAATCGACAATTTGGAGGACTTGACTACACTACGATTCTACTTGCAACCACATTCCGTTCTTTGTTGAGCTCTTGTGCACATAAAATCTGAGAGCAAATATATCAAGCAAGATCAATGGAGATAGGAAGAATGGAGATCAAAACCCTATTGGACATGTGATGGTATAATATTTGTGATTTCATGTGATTTGCATTGTCTTAGGTAATCTTCATATGTTATGGTGGATCTTTGTTGATTGTTAGGCTAGGGTTTTGTGGTTGAATTCATTTAGCCTTTCAATCTTGTTATTATTGTTATCCATTTTCACCATATACATTTTGGCACGCCCGGTGGAACCTGGATTTTTCTTAGATCTGTGTTTTTTTTTGTAGATTTTTCTAACCCTATATTGCTATTTTGTAAAACAATTTGGAGAACAACCTTGTGCGGCTAGGGTTTTGGACACAAAATCAAGATCTTGGAGAGATTCGATCATATCTCATAAATGGCTAGGAAATTTTGCACCAAATTTTTTTTGTAGGTTGAAGAATGTATCAGGAGCTCTCAATCCAAAATTCAGAATTTTTGGGGAACATTTTCATTTTCTAGGAATTTTTTATGATTTTTCATAAAAAATTAATTTTGAGAGCAAATGAGAGAATTTTTTGGATTTTCTTACATTTTTAGAAATCTCTCATAATTATACACAGGATCTGTTCTTTGTGAATTTAATTTTGATGCAAAATAGTTCCCTAAAAATTAGATCTTTAAAAATTAGGGTTTTTCTTTATTTTGATCAGATCTCACAAACGGCTTCGAATTTTGACATAAAATTTTTTGCACGTCAAGAAAAGTATCAAAAAGATTCAGTAAAAATTTCAGATTTTTTGGATTGATTTTGCATTTTATATGAATTTTTTATGATTTTTCATAAAAAATTAATTTTGAGAGAAAATTAGCAAATTTTTTGGATTTTCTTACATTTTTGGAAATCTCTCAGAATTATACACAGGATCTGTTATTTTTTATTTTAAATTTGATGCAAAATTATTCTTCAAAAATCAGATCTTTGAAAATTAGGGTTTTGCATTATTTTCCTCATATCTCACAAACTGCTTGGATTTGTTGTAGAAAATTTTTTATGCAGGTTTGGAAGACCATAAAGACTCTCCAGTAAAAATTTCAGATTTTTTGGATCAATTTTGCATTTTATATGAATTTTTTATGATTTTTCATAAAAAATTAATTTTTGGAGCAAATTAGCAAAATTTTTGGATTTTCTTACATTTCTGGAAATCTCTTAAAATTTTAAAGATTGTCTTCTTTTATGATGAATTAGGTCTTTGAATTGGTCAACAAAACGCATTGTTGAAGGCCCCTATTTCACAAAGTCTTTTGGATCTAAAATTTACCTAACTTGTGTGCTTGCAGGAAGGGGTGATCATTTGAAACAATCCAAACTACTAATAAATCTTTGTTGCAGGTCCTTGGCAAGGGTTTTTGGATTTTTATTGTGTGCCTTGTTTTCATAGACTAGCAAACACTTCAATTGGTGCACTAAAATTGAATCATTGTCTTTTGTGTCTTGAGCAATAGGCTCTTTTTGTTTAATCTTTAGAGGGCCTGTCTTCCCGTGTGATCATTAGGACTACTAGTGAGAAGAGATTGACCCAAGTGGTAGCGAAGAAAACCCACCTCTTTCGAACCACTATAATCAAATGTATTCATGGTGAAAACTATGAATAACGTGTGCTGATTAGTTCATACCGACACTATGTCTCCCCATAAACCCGTTTGATCAAATTTATTTGATCATTTGTAGGGCGTAACCCCTACCGGCTGGGAGCCTTCTGTATTTACAGAGCTGAAAGTGCCGCATGTATGGCCACACGAGCGGATGCCCTTACTAGCACCTTTTTGTTTTAGAAGCCCAAATCCTTCTAGTTGTTGGGGCAGGAGGTCGGACCTCTGGTAACGGCCCACACACATACAGTTCTTAGTAGAGATACAAAGTTCGCCATGGGGAGTTTTCATGGGGACTGATGCTTGGCTGACCCGAGAAGTGAGTGCCGAGGGTGGAGCCAGTGAGGTCAAGCATCTAAGTATCCGCTCTGAATAGCGTAGCCTCGAGGGTAAAACCCCATGTGGGATCAACAACTATTGTCTTGGCCAGCCATAAGAATTGTGCTTGACTTATTTTAAACATTCAAACATTCAAGACCAAACAACAAAACATTGTGTCTTTTGTGTCTTCAAGTGTATGCAAAACAATTTTACATCAAACAACACACTTTTCTTGGAGTCATTTTGGAGTCTAAACACTTGCAAACATTGAGTCCTCATCAACATTGTGTCCTCTTGTCACGAAAAATAGTCAAAGATTCAGATTTGGTCACAACCAATAACTTCACAAATTGGAAAAATTTCACAGTCCAGCAAACAAAAGAAATCAGTTTCGGAATACTTGAGCTTCCTAGGTTGTTTCTTCAGGTTTCATCTAGCATTCAACCTGTCCTTGGGTCTCACAAAGTCAATCATTGCTTTACATCTCATTTTACATTCATACTTGTCTAAACTTGGGTCAAAAGGTCACTTGCTTGTCCTCATCATACTTTGTCAACACACTACATACAACAACACTTTGCTAAGTGGTCCCTCATCAAGGTTTCTTACCTTTGGGTCTCATTTGGTCTTACTTAGAGTCAAGGTCAAATTACCTCATCAAGAGAAACTATCCTCTCTTTGGAAGTCACACCTACTCTACTACATACATACTTGGTCTTACACTTTGGACATTGCAAGTACACCTCAGATTCATTTACACTCCATACAACTCTTGGTCTTCCATACTTTTTCCATTTTCATCTAGTCTCTCACATCTTAGTCAATACCTATTTCATGGTTGAACCCCGTCTTCAAAAATCTAGGAGAGAAGCTAAAGAAGTTCAAGAGTCTGCAAACATGAGTTCTTATGAGTATGACAATGATTTATTTTTCAATCCTGAGCACACTACATTGCTTGACATGGATGTTTATAGAAACATTCCAAATGTGGAAAATGCAGACACTACAAACAACAATGCTACACGCAATAACAATGTGGACAAATTTTCAATACATTCAGCAGATGTAGAAGAATCCATTATGAATCCCCATTTCAATAGATTGGTTGAAGAAATAATGAGGAGGGATAGACAATACTTTTTACACATGATGGCACAAAGTGGAGCCAAGATACCTCATGATTTTGACATGTCTCAACTAATGGAAAACCGACCTTTGCAACAAACTCACTCCAACATGGATCAAAGGAGACCTAATAGTGGAGGAAATAGAGGACCACATATGGTACCTGAATCACCATCAACTTTGCTTCAAAAACCAGAAGTCCCACATACACATGCTCAAACATATGATACTTACCTTCGAAGACCATTATGGAAGTCTTATGCAGATAGATATGCTCAAGCTATGGATCAACCAAAACAATTGGACATTCAAAGGCATGCTCAAAATTTGGACACAAGGAAACCCCGTGTCAAATTTGGGGGCAACACATTAGAACATGACATGCCTGTAGAATATGGTATACATGCGCAAAATAGATATGGGGTTCCTCAACATGAAGCTATACCAAGTGCTCCATATATGCCGCATCAATATAGACCTCCTCCATATGAACATGTGTATGATCAATATCATCCATACATGCAATATGCTCCTCCTACAATTGGTGCTTCAAACATGGGGTATGCTTCAAGAAGTCGATCTCCACCTAAGAGCAATTTGGAGCAACAAATCAGAGATTTACAAAAGAAAATGGAGGACATAAATACACCAAAACCAACATACACAATGAGAGACATATGTCCTTATCCATTTGACAAGAGAATTCCAATGCCTCCATTTCCTGCACACTTTGTGATGCCTAAATTTGACAAGTATAGAGGAAAAGGGGACCCCAAGGCACACATAAGATAATTTTTCACAGCTTGCGTTGAGGTAGCGGCAGAAGAGACATATTTTATGAGATTGTTCCCACAAAGCTTAGGTGATCAAGCTATGGAATGGTTCTCCCAACTTCCACCTGGTATTAAGTCATGGGGTGACTTAGCAGAGGCATTTATTCAACATTTCTCCTACAATATAGAGACAGACATATCAATCACTACTTTGTGCAACACTAAGCAAAAAGAGGGAGAGTCTTTTGCGTCATTTTTACAAAGATGGAGAAATCTAGCCAGCAGATGCTCTTGTGAAATTCCACAAAAACAAATGGTAGAAATTTTCACTCAAAATGTTAACAAGGACATTGGCTATGATCTAAGGAAAGCTTGTTTGTCCACCTTCAAGGATGTTATTGAAAAGGGCTTAGCAACTGAAAAGGTCTTAATTGAACAAGGAGTCATTAAGATATTCAAGGAAAACAAAGATGACTTTAAAGGAAAAGACAAGCCAAGATTTTGGAATAAAAACAAAAACACAGTCAATGATGGTGTTGTTGATGCCAACACAGTGCGACCCAAATTCATCTTTTCGGGATCAAGTTCTACAAACAATCAAGTGAATACTCAAACAACTTCTAGACCACGAAGGAAGTACACCCCATTGGGAGAACCACTTGAATCAGTCTTCAAAAAGCTTGTGGCAAACAAAGTGATCACAGTTCCAGATTTTCCTCCATATGAACCAAAGGTCAAACCAAATTGGTGGAATGATGATGAGTATTGTGAATTTCATAAAAGCAAGGGTCATAAGATAGGAAATTGCCATCGACTGAAGAACATTGTGCAAGATCTCATTGATAGAGGTGATATTGAGATTGAGGGACACTTATCTAATCAAGAACATGAGATGTTTAAGGAACCATTCCCAAAGCATGACAAGGGAAAAGCCAAAGTCATAGATGATCAGGCCAACTATACTAGAGCACCCTATAACTATGATTCAACTATCAATCACATCTTGATGGACAATCATATTTCTACTATTACCATCAAGAACAAAAATCCTGAGAATCCTCCTCAGAGACCCAAGATTGTCCTAAGAGGTGTTGGATATTCTTTCGAACATACCTCTGAATGTCATGTTACAACTCGTCGAGGTAAAATTACGTTGCCAGGTGCCTCCACTAAAAATACTGCTTCTTCATCAACCAAACCTGAGTATGACCTTGTAGAACAGTTAGGGAGGACACCCCCGCTCATCTCCATTCTTGAGCTCCTACGTATATCCCCCGCTCATAAAGCTATTCTTGACAAAATTTTGAGAGACACTTCTGTTCCTACTGATCTGAACGTGGACCAGTTTCAAGCCATGGTGGGATACCTTTCCATTCCACACTCCCTTACATTCACAGAAGCTGATGACGCCTCCATAAGTCAGCCACATAATGCACCATTACATATTGAAGCCTTCATACACAAAAATCGAATAAAACGAGTCCTGATAGATGGAGGAGCAGGTCTAAACATTTGTACATTGAGCACTATTAAACAATTGGGATATTCTGATAAAGCTGTGAATTCTACAAACAAAATCACCATCAAGGCATATGACGATGAAGAGCATTCATCCAAGGGTACAGTCACCTTACCTCTCAGAATTGGGCCAGTTACAAAGGATGTGGTTTGTCAAGTACTTGATCTTGATCTCACATACAACATATTGCTAGGACGTCCTTGGATTCATGAAATGAGCGCAGTCCCATCTACATATCATCGATGTATCAAGTTTCCACACAATGGAGTTGAAGTGACCATCAAAGCGGATCCAAATCCATTCATATATTGCAACAATCTGTGACCTAGATCAGAAATAACAATTCCAGCTAATCGAGAAGTTGTTCCATCTTCAGCATATGTGGATCCAGAATCATTGAAAGCTTCTACATCCAAACAATCGGAGCTCAAAGAAAAATTCAAGGTTAAAGACCTGGGATGCGGTGAGTATATCTTTCATGTTGATCAACTCCCATTATCTCCTAAGGTATTCAATTGACAGGAACATCCTACAAACAATTTGCAATGCCAAGGAATTGGGTGTGAACCACCTAGTGTTGTGGCTACTAAGTCTAAATGCAAATCTCCTCTAGTGGTGCAAGCTGTTTATGGTGAAAATGGATAACAAAAATAACAATATTGAAAGGCTAAATGAATTCAACCACAAAACCCTAGCCTAACAATCAACAAAGATCCACCATAACATATGAAGATTACCTAAGACAATGCAAATCACATGAAATCACAAAGATTATACCATCACATGTCCAATAGGGTTTTGATCTCCATTCTTCCTATCTCCATTGATCTTGCTTGATATATATTTGCTCTCAGATTTTATGTGCACAAGAGCTCAACAAAGAACGGAATGTGGTTGCAAGTAGGATCGTAGTGTAGCCAATTGATCAAGTTGTTAGCATGAATCGTGATTAGGGTTTGATAATGAAGGAGGCATCTCCTTAAATAGAAGACACTATAAGAAATGGAGGGATAAGATTGAGAGGTGTAAAAAGGAGATCGGCTAGGATTAGAGGGTAGGTAAAAGAAATACCAAAATAATGAAAGGGGGTAGGTAGTGTATGAATTTAGAGATGAATGACATGTGTCATGTGTAAAAAAAGATAATGAATTAATTAAATAAATAAAGATTTATTTAATTAATAGAAGAAGTAGGATAATTAAATAAATAAGATATTTATTTAATTTAGGAAAAGGATAATTTAAATAAATAAATGTATTTATTTAAATGAGAAATAAGGCTAGAAGAGGATAAATGAATTAATTAAATAAATAAAGATTTATTTAATTAATAGAAGAATTAGGCTTAGATAATTAAATAAATAAAATATTTATTTAATTAGACATGACAATTTTAGGTGTCTACATTTTGCCCCTCTTTGAGACAATGCGGCTTGTCGCGTTGTTTCAAAGAAGATAAGATGAACTGATACAGAGTTGCCCCAAAATGGGAATGATATGCCCCCTCAAGAGATTGGATGAAAATGTCTGAAAAGATTGTAGACAATCTCTCGATAAGAAAGAAAGGCTAGAATGGATTGACCGGATAAAGTGACAAAGTCACGGGATAACGAAGACTGACTCGGAAAATGAAGGCGAGGGCTAGGGTAGGCTATAAGATAGACCATGGAGGAAAATACATCCTCATTGTCATCTACACATTCACAAGATTACAGTGCAGAGCGAGAAAAGAGCAGCAGCAGTCAGCAGCGATGGCTTTCGTACACAGATTCGATCGCGTTCGTCGATTTCAGAGACTAGCAGAGGCAGGAGAGCCGGTAAGTACCACCAAAACTCCTCGTACTTTGACGCATTTGCTTTTGTCATTAATGCATGTCGAATAGAGCAATAAATGCGCCTAGGAATAGTGTACAAAAAAGTGCAAAAACGTGAAATCGCGTCTGCGTTGGTGCCAGGCACGTCTGTGTCCGACAGGCGCGTCTGTGTCGGTGCCAGGCGCGTCTGTGTCTGGTTTGTGCCAAATGTGGGCGCGTCTACGTCCTTCAGGGGCGTTTGTGTTACAAAGTCACGTTTGTGAACAATTTAGGCACGTTTATGTCAAACAGGCGCATCTGTGTTGTTTAGGCGCGCTTGTGCAGTCAATAGGCGCGTTTGTGTCTGAAAATGCAAGGTTTGGTCTTCTAGGTCAAATCGGCAGTTCTGTGATGAACATACGCTGTCGATTGGATAAGCTGCTAAGAGGATACACTCAAGCAGGTCCTCTAGGAAGACTAGGATAGATCAAGGCACTTTGTGATGAACAGGGAGCACCAAGATAGAGTACTTTGTGATGAACAAGGAGTACCCAAAGTATGAGCAGCACTTTGTGATGAACAGGGAGTGCAAAATGTGAGTAACACTTTGTGATGAACAGGGAATGTCACACACGTAGTACTTTGTGATGAACAGGGAGCACTACTAGGATAGATAGCAACACTTTGTGATGAACAGTGAGTGTCATTAGAATAGATAACCATATGCATTTAGATAAAAAGTAGCATTGTGTGATGAACAGTGAATGCCACGATGACTGACATGATTGATTTGTTTGACTGCAGGAGTATTTGCCTATGCTAGAGTCACGGGAGAGATTCTCGTCCACACAGAGGTTGCGACCAGAGTTGTCTTTTCAGGATAGAGCTGCCATCGAGGAGATGGGTTTGAGACACGTGCTGTATGTGCCTGAGTTTCGGGCAAACATGGGTTTGCTAACTGCGCTGGCTGAGAGATGGCATTCAGAGACTTGCACATTTCATTTGTCGATGGGTGAGATGACAGTCACCCTTGAGGATGTTTATAGGATTCTACATATACCGATCGATGGAGAGTTGATTCCATACGATTGTGATGGAGACAGAGAGGCTTTGAGACAGGTGTTTTAGGATCCCGGCCTTGAGATGAGAGCAGGACATGTGGCATGGGACACCATGACCGCGACAGGATTAGCCTTGCCAGCTGTGATTGGAGGAGCTATCAGTGGGTTCCTATGTCCGGATAGAGCGACACGGGGGTTGGCAGTGGGCTAAGGAGGAGCACTAGAGATACTGGTGACGCAACACACCAGATATGCGTGGGGTCCATGTGTTTTGGCCCACCTATATTATGAGCTTCACCAGTTTGTATACCATGGATCAGTGGGACTAGGCTGTGGAGTGACACTACTGCAGGTTTGGGCATACGAGCATCTGCCTATCACGTGGCCGATACACTTCAGAGGGAGAGGTCATGGAAGGAGCTTCATTCATCTGTATGACATGATCACTTCGCAACCTCAGATTGGCAGGTTAGAGCATTGGCGACGAGTGATAGATGACATTGACATGGTCATCTAGAGGCCGTATCTGGGATGTGAGGAGTGGGAGGATGATGTAGTTGAGCTGCCTTACACCTTCCGGAGCAGGTATCTAATTGGGCGGACGCCCTATATACTGGAGAGACAGCTAGTGGATAGAGTATGCAAGCAGTATGGCAGGATCTAGAGGATGCCACGAGGCTCGGGTATGTATGCCCGTACAGTTAGGGATCAGGCGCAGTTCGGGCCATTATTGTCATATGATCAGGAAGTCACACAGTTGGCAGAGATGGTGCCCCTACCTTGGGATATGTGGCCAGAGATCGAGGACGCCGGGATGGATGCAGAGTATTCTGCATATTGGGCAGAGCATCCGTTCCCACGGTTGACAGATCCAGGAGAGGCATTGGAGGGAGATGGGGGGGGAGATGATGATGATGATGGTGGGGGTGATGGGGGCCGAGGCCGACGGAGGCGGAGGGGAGTAGTTGGGGAGAGGAGGGTGGCACCTCGGAGGGAGGGCGGACAGGAGGGACAGGCCCAGGTGGTGAGGGGTCGCGGTGGAGTGCCCCTGCAGGTACCAGCAGCACAGGGTCCTAGAGCACAGGGACAGAGACAGGGACAGGTGCAGGGACAGGTGCAGGGACAGAGACAAGTACAGGGACCTAGGCATGGGGTGAACTCACAATAATGGTTCCCACTTTTTTGCCACTTTTGACACTGAGATGTACATTTTTAAAATAATCTTCAACTTCCGAGAACTATAACTTTTAAACTATTAAAAATTTGAAGATGATGTAAATTAGTGATTTCTAGCATTTTGTTTGTACATTCTATATACATTTTTTTCAAATTTTTTTGAAAGATTTTTTTAAAAATTTTCCATCTCCCTCGAAAAGTAGTTTTTTACAACAAACTACATTTTTTAAGAGTGATGTGCCTCCCGAAACGTATAACTTTTTTTCTATAAATGATAAAAACTCAATTCGTTCGAATTTTGGTTTGTAACACCAATATCCAGGGCTTGCATTTAGTTTTATAGCGATATGTTCAATATTTTTCATTTTATAAAGTTTTGAAGTCCGACTAGTCATAATTCAAACATAGGTTTACGTTTGAACACATAACTTGTTCTATATAAATCGAAATTCAATTTATTTATTTTTGTTAGAAAGAAGACATCAATACCAAGGGCATAGATATTTTTCAAAATTTTTTTGAATTAGTTTCTTATTTTTCCCAATGCATTGAACAGAGAAGTTCATGTTCGGTGAAAAACCAATTTTTAATAAAATTAAAAAATCAAGAACATAATAAATTCAAAATATTACAAAATTATATTCGTTGGAAAGCTTGCTTCGAGTACTACCATCTAATATTTTTGGGTTATCAAGATTATTTCATTCGTGCATTGAACCAGAGCTCCGAAGTCATTAATTCTTCAGAACTCTGAAATTTTTTAGGAGAAACTTCTAATTTTTGGGGTTCGAACGAACACAAGTTCGATCGGATTGGGTTCGCTCGAACCAAAAGGGGTTCGAGCGAACCCCCATTCGCTTGAACAAGTAAGCTTGATTTTGGCACGCTCGATGTTCGAGCGAACCCACTCGATGTTCGAGCGAACCCACTCGATGTTCGAGCGAACCCAACTGAACAGTTTGGTTCGCTCGGACTCCCAGGGGTAGTCCGAGCGAACATTTGTATTTCGCTCGAACACTGGCAAATCCGAAATTCCCACTTTCACCAAATTCCTTCGTTGGCAAAAGTGGGAACCAGCTTTGTGAATTCACCCCATGTGCCGAGACAGTTACCCATTCAGGCACCAGTACAGGTACAGGGACAGGTGCAGGGGCAGGCACCCGCAGAGGGAGAGCCACAGGCAGAGGCAGAGGGTGGGGATCCAGAGGAGGATGAGATGATTGAGCTCAGGGAGATCTACCAGGGCCAAGCAGATGAGATCTAGGAGTTGGAGAGGGAGAGGGACCGACTCAGGACCCAGCTCAGGGATACTGAGCGGGAGAGGGATCAGGCGATTCAGTGCTACACGGAGGCTGAGACAGCGCTGAGGGCAGGGAGGCAGGCGGCGGAGGACATAGGAGCAGGCTACGCATATGTCCTGCGAGTCAGAGAGGAGATTGCCTACTGGAGGGACCTGTATTATGGTGTCGTGCCAGCAGATCAGTGGGCGAGGAGCTTCCATAGACCATCGCGGACAGCGACAGCTACGGGAGGGAGCCGGAGGAGACAGGCATCGAGTGGTGGGGTCATGGGTCCTCCACCACCACCAGATACGGGGGACAGGCAGGATGATCCTAGAGCGGGTCCTTCTAGGGCTCAGATTCTGTTGAGGCCAGGCGGCTCCGAGGGAGGGAGTTCATCATAGCCATAGAGGGCTCCCTTGTATCAGTATTTGTACCATTTTTTGTATTGTAGACACCTGTGGGTTATTGTAGCCATATGATTTTTGACATCATTGTATCATGACACTTTATATATATATATGAGATGATTCATTTTTGCGGCAGCTATATGCATGTGTACCGATGTGATGAGATGTTCTTAGAATGTATGCTTATGATATGGATGCAAATATATACATGATGTAATGCAATATTTTTTTGTTCTTTTATGTGTTATATGTGTATGCATGATGCAAATGTGAATGTATGTGATGCAAATGAATATGATAATGTAAGTGTAAATTGTGCTAACAGGTGTTGTGTGCAGGATGTGATGCAATTGTGGTATCTATATGTATGTATGAAATGCTTATATGTGGTAATGCAGGTCCAGCTACATGAAATGCAAATGTTTTTTGGTGTGTCATTATACTCAGTCATGTGATAGCAGGCTACGCGGACTCAAGAAGGATGATGGAAGTCAATCAAGAAAGGGGGATGGAAGACAAAAGATATGAAAGTGAAAGAGCTTCTTGTGTGTTATCATCATTGAGCTTTATTATGGCAAGTAGGTTATGACAATCGAGGCATATGTTTGACCCAGAAAGTCATTGTACCTGTTTGCATGGAGATAAGACAGTCACAAACAAGGAATGCCCCAATTCATACTAGACTCACAGTGTCCTCATATCCTTGGACAAGTCATAGCATTACTAAGAGACAATCCACAGACAGAAAATACAAATAGGTGACAATACCCCATCCTTGCCTTTCTAGTCAAAGACATCCTGGAGATAGAATCTCTAGTCAAAGACATCCTGGAAAAGCTAAAAGACATGTCACCAAAAAGATAAAATCAAAAGAAAACCAAGACTCGACACCAACACCCACTGTAGTCCTCAAGTTTAGTGTCTCTTGTCACCTGTATAAGTCTTATTTGATTGTGGTCACAATGTTTACTTTCACAAAATGGATAGATAGCACTGAACCATATGTTGTCTGAGTCTGTTGAAAGATTTGATTTGTTGAAGCCCATTGTTGCTACTGTGTCTCATCTGAAACTGACTGAATCCATGAAACTGATACTTTATTGTGGAGAAGATGAAACTTTATTGCGGATTTGTGATGCAAATGTTGCTTTATTGTGGATAGTGCACGGATAGACTGAAGGAAGCTAGAAGAAATTGTACTCCTCGAAACATGTGATGTTCTTAGTTCCACACCCATCACTAGACGTAGGATTTTGCCTTAGCCACAGATAGGATCTGATTTATTATGGATGGAAAGGGATGAAAAGGGAGGTTTATTATGAATGGCTAACCAATCTTGGGTAGATCAATAACAAGCCATGATGGGAATGGGTAAGTTTATTATTAACGAATAGGTCGTGAGTGTGTGCAAAGTGAAGTGATGAAAGAGAATCTTAAAGGAGGGAGGAGCAATGTCTCTACACATGGTGCTGGTGACCCAGTTTTCACCATGGTACTTGCCCAAGGCGCCACCGAAGTGGTTTTCACCATTGGACGAAATTATTTCTCTTTACTTTTTTCAATTTTTCAATGTTTTTTGTGTCGCAAGGCGCCTGTTTGCCAGGTTTTCACCAAGTAACGATTTTTTTGTTTTAAAATTTTATTTTTTTTGTATTTTTGAATTAGGATATTCCGAAGAGCTATGTGTAGAACTGGCGAAGGTGCATGCTGTTGATAGGATCCTCCAAAGGTTCACCTTTTGTAGTTGAGAGCTGATATGCCCCAGATCCATATGCTGCTGTAATGATGTAAGGACCAAGCCAATTTGGTTCAAACTTGCCCTTCTTCTCTCTATCTTGTTGATTTTTGAGGTTTTCTCTGAGGACCAAATCACCTACCTCAAATGTGCGAGGCTTGACCTTGTGATTGTAACTGCATTGTTCCTTGACTGAATGATGTGTAGCTTGAGTGACTGTCTTCCTTGATAAAGGAACTGAGATAGAATTACTAGTGTGTGGACTACATAGGCCCATATGCGTGTCACCTGAAGAAGTTTGGGCATCCTTGATAACAAAGTCCTGCGAGGAAGCTCCATTAAAGGTCCATGATGTATCGCTAGAAGGGGATGGATGTGTGGAACAAGTGGATGAGTTATGAAGGCTTATGACTGTGAAAAGAAGTGAAAGTAGGATAGCATGATGGAGACTTAGGATCAACAAGTGTTCTTTTTTAATTGAAATTGTAGAACTTTTTCCCCCAGTTATTTTGATTTTAGGGGAGATCAACTCTTGTTCTTTTTCTTTCATAGGAGTTTTATCCTTGACTTTGATTTTTTTAGAGTCCCATAGCTTTTGATTTTGATTTGGACTGAAGGATTTTTCTTTATTATTGACTTTTAGATTTTTCTTTTCAAAGCTTGATTTTTGATCCCCAATGAGTAAGGGCTTTTGTAATTCTTGTTGATCCAAGTCTGGAAGTGGAGTGAAAATGGAAGGAGTGGATGAAGTGGTAAGTTTATGTGAGCTCTCAAGAGGGCTACCAATACGTTCAATAGATTCTTCGCTGGAACCACTCTTAGGACTATTGATATCAAGAGATGCTTGCACCACTAGAGGAGATTTGCATTCAGACTTAGTAGCCACAACACTAGGTGGTTCACACACAATTCCTTGGCATTGCAAATTGTTTGTAGGTTGTTCCTGTCGACTGAATACCTTAGGAGATAGTGGGAGTTGGTCAACATGAAATATATACTCACCACATCCCATGTCTTTAATCTTTAACTTTTATTTTAGCTCTATTTGCTTTGATGTAGAAGCTTTTAAGGATTCTGGATCCACATATGCTGAACATGGAACAGCTTCTCGATTAGCTAGAATTGTTATTTCTGATCTAGGTCACAGATTGTTGCAATATATGAATGGATTTGGATCCGCTTTGATGGTCACTTCAACTCCATTGTGTGGAAACTTGATACATCGATGATATGTAGATGGGACTGTGCTCATTTCATGAATCCAAGGACGTCCTAGCAATATGTTGTATGTGAGATCCAGGTCTAGGACTTGGAAAACCACATCCTTTGTAACTGGCCCAACTCTGAGAGGTAAGGTGACTGTGCCCTTGGATGAACGCTCTTCATCATCATATGCCTTGATGGTGATTTTGTTTGTAGAGTTCATAGCTTTATCAGAATATCCCAATTGTTTAATTGTGCTCAATGTACAAATGTTTAGACCTGCTCCTCCATCTATCAAGACTCGTTTGATTCTATGTTTGTGTATGAAGGCTTCAATGTGCAATGGCACATTATGTGGCTGACTTACAGAGGCGTCATCGGCTTCTGTGAATGTAAGGGAGTGTGGAACGAAAAGGTATCCCACCATGGCTTGAAACTGGTCCACGTTCAGATCAATAGGAACGACGGTGTCTTTCAAGATTTTGTCGAGAATAGCTTTATGAGCGGGGGATATGCGTAAGAGCTCAAGGATGGAGATGAGTGCGGGTGTCTTCCCTAACTGTTCTACAAGGTCATACTCAGGTTTGGTAGATGAAGAAGCGGCGTTTTTAGTTGAGGCACCTGGTAAAGTAATTTTACCTCGACGGGTTGTAACATGACATTCAGAAGTAGGTTCGGAAGAAGATCCAACACCTCTTAGGACAATCTTGGGTCGCTGAGGAGGATTCTCAGGGTTTTTGTTCTTGATGGTAATAGTAGAGATATGATTGTCCATTGAGATATGATTGATAGTTGAATCATAGTTGTACGGTGCTCTAGTATAGTTGGCTTGATCATCTGTGACTTTAGCTTTTCCCTTGTCATGCTTTGGGAATGGTTCCTTAAACATCTCATGTTCTTGATTGGATGAGTGTCCCTCAATCTCAATGTCACCTCTATCAATGAGATCTTGCACAATGTTCTTCAGTCGATGGCAATTACCTGTCTTGTGACCCTTGCTCTTATGAAATTCACAATATTCATCATCGTTCCACCAATTTGGTTTAACCTTTGGTTCATATGGAGGAAAATCTGGAACTGTGATCACCTTGTTTGCCACAAGCTTTTTGAATACTGATTCAAGTGGTTCTCCCAATGGGGTGTACTTCCTTCGTGATCTAGAAGTTGTTTGAGTATTCACTTGATTGTTTGTAGAACTTGATCCCGAAAAGATGAATTTGGGTCTCACTGTATTGGCATCAACAACACCATCATTGACTGTGTTCTTGTTTTTATTCCAAAATCTTGGCTTGTCTTTTCCTTTAAAGTCATCTTTGTTTTCCTTGAATATTTTAATAATTCTTTGTTCAATTAGGACCTTCTCTATTGCTAAGCCTTTTTCAATGACGTCCTTGAAGGTAGACAAACAAGATTTCCTTAAGTCATATCCAATGTCTTTGTTAACATTTTGAGTGAACATTTCTACCATTTGTTTTTGTGTAATTTCACAAGAGCATCTGCTGGCTAGATTTCTCCATCTTTGTAAAAATGATGCAAAAGATTCTCCCTCTTTTTGCTTGGTGTTGCACAAAGTAGTGACTGATATGTCTGTCTCTATGTTGTAGGAGAAATGTTGAATAAAAGCCTCTGCTAGATCACCCCATGACTTAATACCAGGTGGGAGTTGGGAGAACCATTCCATAGCTTGATCACCTAAGCTTTGTGGGAATAATCTCATCAAGTATGTCTCTTCTGCTACTACCTCAATGCAAGCTGTGAAAAACTGTCTTATGTGTGCCTTAGGATCCCCTTTTCCTCTATATTTATCAAATTTAGGCGTCACAAAGTGTGAAGGAAAAGGAGGCATTGGAATGCTCTTATCAAATGGATAAGGACATATGTCTCTCATTGTATATGTTGGCTTTGGTGTATTTATGTCCTCCATTTTCTTTTGTAAGTCTCTGATTTGTTGCTCCAAATTGCTCTTAGGTGGAGATCGACTTCTTGAACCATACCCCATGTTTGAGACACCAATTTGAGGAGGAGCTTGTTGCATATATGGATGATATTGATCATACACATGTTCATATGGAGGAGGTCTATATTGATGCGGCATATATGGAGCACTTGGTATAGATTCATGTTGAGGAACCCCATATCTATTTTGTGCATGTATACCATATTCTATAGGCATGTCATGTTCTATTGTGTTGCCCCCAAATTTGACACGGGGTTTCCTTGTGTCCAAATTTTGAGCATGCCTTTGAACATCCCATTGTTTTGGTGGTTGATCCTTAGCATTAGTATGTGATTGAGCATATTTGTCTGCATAAGACTTCCATAATGGTCTACGAAGGTAAGTATCATATGTTTGACCATGTGTATGTGGGATTTTTGGTTTTTGAAGCAAAGCTGATGGTGATTCAGGTACCATATTTGGTCCTCTATTTCCTCCACTATTAGGTCTCCTTTGATCCATATTGGAGTGAGGTTGCTGCAAAGGTCTATGTTCCATTATTTGAGACATGTCAAAATCATGAGGTATCTTGGCTCCACTTTGTGCCATCATTTGTAAGAAGTATTGTCTATCCCTCCTCATTATTTCCTCAACCAATCGATTGAAATGGAGATTCATAATGGATTCTTCCACATCTGCTGAATGTATTGAAAAGTTGTCCAAATTGTCATTGTGTGTAACATTGTTGTTTGTAGTGTCCATGTTCTCCACATTTGGAATGTTTCTATAGACATCCATGTCCGGCAATGTAGTGTGATCAGTATTGAAAAATAAATCATTGTCATACTCATAAGAACTCATGTTTGCGGACTCTTGAGCCTCTTTAGTTTCTCTCCGAGATTTTTGAAGACAACTTTCAACCATGAACTAGGTATTGACCAAGATGTGTAAGACTAGATGAAAATGAAAAAAAGTATGGAAGACCAAGAGTTGGATGGAATGTAAATGAATCTGAGGTGTACTTGCAAATGTCCAAAGTGTAAGACCAAGTATGTATGTAGTAGAGTAGGTGTGACTTCCAAAGAGAGGATAGCTTCTCTTGATGAGGCAAGCTGACCTTAACCCTAAGTAAGACCAAATGAGACCCAAAGGTTAAAAACCTTGATGAGGGACCACTTAGCAAAGTGTTGTTGTATGTAGTGTGTTGACAAAGTATGATGAGGACAAGCAAGTGACCTTTTGACCCAAGTTTAGACAAGTATGAATGTAAAATGAGATGTGAAGCAATGATGGACTATGTGAGACCCAAAGATAGGTTGAATGCTAGATGAAAACCTGGAGAAATAACCTAGGAAGCTCAAGTATTCCGAAACTGATTTCTCTTGTTTGCTGGACTGTAAAATTTTTCCAATTTGTGAAGTTGTGACCAAATCTGAATGTTTGACTATTTTTCATGACAAGAGGACACAATGTTGATGAGGACTCAATGTTTGCAAGTGTTTAGAATCCAAAAGTGTGTTGTTTGATGTAAAGTTGTTTTGCATACACTTGAAGTCACAAAAGACACAATGTTTTGTTGTTTGGTCTTGAATGTTTGAATGTTTAACATAAGACAAGCACAATTCTTATGGCTGGCCAAGACAATAGTTGTTGATCTCACATAGGGTTTTACCCCCGAGGCTACACTATTCAGAGCGGATACTTAGATGCTTGACCTCACTGGCTCCACCCTCGGCACTCACTTCTCAGGTCAGCCAAACATCAGTCCCCATGAAAACTCCCCATGGCGAACTTTGTATCTCTACTAAGAACTGTATGTGTGTGGGCCACTACCAGAGGTCCGACCTCCTGCCTCAACAACTAGAAGGATTTGGGCTTCTAAAACAAAAAGGTGTTAGTAAGGGTATCCGCTCATGTAGCCATACATGCGACACTTTCAGCTCTGTAAATACAGAAGGCTCCTAGCCGGTAGGGGTTACGCCCTAAAAATGATCAAATAAATTTGATCAAACGGGTTTATGGGGAGACATAGTGTCGGTATGAACTAATCAGCACACGTTATCCATAGTTTTCATCATGAATACATTTGATTATAGTGGTTCGGATGAGGTGGGTTTTCCTCGCTACCACTTGGGTCGTTCTCTTCTCACTAGTAGTCCTAATGACCACACGGGAAGACAAGCCCTCTAAAGATAAACAAAAAGAGCCTATTGCTCAAGACACAAAAGACAATGATTCAATTTTAGTGCACCAATGGAAGTGTTTGCTAATCTATGAAAACAAGGCACACAACAAAATTTCAAAACCCTAGCCAAGGACCTGCAACAAAATTTGTTAGTAGTTTGGGTTGTTTCAAATGATCACCCCTTCCTGCAAGCACACAAGTTAGGTAAATTTTAGAAACCCAAAAGACTTTGTGAAAGAGGGGCCTTCAATAAAAACGTTTTGCTTCCAAGACAAGCTGCACAAACTTAGTTAGCTAGATCTGAAAGGGTTAGTCCAAAAATAAACCAGATCTGAAACCCTAAGTGTGAAAATCCGAAGATTGAATCAATGAAAATTTGAAAATTTTGAAACAATAAAAAAACAGACGCTGTTAGCCACGACACAGACGTGATTCTGTGATGCACAGACGCGGCCAAAAATCACAGACGCCCTTATCCGACACAGACGCGGGCAGAAATAACGCAGACGTGCTTATGAAACACAGACGCCCCTATCTGAAACCTGCAAAATAAAACTTGTCAAAAACACAGACGCACTTCCCGATTCCGCAGACGCTCCTGAAAATCAGAGACGTGATCAGAAAGTTCGCAGACGCGGAAAAGCTTAAAATGTCATCAAAAAATGTCCGATCTACAACTTCAAAAATGCAAAAATCTGCAACAAAAAGGTTAAATGCAAAGGGACAAGAGTCCCACCGGGCGTGCCAAAATGTGTATGGTGAAAATGGATAACGATAATAACAATATTGAAAGGCTAAATGAATTCAACCACAAAACCCTAGCCTAACAATCAACAAAGATCCACCATAACATATGAAGATTACCTAAGACAATGCAAATCACATGAAATCACAAAGATTATACCATCACATGTCCAATAGGGTTTTGATCTCCATTCTTCCTATCTCCATTGATCTTTCTTGATATATATTTGCTCTCAGATTTTATGTGCACAAGAGCTCAACAAAGAACGGAATGTGGTTGCAAGTAGGATCGTAGTGTAGCCAATTGATCAAGTTGTTAGCATGAATCGTGATTAGGGTTTGATAATGAAGGAGGCATCTCCTTAAATAGAAGACACTATAAGAAATGGAGGGATAAGATTGAGAGGTGTAAAAAGGAGGTCGGCTAGGATTAGAGGGTAGGTAAAAGAAATACCAAAATAATGAAAGGGGGTAGGTAGTGTATGAATTTAGATATGAATGACATGTGTCATGTGTAGAAAAAGATAATGAATTAATTAAATAAATAAAGATTTATTTAATTAATAGAAGAAGTAGGATAATTAAATAAATAAGATATTTATTTAATTTAGGAAAAGGATAATTTAAATAAATAAATGTATTTATTTAAATGAGAAATAAGGCTAGAAGAGGATAAATGAATTAATTAAATAAATAAAGATTTATTTAATTAATAGAAGAATTAGGCTTAGATAATTAAATAAATAAAATATTTATTTAATTAGACATGACAATTTTAGGTGTCTACACAAGCAACTCTTGATATCAAGAGTCCTAAGAGTGGTTCCAGCAAAGAATCTATTGAGCATATTGCCAACCCTCTTGAGAACTCGCATAGCCTTACCATTTCATCTGCTCATTCCATTTCCACTCCAATTCCAGACTTGGATCAACAAGAATTACAAAAGCCCTTACTCATTAAGGATCAAAAATCAAGCTTTGAAAAGAAAAATTTAAAGGTCAAAACTAAAGAAAAGTCCTTTAGTCCAAATCAAAATCAAAAGCTATTGGACTCTGCAAAAATCAAATTCAAGGATAAAAATCCTATGAAAGAAAAAGAGCAAGAGTTGATCTCCCCTAATATCAAAATAACTGGGGGCAAAAGTTCTACAATTTCAAGTCAAAAATTATACTTGTTGATCCTAAGTCTCCATCATGCTATCCTACTTTCACTTCTTTTCACAATTATAAGCCTTCATAACTCATCCACTTGTTTCGCACATCCTTTCCCTTCTGGCAATACATCATGGACCTTAAATGGAGCTTCCTCAAGGGACTTTGTTATCAGGGATGCCCAAACTTCTTTAGGTGACATGCATATGGGCCTGTGTAGTTCACACGCTAGTAATTCTATCTCAGTTCCTTCATCAAGGAAGACAGACACTCCAGCTACACATCATTCAGTCAAGGAACAATGCAGCTACAATCACAAGGTAAAACCTTGCACATTTGAGGTAGGTGATTTGGTTCTTAGAGAAAATCCTAAAAATCAGCAAGACAGAGAGAAGGGCAAGTTCGAACCAAATTGGCTTGGTCCTTACATCGTTACAACAGCATATGGATCTGGGGCATATCAGCTCTCAACTACAGAAGGTGAACCTTTGGAGGATCTTATCAACAGCATGCACCTTCGCAGGTTCTACACATAGCTCTTCAGAATATCCTAATTCAAAAATACAAAAAAAATCAAAAAATTTCAAAAATACAAAAAAATCAAAAAAATTCAAAAATACAAAAAAAATTTAAAAACAAAAAAAATCATTACTTGGTGAAAACCTGGAAAACAGGCGCCTTGTGACACAAAAAACATTGAAAAAATAAAAAAAGTAAAGAGAAATAATTTCGTCCAACGGTGAAAACCACTTCAATGGCGCCCTGGGCAAGTACCATGGTGAAAACTGGGTCACCAGTGCCATGCGTAGGGACATTGCTCCTCCCTCCTTCAGGATTCTCTTTCATCACTTCACTTTGCACACACTCACAACCTATTCGTTCATAATAAACTTACCCATTCCCATCATGGCTTGTTATTGATCTACCTAAGATTGGTTAGCCATTCATAATAAACCTCTCTTTTCACCCCTTTCCATCCATAATAAATCAGATTCTATCTGTGGCTAAGGCAAATCCTACGTCTAGTGATGGGTGTGGAACTGAGAACATCACATGTTTCGAGGAGTACAGTTTCTTCCAGCTTCCTTCAGTCTATTCGCGCACAATCTGCAATAAAGCAACATTTGCATCACAGATCCGCAATAAAGTTTCGTCTTCTCCGCAATAAAGTATCAGTTTCATGGATTCAGTCAGTTTCAGATGAGACACAGCAGCAACAATGGACTTCAACAAATCAAATCTTTCAACAGACTCAGACAACATATGGTTCAATGCTATCTATCCTTTTTGTGAAAGTAAACATTGTGACCACAATCAAATAAGACTTATACAAGTGACAAGAGACACTAAACTTGAGGACTACAATGGATGTTGGTGTCGAGTCTTGGTTTTCTTTTGATTTTATCTTTTGGTGACATGTCTTTTAGCTTTTCCAAGATGTCTCTGACTAGAGATTCTATCTCCAGGATGTCTTTGACTAGAAAGGCGAGGATGGGGTATCGTCACCTATTTGCATTTGCTGTCTGTGGATTGTCTTTTAGTAATGCTATGACTTGTCCAAGGATATGAGGACACTGTGAGTCTAGTATGAACTGGAGCATTCCTTGTTTGTGACTGTCTTATCTCCATGCAAACAGGTACAATGACTTTCTGGGTCGAACATATGCCTCGATTGTCATAACCTACTTGCCATAATAAAGCTCAATGATGATAACGCACAAGAAGCTCTTTCACGTTCATATCTTCTATCTTTCATCCCCCCTTTCTTGATTGACTTCCATCATCCTTCTTGAGTCCGCGTAGCTTGCTATCACATGACTGAGTATAATGACACACCAAAAACATTTGCATTTCATGTAGTTTACACCTGCATTACCACATATAAGCATTTTATACATACATATAGATATCACAACTGCATCACATCCTGCACACAACACCTGTTAGCACAATTTACATTTGCATTATCATATTCATCTGCATTACATACATTCACATTTGCATCATGCATACACATATAAAACATAAAAGAAAAAAAATATATATATTGCATTACATCATATACATATTTGCATCCATATCATAAGCATCACATAGAAACTTACATCATATAGGTATGCATGCATATAGCTTCCGCAAAGATGAATCATCTCATATATATATATAAAGTGTCATGATACAATGATGTCAAAATCATATGGCTACAATCACCTACAGGTGTCTACATCATCATATAAAATGGTACAAAACTGATACAAAGGAACCCACTGATAACTCCTACCAACACTGTTGGTAGTGCTAATCCTATCCATGTCATGGTATCCCATGCCACTTGTCCCACCCTCATCTCCAGTCTCGGCTCCTAGAACACTCGTCTAAGGGCATCCCTATCTCCGTCTCGATCGTACGGAATCAGCTCCCCATAAATCGGTATCCACATAATCCTATATACATCCTCCAGGGTGACTGTCATCTCACCCATCAGCAAATGAAATGTACATGTCTCGGAGTTCCATCTCTCTGCCAGTGCAGTCAGCAATCCCATGTTCGCCCGAAACTCAGGCACATACAGAATATGTCACAGACCCATAACCTCAATCGTAGCTCGATCCTCGGCTGTCAACTCAGGTTGCAACCTTTGCGTCGACGAGCATCTCTCCCGTGACTCTAGCATCGGCAAATACTCCTGCAGTCAAGCAAATCAATCATGTCAGTCATAGTGGCATTCACTGTTTATCACAAAATGCTACTTTTTATCTAAATGCATATGGCTATTTATCCTAGTGACACTCACTGTTCATCACAAAGTGTTACTATCTATCCTAGTAGTACTCCCTGTTCATCACAAAGTACTATGTGTGTGACACTCACTGTTCATCACAAAGTGTTGCTCACATTTGCACTCCCTGTTCATCACAAAGTGTTGCTCATACTTTAAGTACTCCCTGTTCATCACAAAGTACTCTATCTTGGTACTCACTGTTCATCACAAAGTGCCTTGATCTATCCTAGTCTTCTCTAGAGGACCTGCTTGAGTGTATCCTCTCAGCAGCTTATCCAATCGACAGCGTATGTTCATCACAGAACTGTAGATTTGACCTAGAAGATAAACTTGCATTTTCTCTAACATAAATGCTCTTCTAGCCGACATAGACGCGCCTAGCACCAACACAGACGCGCCTGAACATTTTTTGACACTTTTTGACCCTAGTCTAAGTGCATTTATTGCCCTATTTGACATGCATTAATGACAAAAATTAAATGCGTCAAAGTACGAGGAGGTTTTGTGGTACTCACCGGCTCTCCTGCCTCCGCTGGCCTCTAGAATCGGCGAACACGGTCAAATCTGTGAACCATAGCCATCGCTGTTGACCGTTACTGCTTTATTATCTGTCTGCACTATGCTCTTGTGAATGTGTAGATGACAATGAGGATGTATTTTCCCCCGTGGTCTATCTTATAGCCTACCCTAGCCCTCGCATTCATTTCCCGAGTCAGTCTTCGTTATCCCGTGACTCTGTCACTTTATCCGGTCAATCCATTCTAGCCTTTTTTTCTTATCGAGAGATTGTCTACAATCTTTTCAGACATTTTCGTCCAATCTCTCGAGGGGACATATCATTCCCATTCTGGGGCAACTTTGTATCAGTTCATCTTATCTTCTTTGAAACAATGCGACAAGCCGCATTGTCTCAAAGAGGGGCAAAATGTAGACACCCAAAATTGTCATGTCTAATTACATAAATATTTTATTTATTTAATTATCTAAGCTTAATTCTTCTATTAATTAAATAAATCTTTATTTATTTAATTAATTCATTTATCCTCTTCTAGCCTTATTTCTCATTTAAATAAATACATTTATTTATTTAAATTATTCTTTTCCTAAATTAAATAAATATTTTATTTATTTAATCATCCCATTTCCTCTATTAATTAAATGAATCTTTATTTATTTAATTAATTCATTATCTTTTTCTACACATGACACATGTCATTCATCTCTTAATTCCTACACTACCTACCTCTTTCATTATTTTATTATTTCTTCTACCTACCCTCTAATCCTAGCCGACCTCCTTTTTACACCTCTCAATCTTATCCCTCCATTTCATATTGTGTCTTCTATTTAAGGAGATGCCTTCTTCATTATCAAACCCTAATCACTCAGCCTAATGACCTAATCGACAATTTGGAGGACTTGACTACACTACGATTCTACTTGCAACCACATTCCATTCTTTGTTGAGCTCTTGTGCACATAAAATCTGAGAGCAAATATATCAAGCAAGATCAATGGAGATAGGAAGAATGGAGATCAAAACCCTATTGGACATGTGATGGTATAATCTTTGTGATTTCATTTGATTTGCATTGTCTTAGGTAATCTTCATATGTTATGGTGGATCTTTGTTGATTGTTAGGCTAGGGTTTTGTGGTTGAATTCATTTAGCCTTTCAATCTTGTTATTATTGTTATCCATTTTCACCATATACAGCTACCATTGTAGAGCAGAACCGGTTGACAAAATACCTTGAAGAGTCTGAGAAATGCATCTCAGAGTTGAATTCCCAAGAAGGAGACACCAAGGAGTGTCGGTGCAGTGATCTAGCCTCTGAGATAGAAGTAAGAAATAAAGAATATCATAAGCTACTTGGAGAAATGGAGGTTCTCCAAAATGACCTTGAGAAGTGTCAAGATGAGCTCAAGGTAAGAATCTGGTTTGATCTCCTCAAATGGAGAAAACAAGGGACAAACCTTCACAATCAGAAATGCTCCCCGGAAGAAGGTTGATCTAACCACAATCGGTGAAGACTTGTAGACAAGAATGAAGATCGATGGTGCAAGAAGGAGGAACAATGCAAATCCCAAAGGTAAAGGGAAGATGGGAGAAGACAGCTTCACTGAAAGTAGGAAAATGAGAAGACAACAAAGAAGACCTCCTACCGGTAGAAGATAAGAAAGTGCTACCACCCATAGGACAAAGAAAGTATGGGAGAAGAAGAGATCAGATGGAAGAGTTCCACAGAATGGACAACCTAGGATCCATCCCTGAAGAAGTAGAAATGGAGATGCTAAACCGATAAGATATCCCCATGCATGGAAAAATAAATTTGTCAATCATATGCCATCCTTCTCTGGTTATTGTTGTGCATGCAATGGTCATGGCCATAGGGAAGAAGAATATAGAAAGAGATCTAGAAGGAATAATCTAAGATCTCATAGACATCATGCATATGAGAAAAATGCATCCAGGAGTAGGTAAATGCATGTCCCCTCTCTTGGTTATGCAAATGTTGTTTGTTATAACTGCAATGGAATTGGTCATAGAGAGGTTGAATGAAGGAAGAGGAACTTGCAGTCATATGGAGGCCAATACAACAATTATGCTCTGAAGAAAAGTGGATATAGAGTATATGAAAGTTAGAGACCTCCATGGAACCAAAGAAGAAATGTCCCTATAGGAGCAAGAGGTCCACCGGTTTTGGTTGCTAGTCACAGCAACATGACCAGGAGAATATGGTCAAACCGGTATGCTAAAAGTTTTCCCAATCATGAAGCTGGGATAGATGTTGTATGCTACTATAGCACTATTTCTGGTGGTGATGCAGAGTCCAAAAAAGAAAAGACCCATCAGCAAAAGATGGTAAGACCTACTCCCAAGACTGAAAATGGGAAGAAGAATGAGACCAAGTAGGTGTGGAGGAAGAAGACCATGGACTGACACTGTGCATTCAATGCATAGGTGACATCTCCTAAGGCCTAAAGGAGATGTAGGACCTCAGGGGGAGTAGTATATTGAACTAGATCATTCACCCCCTTAGTGAAGAAGGACACTTGGAAGAACAAGGTGCTACCGGTATGATGGATGGATATGAGATGATAAGTGAGTGTAGAGGCTAACTTGGCTACACAACTACAGACCAATGTTGGATCACTATTGTTGTGTCAATGTGTGAAAAGATAACAATTGGTAATAGATGCAAAGTGACACAAAATGTCAAGAGTCATAGGAAGGTGCTCCGATAGTGATGATGGACCGGTATAGGAAACTGGTATGTGCAGGATGTTACTAGCATGAATGCTAACAGGCACCTATAGGTTATGTAAGACAATGAGGCTGAAGATAATTGCAATAGCCTCGGTAACATGCGATGGGAAGTTATGTCTCAGGTGGTTGATGAAGACCTGAATGACATATGTTGGCCCAGTGGTTGATCATGCATGCTCGCATGTTATTGGGATAACCGGTTTAACTCTTGGCATGATGATGACATTGTATGGCATTGTATACATCCAAGATCATGTCATAGGTTGTCGTGAAATAATGGAGCTGAAAGATCATTAGATGATCACATATGCATAGCTCAACTAGTATATGGAGTTGATTGGAGCCCTGGTATTGAACCCGAGATGTATGACTCAGGGGGAGTTCAAGTGTTTATGAAGCAGAGTCGACATGCTTGAACTTGTAACGATATTGACTACCCAAACTACAGATGATGGAAATTGCTATAGGAATACCCAGGAGAATTTCATGGTTAAGGGTATCTACTTGTCATTTGGCTGGTTGTATTCATAGTACAATCACATTTGATTATAAAGAAATTTGGGATCAAACGGGAAGTGATGCAGTTTGACCGGCAGGTAAGTAGTATTCACTGACACATCTTTCTGAAATTGAGTTCTTTAACAAACAGTATCATATTTGCATACTCAATTGGTGTCAATTGATGGTTGAGTCCTCCATCTCAAGTGTTGTGACTTGAGAAGATGTAACAAGTGGTATCAAAGGAGGAGATGCATCCAATGAAGATAAAGGGGGAGAAATAATTCTGTCAATGACCGGTAAATACAAGGAGGAATGATATCTTGACAGTGCCCTTTTCCATTGTTGTCAAAGGGGGAGAAAGATTCTGTAGTATACCGCATACTACATGTGTGAGAATCCATGGATTATACAAAGGGGAATATTTGGATCACATAAAGGAGGAGAAAGATTATGTAGTATGTTGGATACTACATGAGTTGACATCAATGCCAAAGGGGGAGATTATTGGCATTGTGTTGTCGTTGATGTCAACCAGTATGGGATGACTACCGATATAAGAGATGTATGTGCAACACTGTCATGGATGAGTATAGGATGAGATATCTTTGGTATCACCTTGTGTTGCAGAACACCGATAAGGTAAGGGAGAGAGTGTCATTCAGAGAAATGATCACTAAGGTCACCAGTACACAAGTTAGTGTCTAACTTGTGCAGATGAAATGGACAAGTTACCAATACAGTGTATCATCGGTAAGGAAGAGTATGTCAATTGGTAAGTGAAGTGTTGACAATGAGAAGGATTCTTGGATGTTGTTTGTGATGAAAAGGTAGAATGTTACCTAAATCACATCAACATTGGAGGAAAAGAATGAACAGGTCACCGGTATGCTATATGGATACAGAACAACAAGACTCCCACCGGATAAGTGATGCAGTCACCATGTGAAGAGATGACTGACAATGAATGTGCCCACACTGGATTACATGTGCCTATTTGAAGATATGCTACACAAATAGGGAAACCACGTGGGTGCATTATAGGATGCAAATGACAAGGAATCATTACCACCGGTAAGTGGAACTTATCTCCTATTATGCATAGTGCACATCATAGTTATATGAGATAAGGAAGAAGAGGTGAAGGCAGGTGTTTGAAGGCTCACACCAGATCTACTAGTAAATCAAAGGAATGCCTCAAGTAAATGAAATCAGGGATATGCATTGGACCGACATAGAAGGCATGTTATGCCACTAGAGCAGAAAAGGAAGAATAAAGAATTGATGAGTTTGTCAACCTGACAAACCGACTGAGATGATATTCAGTATGATGATGAAGAAGGAAAAGTGGAGCAGCTGAAAATAGAGAATGAAATCGGCAAGCAGATGCCTTAGATGGAAACCACTGAAGGTTGATGAGATGGTGTCATTAGGATAGCTACCGGTAAAAATAAGAACCTGTAAGGAAGCAAAGAGGCTAAGAGATGTGCTTCTATTTGATGATAATGAGCATGCTATGAATAGACATTTATGGTGATCGATTAAGGTATTCCATTGATAGTTCAACAAAGGGCAGACATCAAGGTTAACCGGTAAAGTGTGAGATACCAACAAGGTTAGTGAACCGACAGAAAAGAAGAACTGGTTGAGTGTTTGGTCGGAGATCCTATCTGAACTGACACAAAGGTCCATGCTAGTAGTTGGTCAACAAAGGTGCCATGTGGAGTCAAGGTGGTGGACTTGCATGCAGCGATAGATGGAGTGTGCACCAACGAGGTTGTTGTAGAGTTAGTTGATATTAACGGTAGACCCCATAAATCATGTGATGTCTTGTAGAGGTTTGCAGCTCGAGATCCAAGACAAATTGATTGTGCAGGTTAGGTTGGCGAAGGAAATAGCTAAGCCATTTATTTTGTCCAAGGGATGAACCGATAGATTGAATGCAAAATTCCAAACATAGAAAGCATGTTCTGGAAGGCACGAAAATGCCAGTGATGTGCAAATAGTTGTTTGGGCGATCAGATCGGATAAGATTTGATTAGATTTGGTTTTCCTCGAGGTTGATGAGGAAACCCTAACTGCCAGTGATTTGAATTGTCTTTTGGCGGGAAGACTAGGCTATAAATATGCAAGCCAAAGATATTGTAAAGTGCTGCTGGATGGGAGAGGATATAGTTGATGCAAAGTGATTGAGTACTAAATGAGAAAAGTTAGATCAATCAGGGTAAAACTAGCAGAGGGATTTAGCAATTGAGTGAGTGAAGGTTAAATCGGTCAAGGATTTAACAAAGGGTTTAATCGGTAAGGTTAAAGCAACCGATTAGCAGCAATAGTGCATCAGAGAAGATAACCGATAGGTGCTAGTATCGGTAGGAAGACAACAAAGAGTGATGAAGTGAAGAGAAGTGTAGGAGAGATCCAACGAAGCAGATGCAGAGCAAGGTAACTGGTAGAGTGTAAACCGGCAAAGCAACAACAGCGAGAGGTGAACTAGTGTAGCAGAGAATGTGTCTCACCAATAGAGTGAAGTATATGAAATGGTTACAAGATTCACTTGTAATAGTATGACTACTTTTGTGTTTGATGTTATCATTGTGATCATTGATTTGTAGCTCAGTGCAAGGGTTGTAGCTCCTTTGGGTTGGTGCCCATAAACTAGCAAGGGTTGTAGCTCCCTTGGGTTATATCCCATAAATCAGTTAGGGGTTGGTGCTCCTTGGGTTGGTGCCCTAAATCGGAGGTTGTAGCTCCTTGGGTTAGTGCCCTAAACTTTATAATAGATTTCATTGTGAGGGTGGATTGGAGTAGTAGACTCCAGTAGCATTGCTCACCGAGGTTTTTCCCATCTTGTGTTTTCCTCATACATATTGGTGTTATGTGATGTCCCTTTGTGTGTGTTTGCATTTGTGGTGGTCTCTCCTCTAACCGGTAAGTTTGCATTGAGTTAGATATGATGACTGGCGTACTCACATAGGATAGTTAAAGGGAAAAGTTTGAGAACCACTGATTCACCCCCCCTCTCAGTGGTGCATTATGTCTAACAATATTGAGTGTACCCGCTATGTGCATGCAAAAACTGTATTGCAAAAAAAAGTGTTCATTAATAGACCTGCATTTTGAACACATCCTTAATATACACGTAACAAACTTGAACATTAAGGTTTTATGATCGTTATTTAAAATGAAATGCATGATAAAAAAATAAGACACCATTAAAGACCTACTACTCAAGTGTGCTTGAAGGGTCATCTCTTTGCTTAAAAGTATCCAGTATTGCTTCATGATCAGTAGTAGTCACTGTCCATAGCTCTTTGGTCTTTGGTTTTGCTTGATGCTTCAACAACTTGACATTTGTAGCTATAATAAGGTGTGAATACATGAGAATTGTTTTGTGTCTCTCATAGTCTTCAAATGCAAGTATGCCATTCTTTCTAATTATGTATGTTCACAACCAAGTTCCCACAACAACAACTGAACCTGTAGGATATGTGAACCCATCATCATCTGTCACTGGTTGTGTTAGCTTTTGTTTTCCCTATACACATCGTGCCAACCAATATTCTGATTTCTCTTCATTCCTTTGTGGTGCAACAACTGCAAAAACATGTCCTGGCTGTACAAGATTTGATAGACGGTCATACTCAAGTAAACTTTCCATGTCATCGTTTGACAATGATATTGTTTGAGATAAAGGAGTTAGATATTGCTGAACCCACGTATCAACCCACTCGCTTGACTTGCACTGATCCCAATCACACCGAACACAAATCTAACAAAAACAAGCCAATGCGCGTGTCCAAATGGTCCATGTACTTGCATCTGAGCTGATAAATGAATGCATCTTTAAAGAATCTTTAATTGTTTGACAATCCAATCCGTCTCCCATTGTTCCCTCCTCAACCAACCAAAAGAATTTGGTCACTGCTAAATCAAGAGTACCTCCATGTGACAATGTTGAACTACACCAATCAACAATAGAATGTGCATTAGAGCAATTTGCATCTGAAATACTCTATTTCTCCTTAACTAGAGCTCCCTTCAAACATGCACCTTCTCCATCATGCTCCGCCTTCCCATTCCCTTCCTAAAGAAAACACCAAATATGAGGTACACACCTCTCTACATGCATTTTGCTCAACCAATAAAACATACGAGCATTATTGAATTGAACCATACAATTATCTGACCATATGAGATATCGATCAATTGCAATATCTTTCTCATGCAAGAACTCAAAAAAATTCTCGAAAGAATGTTGCACATAATCGGAGGAGTGTGATCTATCATCACTCATATAAAAATGATACTCCCTGATTATCTTCCTATCCTCTTCTGTACTATAAGGAGCATGTCAATATGTAATATGAACAAAAATAGCAATCTAGATTGAATTGTAATACTGAGACTGTACCTCATTCTGTGGTTTCAGTTGTAGTAATGAGAGAGAGATTAGGGGAAAGGGGGAGAGAAAGATTTGGGGAGAGGAGGAGAGAGAGAGATTAGGGGAGAGAGGGGGAGGGGGGAGGGGGAGAGAGATTAGGGGAAAGGGGGAGAGAGAGAAATATTAGGGGAGAGGGAGAGAGAGAGAGAGAGAGAGAGAGAGAGAGAGATTAGGGGAGAGGGAGAGAGAGAGACTAGGGGAGAGGGAGAGAGATATATTAGGGGAGAGGGGGAGAGAGAGATTAGAGGAGAGGGGTCATATGACCCCTTAGGACCCATAACGACCCAATATGGTGTCATAAGGGGTCATATTGTATCCTAAGGGGTCATATGGTGTCTTAAGGGGTTATCTGACACAATATAACATCTTAGAACATAATATGACCCATAACGACACAATTTGGTGTCCTAAGGGGTCATATGTTGTCTTAAGGGACATAGGACCCAATATAACTTAATAAGACACAATATGACCCATAACGACACTGTATAGTGTCGTAAAGGGTCATATTGTGTCCTAAGGGGTCATATGACACATATGAACCACTAGGATATAATATGACCCATAACGACACAATTTGGTGTCATAAGGGGTCATATGGTGTCCTAAGGGGTCATAGGACACAATAAGATCCCTTAGGACACCATAGGACCCATAACAACCCAATATGGTGTCATAAGAGGTCATATGTTGTCCTTAGGGGTCACATGGTATCCCATGACCCCTTAGGACACCATATGACCCCTAATGACACCATATAGTGTCAGAAGGGGTCATATGACCCATAACAACACCGTATAGTGTCGTAAATGGTCATATTGTGTCCTAAGGGGTCATATGGTGTCTTAAGGGGTCATATGACACAATATGACCCCTTAGGACACAATATGACCCATAACAACATAATTTGGTGTTGTAAGGGGTCATATGGTGTCCTAAGGGGTCATAGGACACAATATGACCCATAACAACATAATTTGGTGTTGTAAGGGGTCATATGGTGTCCTAAGGGGTCATAGGACACAATATGACCCCTTTTGACACCATAGGACCCATAACGACCCAATATGGTGTCATAAAGGGTCATATGTTGTCCTTAGGGGTCATGTAGTATCCCATGACCCCTTAGGACACCATATCACCCCTAACGATGCCATATGGTGTCATAAGGGGTCATATGACCCATAACGGCACCGGCACCGCATAGTGTCGTAAAGGGTCATATTGTGTCCTAAGGGGTCATATGGTGTTTTAAGGGGTCATATGACACAATATGACCCCTTAGGATACAATATGACTCATAATGACATAATTTGGTGTCTTAAGGGGTCATAGGACACAATATGACCCCTTAGGACACCATAGAACCCATAACGACCTAATATGGTGTCATAAGGGGTCATATGTTGTCCTTAGGGGTCATATGGTATCCCATGACCCCTTAGGCCACCATATGACCCCTAATGACACCATATGGTGTCATAAGGGGTCATATGACCCATAACGACACCGTATAGTGTCATAAGGGGTCATATGACCCATAACGACACTGTATAGTGTCGTAAAGGGTCATATTGTGTCCTAAGGGGTCATATGGTGTCCTAAGGGGTCACATGACATAATATGACCCCTTAGGACCCAATATGGCCTATAACAACACAATTTGGTGTTGTAAGGGGTCATATGGTGTCCTAAGGGGTCATAGGACACATTATGAGCCCTTAGGACACTATAAGACCCACAACGACCCAATATGGTGTAATAAGGGGTTATATGTTGTCCTTAGGGGTCATATGGTATCCCATGACCCCTTAGGACACCATATGATGCCTAACAATACTATATGGTGTCATAATGGGTCATATGACCCATAACAACACCATATATTGTCATAAAGGGTCATATTGTGTCCTAAGGGGTTATATGGTGTCCTAAGGGGTCATATCAATATGACCCCTTAGGATACAATATGACCCATAACGACACAATTTGGTGTCGTAAGGGGTCATATGGTATCCTAAGGGGTCATAAGACACAATATGACCCCTTAGGACACCATAAGACCCATAACGACCCAATATGGTGTCATAAGGGGTCATATGTTGTCCTTAGGGGTCATATGGTATCCCATGATCCCTTCGGATATCCGATTCTATCGAATATCTGATTTCTATTGTACAAATTTGAAATTTGAAATTTTGTCTCGGGTTTGCTTTGGGATTTGGCTTGGAAGTGACAAGCCTAGAAAGTCAACTGAAAAAACATGTTTTTCAGTATTTCTTGATTTTCCAGACTTTACACTGGTGGCTGGTGACTTTTTTTACAACCAAAATTGATAAAATGAAAAGGGTTTTCTAAGGACGTTCTCAACTTTCCAACAATATAAGGCTTGTCTTATTTTGACTTTAATAAATAATTATTATTTATTTTCTATTTGAATTCTGAAAAAAGTCGTGATTGATAGACTGATTGAAAAACACTCATAACTTTCAAATGATATAAGATTTTTTGAGTCCGAAACATGCGTCACATCCTATGCTTCGTCTACTATGGGGAAACATTATTAAAAAAATGAAATTCATAAGGTTTTGACCAAGTTAAGGTGGTCAGACATAGGAGTTTCTGAATTTCTGAAAAGCTATAGTAAAAAATTCATAACTAATTATTTACTTTATAAAAAAATATGTGTCACATCCGGACATGAGTCTAATACTTATATATTTTTTTAATCAGTAGTCTAATACTTATATTATAAATCTTATAAAAAATATTATGATTTGATTGTGATAGGGTGGTCAGACAAACACCCACTTCTTATCTTTTTCCTAAAATTTTAGTACCACTGCATTGAAATTTGAAATTTTCATCAAATAGGATTTTTTTTTTCCAAAAAAAAACTAGTAGCTTAGAAACTAAATTCAATTTTCTATAGATTCTATTCTTACATATTTTAAAAATAATGTTTATAACTTATTCAAATTTTCATGTCAAGTTCAATAACTCTGATTTTCTGAAATTTCATTGCCACTTAAGGGCCTGTTTTGGCACACCATGATCTTGCACATACCTAATAACCAAAAATTAAGGAAGTCTTGATAAGGGTTAATTATAAGTTATACCAAGTCAATCATGTACTTCCTAAGATATTAAAAGTAACCTATGCTTTTCCTTATTAATAGGATATCACTCACAATCATACCTATTACATGTCTACTTGAAGAATAATAAAGTATCTCATTAATTTCAAGAAATATTTACTTGTTGTAAGTTGTATACATATACGAGATTATGGTTAGGTTTATAATGTCTCTTACATATAAGTACAAAGTTAAGAAATGGATCGAGAGATAAGAAGCCTAATTTTAGTATT
Organism: Cryptomeria japonica; assembly: GCF_030272615.1. NCBI lineage: Eukaryota > Viridiplantae > Streptophyta > Pinopsida > Cupressales > Cupressaceae > Cryptomeria > Cryptomeria japonica. The sequence continues at coordinate 114,798,838 of NC_081406.1, forward strand.
AAACCATACTTCAACTAATAAAATTGTCAGCAAATGGAGCTCATATTTAATAATGATAGCTTGTAATCTCTTAAATTTATAATGATAAGATAACTACCACTAAAAAGATATAATATACCTTCTTATCATAACATTTCACATCCATATGATAACCTACTATGTGTTTACCATAGCTTTAGTGTAATGGCTAAAGTGACTGTCTAGATAATTGTAGCCCAATTAATCATCACTGTAGAGGTAATTACTAATCCACACTACCATAATTCACCATCATATTGAGCTTCAAATCTCATAAAAGGAGAATAACAGAGAGGTTGAAGATCAACCATGTTCAAAATTCAAAAAATGATTTCAAAATCTAAAAATCTGACCTACAAATATGAAACACCTAAAAATCAAACAAAAAACATTAGAAACAAGGGACAAGAGTTCCACTGGACATGCCAAAATGTTTATGTCAAATTTGAACCTATTTGTAAACCCTAACTAAGCGAATCACTAACCCTAGATCTACAAACAAATTCAACACAACATCAATCAAGAATCTATCAAACATGAAAATACTAATGAAATAAAATAAAGTATACCTTTCACATGTCCAATTGTCTTGTCTCCATTGTTCTCCTATCCTCTATTTGATGTTGTTGCTCTCATAGTTGTGTTGCACTTGCATAAGAGCTCATGGAAGAATGGACGCGGTTGTGATGATGTATTCTTGTGATGAAGTATGCTAGAATGAATTCGACATAATATAGGTATGATTGCTTGTAGATGGATTGATTATCTCCAAATGGAAGGAAGAATCCTCTTTTATAGAAATCTCAAGGAGAATCAAGGGTTTAGATTAAGAGGTTAAATGATGAATGACCATGATCACAAAGATGAAAGAGACTCAATAAGATTGAAGGGTAGGTAGAGATGGAGGGAGGAGATTAAGTAGAAAGGTAAAAGATAAGGGTGAATAAGATTAAGAGGTTAAATTGAAATGAAGGGCTAAGATTGAGGAGTAGATAATTTAGGGAGACATGTTGTCACGTGGATAAGATGAAAAAGGTAAATTGATTAATTAAATAAATAAACATATTTATTTAACTAAAAGAGGAAAAGGCTAATTAAATAAATAAAATATTATTTAATTTAGGAGAGAAGTGAAATCTAAATAAATAATAAATAATTATTTAAATTAGAAAGAAGAGGCTCAATAAATTAATTAAATAAATTAAATAAATTAAAATATTTATAATTAGAGATATAATGAGGGCTACATACTTACAAAACATAACTTCTAAATGACTTCATTTGATCCCTTAAAAAGTTAAAAAAAAAGAATTAATTTTTTGTCAGCATTTTGATGGGTGCAAAGAGACTCCATTGCAAGTATGATTTAAGTCTAGAGGGGTTCTATTCAAGAGAGTTTGATCTAACTCTCTTTAATTAAAATCCTTTAAATGGAACTTTCAAGGCTTACATAATTATATTCTCTATGTGATTTTAAACAAAAATAAGGATGTCCCAAAAGTGAGACATGGTATTATGGGATCACTCTCCTCAAAAATCATATTTTGATCCACCGTTTTTTAAATCATTAAAAAAATTGTCATTTGTGAGCTTGTCGGGTTTTATTCATGGTTATGAACTTTTGTCGAACGTCGACAAGTTACAGTCTTGAACTTATTTTAGCCTTCATGGTTTTGTTTTGGATACTTAAGAATTTAGTCATTCTTTGTCCTCCATTTCAAAAGCCTCATTAGACTTCGACGTCTCATTTCAAACTTAGCAATGAGTCTTAGTGGCTGTCTGCCACAAACTTCATTTTACAATCTTTAATTTTTTTGGTTCTATAACCTTTTTCGGGGCCCAACGCTTCATTTCGAAATCACCTTTTAGTCTTGGCCACGTCCAAACTCCACGAGTCTTAAATCTTTTTTGGCCTTGTTTTTAAGTTCTAAAACAAGCGTCGGACTTTGACATGATTTTCTAACTCAGTCGAGGCTTGACTACCTATATTTTTTAGAAGATTTTGAAGACATTTATACCTTTGGAGCTTCCACAACCCAACTCTTTACAAAGCACATTCTTCAAAAATAAAGAAATGATATACAATTTAAGTTGAAGGTCAGATTCCAAAGAAGTTGTCATATCTTGTCGAACTCTAACATATCATTTGAAACTAAGGTGAAAGGTGAAGGGAAGGAGTAAGTAAAGCAGTTATTATAGCTAACCAGAATAAAAGCTAAAGTGAAAGCAAGACATAGGGGAGAGGAGCCAGAATGTGTACACCCTAACTTTGGGGGTCCACGTGGCGGGACCAACTTTTCAAACCGCCCATGTAGACCACTGAGTGGGCAACCCAAAATCAAAAGTTGACATACCACCGATGATTTTTGCCATGTCAATGCTGAGTTGTCGTCCAAGTGGTAAAAAAATGCCACTTTGGACCATCGACCGGAACGTGAGCGGGGCCACCCCCGAAACATGCCACACTTTCTATTTGCATCAAACGGGTTGGCCACGTGCCGATTACTCACTTGCACACCTTACCAACCATTTACTTTGCCCAATTCTCCCACCGCCAAATTCAAATTCCAACTACACTTGCATTAACTATGCATCAGCTCGCCTTCACTGTCTCTGCTCGGTTGCATTTTTCAAAGTGTTTGGCCTTCATTGCGCTCGAGCCCTCGTACATTGTCTTGAAGCTCGTTCATTTCCTTCCTGCTCAAACTCCATTGGTGGTTTTGTCTGCTACCACAACCTGCTCACCATGGAATGCCTTCAACCCAGATTTGGACCAGAACATGCGCACCCAAAACCAGGTAATGCTTCAGTGCATACCCTATTTCGTAGGATTTTGTTTGCTTTTTATTTGATTTTTTGGGGTTATGTTTTCGTGTTCGGCTCCATTTTTTGTTGTGTTACTCCCTCGCCACCTCCACTTCGTAGGTATAGAGCTAAACAATGAGGATGATGGGGATCTACTTGCAGATGTTGAATTGACTCATTTCCCCTTCAACCCTAGTGAGGAATTTTCATCACTAAGGCTCACAAATTTACAATATTTTGTATTGTTTTCTTTCGACATTGTCCTCTTACTTGATCATTTAAAAAATTGTTTTAATTGTTTGTCATTCCTCATAAATTTTTTGTTTTTAAATGTTTGGCATTCTTCAGGAAATTTTTATGGTTGTTTTTTATGTTTTTTGAACACAACATTATGTATTCATAAACACAATTACATACAAAAGGGAATCATACTCCTTTGTTCTAGTATTACTATAATTTTAATGGTGTCATTTGACTAAAATTTTGGCTCATTTTGTCGAACAATGAATCTATTGGGAGTTTTGGCATCAACTTGCAACATCATTGTGGTTTAAAGCTTTAATGGTTTTGAATTTCACCGTTAATGTTTCAAGGGTTCAAGTGTTTCAATTCTTTTTGTTCATTGTTAATGTATAATGGGTTTGTGGGTTTAAATGTTCATTTCATTTACGGATTCACTGGATTTAGGCTATTAATTTCACATTTACTGTCAAAGGGGGTTTCAATTTGAATGGTTCACTATTAATGTAGAATGGGTTTCTGGGATTAAATGTTCATTTCATTTATGATTTTTGCTTATGGATTTAGGGTTTCAATATGAATGGTTCATTGTTATTGTATAATGGGTTTGTGGGTTTGAATGTTCATTGATTGTATAGATTCACTGGAATTAGGGTTTCAAATTCACATTTACTGTCAAAAGGGTTTGAGGGATTTTCAGTGTTTCACTGTTAATGTAAAAGGATTCACATTTTTCAGTTTTACTGTAAATTGGGTTTGCAGGTTTCAATGTTGGCTTTAAAATGCACTTTTAAATCTTCCATTTTTGAGGGGGTTAATTCCATGCTCCATTGTGTTCCTTGTCCAAGGATTTAAATCAATGTGACCACTTTGAAGCAGATCCTTCGATTTGAATTTCAATGTCGAACTGTTAATGTATAGGGTTCACATTTTCACTTTAATTGTCCAATATGTTTGATGGTTTTCAACTTGACTTGATTATTAGATTCACTTCATTCATTATGGGATTAACCTTATTCATTATGGGATTCATTTCATTGTTTTAGGATTCACTGTTAAAGTGATTCGGATTTCACATGTTTGCATTGTATTCATTCTCATATGGTTTACATCTTCACTACTTTAAAATCAATATTATTGCAGTGTATAAATCAATGTTTCAATGTTGGCTTTCAAATTCACTTTTAAATCTTTCATTTTCAAAGGGGTTAATTCCATGATCCATTGTGTTCATTTGGTTTCAATTTCAATGTTGAATTGTTAATGTATAGGGTTCACATTTTCACTTTTATTGTCCAATGTGTAAGATGGTTTCCAAATTGACTTGATTATTGGATTCACTTCATTCATTATCTTATTCATTTCATTGTTTTAGGGTTCATTGTTAAAGTATATCGGATTGCACATCTACATTTTCTCGACGACTTCGGTTGTCTCTTTCTGCCATGTACTAGGGGAAGTGCACTAATAGATAACATAGTTTCAATAACCATCACCTTATTGTCATGTTGACCCCCCAATAGCCGTCATAGCGAAAACACCATTAATAAATTTATTTTGTACCAATAGCCGATCATTTTTTGTAATTAATTGGCCCATTTGTGCACAACTATTGGAACATTTGTCCCATTTGTGTACCACTATTGGAACATTTGTGCACCACTATTGGGACATTTGTCAACAAGTACTAGCAATTTTGAGTTGACGGTTATTGGAACATCTTTAGTTAGATATCAGGCGACACTTTGAAATGTGTACTTTTTGACCTTTGTGCGCATAACTGATTCCACAACATGCATCGTTACTACCCAAAAGCCAAATCAATAGCTATAAGCAGTTAAGTCGCATACGAAGACAACTAAAAAAAAAAATTAAAATCCAATGTACCGTTTAGGATTTGTGGGTGCGCGAAGCTAGCTATGATGGCTATTAGTGCTCTTCCCCTAGTGATAAAATTCCATGTTCTTTTCTTTAAGCATCATAGTCGCTCATGACCACATAAAGCATTGGAATTCTGTGAAACAGATCATAAAGGAAGTTTCAAGTGTAGCCTTCTAAGAGCACTTGAAGCTCTTAGATCTATAGAATTTTAGGCTTCCCTAGTGTGGGGAATTTTCTATGAAATAGCTCCCTATAAAGAGTTGAAATTGCATTGAATCCATAATATGAAATATGGGGGTACGTTGATACGTACAGAGGGATGCTTTACTACACCAAGGTAGGAGCCATGTGATTTTGGCACAGGGTGATTGACGAGATGATGTTATTCACCTGGCGGCCCTTTATGGATAGTGAGAGATGGTTCTTTATGGTTCTTCACCTTAGGATACCGTATGACCCTTTAGGATGTCATATGATCCTAAAGGGTCATGTGGTCTTATTTGGGGTCATACAGTGTCCTATGACCCCTTAGGACACCATATGACCCCTTAGGTGTCATTATGTGTCATGTAATGTGTCCTTAGGGGTCATATTATGTCCTACCGCCCTTTAAGACACTATATGACCCCTTAAGACACCATATGGTGTCGTTATGGGTCGTATGGTGTTCTAAGGGGTCATATGGTGTCCTATGACCCCTTAGAACACCGTATGACCCCTTAGGTGTCGAATTTTGTAAGCACTATTGGCACTGCTTTTTATATTGTAATAATGGTTCATCTTGCCACCTTAGGACATCGTATGACCCCTTAGGACATAATATGTTCCCAAAGGGTTATGTTGTGTTATGTGGGGTCTGGAGGGGGGGGAGAGAGAGAGAGAGAGAGAGAGAGAGAGAGAGAGAGAGAGAGAGAGAGAGAGAGAGAGAGAGAGAGAGAGAAGGGAGGGAGGGAGATGGGGGGAGAGGAAGACATATCACATGATGTGAGTAGGGGTCATGTGGGGTCCTAATTGAGCCACACATGTGATACAACACCATATGACCCCTTGAGATATCATACATGGTCCGAAGAGGTCATTAGGTGTTATATGGGGTGTTGAGAGAGAGCGAGAGAGAGAGAGAGAGAGAGAGAGAGAGAGAGAGAGAGAGAGAGAGAGAGAGAGGAATACAATATAGTACAATAAGATATCAAAAGACAATATATATCAATATACATACATACATATAATACACATAAAATATCAAAAGAGAATGCACATACATACACACATATGTGTGTATATATACATAATATATTATATATATTATATACATATATATATAATATATATTATATATTATTATATTATATATATATACACATTATATATACATGAAATATCATATTTTGCATATTATACATGTATACATATATGTATGCACACACCCACATTTTAAACATAGGTAGAAGCGCATACGCGCTATTTTACCTTTAACACCACGTATGCATTGTCTATTGCAAAGACACCCCGTACGTGGTTTTGTTTTTAAAATACCCCGTACGCGCTGTTTATAGTATAGGGAGCCCATACACGCTTTTGACTGTTTAAGCTTGTGAATAGGCTTGGATGACAAAGTTGCAAGTTGGAAGTTTGATTTCCTTCCATTTCCCTTCTTTTTGACGTTTTTTATTTTATCAACTTGGTTTCTCAACTTTGTCATCATCAAGTTTAAACTTCATCAAGTGGGTATTTCTAAAATTGACACCACATTTTCACCCATCTTCTGAGCTTTCTAACCATATAATTTTTTTAAAATTTGAACAACAATAACATATTATTATTGAGTTTCTTTTACCAGTGTCTTCATAGTTCTCAAAGACATACGTGTACCATTTTTTTAATAACTTTTAATATACTTATCTAAATTTTAAAAAAACTATATATTATTGTAGTGCACTTGATTCTTTACAATTTAAAAAAAATAAAATTATATTTTTGAATGTTTTGGTGCAAGTTATGCTTTGCGCACGAACAGGTACCTAATTTTCAGGATGTGCTCGATTGGAAAAATCATAAAAAATAAAATACTCAACAAACAATTACAAAAAAATACACAACTTCTAGTGCTCACTCTTAACTATATTTTTGCCAAACAATTTGTCAAAATACTAAATCTAACTATGACTTTTTTGATACGCATATTAGACACTATGTAATATTTTTTAGAAAAAATTAGGGTCTATTTTTCGTGCACGAAGGATTTTACCCTCTTAATCTTATCCAATTTTTTTAAAAATTAGTAGTTTAGAAACTAGATTCAGAGTACTACAATATTTGTTCTTTGAGTATCTTGATATCTTGAGTGAATGGCTCTCAACTTTCTCGTCCAAGTGCAGATTTACCTGAATTTTAAAAAAAAGTGTCCACTTATACCCCCCTTTTTGTACACCATCTTGGTGCACTTACCCACATCGGTTTGGATTTCAAGGGAAAATTTGAAGTTGATAGAGAATTGCTTATCCTCTCCAATGTTCTTTGTTTTGTTCAATGGATCCCCCTTATGATCACTTCTAGGTCTCTAGGTGGATCATGCAAGGGGACCCCTTCTACCCCTAGTTTTTAATTCTCTTGGCTAATGTTTTGGGGAGAAATATTGAAGAAAGGGTTCAAAGAAGATTACTTAAGAAATTTAAGACATCCTCCTCTCTTGAGATAGTTTCTCATCAATAGTTCATCGATTGCAAGGACCTCCATATTATTAAATTAACATAATCTAGATAATAGACATAATTAATCATAAATTTAAGCAACTTGTTCAATATACAAAAGAATAGATGCACGGAATTATATTTCAAGATAATGTCTAATTAGGTACATAAGCTCAAGATTAGCAAAATATAAGGAACTATTTCCTTTACAAGCAACCATAAGGTTAGATACAATAATACATAATTTACATAGATGATGGTACCCTTGGTAGGAGCTCTCAACATAACAACACATACGAAAAACATTGTTAGAGCACTTTACCACCCAACTACGAAGCAATTATGCTTCCCCAAATTTCTTCATGACATGAAGAACTGTTGAACCTACATGAGGATGCCTAACAACTAGAAACTAGCAGGGTGATGGAATCTAGTGGAGCATAGTGTATCTACATTTTAAGATACCAATATATCGACATGCTATGAGATGGAAGAGAGTGTGAAACATGGTGATTCAAATAGTAAGAATATATTAAAAGATCAAGTAATAATATTTGGCCAAAGCACTTTTAGAGTCTACCATCGACAAATTAGTTAAAGCAAAGATTTACTCTTCTATGAAAACTTACTCTTCTCTCAGCTCCATATTCGACACTCATCCAACAAACAATAATATAGATTGAATACACAAAATACATCTATACATGTATGCATATGAAATCACATAGAAAATAAAAGTGCAACAATCTATGTGAATCCACAAGTCCACAAAATAACTCATAAGCTTACAAAATCACTTGTTTATGCATAATCATTCAATAATAAAATTCACACATAAAAAGCATATTGTTACATAAGAAACTAATTACAATGTTGTCCAATCTTACACAAAATGTATAGAAATATTACAAACACATGAATAATCATACTTTAGCTCATGAAGGTATACAAGTGCACTGGTCTATGCATTTTAACATGTCTATTGGAAATATTTGTAAATAGCCTGAAACATGATATTTTTAAGAGAATGTCCACATCTTCAAACCCAAGAAATATAAAGAACAAGTCATCAAGAGGTGATAATGATAGCCCATATCTCATCCATTACAATCAAGATTGTAACTATGATATGCATTAAGGGGATTCCATGAAACAAAATATGTTTGTCTAGTTATGATTTGATTGTCATCTATTTCTACTTCAAGCTATCCCTAATCAAGTATCTTAAGATGTTATTGAATACCAAGGTGACTACTAAGAAATTTATTGAAAAGTCAATCTTAACTAATATGCAATAAATAATCTCGAAAATGATAATTATTAAAAAAATATTCCAAAAACCTCTTGGCAATTAGTGTTATCACAAAAATAATGTCGAGCAAATAATAACCAAAAGATTAAGGAAGTCCTGACAAGGGTTCATTATAAGTTATACCAAGTCAATCATGTACTTCCTAAGATACTAAAAGGAACCTATACTTTGCCATATTAATAGGATATCACTCACAATCATACCTATTACATGTCTACTTGAAGAATAATAAAGTATCTCATTAATTTCAAGAAATATTTACTTGTTGTAAGTTGTATACATATACAAGATTATGGTTAGGTTTATAATGTCTCTTACATATAAGTACAAAGTTAAGAAATGGATCAAGAGATAAGAAGTCTAATTTTAGTATTAAACCATACTTCAACTAATAAAATTGTTGGCAAATGGAGCTCATATTTAATAATGATAGGTTGTCATCTCTTAAATTTATAATGATAAGATAACTACCACTAACTAGATAGAATCTACCTTCTTATCATAACATTTTACATCCATATGATAACCTACTATGTGTTTACCATAGCTTTAGTGTAATGGCTAAAGTCACTACCTAGATAATTGTATCCCAATTATTCATTACCGTATAGGTAATTAATAATCCACACTGCCATAACTCACCACCATATTGAGCTTCAAATCTCATAAAAGGAGAATAACATAGAGGTTGAAGATCAACCATGTTCAAAATTCAAAAAATGATGTCAAAATCTAAAAATCTGACCTACAAATATCAAAACACCTAAAACTCGAGCAAAAAACATTAATAACAAGGGACAAGAGTTCCACTGGGCATGCTAAAATGTTTATGCCAAATTTGAACCTATTTGTAAACCCTAACTAAGCGAACCACTAACCCTAGATCTACAAACAAATTCAACACAACATCAATCAAGAATCTATCAAACATGCAAATGCTAATGAAATAAAATAAATTGCACCTTTCACATGTCCAATTGGCTTGTCTCCATTGTTCTCCTATCCTCTATTTGATGTTGTTGCTCTCATAGTGGTGTCGCACTTGCATAAGAGCTCAAGGAAGAATGGATGCGGTTGTGATGATGTATTATTGTGATGAAGTATGCTAGAATGAATTCGACATAATATAGGTATGATTGCTTGTAGATGGATTGATTATCTCCAAATGGAAGGAAGAATCCTCTTTTATAGAAATCTCAAGGAGAATCAAGGGTTTAGATTAAGAGATTAAATGATGAATGACCATGACCACAAAGATGAAAGAGACTCAATAAGATTGAAGGGTAGGTAGAGATGGAGGGAGGAGATTAAGTGGTGGAAAGGTAAAAGATAAGGGTGAATAAGATTAAGAGGTTAAATTGAAATGAAGGGCTAAGATTGAGGAGTAGATAATTTAGGGAGACATGTTGTCACGTGGATAAGAAGAAAAAGGCAAATTGATTAATTAAATAAATAAACATACTTATTTAACTAAAAGAGGAAAAGGCTAAATAAATAAATAAAATATTTATTTAATTTAGGAGAGAAGTGAAATCTAAATAAATAATAAATAATTATTTAAATTAGAAAGAAGAGGCTCAGTAAATTAATTAAATAAATTAAAATATTTATAATTAAAGATATAATGAGGGCTACATACTTACAAAACATACTTCTAAATGACTTCATTTGATCCCTCAAAAAGGAAAAAAGAAAAGTATTTTTTTGTCAGCATTTTGATGGTGCAAAGGAGACTTCATTGCAAGTATGATTTAAGCCTAGAAGGGTTCTATTCATGAGAGTTTGATCTAGTCCTCTTCAATTAAAATCCTTTAAATGGAACTTTCAAGGCTTACATAATTATATTTTCTATGTGATTTTAAACAAAAATAAGGATGTCCCAAAAGTGGGACATGGTATTATGGGATCACCCTCCTCAAAAATCATATTTTGATCCACCATTTTTTAAAACATCATTAAAAAAATTGTCATTTGTAGCGAGAATGATTCCCATGCCACTTTCAAGATTCCAATTCTTTTAAATCCAAGCCTTCTAAAAAAACAAAGGAGATACCATTACCCATAAAATTATAAATTGAAGCATGCTAAAAGAAATTAAGAATACCATTAACAATAGATTCCACATTAATAATCACAACTACTTCATCTTTGCAATTTTCTAAGCATCCATTGGGATTTGAATGATTAATCAATCATTAATCAAATTTGATTTCCTTTGTTGCATGCACTAAGAAATGAATTAATTTTCCTTGTCCAAATGAAAAAGGCTCATCCACATTGAGAGCATCTTTAAAAGATAGGTTTCAGAGGGGTCACTTGGACCCCCAATAATCGTCATGCAAACAAGCACACTTTCAAAAGTCATAAAAAAATATAAGAAACAACAACAAAAATTACATGAAAAAAAAATACCCACCTTACACATCCCTCTCACCTAGCACCATACAACCCACACAACAAAGGCTTGCAACCTTACTCAACTACACCAATATCGACCATACCCTTACAATACCCACATGCCATACAATTCTCTTTACCTATCATCAATATTTTTTAATTTAATAATTATTATTTTAACTAATTTATTATTACTCAATTATTAAAATATTTAGAATTATAAATAACATTTATTTATCACTACTTTTAAGCATGTGTGGAGGGTATGTTCTTTTCCTCTAGTAGATATTCATATAACTTGGATCCGAATTCATGGCCTATGCAAGCACCATGGAGATTCTGCTTTTGCGAGAGGTGCACTTGTGTTGTTTACAACCCCAAAATAATCGTCAAAAGTCTGGCCTAATATTGATTCGACACTCGCAGCCCTAACAATTGCCTCGATTAATTGTAATGAAAAGGGGAGCGTTCCAATAAAGAGGTGTACCCCAACTTGGCTTGGTATGTGCTGCTATGTACGATTCCTTCTGTTGGCTTTCCGTGTTTGGGGATGTCTGGTCAAGACACCAAATTGGATTTTTTAAATGATATTCTATTAAAAGAGATTTGTGTAAAATTGAAATTGAAGTTATTGTTTTTTTCCATGGTAACATTTGTAGACGTCCGCATACAACATTAAATGAAAGAAATGTTCATTGGTTTAGTGTGAGTTTAGCATTTTAAGTACCCTTACATTACAAATCGAAGTCTTCTCACACGGGTCGTTGAGGTCTTTGACAGACAAATCAAAGTCTTCTAGATTTTTCTTGGCCGAAAAGCTCCAATTCAATTTTAAATCTCTAAAATAATAATCAAATAGGTTCACTGTTTGCTGCACAGCATATGCAAACAAAAGAGGCGGATCTTCAAAATTTCTGAAATGCTTGATTTAATTAATAAAAACTCTACTATACACGCGGACACCATTATTAGGCTACACATATTACTCATACGTATATTGGGAAACTACTGAATACATAAGAAACATATATGGCTTATGTCTATACAATCTACACAGACAAAGGAACCCAATATTGTCCACTCCTTTCCGAACCCATGATTGATACTGAAAGTGGGGAGGCTGTGGGCGAGATGCTTGTGAGCTTGGAAAATTCTACGCTTTGCTGTAGCATTTCCTGGATTTGTTGGAGACGAGCAACAACTTCTTTCATGGATGGCCTCAAATCCCTTTCTCTTGCAAGGCATTCAATGGCCAATTCGGCGACAGCAGCAACCATGGCCTTCACCGCATGGTTGTTTTCAATCTTCAAATCAGGATCCACCAATTCATCCAAAACACCTCTTCTGATCTTTTCTATGGCCATGTTAGCAAGACTAATTTCGTTCCTATTTCGGTTCGTATCCACGGCTACTTTGGCAGAGATGATCTCCACCAAAACAACCCCAAAGCTGTATACATCAGACTTTTCAGTGAGCTGGAAGCATTGATTGTACTCTGGGTCGACATACCCTGGCGTGCCTTGCGGAGCAGTAGTGACGTGGGAGACATTCAAAGGCACCAATCTGGATAGCCCAAAGTCTGCAACTTTTGCCCCCAAATATTCATCCAGAAGAATGTTATTTGATTTCACATCTCTGTGAAATATGGGCGGCTGGATACTGTGTAGGTACGTCAGGGCCTGGGCAGTTTGTAGGGCAATTTTTAAACGAATTCCCCAAGGCAAACCTCTCAGGCTTCTTCGACTTCCATGCAGATGATCGGCCAGGGTTCCATTTGGCACATATTCGTAGACAAGCAGCAAAACCGGACTCTCCGGACTTGTACAACCGTAAAGGCGAACAAGGTTTGTATGGTAGAGAGAGGATAGGATTTGTACCTCGTTGATAAATTGCTCAATTCTTCTAGAGTTATCCTGATAAAGCCTCTTCACTGCTACAGCTCGTCCGTCCTCAAGTTTGCCCAGATAGACTGTGCCAAACCCTCCATCTCCAAGCTCGTTCTTCTCGTCGAAGAAATTTGTGGCCTGTTGAAGTTCTTGATAAGGAAATATCTGCAAAGTATCTAACATATACCCTTTCTGGCCTTTTTCTATGTCGGTTCCTTGATAATGGCTGATATTGCTGGCGATCCCTCGGGTGGGAGATGCTTTTCTCCTTCTAACATAATAAATGAAGAGCAGTAATACTGCAACGAGCAAAGCACCTCCGATGGAACAACCTGTAGTAGAATACACAGATAGATGAGATTATTTTATTTGAACCACGAAGTTGAAGTGTAAAGGCAGACAGGATCCTTCGCCCAAATAAATCAAAATTAGTAAGATCCTACGGCCAGGACGCTCACCTATGATAATATACTTGTTTTGGGACTTGCCTGCAACGCCAAATACACAAGTCTTGTGAATAACATTTACAAAAATATTTATTGTTGAAACACTATTTTAGTTTGATATGGATTTCTAACTTTTCAGCTCGTTCATCTCATAAATCATAGAATATTTCTAAATTGATTAGATACAGATTCGAGTTCGTGTACTTACGAGCCAGGCATTTCTCTGGGTGGGGGCTGTTTGTGCAATTGCAGTGAGTCGAGCTGATGTTGGAGGTACAAGTCCCACCAAATGAGTGGCAATTCCAGCATTCATCGTGGACAGTCCAATTTATTTGAAACGATTCATCTGGAAATGCTAGTGGATCAATTCCTTGTAGGCTTTCCACCAGGTGTACAACTTTTGGCTTACATTCTAGAGTCAAGCTGGACTCAGGAATAATGAAACCGTAGTACCATCTATCATTGCATTTATGTAGCGGGTATAAAGAAGCACTTACATTACAGACCTTCCACAAATTCAAATTCTTCCAACGATCTTCAGAGTCAGATTGATCTCCAGACGGGGATTGCGTTGCTTGGTTACTGATCGGTGGGTTGCATGTACCTTCGAAGATATTCCTGTCAATTATTGTCATGAAATTGTGGGGATTTGGGAATTCCATTACGTAGTATTCGTACCCATTAATATTGAGTAGAGGCATCTTGGGTGCCTTATCACAGTCAAGCTGAAGAGCAGGGTCACCGCAACCGCTGTTCTTTCTTCCGAAGGGATATTTGAAGAAATAATCCCCACATTGGAAGGGTTCATCTGGTTCTGGACAAGCTCGTGATGAAGAAGCGAGGCACAATATGAATACTGTGAAGACGAGAAAGAGGAAGCGGGGGGGTGTTAGCCCTTCTTCCATTTCCATTTCCAAATATTTTAGATGAGGAAGAAGAAGAGAGATAAATGGAGTTAAGAGGGGAACATGAACGCCTGCTTAATAGCATTGAAAGGAGGTGCAGGAAAGCCAAGAGAAAGACAATGGCAAAAGTAGCGGAGTCAATACGCCAATTTGACTCCACTCAAGTCGTTAAAACAAATTTACGACTTGGTGTAATTTTTACCGAAATTCACATTTCTATCACTCATTAAATTCCACGCGCTTTCTTTGACGCGTTTGACTTGGGCATTGGCAAATTTAAAGTGAAGCCTTCTTTGTTTTGAAGTTTCAAAGCTTGTTTAATTTTGTGTAGCACAACGGGTCACATCTAACCCACGGGAAACTTTACCACGGGCCCAGCCTCTTCTTTCCTTGGAAAAACGGACAGATAAAGAGATCTGCATACACACATAAAGACGTGAGAGCAGGGTCACCTTGTTTCTTGTTTTCAAGGGCCGAAGCTATTCTGGGTCCAAAACAGACCTTTCGTAAAGCATGATAGCGATGTGTTAGTCAATCGCAGTCATTTATTGAACAATCAATAGTGTAAAACGCGCGACTAACATGCGTGTTAGTCAATCCGAACTGCCGTTTTGGAGCCAGAATAGACGCATCCATTTCCAAGACTAGAATTGACCATATTTACAAGACTAGCATTTGTATGCAAGGAGGTGCAATAGTTACATCATAAAATATAGAAGTTAAATATGAAGGATCCTAGGAAAACTTTGTTAGGTTTCTTTCTATTTTTTTTTAATGGATGTCTAGATCTACAAGCATGGCAATTTAGTAAGGGCACAAAGCTTGCGAGTATATTCTTTTTGGCTAAGAGTCAAGGACTAAGGGATATCCATTACACCAAATTCATGTAGGGCACAATCACAACCTCATCCCTTATGATGTTGGAGCCTTTGCACTCAACAAGACTTGCTTCTTGGTGGGCTCATTTGGGGCCATTCAACTTTACTAGTTGTAGACGTATAAAAATGACCATATTCCTAAATGAATATTTTATGTTCATTTCTTTATTTGATTAAATCCAATTTAATTAAATTATCCACATTCTTCTATTTAATTAAGTAAATTACTCAATTTATTTAAATTAAATTCACTATACCATTTAATGAATAAATCATTTTATTCAATTAAATCCCTTCTATCCACTTTTAATTAAATTCAAATTTAATTAAATAGTTATCCTAAATTGAATAAATCTAATTTATTTAATTTCCCCAAATTGCAAACAAATTGAAGTAAATTCATTTTATTTCAATTAAATCCTATTATCCCTCCATCCACTTGCAAAATCCTACATCTCCCACTTGCTTCCTAAACCCCTTCCTAATTTCTTCTAGACTCTTCTAAATCGCTTCTAATTAGCCTAACCCATCTTCTAAACTTTGTCACATCCCTAAGCAAGGGGAGGTCACTTCTTAAAGCCTTAAAGTCTTTGATAACCATTAAAGGATTCAAGTCTTCAACCACTTAATTTTCCAAAGTCTCCCAAACCATTAATGGTTAATTCAACCCTCTTACATGGTTAGAGATTTTTTGCCTAACTTAACCTTCATCCAGCCCAATGGGTCTCATCAAGCTTTTAATGCTTTGACCATGATTATCTCTTAATCATTTGCACAAGAGTTTATCCTTGGATTAACTCTTAATCCAATGGGTAAGCCTAACTTAAGCTTAACCCTTATCTCTAGATGACTATGAGGTCTTCTCAGGCATTTAATGTCTCCAACCCCTTCTCTCAACCCAACCCTATGTTGACATTTGTCAACATTTCATTGGTGCAAATTGCAAACATGGATTCCCAACTTTCAAACTCAACCCTTGATTAAACCTTTCAATCGTGGCCATCCATTGCCCTATTTTTGCTATAAATAGAGCTCTCATTCCTCCATTTATACAGATCAATCCAAGTTTGTAGTATCATACCAAGTTTGTAGTATCATACTTATGCTCAAATACATTCAAGCTTTCATACCATTTTATGTTCATCATTTTAGCCTCTCTTTAACTAGGAATTAGTCTAAATATGCATGTTTAAAGTACTTTCTTTATCATTTAGCTCAATCATAGACTAATATATCATGTTAAGATAGTATTTATACTAACCTTGTCATCTTATAGTTAGTTTATTGCGTTTCTAGAATCATGCATAGCTTAAGATGCATCTCATATTAAATCAATAAAACACATCCATCGTTCTTGCATTTGCCATCCCTAAACCATTTTTCTCAGTGATTTGAGAGCAAAAACATTGGTTTGAGGGACCGTGTAAGATAGAGAACCATGTGACCCACCTTGGAAAGCTTAGTGATACTTCATTACTCTATAGCTTGTACCAAGAAGTCCTATGAGTGTGTGAGCAAGGCTCCATAGAGCTCCACTTTTCACATATTGAGTTCTATCGACCCGCTTTTCCCGCATACATTTCTGGCACCCACCATGGGGCATTACCCCATATATCAAATCAGTTTTTGAAATTAACCACTTTTGCAGGTTTGCGGGAAACAGGAATCAGCGCGTGGGAAACATTCCCTGCGCATCCGAATAATGGCCTAGCGCATTCGGTTTACTGTTCAGCGTGTGGAGTCCATCATCTGGCGCGTGAAGTCCTTTCTTTAGCGCATGAATTCCACTAATCTTTTCCTGTAGATATCAATGTGGGAGAAAAATAGAGTAGCGCATCTAAAAAACAGTTTGGCACGTCGGGTCTGTTAGATAGTGCATCCGGCTCACTGTTTAACGCGTGCAGTCTATTCTATGGCATGTGAAGTCTTTTTCTTAGCACATCATATTTCTAACAATTTCCTGTAGGTCTCGATGCGGGAGAAAAATAGAGAAGCGTTTTCGGTGCACAGAGTAGCGCATCCCGAGAACAGTGTAGCGCGTTGAAACTTTATTTTAGCGCATCGTTGTTATATTGTAGCGCATACAGTTTGTTCCTGTAGCACATCACAGATAGAAAAAAAATAAACTAATTTGTAACAGAAGCTAAAATTTAGACTTGTGGAAGTCCACGAAATTCGCCTTTTTTGCTAACAAATTGACTTGTTTTCTATAGGTTAGTGACCGTTGATTGCAGGTTCTGGATCCATTTTATTTAGGCTAGAGTTAAAGTAGTTTAAATTTTTACTAACTTTTCTAAGTTAGGCAAAAGTTCAAATTTCTTTCTTTTCTTGTTTAAATAAAATTGAACTCACTTTTATTTTGGGCAAGTAAAATGAACAACAAATCAAAATCTTTTCCTGCTTTCCTAGGAGAAAATTTCTCAATTTGGGCCCTAAAAAGAGCAACACAAAATTTTCTTTTTCGCAAAAATAGAGCTTAAAAAGAACCTCACCATCCTTTGTTGCATAAAAGGATCCACTTTTATTTTGCAAAGGAAAGAACCTCACCTCAAAAGTTTTGTTACAGTTAAAGAGGGAAGTGATTGCCCTTTTGTTTACCAATTTTTATTTGTTGACCAAATCGAACCTTTTGCTTTGTTGACGCGGTTATTTCCTTAGATTAAATAATCATTGCTTTGAGGAAGTAAAATTAACACCATGTTTTTTCTTGGAGCAACATCTCCCAGTAGAGGTTAGAAAATCACTGAATTGAAGGTTTAAAAAGAATTTGTGATTGCTTTGAATCGAAAGAGGAAGGTATATGCTCTTCCCTTAACTGGGTGATCCAAAAAACTAGACCTCTCTTAAAAAACTTTATTTCTTTCAAAGCATTTTACATCCTTTAGCAGGCCTGCCTTCCCAAGGAGTTTAAATCAACTCTTAAAGCCGTTTATGGCCAGTGTGAAGGGAACGACCTAAGTGGGGAACGACTTTGATGCCAAGTATTCCAACCCACTATAATCAAACATGGAAAGTGACGAAAGTCCTTTTCAACGGTTGCGCGCAGCGATTAGCCTTCCCCCAGTATCCTCGAGATACGTAAAGCCTTTGTTCTAAAGGTTGGGAAGCCTCTTGAGGGAGTTTATCACTGACGGCCGAACAGGAAGCCTGATTACGAACCATAGAAATAGAAGCTTTGAACTAAGTCAATAACCAGACATTTATAGCATCATAGTGCAAGGGTGGGGAAGAAGCTGCCCCCAAGATTACTCACCATATATCTCCCAAGATAACTACTTAACTGTGAAGCGATCAACTTTGAGTTAATTTCTGGCAAAATGCAAAAAAATGGGCACCCTCTAAGGGGTGACACGACTGTTTGAGCTGACAGAGTATCAAAACTAGTGGGCTATGACGTTATTTATGAACTTTGAATAAAGAGTCTTTCTGAAGTGTATTATTTGTATCCAAACTTGTTAAAACATTCGGGATTTGAATACATCCTCGCAGAACATACACTTTTTATTAGATTAGGCAAAATGGTTGTACTTTTTGTGCCATGCTTGCATTTACTACTTTAGAAAATCATCCATCAAACTTGAAAAATTCACAACAAAAATCCAAAATTTACAAAAAAACCAACCAAAGGAAAAATCAAAGCAGTTTAGTGCATAAGAGCAACTTCTTAGTGCGTGAGGTATTTTTGTTAGTGCATCCAACCATCAAGTTAGCACGTTTGCTCCAAATAGTAGCGTTTTATCCCAAAATCAAACCAGTGTTGAAACATTTAGCGCATCAGAGAAACAGTCTAGTGCATGGAAACCAAACATTAGCGCACCAGGTTCAAAAGTTAGTGCGTTACAAGCCCAGGGTAGCGCATGACTTTTTAAACAGATAGAAAACATTTTTTGAACAGTCAACACTTTAGCGCGTGTCTGGAGTCAGCCTAGCGTGTGTGGTCATTATTTTAGCGCATAGAATAATTTTGGTAACGCATTTAGTCTCTGTTTTAGCGCGTGATCAAAAACATATAGATAGAGGACAAAACAGTGAAGAATTTTAAAAATTTTGAAAACATTTTCAAAAGCCTCTCATTATCAACAACATCTTTCATCAAAGCGAAGTAGTGAAAACAAACAGTTAAAACTATTTCTTGAGCTAAATTTGTGTCAAAACAAACATTGTAAAAATCCTAAACTGATCGCACGATAAAACGTATCTATCTTATCATAATCCAGAAACCTCATCATCAGTATCAATAGAATCCTTTACCATCTTACGGATTTCATCTCAAAAACACTTGTTTAAAATTTTCAAGTTGTCAAATCAAGTCTCCATATCAGGAGGCTTTTATCCATATCATTTGACATGCTTTGTCGTGAAGGGGCATCTAAACCTTCACTTTAATAGAGTAAGATTTGAAATTTTCCAAACAAGATCAACTGAATCCAAATAAATCAAAGGAAACCATTGATCACTCATGCATGACTAATCCCCATATTCTGAGAAGAAAGAACCTTTATCGTAACATCACGTTGAAGAAACAACAACCTAGTTTTTCCAAATTCATCAAGAGAAATAAGTTTTTATACATCAATCGTCAACTCTTCAAATCTCATCGGATATTCCTTCATCACGTCAAACGTTATATCCAAAACAAATCCAACGAATTTAACAAAGAACCCTTAAAAACAAGAGCCTACTATCAAAAGTCTGCTTTTAATCAAATCATAAACGGCGGAGGAAAGATCAATCCAACATTCTTGCCCGACGAGTGTATCACTTATAACACATCCTGACCAGAACCACCAACCTCCGAACAACATATCAACGAGGATTTTGTCCCCTTCGTTACTGAAAGTTTTTACTAAAATGCCTGTTACTTGCTCTCAAAGAAACCAACAAAGCGAGACACATGCAAAGTCTAGTATGAATCGAAGGTTGTCAAATCCTTTTGAAGTTCCACACTTGGAAGAGACTGAAATTTCTAAAGCGCTTCTTTAGGAATGTCGGGAAAACCCTTCATTCCAAAAGCTTGTAGAAAGGCTTATGGAAACTGACAAAGAAAAGTATCTGCTCATGCTCACAAGTAAAGGCGTTAAACTTCCCGAAGATTTAGACACAAACATCTTTAGAACTGGATCTCGACAATATGCATATCAAGAACAACAAAGAGAAGAAGAAACTCGTAACTTTGAACAACACATACCTGAGCAACACATTCCAGAACAACGTATACCAGAAATGCATATACCTGAGCTAGAAACTCCAGAGCAAAATATACCATTTAACACACCTTTTCAACTGAGAACTAATACAAGGGAAGAACTTTTCCCTTGACAAAATAATGCACCTTTGGTTGCTCTCACTCAACAAATGCAAATGTTACAAAGACAAATACATGACATGCAACAAGGGACAACAGTGCGGTACTCTTTAAACGAAATATGTCCTTATCCATTTGACAGAAGATTGAACATGGTGCCTTTTCCTCCAAACTCGGACGTTCCCAAATTTGATAAATATGATGGGAAAAGTGATCCCCGAGATCATGTTCGAGAATTTTGCACAATGAGTCTTGAGTTTGCTCATGATGACACCTATCTAATGAGGTTATTCCCAAGAAGCCTAGGAGGGCAAACAATAGAATGGTTATCCAAAATTACACCACCTGTCAGATCATTTGATGAATTTGTTAACAAATTCATAACCCAATACTCCTATAACATCCAACATGCCATAACCATGCTAGATGTCTGCAACACCAAACAAAAGAACAATGAAACATTTATGATATTCCTTCAACGCTGGTGACGTATGGCATCACGATATCCTCAAGATATTCCTGAAAAGGAAAAAATGGAAATCTTCATCGACAACTTGAATGGTGAAATGAGTTACAGACTCAAACTCCAATGCATACCATCTTTCGCTAAATTGATTGAAAACGACATTCAAGTAGAGGAAGCGTGTGTTAAAAAGGGAACACTCAAATTCTTCAAGGAAGGAACAAACTCATCAAACTACAATAACTAGAACAACAACAACTTGGACAAGTCTCGATTCTGGACTCGAAACAAAAACGAAGGCAACAATGAAACGCATGATCCGAAATCTAAGCAACCAGTGCTCGCATTATCCGAAAATTCTCAAGCTACGAAAAATCCTAAAAGTGCTAATCCAAATGCTAACACATATGCACCAAACACTGATCAAGGAAAAATCAACACAAACAACACCAATGATACTCAAAGCAAAAACATGAATCCAAGAGCTAACAACAATTCCCGCAACAACACGAACAATTTCCAAAAGCGTGTTTTCACACCACTGGGACAATCACTAGAATCAGCATTCAGAGAACTTTTGGCAAACAAGATTCTTTCTTTGCCTCCAATCAGCAACTATGAACCCCAAATCAAACCACCTTTGGTGGAATGATTCACACTATTGTGATTTCCATCATAACAAGGGTCATCGGACAAACGATTGCATGAGATTGAAACACATGGTGCAAGACATGATTGATCGAGGTGACTTAACGGTAGATGGTCTCAAAACAAATGGTGATCACGGAGCCTTTAAAAATCCTCTCCCAAATTACAACAAAGATGGAGCTTCAACCTCAGATGATACACATGGAGCTTGTATCAACCATATCTACAACAACACCATAAATCACATATCAGCTGGAGATCATCAAGTAAATGTCATCACCATTCGAGATTGACGTAACCATGAATCTATCAATGTAACAACCCGAACTCAGAAATATGTCTTAAAAGGACATACGTCACCTACAACTACTACACCAAAAATCCAATATGACTTGGTTAACCAACTACACAAAACTCCAGCTCAGATATCTATACTAGAATTGCTGAAACTCTCACAGAAGCACAAAGACATATTGGAACAAGCACTATTGGAAACCAATGTACCTCAAAATCTGGATACAGATAGATTTCAAGCCATGGTCGCCCATATGACTGGACCTCATAACCTCACCTTCTTAGAGCATGCCAATACTTCCTTGAGTCATCCGCATAATACTCCTCTCCATATCGAAGTCATTGTTTGCAAACACCGAGTAAAAAGAGTCTTAATAGATGGAGGAGCCAGACTTAATATATGTACTTTAAAGCTTATCCGTGCATTAGGCTTCTCAGAAGAGTCTATTGATCCCTACAAGAAGATTACCATAAAGGCATACGATGATGAGGAAAGGTCCTCTAAAGGAACTATGATATTACCCATTCAAGTAGGACTAGTGCAAAAAGATACTATGTGTCAGGTCTTAGACATAGATCTCACCTATAATATTTTGTTAGGGCGACCCTGGATACATGAAATGGAAGCAGTACCTTCTACGTATCACTAGTGTGTCAAATTTCCTTATGACAGATGAGAAATCTCTATATCTGCTGATCACAATCCATTTCAACATTGCAACACAATGGGGGTAGCCCAAGACAGTTTGGTTCCTCATAATAGAGAAAAAAAACGATCTTTAACATCGGATCTACAAACAACAAAGCCCAACTCCTTATTTGGAGATTTCAAGCAAAAAATGCAAATCAAAGACCAATGCATGGGAGAATACTCTTTGGAGCCCTTATGTTTGGCCAAATTGCCAACATCACCTAGATCTCATGGATTACCTACTACATCAATGCATCTGTTAACTCAACCCATCACCAAATTTGATGGTACCTTCATCCAATTGGGCACTCTAGCACATGAATCAGAAGACAAGGATATTCTTAGCTGGTTATACAAAGATGAGGAAGAAGGTAACAAAGCAGCTACTCTAGACATTGTTCTACCAACACACTTATATGGAAAAGGATACTTGATCTTGCAGCAAATGGGATATGACGGTAAAGGACCTATTGGGAAATGTAGAGAAGGAGTCACTGAACCCATAGATCTTCCTTCACAACCTAGTAGAAACAAAGAAGGATTGGGTTGTGAGCTCACTTTCCTATTTAAAAGGCCACCCAGCATAACTACAAAACCTCAATGGAAAGTAAAGAAGAAGTACAAAGAAGAATCCTGGCAAAAAGCACTCTTTGAATCAACAGAAACAATCCGCAAGGCACGGGAATGTCAAGACTAGAAGTTATATCAGGAAAAACTTCTAAGCCACAAGAAGGCCATATCTGCAGCAGTAGCTCATGTTCAGAATCCACTATTTCAAGAACCAATAAAATCATCTCCGGATACCTTTATTTCTCCCCAAGGAGGCACAGTCTATGAACAAATACAGAAAGTAGAAACAGGATCTAACACAAAATCAACAAAAACTATCAAAATGGTATCCATCATCAAAGATTTGTTTTCACCATATAACATACCAGTTTACAACACTAATAGAATATGGGATGAGGCCTCTGAGACTGATTCCAATGAATATGAATGGGGTACCTACTCCAATGCTACTACAAATATCCCTAATGATACTGATTCCATATCCCTTTCTCAAGAAGAACCTAACGCAGAAGATAGACCTCTTGAATTTGGACCCCAAAATATCTATGACACCAAGGAAAGTGAACAAAAACATTATGAACAAGTCTATATGAAAGATAATACCATTGAAGACCTCGACCAAATCCTGGACTTCTTTAAAACCAAAAACAATCACGATTGAAACTCTGTCCTAACACTTACAGTAGCAGAACTTGATCCACTTAACGATTCCTTACCGCTTGTCTTTCCTAACCTCATCGACTGGGATGAACCTGAAATCCATGATATACCAATTTTTCCAGATGATGAATCTATTATCCATTACCTATGTAGCGTAAATCCTGAAACAGGCTCTACCAGTGAACAAAGTAACGATGTCTGCCAATTAGGGAGTGCCAAGTCTATTAGTCGCAAAAATAAATCACAAGAAAGATCTAATGCTGAAAACCAGTCAATGGCAGCTCTAGATCACAAAAAGGTAAAAATAAAGGATGCATCTGAGGGTGAAAACCTTTTTAAGGCACCTAACGATGGGAGACTTGACACTCTTCCTGAACACTTTCATGAGCGATCACCCATATTGATTGAGCCCACTCAATCAATCAACATTGGTACCACAGAAGCAATCAGAAACATACACCTTGCAGAATCTCTGACAGAGGAGGAAAGATCAGCATTCATCATTTTCTTTAAAGAACAACAAATTAACTTTGCTTGGTCATATGTCGATATGCCCGAAGTCGATCCACACTTGATCATGCATCACTTGTCCATCTCTTCAGGAGTTAAACCAGTCAAGCAAAAGCTACGAAAGATGAATCCAAAGGTAGCACTCATGGTCAAAACTGAACTAAAGAAACTATTAGATGTCAGATTCATCCGACCCATTGACTATGCAGAATGGATTTCCAACATCGTTCCAGTATCAAAACTAGATGGTAGTATCAGAATATGCACTGACTTCAGAGATGTCAACAAAGCTTGTCCAAAAGACGACTTTCCTCTACCCAGTATCAACATAATTGTAGATCTCACAGCAAGCCATGCAATGTTCTCACTAATGGATGGTTTCTCAGGCTATAATCAAATCAAAATAGCCCCAGAAGATCAAGATAAAACTGCGTTCACCTGTCCTTGGGGAACGTACTGTTGGAATGTTATACCTTTTGGCTTAAAGAATGCAGGGGCCACTTATCAAAGAGCAATGACAACAATCTTTCATGACATGATGCACACCTTCATGGAAGACTATGTGGATGATTTACTAGCTAAATTCTTCACCAGAGCAGAACATCTCAGCATCCTAACAAAGATCTTTGATCGATTGGAGAAATTCCAAGTCAGGCTCAACCCTAAGAAGTGTGTCTTCGGGGTTACATTAGGCAAGTTACTAGGCTACATAGTCTCAGCTAAAGGTATCGAAGTAGATCTAGCAAAGGTACAAGCTATTATGGACATGCCACCACCAAAGAATATCAGTCAACTCAGATCTCTACAAGGATGACTTCAATCAATCAAGCGATTCATCGCTTAGCTAGCAGATAAAAGTCTACCATTTAACCATTTACTACACAAAAAAGTACCATTCAGATGGGAGACCAAGTGTGCAGAATCTTTTTACCAAATCAAACAGTACCTGATGAATCCACCAGTTCTAATACCACCGGTCGCAGGAAAGCCACTTATCCTATATATCTCAACAACAGATATCTCACTGGGGGCACTATTGGCACAAGAAGATCAACAAGGAAAGGAACGGGCCATATATTATATCAGTAGGACATTGAATGACTATGAACTCAAAAATACATTCATTGAAAAGGCTTGCCTAATAGTGGTCTTCGCATCTCAGAAGTTCCAACATTATATGCTAGCACACACCATTAAGCTAGTCGCAAAAATTGATCCTCTCAAATATCTACTCAGCAAGGCAGCTCTTATAGGCCAATTGGCTAAATGGGTCATGATTCTCAGTGAATTTGATATGCAATACACAGAAAGATGAGCCATCAAAGGACAAGCAATTGCAGATCAGCTAGCTGAAGCACCGCTACCAGGAAAACAAACTATGGAGATTGAATTTTTGGACAGGGACATTCTTGCTCTTTCTACCAAACAATGGACCCTATACTTTGACCGATCCTACACACAACATGGTTCAGATGCTGGCATTCTATTCATCACTCCTGAAGGACACACTATACCAAGATCATATAGGCTTATGTTCCCATGCACAAATAATGTGGCTGAATATGAGGCATTGGTTATAGGCATCAAAATGGCTGTAGAATGGAAAATCACAGAGTTAAAAGTCTACAGAGACTCACAACTAGTCATTAATCAAATCAACAACAACTATTAGACAAAGGATGACAAGCTACTACCCTACAAGCGAATGGTAGATGACTTCAAACAGTATTTTGTGCACATCACCTTCGAGCAAATACCAAGGTTGAACAACAAAGTAGCCGATGCAATGGAACAGAGTTGTTACGAGTTCCTGGTAGAGCAACTGTTCTCCCCTGCCTATGACCACTCTGAATCCCATGTTATCTATGCCTTGACTGGTTCAGATTCTCCGTTATATGGACCAATATACGACTACCTCAAGAACAATATCTTACCAATTGACCAATCGAGTATGTGCAAGCTAATGAGTCACAAATTTGCAGAAGTCTGCGCGTTGGAAAATGTGCTCCACAAAATGGGCCCCCATTTTCAAAAAATAGGGGCCCGTTAATGGTTCGGCCTCCCAAGCCGAAAGGTCACGGGGTGCTGAAGCTAAGCAAAACGAGGGCCCGTTTTTAAAAAATGGGCCCCCGTTTTGAAATTCTATTTTTACCATTTTTTTGGACAATTTCTCATTTTCACTGTGACAGTGAATTGACAAGAAGAGATCAAAAACAGGCCCCCGTGCTGTGGTTTCCATTTCAAACCTCCACCACTATCCCAGGTACACATTCAGTCATCTATTTTCACATTTCATAATTTTCTTGTATATTTTTCTTGTTTTTTGTGTATTATTTAGTTTTTTTTTATTATTTTAGTTTTTTTTTTATAGTAGCATATAAATAAATTATTTTTTATATTTGTAAATTCTTGATTTTGATCTAAACTATTTTTGAACAGTTAACCCTAAACCGTAATCAACAAATTTAGAAACCAAAACCAAACCTAGATAATTAACAAAACGAAATCGACACAAACAAAAAACCGAAAATGAAATGGAAACAAAAACAAAAACGTTCGAAAATGAAATTGAAATAAAATCGAACATATGTACCTAAATTGTTCTTAATCCTCATTAGGCAATACAAAAGTTACCACTAAATTAGTATAACCTTAAGAGTAATTAACATTACTCTTCAAATTTTAGATATGAAAGTTTAGGCTTAGGTTTATGCCATGTCATGGCATAAAGGTCCTATTATGGTCCTATTATGTCATGTGATGGTATAAAAGGATCAATTATGGACACAATTTTAGAGCAAAACTAGATAAGTTACTAAAATTGGAGTTTGGTTTACATAGGTTCATAAAGGAAACTAATATGCCAAATATATAATTCATTAATACAAAATAAAAAATATTCTTGATTTATAATGTTGATTGATAATGAGTTTTCTAAATGGGGTGCTAATTATATATACATCCGAAAGATTTGAAAAATATAATTTCCAAGAAGTATTTTGAATATCTTTAGAAGTATATTGGTATATCTAGAATGTAATTTATATTATAAAAGATTTGATATATGATTTGAAGTTGGTAGATATTTTGAGGAAGATTTATTAGATTATGTTATGATTAAGCTAATATTAGAAGAATGGTTTTAACAACATCTTTTGGTTTTAAAAGGTGCACAAGGTTTGAAGTTGAAATCATATTCGATTGTATATAATATTAAATTGTTAAGGAGCTATTTTTTTAAAAATAGTTAATTTAAGATATTAGTTGAAGCTATTTGAGAACGTGAGATAGTCCTAATGAACACACGAATTAAATTAATGAACCTAGGACAATCACAATGAACATATGATAGTCCCAATGAACCTCAAATGATCCTAATGAATGTAGGGCAGTCTTAATGAACCTAAGAAAGTCCTAATGAGCCTAAGAAAGCCATAATGAACTTGGGACAATCCTAATGAACCTAAGATAGTCCTAATGAACCTAGGATAGTGTAAACAAGCCTAGGATAGTGTAAGAAAAAATCACTACAAAAAAGACCTCAAATGCGTTAAATGAATTTCCCAATAACGCACTCGTGTTTATCTTTTTTTGGTCATTTGGCTACTTTTTTCTACAACATCTTGGTGTATACGCCCCTAAGAAGACCTTTTCCTCAAAAATTTCTTGGATCATGAACTCCTCATGTGCACCAAACATAAGTTGCCACTTGGAAGCTTCTAATGCACATAATTCTTTCAATCAATCTACTCCATTGATCTCTCAAAACAATCTTAGTCTTTAATCCTCTATCCTTCATGACTATAAATAAATCATTATATGAGCTATTTTCAAGAACTCTTGTAATGCAATGTTATGTTGCCAATTTAAGCACCTTACATCCTATCTTGGTCACAAATCCATCTTGAAGCCATCAACCTTTAGCTACAACAAGAGTTTTCTTTCTGAGATACTATTGTCTTTCATCTTTTATACATTATCCTTTAACTCGATCTAAAGGTGGTACTTATGCATAGCATAATGGTTTGAAATTCATAGTTTAAGTCCTTTATTGATTTTTTATGCTTGCTTGCATACACATATATTGCTAGAATTTAGCAATTCTTTATAGCTTCTATTTTAGTTTATTTATGAAAGAGTATAAATGAAACTATATTTAAAGTCAAAATTGTAAGATCCCCTCAATCATTGAGGTAGAATTCAAAATTGATTTGACCTCTAATTATATGAAAAATTTAATTTGTCTGTACATATCAAAATCTTTCAAAATTTTGCATATTAAACAATAAAATATTGTGATGAACAAGTCTCTAGAGTCTTAAAAACCTTTATTTTCATAGAGTGCCAACACTGCATTTTTTCCCTAAAATATTCTCTTTGATTAATACGAAATTTTAAAATGGTTGCCACTAAAAGTATTAGGTCAGCGAAGGGAATTGGGATATTTAAAAATAGGCTTGCATCACTTTTTTAGCTTCATTGAGTTGTAGTTTGTTCATTGACTTAATAATTAAGTGCTTGCAAGTATGATAGTGGACCCCTTTGTGCGTGAGCGCATCCCTAAAGCTTTCAATTATTAAAATAAAAAGCATTACGATGTGATGATTTGAAGGAGATGTATCCATTAAAGAAATATTATGGATGGGTATTAATGAGGATCATATAGTATGTTAGGAATTTTATTTGGAATGTTAGTCAAAATAATATTCTAGTTGATAATTATAAATGCATGTGTAAAATATTGCTGAAATTGATTATTTTAAAAGTAAATATCGCAAGGTTAATTTTGTTTTTAATTGTTGGCATGTTGTGTTGATTTTTATGTAAGAGTTTCATTTCTTATTCAACTTTGTAAGAGAATTTGTGTATGAATTGATATCTTAAATTTTATAGAAAGATTATATATGAAAACAAATGATTGCGGAGTTTTATAATAAATGATTTATAGGAAATAATATTTTTTGAAGGTTTTGTAAATTATAATCTTGTGTAGATTTGATTATCGGAGAAATTTAATGGTGAAATATGCTTAACTCTTCAAAAGTTTTGATGTTTTGTCTTTACATGACAACCACTTAGAATATAATATGTTTTAAGTATGTCATTTATAGTCATGGGAGATTAGTTTTTTTTTAAGATTGTCTGAAGACTAATCAATGTAATATGAATTGATGGCAATTATCTCAAAACTATGTAATTGAATTCTAATAAATTATCATGTACACTAAAACACTAGAAATATGGAGCACCCAAACACACACGTGCATTTTTCTAGATTTATTAATATTATTGTGTTGTATCTCATTATAATTTAGTTTCAAAATAACTTTAAGTTAAAGTTAACAAAATATTATGTTGTCTTAGTAATATTGTTTCCATGCTATATATTCTTACACTAGAAGGAGGATCATCTTATTTCTCACTTCTTTATTGATCTTATGTATGAAATATTTTATATTGATTTTAATAGTTGATGCATTTTACAAGAAATGAATTTATTAAATTGAATATATAATAGATTTATGATGTTTCATTGAAAGTTTTTATTAAGTTTTGTGCGCAAATTTTATATTTCGAGATTCAATAGTATGTACATGTATATTTTTTTAAGTTCAATATTATATTATATATTTCATGTGTATCTCATTCAACAACATAGAAATGTTACTATTTATAAATGTTTTTTTTTAATTTAGTAAAATAGATTCTTCTTTGACATAGAGTTGTATATAATTCGTGTATATCTTTATATATGCAGGAGTTCTTTGTTATCATGGATGTCTTTGACATAGATGAACTATTAGGTGAAAATCCCCCACAACAACCCCCTCCTCCTCCTCCTCCACCTCCACCACCACCACCACCACCACAACAACCCCCTAGATTGGATGAAATTTGTTTAAGAGAATGAATTAATGAAAACCTACAAGTGATTGAACAAAACATTGCTGCTATCCAAAATGAGCAAATCACGCCACCCCATCTTGTAGAGTTTGCAAAATCAATGCAAACTGTTGTCGAGTCAGTTAGATCTGTTGATTCTCAATTAGATCAATTTCATAGACGACGATAAGAGTTGCATGATTTTTATGCCGATGGTTTAACTTATAGGCAAATCACTGATTTGAAAATAACCAAAGCTCAGTTATGTCCATATTTTACCAACCCAAAAACAAGAGAACCAATGCAACCTAACCAGCAAAGAATTTCAATTAGGTGGTGTGTGCATCCAGAAATGGCTAGATACTTTTGGGATAGATGGTGGATGGTTTTTGATTATCCACCACATCATAATTATGAGGTCCCTTTTTATTTTTTGAAGAAATTATACTGTGAGTTTGTAATTAACCAAAAACCAAATTATTTTGACATTAAGTCATTCCAAGGTGTTGGTCGTGGAATGCCACAGCATAGATTAGGGGCATGGAGTAATAATCCCCTACCGGATCCACCCATAGTTCCACTTGTTGCTCCATTGATTCCTGTAGATGTCCAAAATACATCATTCATTTCGACATTAGATGCTTTGACTTCCCTCACAGGTAACCTGAGTGAGCAAGCTGCTCACATGGCATTTGCTCCTCGATGGATGCCACATATGTGTTCAAGTTGTCATGAGACGTGTGTAGGTCCTACTACTGCTGTAGGATCTACTTCAGTTCTAGTTGAGCATGATGCAGTAGATGATAGTATGATGACATCTTATATGAATTTTCTTTGCTCGGATGTTCATCTTGACCAGGTATAGATATATATACATGTACATGTCAATCTTTTTATACTTCATTAAATATAGGTATAAACTAAGTGCATCTCTTTTTTTATACAATCTAATACTTCATTAAATAAATTTTGTTTATGTAGATAAGGACTACACCTAATATTAGAGTCAATATTGCATCTACTGGAACACAACTCGGCACACCTTATGGGGTATAGTATAAATTTCTATCTAGACATTATACTAGATCTTGTTAAGTTAATATGTTATCATCGTATACTATATAAATTTTCATGTTGATACATTGAATGCTTCTTTCTCCAGGATTCAGGTCATGAGGGACCCTCTACATCACATGGAGAAGAGGGTCTAACTATTGTGACACCATCTATGGTATGTATCTTATAATTCTTAAATTAAATATGAACTCTTACAATATTGTAACTTAACTTGAAATTATTTAGTACACATATATATGTTCACTAAATATGATTTCATTAAATGCATGTATGCAGGTGGACACTACCATTAGGATAGGTTATCCTCATAATTTTGATCAAAGCAAATTTGAACGCACATCGACATCCTTTGAGGTATTAATATGTAATACTTAATTTGATCTTATTTTGACTCTTAATTTAAGATTTAATTGGACACTTTGAATTTGACCTTGTATAGGAGTTAGCTAGCACTACATTTGGTGTTGATACTGCACAAGATACTGCTAGAGGATCTGATGAGCATATGGTAAGTTTGTAACTTAATTTATGAATTCTACTATATTTGATAAATGATTCTTTTAATAGTTAATTTCAAGTAATATTTTAATATTATTTTTTTATTGTACAGCATGAGATAGGTGGATCTGGACCACGTCCTAGGGACAAGAGAGATACTGCTAGAGGATCTGATGAGCATATGGTAAGTTTGTAACTTAATTTACGAATTCTACTATATTTGATAAATGATTCTTTTAATAGTTAATTTCAAGTAATATTTTAATATTATTTTTTTATTGTACAACATGAGACAGGTGGATCTGGACCATGTCCCGGGGACAAGAGAGATACTGCTAGAGGATCTAATGAGCATATGGTAAGTTTGTAACTTAATTTATGAATTCTACTATATTTGATAAATGATTCTTTTAATAGTTAATTTCAAGTAATATTTTAATATTATTTTTTTATTGTACAGCATGAGACAGGTGGATCTGGACCATGTCCCGGGGACAAGAGACCACAAGATGTTATTGATGATAGCACTTAGATTTTACTATTTATTTGGCTTTGATATGTACTTTTTTATGGACTTTACACATTTGTTTACACGTGCACATACTTTATATATATGGATAGTTGCATAATAGGATTAGATCATATATATTTTGTGCACATTAGATATTATGTGGAGTGAACATCATGTTACCATCTAGACATATATATGGATTAGATATTATATGGATTATGTGGACTTGAAATTTTACTGTTTATTTGGCTCTGATATGTACTATTTTATGGGCTTTACATATTTGTTTACACGTGCACACACATACTTTATATATATGGATAGTTTCATAATAGGATTAGATCATATATATTATGTGCATACTTTATGTGTATTGTGCCCATTAGATATTATGTGGACTTGAAATTATGTGCACATTCTAGATCATATATATTGACTTGAAATTATGTGGACTTGAAATTTTGTGCATACTTTATATATTATGTGGACTTGAAATTTTATTTATGGAGGTTGTGCTTAAACAACTTTATAGGCATTATGTGGACTTGTAATTTTATTTTTGGAATTTCATTTAAATAGTTCTTGTGATTAGATAAACTAAAGGTGCATACATCATGAACTAAGTATCGAAGCATATCTTATAATTATAACATATTCTAAATTAAAAAGTATCATTTAACAAATATAATGAATAGAACTTGATTAAAACATAATTATCTCATTCATAAATTTGACCAATAGTCTCTCATTTATGTATATTGTACACAAAATGTAATCAAGAAGACATATCTAAAATAAAATAAACAGTCTATTTAAATAACTTTGTTTTCATTGATGCCTTCTACTTGTGGTAGACCTGAAACAAAATTTTACTATATTCATTCCGTTATACCATCTGCATCCTCTCTCTTTTGCAAAGCATCTATAATTGTCTCATGCTCTTCCATAGAGAGAGTCCATAATTGTTTATTAGCAAGCCTGCCACGATATCTATCCAATTTTATATTAGTTGCCACTACCAAATGCGAGTAATGTATAATCTTTTTCTCTAATTCATAATCTTCAAATGCGGGCAATCCATTCTTTCTTGTTAGATATTTGCATAGCCAAGTGCCAACAACAACCACAGATCCTGTTGGATAGTCATAACCATCATCATCTACTCGAGGAGTAGTTAGCTTATGTTTTGGCTCTACACATCGAGCCAACCAATACTCTCTCCCCTCTTCATTGTCCTTTGGTCCAACAACAGCATAGACATGTCCTGTGCACAAAACAATTTTATTTTAATATTTAATGAGAAATAAAAACAAAAATATACACTGTAAGATTTCATAAATTTATGTACTATTTAATAAATCAAAACAAATTTCAAAAATAATTTTACCTTGTTGTATAAGATCTGAAATGCGATCATAGTCATTTGATGCAAACATTTGATCCATATCTTCATCAGTTCTTTCATGCGGATCATTTGCATCTATGGGTGTCAATGATCTTTGTTGCCATTCTTCAACCCATTCTTTATTCTCACAAAATTCCCAATCTCCGGAAACACAAAACTGACAAAAGCAAGCAAGTTGCCTTGTGAATATTGTCCATGTGTTTGAATTAGAACTCTTAAATGAATGCCATTTAGCTGATCCAATGATGGTATTACAATCATGCCGAATAGGAATACTATCTTCCTCTATCAACCAGAAGAAACATCGAATTGCAGAGTTTTCAGTTGATCCTTTTGACAACTTTGAATTGCACCAATCTACAACTACACGAGCATCTCTAAATTTCATTGCATCCTCGAATTTCAATTGTTCTCTAGCAAGAGCTCTTTTTATACAGGCACCGGCTCCATCGTGTTCCCCCTTACCATGTCCCGCTTCAGAAAAACTCCATAAATGTTGGACATTGGTTATCTTGTGAACTTTGCATAGCCAATAAAACATTCTTGCATTTTTGAATTGTCCAGTGCAGTTATCTGACCATATCATATGTTGTTTCATGTCAATTTCTCTTTCCTTAAGATTATCATAAAATACCTTGAAGCAATGTTGGACAAACTTTGAAGAGTGTAATCGATTATCGCTAACATAGAAATGATACTCCCTCAAAATTTTTCTGTTATCTTTTGGACTGTCATGGTCATGTCTATATATAATGTGCACAAATATGGCCACTTGCACTGAGTTGTAGTATTGTGATTGAGTTTCCTCTTGTGGTTTTAGAGTATAATTTTCTGCAAAATCCACAACTGATACTATTGTTCCAACTGGAAATGTGTTCTTGCATATGCGAAACTGTCCATCAAGCCATCGGGCATGTTGGGAATGTTTCACATATTTTGGAACAATATGAGTTTTAAACTCACTAATAAATGCATTCACACTATTCTGTTCTGTAATCAATTCTAAACGTTTCCCCATCTTTCCATCCTTTAGAGGGTATTCTATATTTTTAAATCTCCTAACATCAACCATTTTTTGTCCAAACTCAGATGAAACATGTTCATGCAAACATTCACCTATCGAAGAATAGTTCCCACATAAATTGCAAAGGCCATAAATGCATGAACTGGAAAGAAATAATTGTTCATTAGGTGGTTTACAAAATAAACTTCCAATAAAATCTTTTATAGTTTTAGGTGGAACATAAACACCACAATCCTGCACAAGATCATTACCATGCAACATACAATGAATATATCGAAAAACATCATAATAGTAACGAAACTGGACATGA
Source organism: Cryptomeria japonica (assembly GCF_030272615.1). Taxonomy (NCBI): domain Eukaryota; kingdom Viridiplantae; phylum Streptophyta; class Pinopsida; order Cupressales; family Cupressaceae; genus Cryptomeria; species Cryptomeria japonica. Next base: position 114,834,145 of record NC_081406.1, read on the forward strand.
GTTTTACAACAACAAGATATTCTTTGTTTATTGATTTTAACATACCAGGGTTTGCATTTTTCAAATGATCTTTGACTAATTCGTAAATTCATTAACACATATTCATCACTAAATTTTTTAAAGAATTCAGTTTGAGTCATGTCAAGAAGATTTTTTGGATGAGGATCACGAATTTTTGATCCCACCCTTAACTTTAAAACATCTCTAGCATTTGATGAAACTCTAGTGTTATCATGCCAAAATTTTGCAATTAATTGTTTAGTTTCATCATTTAATTTCATGTCCGACCTTTGAAGTCTACCACTAAAACTCCAACAATGGTTTAGTGGATCAATTTCAATTGTGTCTCTTCTTTTGGCCGCTCTTGACAAGGTTCTACGATGTAAGTTCAAATGGCCACTTATATCACTTAACATTCTTTTACTAACAATCATTTTGTCAACTATAGCAGTCATTATAACTCTACATGTTGCATTCTTATCTTTAGATCGACTTGTTTTTCCTATAGAATCGATGGCACTAGCAACTGTAGATACAACTTATATGATTCATCTTTTCTTTTTGGTTTTGCATAAATACCTATTTTTTTAATGACTTTATGCATTTTTAACATTTTTGTTAATTGTAGCATTAATTGACATTGGAATCCTAACTTTTTATTATAGAAAAATTGTTTATATAATCTATTTGCATGTGTTTTGATTTGTCTCCAAGAAACTAACCCATTAAGATTATTTAGCACATTGCTATCAATAGTAAACAAATTACATTCATTTTCTTTCAGAGAGGGTGGTGTAATATTTTCAATTTTTATTTCTTTTCATATTGGTGTATGAAATTTATATCCAGCTTCATTTAAATCAGCAATTTGATTGGCATCATAGTCATCAGGATTTAAAAACATACCAGGATTCACATCCACATCAACATTTGCATCAACAGTCATACCCGTGTGTGGTTCTACATTTCTTGCATCCATCATGATGTCTTCAATGGTCTCATCTACAATGGGCATTGAACTAAATGCTTCAGAAGTGTTATTCAATTGTCGTTGTTGTGATCTTCGATCTCTTTGGCGTTTTGCCTCCTTCTCTCTTTGTGCTTGAATTTCATCCACTGTCATTGTCCTCTTTTTTTTCTTTTGACGTTGCTTAGAACCCATTTTAACAAACTCGTCTTCAAAAAATAATATCTTTTTACTGAGTTCTTCAAAAAATCGTGTAAAAAATATTAAAAAGTACTGCCAAATAATGTAAAAAAATTTTGTCAGCATGGATTTCAATGATAGTGTGGTAAATCGATGCAATCTATCTTTTTTTTATAGTAACGGTTATTTAGAAATGGGGTCCCGTTATTTAAATAACGGGGGCCCGTTATTTAAATAATGGGGGCCCGTTATTTAAATAACCGTTTTTAAAATGGGGGCCCGTTGTTAAATCCAACAGGCAAAAAATGAAATGGGCCCCCATTTATAAAATGGGGGCCCGTTATGCAAAATTTGAATTCACAACCCGCCACTTGCCTCGGGATTAGGCCCGAGATAGGCCTGGGATGGCCACACCTGAGACATGAACCTGCAAATTCAAAGCTCCATGAATGAAAGCACAAATATGATGAAATGAAATAATTTACGTGCCTCTAATCAAAGAATTTTTATATGAAATTGAAACCCATTTCAAATTATACTATCTAGATTCTAAATATGTAAATTAATTTAAAAATTCATTATTTTAACTATTTTTCATTTAATTTATATTAAATCAGGTCCATAAATTTGAAATATTAACTAATTTTCTTAATTTAATAACTTTTCTATTTTAATGAATTTTGAACAAAAAATTATGTCATCAATCTACACAAAATTCTTTTCAATTTAAAAAAAAAAAATTCAAAAAATGCTGAGTTTACGTCAAATTATGTGGGTCGTACACGTCAAATTTTTAAAAAGATAATTACGGCCATTAAAAAATTAATTAAAAAAAATATATTTAAAAAAAAAATACAGAAAAATATGCTCATCAATCTTCAGTGTGTTACAAACCATTTCCCAAAATGGTTTGAGAAAATAATTTTAATTGTGTCAAAAAGTGTGGGTCGTACACATGCATGGTATGGTCCTGAAACAGGCATTTTTAAAACATAGTTTTTAAAACTCCATTCAAAAAGTTATTTTTTATTATGTGGGTATTAAAATAAATTACATATTTGAAAAGTACACTCAGAGAGCTATCTTTTAAATTACTGACTTTTTTCAAGATTCAATCTCTAAGTGTTTCAAAATTTAAGCTCAAGTGAGACAAAATCTGAAAAACAGGGAAAACACTTCCACTTTTTGGCCAAAAAGTGGACTCATCTTCTTGCACTGACCCAATCCCATAACCAAAAACATAACTTTATCCGGCAAGCTGTCCGTTATACCCTTACCGCTGATACTTTGTATCGTCGAGGTCTAGATGGTACTCTTCTTCGTTGCCTTGATCGTAATGATTCTGATTCCGCTTTACACGAGCTTCACAAAGGTATTTGTGGCACACATTCGAGTGGTACTACTCTTGCTAAAAAAATTCTAAGGATGGGATACTACTAGCCTACAATGGAGAAAGACTCATATCACTTTGCCAAGAAATGTCCTAAATGCCAGATCCACGGTAATCTGATACATGCACCAGCACAGGAACTACAGCCATTCACGTCATCCTGACCCTTTTGTCAGTGGGGACTAGACTTAGTTGGCAAAATTCATCCTTCATCTTCAAATGGACACAAGTTCATTATAACTGCAACAAAATACTTTACCAAATGGATAGAAGCAGTTCCCATGACCATAGTAACTGGAAAACAAATTGCCTCTTTTATCCTAAATTATCTGATCTGCAGATATGGTATTCCAAGTTCAATCATCACAGATAATGGATGACCTTTCAAAAACCAAGATGTACAAGAACTATGTGAAAAATTCAAAATCCAACATCAGTTCTCTACACCATACTACCCACAAGGAAATGGTCAAGCAGAAGCATCTAACAAGACAATACTGAAAATCTTAAAGAAAACAGTGAATGATGCTGGCAAAGATTGGCATGTCCAAATCAATCCAGCACTTTGGGCATATAGAACCAGCATTCGGACACCTACAGGAGAAACACCATACTCATTGGTATATGGATCAGAAACCATTTTACCCCTGGAAGTAGAAATCCCATCTCTCAGAGTCTCTTTGAAAGGTTTAATCCTAGATGAAGAGTATCAAGTTAACAGACTGCAAGAACTCAAACTATTAGATGAAAGACGTCAGCATGCTTACACTCATCTCAAAGCATATCAACAACGCATGTGTAGGAGCTACAATCACAAGGTCATCCCTCACAACTTCAGAGTTGGTGACCTAGTCCTCAAAGAAAATCCAAGAAATCAGCCAGATCGAGAAAAGAAAGGGAAATTTGAACCTAACTGGTTGGGTCTCTATGTCATCATATTAGTCTATGGATCAGGTGCTTATAAGCTAACAAATTTAGAAGGAGATGTGCTCGATGAACCAACTAACAACATCCATCTGAAGAAGTACTACACTTAAGTAGCCTAGTGCACGGAAAAAGCCAAAAAAAAAAAAAAAAGAAATAAAAAAAATTCAGAAAAAGCAAAAAACAAAGTACAATAAAAACAAATGGTGAAAACCTGGTAAATAGGCGCTCTTATGAAAGAATGGCTCCTATATCTATCTCCATAGCATTTTATCCGTACAAACACTGTCAGCCATCACCCGACACTTCGCACATATCCATTCAGGACATACTTAGCATAGTCATTATCCTAGTTTATCCATATATATCCTCTTACCACATTCCACCATGGCTTGGAAATCACTGTACATATTCACATCAAGAGGTACACTCGGCTAGGGGCATTAAAATCGTCACAACTTGCAAACATTCAAGATATCAAAACACAGAAGCATGACATCCAACAACCAAAACTACACTTCCTCGCAAAACAAAACACAAAATTCACAAAAAATACCAAGGATGGATGATTTTCTGAAGTACTGAATGTTGCATTATTGCATAAAAATCTTGACTATTTTTGCATTTTTGAACTTTTTCAGTTATTGGATTCTCTTCCTTTTCTCACTAAAATGCTTCAAAGCTAGAGATCATGGGGAACTTCCAATATTTTTCTTAGTCTTCTGTTTGGGAGGTGATCACTTGTACTGTGTGAATACTTGCCTCGAGACGTGATACCTCGAATATCACTGAAGGCATGATTCCACTTTATGCATACAAATGATTTAATCTTGTCTGTTTACGCAATACGCACTCAGGTCATCCTGGTTCAATTATACCTTGACACTTGTGCTATCTTGCAAAATCAAATATCATGTAAATTTTTCTCAAGTCATTATGGTTCAATTATACCATTGTACTTGTATAAATTTTCAACATATCCTAAACAAATCAATGCTCAATGATGATACCTACAAAGAAAGCAAACAACATATGGCTATATCGGATGGCAAATACAGAATGAGGATGCTACCAAAAACAATTCATTGCATATCATTTTCCAATTAGTTGTATATCATTTTACAAATTAGTTGCATCTCATTTTAAACATAGTTGCATATCATTTTACAATTAGTTACATATCATTTTACATTTAGTTACATATCATTATCATACATCTCATTTTCAAGATACATCTCACAGCATATCATTATCATACATCTCATTTTCAAACTACATCTCACAAACATATCAAAGCATACATCCTGCATCATACATTATATTATATATTTAAGCATTGCATCATCATAAAGTAAATAAATAACCCACATAACATGCATCCATATAACACACCACATGATCAAAGAAAATGGTGTCGTATATATATATCTCAAAGATGATCAAAATGTACAAAATCTATCATCACTGTGTCCAGTACAAAGAATACAATGATAAAAAATGCAACAGAGATCACGTCTCTCAAGTATGGCTATCCCCTGATGGAGATGGTCTGGCTCCAGATGTCCCCACCCCTGGATCTCTAGGAGGGTCCTGTCTCGGTGGCCCTGTCACACCTTGGCTCTCGGACCACGACCCAGTATCTCGAGATCGACTGGATCTTGACTGTGTGAAGCTCTGTACTCAGTGATCCTTGGGTACCACAACCTCATAATGCCAACGGTAGTACTCTGCCTCCTGAGCTCTCAATGATAGCTCTCTCAGGGTGTCTCTCATCGGACCACCCGCCGCTGCTCTTTGCACACTGGTTGCAAGCTCCTCTGCTTTCCCCCTCTGCTCTATCTCTATGTCCCACTCAGTGGTCAACTGCGCAATCTGCCGCTGATATGTCAAAACCTATGCCTGTAGCTGCTGTACAGTCACCTGCAGGGTCCAAATCTGAGCATCCTCAACATGAGTAGGGACCTGAACCCGTAGTGGTACCTGTGCAGGGGCATCCCCTCTAACTCTGCCTGTCCTCGGTGCTGGAGGTGGGAGCACATCCGTTCTCCTCCTCTGCGCTAGCCGAATCACCTCATCAATACCCCCCACTGCAGCTAGCACCTCCCCCACCCTCCCCTCTCCACCAGCTCCAATAGCTAATCCACCTCTCCCCCTGTCTATCACCGCCTGTCTAACTGCTCTCTCCACACCTCTATCTCCTCTCCTTCCTCTATCTCCCCGCCTCCCTCTAACTCCTCTCCCTCATCGTCCTCCTCCATCATCTCCATCATCCTCATCATCTCCCTCTCCCTCCTCATCATCATCATCGAATGCCGACCGCATCTCCTCGGGATCAGATATCTTGGCCACTGCCCATGCGGCAAACAATCTCGTGAACTCATCGGTCATGCCCGCATCCAAAATCTCCAGGGCATAATCCTATATCTGACCCGCCAAATCCACAAACTCCTCCACCACCAATGTGCTATCAATGGTCGGGCCCCAATCTGATATGTCCTGCCTCCGCCGTGCATATAAGCAAGCCCCCTGAGGTATACCCTACTGTCGACCAAACTGTCTCAAAACTCTGGTCACCACAAACCTCTCAATCACAAATGGGGTCCTCCCAATCAGATATCTCATCATAAACACGTAGGGCATCTCCAGCCCATCATCCGCCCACACCTCACACCCTGTATACGGTCGCCATGAGACTATATCGATGTCATCCAGCACTCTCCTCCAATGCTCTAGTTTGCCCAGCTTCCATTGGACAACTAGACCCCTGTATCCATAAGCGTATGCACATCCAATGGGCCTGTCTCTGTTTGCTAATGGCCTAGCAGCCAGAATGTGCTCCCAACACCATACCTGTAAGAGCGTCACACCAGCTAATAAACTGTCGTAACCGAGGTATACCACCTCATGTAGGTCCCTGTACAGATGGGCTAGCATAGCCGATCCCCATGCAAACCTGCGACCCTATGTGACCATCTCCTCTAAAACCAACCCCCATCCCATAGAGAATCCCTTTGACCTGCGATCAGGACAAAGGAATCCACCAATAAAACCTGCCAGTATTGATGGAAGTGGTGCATAATCCAAGTCTAGGAACTCCTACCACGGGATCTCATATCCACAGACTGTCTCATCATGAAAAATGCGGCGAAGTGCCTCTATACCACCCTCCTCTGACTGCTCATATGGTAGTATTGTACCTACTACTGGTATGCGTAGGATCCTGTAACAGTCCTCTGGTGTGACTGTCATCTTACCTGTGGCAAAATGAAAGGTGTTCGTGTCGCTGTGCCACCTCTCTGCAAGTGCTGTAAGTAACCCCCGGTTCACAGTGAACCGAGGCATATACAACAGGGACGTCAACCCACATCTCTCAATGATACCCAGGTCGGCCTGAGTCAACCGTGGTATCAATGTCCACGGTCTCGGAAATCACTCCCACGACTGAACCACACCCAATCGCTCCTATCAACCAGCAAAACAAATCCAATATCAATTTCTACATCAAAACAAAGATATCAAAATCAAACTCACATCAACAACATGAAACAATTTGCTCATCTACATTAAGTTCAAAATCCTATCATTTCATATCAACTTGTAAAACAACTCAAGTTATCAAAAATCATATCAAAACTTGTAACACAACTCAAGTCTCCAAATCACATAAACTTGTAAAACAACTCAAGTTTCCCACCCATATCAGCTTGTAAAACAACTCAAGTTTCCAACCCATATCAGCTTGTAACACAAATCAGGCTTCACACATTGAACTTGAAACAAAGTGCACAAATAAATCATATTTTGATCAACACAACACATTGATATCTATGCATAACTTGACATATTGCAAATCAAAACAAGTTATATCGGCACTCATATTGGACAAATCCATAAAAATCATGATAGCACGACACAACAATTTCACAAATCAACTCATCTCGCAAAATTTTTTTCGGATGCGCTAAAACAGGTTGTCTACGCACTAAAATATATCCATGCGCTAAGCTATTTTTCCTACGTGCTAATCTATTTACCCTATGCGCTAGACTGACTCCATGCGCTAATTTTTTCCCCCCATGCACCACCTGACCTACCCTATGCGCTAAAACCTATCCATGCGCTAACCTATACCTCGCTCGGGCTACCTATTTGACCCTATGCGCTAGGTTTACCCTACACGCTACAACTCCTTACCCATGCGAACCCTTGTGACCCCTATGCGCTAGGTTTACCCTACGCGCTACAACCCCTTACCCATGCGAACCCCTGTGACCCCTATGCGCTAGGTCTACCCTACGTGCTACCCTGTTGACCTGACGCGCTACCCTACGTTCTGCATGCGCTATTTTCCCTCCCTGTGCTACCCTAGACTTTCTATGCACTACGCTATTTTGTTTCGGATGCAGCCCTAAAAATCAGCTTCATGTGCTACCTAAATTTTCGTATGCACTACTTTGCGACTTTGACACGCTAAAACGCTAAAACCAAATTTCAAAAATAAAAAAAATGACCAAAAATGACCAAATAAAAAATCCAAAAAGGGTCAAAAGTGTTGACTTACTGGTGGTCCATATGTGGCAGGTCTCCGGTACCTCCAAACGCGCTCAAAACGATGCCTGGAATACGGGATAGGCATTTTGACTCCAGACCAAATTCTGTTTCTCCAAAATCAACAATGCACAAATGAATCAAATTAAAACACTTTTCCCCTTTTATAGGAGGAAAATGAAATTAGGGTTAGCAAACCGGACATGTAATGTGGTCGCGGTCTCCCTTGTGCCCTACACAATGTACATTATCGGGAGATGAATCAATTTCAACATTTCACATAGACAAAAATCATACAACCTAGACACAAATCATCAAGTCCAATCAAATTTTCAAAAATATTGATTCATCTCCCGAGGGGGCATCACGCATCAAATCAAATCTAGGGCACAACATGAAAAATAAGAGCGACACAAATATTCCATTTGATCATAAATCACGATAACACATCATTTTCTTTGAAATAACATGTGCACACACGTCACTTCAAAGAGGGGCAAAATGTAGATGTATAAAAATGACCATATTCTTAAATGAATATTTTATGTTCATTTCTCTATTTGATTAAATCCAATTTAATTAAATTATCCACATTCCTCTATTTAATTAAGTAAATTACTCAATTTATTTAAATTAAATTCACTATACCATTTAATGAATAAATCATTTTATTCAATTAAATCCCTTCTATCCACTTTTAATTAAATTCAAATTTAATTAAATAGTTATCCTAAATTGAATAAATCTAATTTATTTAATTTCCCCAAATTGCAAACAAATTGAAGTAAATTCATTTTATTTCAATTAAATCCTATTATCCCTCCATCCACTTGCAAAATCCTACATCTCCCACTTGCTTCCTAAACCCCTTCCTAATTTTTTCTAGACTCTTCTAAATCGCTTCTAATTAGCCTAACCCATCTTCTAAACTGTCACATCCCTAAGCAAGGGGAGGTCACTTCTCAAAGCCTTAAAGTCTTTTGTTAAATTCTGTGAGAAGCAAGAATTGAGCCAGGATCTGATGTCGGTCATAGATCACATGCAACTCTAAGCAACGGATGATCGAAGATCAAAATAGCTGAATGAAGATAAATCTGATATGAGAGAAAAATAGAGATAAAGAAGAGAATTTAGAGAAGACTCTCACCGAGCTATCACTTAACTAGTGAAGGTGAGAGTATATTGCTTATTATATAGAAAAATAATAGCATATACAACCAAGAGGTGCATTAACTCCCACCTCCATAAAAAGTGGGAGGTTTTACCTACTACCCCATAAAAGGTGGGAGGTTTTTACCTACTTGGTAAATGTCAAAATATGTGGCATAACCTCCTTACATGAAAACAAAAAAGGAGTTATAAGAGGTGGCACATAAGGCCAAAAGAGGGTGAGAAACCCAACTACCCCATAACCCACTTAGGAAATGACAAAATAGTGGTTATGAGAGGTGGCACAACAAGCCAAAAGAGGGTGTGTAACTCAACTACCCATGTGAGGTGGAGAGTTACACATGTAGCTAATGTATTCCGCCACGTGTCCTCATATTAACCACACCTAATAACCTAAGCAAGCTTAATAATATATGTGTAGGAAAAATAAATACCCCCTAACATAAGGAAAATAAAAAAACCTACACTAACATCTTTGATAACCATTAAAGGCTTCAAGTCTTCAACCACTTAATTTTCCAAAGTCTCCCAAACCATTAATGGTTAATTCAACCCTCTTACATGGTTAGAGACTTTTTGCCTAACTTAACCTTCATCCAATCCAAGGGTCTCATCAAGCCTTTAATGCTTTGACTATGATTATCTCTTAATCATTTGCACAAGAGTTTATCCTTGGATTAACTCTTAATCCAATGGGTAAGCCTAACTTAAGCTTAACCCTTATCTCTAGATGACCATGAGGTCTTCTCAGGCATTTAATGTCTCCAACCCCTTCTCTCAACCCAACCCTATGTTGACATTTGTCACCATTTCATTAGTGCAAATTGCGGATATGGATTCCCAACTTTCAAACTCAACCCTTGATTAAACCTTTCAATCCTGGCCATCCATTGCCCTATTTTTGCTATAAATAGAGCTCTCATTCCTCCATTTATATAGATCAATCCAAGTTTGTAGTATCATACTTATGCTCAAATACATTCAAGCTTTCATACCATTTTATGCTCATCATTTTAGCCTCTCTTTAACTAGGAATTAGTCTAAATATGCATGTTTAAAGTACTTTCTTTATCATTTAGCTCAATCATAGACTAATATATCATGTTAGGATAGTATTTATACTAACCTTGTCATCTTATAGTTAGTTTATTGCATTTCTAGAATCATGCATAGCTTAGGATGCATCTCATATTAAATCAATAAAAAACATCCCTCGTTCTTGCATTTGCCATCCCTAAACCATTTTGCTCAGTGATCTGAGAGCAAAAACATTGGTTTGAGGGACCGTGTAAGATAGAGAACCATGGGACCCACCTTGGAAAGCTGAGTGATACTTCATTACTCTATAGCTTGCACCAAGAAATCCTATGAGTGTGTGAGCAAGGCTCCATAGAGTTACACTTTTCACATATTGAGTTCTATCGACCCGCTTTTCCCGCATACACTAGTAGACCAAGGGCCTATTGACTTTCTACAATTTTTAAATCTTAAAAGAGCTAAAAATGTCTCCATTTGTGTGCATCAACTCACAAGAATAAAAAAATAAAAAAATAATACAAAGATTGCACCCAAAAAGTATATAAGAGGTGATGGGTGAAGCACAATGTAAATCATCTGATGGGGCTCTCCTCTAACTAAGGGTTAATGATAAGGATTAGATGTTCTAGCTTGTTGGTTGCTACACGTGTTTTGTGAGGTGTCAAGAACCATGCAAAGCCATGAACATGATAACTTGCTATGGAAAAATATCTCCTACTTATCCATTGATGAGCTAAAGGGGCTCTATAATGAATGGTTCATAAGGCACAACACTCATTGAAGGTTTTGCAAATGAGGTAGCATGCTAAGTGGGTTAAACCTTGGAAGAAACTTTGTTGTTAAGTGTACTTGAGTTGGAGTAGTACTAGAATGGTTAACCTCATAGGAAGGTCCAAGACTTCACCTATGTGAGCATCACCTAGATGCAATGAGTGCTAAGTGGAGCATTCATACTCATGAGATCAATTGGGTGACCTCTTGGGAGAGCCCAAGGCTTCACCTCTATGAGTATCACCTAGATGCAATGAGTGCTAAGTGGACCATTCATACTCATGAGAATTGGGTTCTTTTGAACCACTACTCATTAAACAAGGGTCAATGAGTATGACTCAAAAACTACACAATTGAATCTTGATAGCAATATCATAATTTGACTTGTTGTGGAAAAATATCTGCTACTTATCAATTAATGAGCTAAAGGGGTTCTTTAATGAATGGTCCATAAGGCAAAACACTTCCTGAATGTTTTTCAAATGAGGTTGCAAGTTAAGTGGCCTTAACCTTGGATGAAACTTCATGGTTAAGTGTGCTTGAGTTGGACTCTATGAGTATCATTTAGATGCAAGGAGTGCTAAATGGACCATTCATACTCATAAGAGTTAGGTTCTTTTGAACCACTACTCATGAAACATGGGTCAATGAGTTTGACTAAAAATATGAACAATTGAATCCATATAGCAAATATGGGTAAGTGCACCAAGATGGTGAACAAAAAGGGGGGTATAAGTGGCCACTTTTTTTCTGAAAACAGGTAAACCTGAACTTCAAAGAGCTATTTGAAGGTCATGCACCCAAACCTAGGAGTTGAAAAAAGAATAAGAATTGTAGTACTCTGAATCTAGTTTCTAAAATACTAATTTTTTTAAAAATTGGATAATATTAAGAGGGTCAAACCTTTCATGTACGAAAAACTGTTCCTAATTTTTTCAAAAAAATATAACATAGCTATTTTTGTGTGCTGCACAAAATATATAGTTAGATTTAGTATTTTGAAAACCCCTTTGGTAGGATGATAGGTAAGAGTGGGATCTAGAAGTTGTGTATTTTTTTATAATTTTCCGTTGAGTATTTTATTTTTTATGATTTTTGGAAGTGACCGCATCCTGAAAATTTGGTACCCGTTCATGCGTTGGGCATAACTTGAATCAAAATAATCAAAAATGGAAGTTTTTTTTTATAAAAGTGTATAGAATCTAGTGTAGAACAATAATATATAATTTATTTTGAATTTGGTCAAGTATATCAAAATTTATTAAAAAAATGGTAGACATATGTCTGTGAGGACTGTCAAGGCACTGATAAAGAAAATTAAAGTTTACTATGCTAATGTTGTCCAAAAATTAAAAAAATTATATGGTCAGAAAACTAAGAAGATGTGTGAGATTATGGTAGTAATTTTAGAGATACCCACTTCATCATTTGTAAACCTGATGATGATGAAGTCAAGAAATCATGGTGGAGGATGAAAAAATGTGTAAAGGAACAAAAAAGGGGGGAAAATGGGCTTGCAAGCCTTAGGGTCATTTTCCAACCCTCTTAGCAAGCCAAAACCCGCACAGGTTTTGAAGAATCAAAAGTACTATTCCTAGTTCTTCATAACCCATACGGGTTATGAAGAACTAGAAATAATTTTTTTTGTTTCACAAAACCCGTACAGGTTATGAAGAAATAAAAATATTTTTTTTGGTTTCACAAAACCCGTACGAGCTATAAAGACATAATAATGTATGCTTGTAAACTTAGCATTTACTACACATGTTTTAGACATACCTAGATAATATGTGTTTATGTATGTATATATGCATATCTATAGTTATATATACATATATTTATATAGATATATGTATATATGTTTGTATACATGCATGTACCTCTTCTTTTCCTCTCTCTCTTGTCTTACTTCCCCCATCATTGTCTTTTTCTATTCTGAGCCTTAATTATCTTCCTTGAGTTCTATCTCATCTCTCTCCCCCTCAGACTTCTCTATTTTTCGATTCTCTCACCCTTTTCTCCTTCTTGTTCTCTCTCTACCTCATGTTTCTCTCTCTCTCTCTCTCTCTCTCTCTCTCTCTCTCTCTCTCTCTCTCTCTCACACACACACACACACACACACACACACACACACACACACACACACATTATCCTATCCTATTTTCACCCTCTCCCCCTTCTCTCTCTTTCTCTCCCCCTCTCTCTCCCTCTCCCCCCTCTCCCTCTCCCTTTCATTATCTTTAATCTCTCTCTCTCTCTCTCTCTCTCTCTCTCTTCCTCTCCCTCTCTTTATCCTATTCTCCCCATCTCTGCCCTTCCTCTCCCTTTCTCTCTCCCTCTCCCCCTCTCCTTTTCCCAATCTCCCTCTCTCTCCCTCTCCCCCTCTCCTTTCCCCAATCTCCCTCTCTCCCTCCCCCTCTCCTTCTCTCCCTCTCTCCCTCTCCTTTTCCCAATCTCCCTCTCTCTCCCTCTCTCTCTCTCCCCCTCTCCTTTTCCCAATCTCCCTCTCTCTCCCCTCCCTCCCTCTCTCCCTCTCCCTCCCTCTCCCCATCTCCTTTTCCCAATCTCCCTCTCTCTCCCTCTCCCCCTCTCCTTTCCCCAATCTCCCTCTCTCCCTCCCCCTCTCCTTCTCTCCCTCTCTCCCTCTCCTTTTCCCAATCTCCCTCTCTCTCTCCCTCTCCCTCTCCCTTCCTCTCTCCCTCCCCCTCTCCTTCTCTCCCTCCCTCTCCCTCCATCTCTTCATCTCCCCCTCTCCTTTTCCCAATCTCTCTTTCTCTCCCTCTCCCCCTCTCCTTTCCCCAATCTCTCCCTTTCTCCCTCTCCTTTTCCCAATCTTGCTTTCTCTCCCTCTCCCTTCCTCTCTCCCTTCCCCTCTCCTTCTCTCCCTCCCTCTCCCTCCCTCTCTTCATCTCCCCCTCTCCTTTTCCCAATCTCGCTTTCTCTCCCTCTCCCCCTCTCCTTTCCCCAATCTCTCCCTCTCTCACTCTCCTTTTCCCAATCTTGCTTTCTCTCCCTCTCCCTTCCTCTCTCCCTCCCCCTCTCCTTCTCTCCCTCCATCTCCCTCCCTCTCTTCATCTCCCCCTCTCCTTTTCCCAATCTCGCTTTCTCTCCCTCTCCCCCTCTCCTTTCCCCAATCTTCCACTCTCTCCTTCTCTCCCTCTCCCCCTCTCCTTTTCCCAATCTCCCCCTCTCCTTCTCTCCCTCTCTCCCTCCCCCTCTCCTTCTCTCCCTCTCTCCCTCTCCTTTTCCCAATCTCCCTCTCTCTCCCCCTCTCCCCCTCTCCCTCCCCCTCTCCTTTCCCCAATCTCCCTCTCTCCCTCCCCCTCTCCTTTCCCCAATCTCCCTCTCTCCCTCCCCCTCTCCTTCTCTCCCTCTCCCCCTCTCGTTTTCCCAATCTCCCTCTCTCTCCCTCTCCCCCTCTCCTTTCCCCAATCTCCCTCTCTCCCTCCCCCTATCCTTCTCTCCCCCTCTCCTCTTCCCAATCTCCCTCTCTCTCCCTCTCCCCCTCTCCTCTCTCCCTATCCCCCTCTCCTTTTCCCTCCCTCTCCCTCCCTCTCTTCATCTCCCCCTCTCCTTTTCCCAATCTCGCTTTCTCTCCCTCTCCCCCTCTCCTTTTCCCAATCTCCCTCCCTCTCCCTCTCCCCCTCTCCTTTACCCAATCTCCCTCTCTCCCTCCCCCTCTCCTTCTCTCCCCCTCTCCTCTTCCCAATCTCCCTCTCTCTCCCTCTCCCCCTCTCCTCTCTCCCTATCCCCCTCTCCTTTTCCCTCCCTCTCCCTCCCTCTCTTCATCTCCCCCTCTCCTTTTCCCAATCTCGCTTTCTCTCCCTCTCCCCCTCTCCTTTCCCTAATCTCCCTCTCCCTCTCCCCCTCTCCTTTTCCCTCTCTCTCTCTCTCTCCCTCTCCCTCTCTCCCTCCCCCTCTCCTTCTCTCCCTCTCTCCCTCTCCTTTTCCCAATCTCCCTCTCTCTCCCTCTCCCCCTCTCCTTTCCCCAATCTCCCTTTTCCCAATCTCCCTCTCTCTCCCTCCCCCCCTCTCCTTTCCCCAATCTCCCTCTCTCCCTCCCCCTCTCCTTCTCTCCCTCTCCCTATCTCTCTCTCCCTCCCTATCTCTCTCTCCCCCTTTCCTTTTCCTAGTTCTACATAGCCCATACAGGTAGAAATAAGGCCAAAAATTCTAGTTCTACATAACCCGTATGGGTTATGAGAAATTGTGAACGTTGACATATAGGTTTCCATAACCCGTATGGGTTATGGGAAAATCTTTATATATTTTAGTCCCAACAGCCTAAAAAATAGCATTGCAAGTTTTGTATAAAAAAACAACAACGAGATGTAATTTGCATATTTAGATGCAAAATTTTGTAAATATAAACAGTAATGAGCTTGATAGTTTATATAAGATGCCAAATTTTATATATGAAAGTGTCCATGGGGCTGATTTGCAAATTTTCAATATGAATATGCAGTTTTTTTTTCCAAGTGTTTTGGGAAAGTTTTGAGTTATTATTGAATTACCCAATTTGAAGGGCTAGTAAGAATAGTCCGAATCCAAGATAGGATTTTGGTAGGCAGCAACAAGATGACCCCATAGGTTCAAACTGATCGTCCATAAGTGCCATGGTCTTTGAGTTAGGCTACATCAAAGTTTGACCGTTTTTTCTGCTTTGAGCGCTCAAGGGAAAACGTCACTACGAGGTGGCTCATAATGATTGGACGCCTTGGGGAGTGAGACAATGGCACACCTAGCATAAACCCAGCCACCCAGATACGCTTGCACTAACGGTTCATTCCCACAACAAGCAGAACGAAAGATGCACTATTTTGCCACCTCTCATTGATGGTTTTTGATGCGACAGAAAAAATCTCACCATAAGAAAATGAAATGGAGTTGCCCGAAACTGAGATAGGATTTTGTAGGCAGTGATAACACAACCCCATAGGTTCAAACGACATCCATAAGTGCCATGGTCTTCGAGTTAGGCTACGTCAAAGTTTGACCCTTTTTTTCGCTTTTAGCGCTCAAGGGAAAACATCACTACGAGGTGGCTCGTAACGATTGGACACCTTAGGGAGTAGGACAAGGGTACACCTAGCGTAAACCCAGCCACCCGGATGTGCTCGCACTAACGGTTCATTTCCATGACAAGTAGAATGAAAGATGCACTATTTTTCCACCTCTAACTGACGGTTTTTTATGCGACAGAAAAAATCTCACCACAAGAAAATGAAATCGAGTTGCCCAAAATTGAGATAGGATTTTGTAGGAAGCAATAATACAAACCCATAGGTTCAAACAGATCATCCATAAGTGCCACGGTCTCTGAGTTAGGCTACATCAAAGTTTGACCATTTTTTCTACTCTGAGCGCTCAAGGGAAAACATCGCTACGAGGTGGTTCGTAACGATCAGACGCCTTGGGGAGTGAGACAAGGGCACACCTAGTGTAAACCCGGCCACCCGAATGCACTCACACTGATGATTCGTTCCCATGACAAGCATAATGAAAGATGCACTATTTTGCCACCTATCACTGACGGTTTTTGATGCGACAGAAAAAATATCACCACAAGAAAAAGAAATGGACTTGCCCGAAACCAAGATAGGATTTTGTAGGCAGTGATAATGTGATCCCATAGGTTCAAACGGATCGTCCATAAGTGCCACGGTCTCCGAGTTAGGCTATGTCAAAGTTTGACCATTTTTTTCACTTTGAGCGCTCAAGGGAAAACATCGCTACGAGGTGGCTCGTAATGATCAGATGCCTTGGGGAGTGAGACAAGGGCACACCTAACATAAACCCAGCCACCTCGATATGCTCATGCGACGGTTCATTCCCATGACAAGCAGAACGAAAGATGCACTATTTTGCCACCTCTCACTGACGGTTTTTGATGCGACAGAAAAAATCTCACCACAAGAAAATGAAATCAAGTTGCCCAAAACCGAGATAGGATTTTGTAGGCAATGATAACATGACCCCATAGGTTCAAACAGATCATCCATAAGTGCCACGGTCTCCAAGTTAGGCTACGTCAAAGTTTGACCATTTTTTCTACTTTGAGCGCTCAAGGGAAAACGTCGCGACGAGGTGGCTCGTAACGATTGGATGCCTTGGGGAGTGAGACAAGGGAACACCTAGTGTAAACCCGACCACCCGGATGCGCTCGTGCTGACGGTTCATTCCCATGACAAGCAAAACAAAAGATGCACTATTTTGCCACTTCTCACTAATGGTTTTTGATGCGACAGAAAAATCTCACCACAAGAAAATGAAATTGAGTTGCCCAAAACCAAGATAGGATTTTGTAGGCAGCAATAACACAACCCCATAGGTTCAAACGGATCATCCATAAGTGCCATGGTCTCCAAGTTAGGCTATGTCAAAGTTTGACCATTTTTTTTGCTTTGAGTGCTCAAGGGAAAACGTCACTACGAGGTGGCCCATAATGATCAGACGCCTTGGGGAGTGAGACAAGGGCACACCTAGCGTAAACCCAGCCACCTAAACATTCTCACACTGATGGTTCATTCCCACGACAGGTAGAATGGAAGATGCACTATTTTTCCACCTCTCACTGACGGTTTTTGATGCGACAGAAAAAATCTCACCACAAGATAACGAAATCGATTTACCTGAAATCGAGATAGGATTTTGTAGGAAGAGATAACATGACCCCATAGGTTTAAATAGATCATCCATAAGTGCCACGGTCTCCGAGTTAGGCTATGTCAAAGTTTGACCATTTTTTCTGCTTTGAGCGCTCAAGGGAAAACATCGCTATGAGGTGGCTCGTAACGATCAGATGCCTTGGGGAATGAGAAAAGGGTACACCTAGCATAAACCTGGCCACCTGGACGTGCTCGCACTAATGATTCATTCCCATGACAAGCAGAACGAAAGATGCACTATTTTGCCACCTCTCACTGACGGTTTTTGATGCGATAGAAAAAATCTCACCACAAGAAAACGAAATCGAGTTGCCCAAAACCGAGATAGGATTTTGTAGGCAGCGATAACACGACCCCATAGGTTCAAATAGATCATCCATAAGTGCTTCAACTCTTCTTTTATAGGTGATGAAATGATGAACTTCACTCCATAAGCATGAAATGATGAACTTAAGCATGAAATGTCTTAATTGGTTCTTGGAATGATGAACTTCACTCCATAAGCACGAGTTTATGAAATAATAACTTCACTCCAATCTCTTCATGCATGAAGGACTCAAAGAAAATTCACTCAATCAAAATACAGAATATCAACATTACCAGTATTAGTACGTGGGTATACACAATATGAGCAATAGATAGTTTAAAAGTATATGCCATATGAGTTACAAGTAATGAACAAATTGGATCACATTTCAAGACATATACACAACTAACAAATTTGATCACATTTCAATAGCAAATAACTAAGTTTCAGGAATATCATGTTTCATATATATCAATGAACAAATTGGATCGAATATCAAGTTTCATATATATCAAAATGAACAATAATCATGTACATATATCAGAAAATGGCATAGATGCCAAATCAATAATAGTTACAAAAATGTGGCATGTGCCATGTCTATCAAAGTCGATATATACATATACAAATGTCGAATATATAAAAAATTGGCCCTTCAATGACCACAACTATAACTATATGTCTCTATCCATATCTATGACTGTGGCGGATCATCAAAATCGAGCTTCTTCGAAGCAGTACGTGGCTCTGCAGGTGGCTGCACAAGGACAATTCAAATGTCTAATCAGATATATTTTCTCAATACAACATCAAAATAACTAAATACTAAACTCTAAATTATTTGAAGTTGAAATGTTGATTACCTCATCTCTGTCTTCTGCAATTCGGTGAGGCTGAGGATCCGTGGAATGTCCTACAGGAGGTTGTAACTGGTAAAACAACATTAATACATGTTAATGACATATATGTCAAATAACACATAATAACTAAAAATAAATAGACTAAAAGACTAAAGCATACTAGAGCCTCAGATGGATGTGTTGTGGTCGTAGAAGGCAAAGTCACAGATGAATCAGTTATGACCGTTTCCTATATCCATGGTAAGTGATCCAAAAGGAGTTAACTAGATGGTTTCAACTCCATTGTGCACTTAGTGAAAAGGAGTTGATCTAAGACAGACATACCTTTTTCCTTGGTCGTGTTGGATCCCATAATATACGTGTAGGACTTCTACTGAAATGGAATGGTAGAATAACAGTAGGAAGTTTGCAAGGGGCCTGTAATAGTTTAAAGACAATCATAAAAGTTAATAACCCAAAGTTGTTGACAAACTAGATAAAACAAATATTTTTAACATATGTAGAAAAAATGCACACTGAAGCCTCGTATAGTTCTCCTATAACCTTAGGAGGCCTAGTCGAATTTGATGCTATTACCATTTCCTGTATGAAAAATGATAACATATGATATAGGCATAAAAGGATTTAGTTATTTTGAACAAGCAAGAATGCAATCCAAAGTGAATATGAAGATATCACCTCTTCCCTCTGCTGAACCTCATCAACATCAGGTGCATTCGTTAATTCTGTAAACCCCATATGTTTCTGTATATAGAACAAATAAATTAAGTGCATTTATCAATATCTACATATACATGTTTAATCATAATACATTTCAACAATTGAATTTAAATTATAGTGAATTACCTTCTATCATTTGGGTGTCTGAGAGGATATCTTTTTCTGCCTCGGAGTGCTAGAGGATGGCTTTCTCACATGAGATGTCCTCGAGGTAGGTGGGGTAAACTAATGGAAAAAAATTAACATAAGGGAAAAGAGCATGTATTTAATATATCACTTAAGTAAAAAATATATAAATCTAAATGGTACCGCATAGCTATCTTGGCCAAAGTCAATGGCTGAAAGCATGATATCATCAAGTTGGGACATCTCAGCCACTGATAAGCCCTACAAAATATCAAGTAATGATACATATAATTAACAAAATATATTTTGAATCCAATGTATTATTATATTTTTAACAAATTTACAAATCTTTACCTCTAGTGGTGAAACTACTCATGACTGTGGAGTCGACTGAACAGTATGTGGTGTAATCCCACCACCTGTTGCACCCTGCAATGCATTTTATTTATATGTCACTTTAAATTTTTCTAAAAATAAAAAATCATTTCTTTTTATAAGATTTAGTCACTTAATTGATAACATGTCATAAACAAAATTAAACACACCTGTGTCTCATAGGGAGGGTACAACATATTGAGCAGTTCGTCGGTGAGGGCCACATCCTTTGCAGTGGAAGCATGGCATCTACTCCCGCAACATGTACATGAATGAGATGTCCCACCATCCTCATCCGTGTCAGTGTCTACACCAGAACATACACCTTGGCAGGTGGGGCACATGTGCTGAATGGGTTGGATCGTGCCAAATGATGCATGACGTGCTGCTGATGAAGGAGGTGCCATTGAGGAAGGAGGTGCTGCTGATGAAGGAGGTGTCACTGATGAAGGAGGTGCTATAGGTGCTGGTACATCCTCTGCTCTGACCAGATGTGTCCCATGCTGAACAATGACATTAGTCAATGATGTAGTTGCCTGAAGAGTCTGTAATTCCATAGACTCCTTCAAGGATATAGGGACAGTGACATGAACCATGGGTTTAGGAGTGGATCTACCACCCTATGGGCCCCAGGTCTATCCTGTGCAGAGCCTCTCCCGCTACCCTAAAATTGTCGGATGTCAAAGTAATTCGGCTTCTCGCCGAGGATAAACTCAGAATACAACTTTCTCAAAAAATATAGAGGCACCTCCCAATTATTACAAGGTGTTTGGTCAAAG
Organism: Cryptomeria japonica; assembly: GCF_030272615.1. Lineage (NCBI taxonomy): Eukaryota > Viridiplantae > Streptophyta > Pinopsida > Cupressales > Cupressaceae > Cryptomeria > Cryptomeria japonica. The sequence goes on from NC_081406.1 coordinate 114,854,968, forward strand.
ACCATATACCACCTATCCCAAAAAGCATCTTTCAACCTAGCATGAACACACCAATGTATAGGAAACCGAGTTGTATTTATTTCTAGGTTGTTACTGGTAACAGGGTTGGTGAAAAGAGCACATATGTCAGCTTTACCTATGTCCTTTTTCTTCACTTGATCATATGACAACCCATCCGCATAAAATGTTTGACATCTATCCCTCCAAGAACCCCATTTTGTAACCTCCCTAGATACCTCATTTGCACTATTAGCCATTGTTTTTAGTGTTCTGGCAAGGGTTGAGTGGTGCTCAAGCTTAGAGGTCCTCAACCTATTCACCAATATAGAAATTTGGGCACTATTTTGTGTAAGGTGATTGATGAGATCCTCTTGTGTGGCATCTACATGATCTAATGGAGGATGTGGAGGGTTTTGGGGTGGTGGTGGCTGTTGAGGAGCAACATTTTCAGGATTTTGAGGGTTTTCTTGTTGCTCTTGTGCAATGTTAACAGGGTTTTCTTGTGTTGCTTGTGCAGGAGGAGGTCTTTGTTGTCTATTTCATTTTTGGGGATTGCTTGAAGAATCTGACATCAAATTAATAAAAACAAAACTTAAATCAATTAAAAAACCCTAATTTAATTAAAATGCAAAGAAAAATAATCAAACAAATCAAATCTTACCTGTTTGACGGGGTGCCATTGTTGAAAATTGCTTTCAATGATGGGAAAATAAAAAATTGTTGTAAACCCGTGCGGGTTCGATGCTTTTTTTGGCTTCTCCTTGTTGTTGTTCAACGGGTTTTGGTGTTGAAAATGGCCAAAACCCGTGGCCTAAACAAAAGAAATATGTTTCTCAAAACTCGTATGGGTTTTGAGAAACTTTTAATTTTTTTATTTAAAAAACATGTTCCTCAAAACCCGTACGGGTTTTGAGGAACTTTTGGTTTTTTTAATTGTTTTTTCTCTAGGCTTGGTGTTACCAAGCCTAGCACGTTTTTGAAATTTTAGAACCCATATGGGTTATGAATTTTTTTTTTTTGGCATGTGGCCACTTTTCTGTTCACCATCTTGGTGCACTTACCCATATTATAATTTGAATAGTTGTGGAAAATTATCTCCTAGTTATCAATTGATGAGCTAAAGGAGCTCTATAATGAATGTTTCATAAGGCACAACACTTGTTGAAGGTTCTGCAAATGAGGTTGCAAGATAACTGGGTTAAACCTTGGAAGAAAATTTGTGGTTAAGCGCACTTGAGTTGGAATAGTACTAAGATGGGTGACCTCTTGGGAAGGCCCAAGGCTTCACCTCTGTGAACATCACCTAGATGCAATGAGTGATAAGAATACCATTCATTCTAATGACAATCGAGTTCTTTAGAACCACTAATCATGAAACATGGGTCAATGAGTTTGACTCAAAAACTACATAGTTGAATCCCGATAGCAATATTATAATTTGAATTACTGTGGAAAAATATCTCCTACTTATCAATTGATGAGCTAAAGGGGCTCTATAATGAATGTTCCATAAGGCACAACACTTGCTGGAGGTTTGGAAAATTAGGTTGAAAGGTAAGTTGTTTTAACCTTGGAGGAAACTCCGTGGTTAAGCGTGCTTGAGTTGGAGTAGTACTAGGATGGGTGACCTCCCAAGAAGACCCAAGGCTTTACCTTTGTGAGCATCACCTAGATGCAATGAGTACTAAGTGGACAATTCATTCTCATGAGAGTTGGGTTCTTCTAAACCACTGCTCATGAAACATGGATCAATGAGTTTGACTCGAAAACTACATAGTTGAATCTTGATAACAATATCATAATTGACTTGCTGTGAAAACATATCTCCTACTTATTAATTTATGAGATAAAGGGGTTGTATAATGAATGGTTCATAAAGAATAACTCTTGCTAAATGTTTTGCAAATGAGCTTGTAAGCTAAGTGGATTTAACCTTGGAAGAAACTCTGTGGTTAAGCGCACTTGAGTTGGAGTAGTATTGGGATGGGCGACCTCTTGGGAAGGGCCAAGGCTTCATCTTTGTGAGCATTACCTAGTTGCAATGAGTGTTAAGTGGACCATTCATACTCATGAGAGTTGGGTTCTTATTCAAATTACTACTCATTAAACATGGTCAGTGATTTTGACTCAAAAACTACACAGTTTTATCTTGATAGCAAAATTATAATTTGACTTGCTGTGGAAAAATATCTCCTACTTATCAATGGATGAGTTAAGGGGCTCTATAATGGATGTTTCATAAGGCACAACACTTGTTGAAGGTTTTGCAAATGAGGTTGCAAGCTAAGTGGGTTTATCCTTGGAGGCAATTTTGTGGTTAAGTGCACTTGAGTTGGAGTAGTACTTGGATGGTTGACTGCCCAAAAAGGCCCTAGGCTTCACCTCTATGATCATCACCTAGATGTAATGAGTGTTATGTGGACCATTCATTCTCATGAGAGTTGGGTTCTTCTGAACCACTACTCATGAAACATGGGTCAATGAGTTGAGCTCATAAACTACATAGTTGAATCCTGATAGCAATATCATATAACTATTGAATAAGTCACACACTTCCTTTTTATTCCCAATAATTTTGGGCTAAGACAATCCAATCGCTAGATGATTTAGGATTTTAGCATAGTTTCATATTCACACACACAATCTTTTTCTTCCTTAAGGACTTTCAATTATAGATATAAATGCTTTCACTTATCATCATATTTAGATGGGGCTACATCACATCACATTACCACATTTAATCTATCTACTACCAAATGGCTATATATTTAAGAAGACTTGCAGACACCCAAATGATAATATTCAACATAAATTTCTATTTCATTATGCATTGAATTGTTTTAGCAAAAATCTAAGAATCCAATCTACATTGTGTTTTTATTACGCATTATTTATAGTGCAACAATAAATTATATAAGTGCACCAAGATGGGGGACCAAAAGATGGTCTTAAGATGCCACTTACTATTTCTAAAATCACAAAGTTTGAACTTCTATGAGAAATCAAAGATAGTTACACTAAAAATTTGAAGATGCAACAAGAACAAGAGTTGTACTGCTTCGAATTTACTTTCTAAATTACTATTTTTTTTTACAATGGTGGAGATTAAGGGTTTCAAAAAGGGGGGCCACACAATCCTATTTTTATATTAAAAAAAATAGCATAGCATATGTTATGGCCCCCCTAAAATGTTAACTTTCTTTTAGAATTAAAGAAATCATTCTAGTTAGAAATTAGCTAACACCATGTAGTTTACGCTAGATTTTTTGGCTAATTTTTTAACGATATATGATTTTTCACTAATTTTCAAAGTGGAAACATCCTAAAAAGTAGAAATTTGAGCTTGCTCCCCACTAAATTTTTTGAAAACTAATAAAAATTTTAACATTTTTTTAATGTGTGTAGAATGGAGTCTAGTTTCTAGAAAAGTAATTTGTTTCAAATTCGATGAACAAGTAAAAATCTATACTCAAAATACCACATGTTGGTTTTTGACAAAAAATAAACATGCTAACAAAAGAAATTAAAGATTAAAACCTTAACATAATCAAGATGTGAAAAACATTATATGGTTAAATAGCTAAGAGAGAGCTTAATGTCATCATGGGAATTTTTTTTAAATTGCATTAAACATGTGCAAACATGATGGAGAGCATGAGAATAAATGTGTGAATTTTTTTTACATTTAAAAAAGAAAGGCCTTTGGCATGAAATGGTTGTCCAAACCTTTGGGTTGGATGCCTAAGGTAAATCCAACCCAAAGGGTTGAAATTTTTCAATTTAGAAAATTTGGTTACACCAAATGAAAATGCATTTTCAAATTTTGAAAATGCCAAATGAAAGGCTAGCACCAAATTGTTTGCATTGCATTAATTCTCTCTCTCTCTCTCTCTCTCTCTCTCTCTCTCCCACTTTGATTATAGCTTAGAGTTTAGGGTTTACGATTGATGATGGATAGTTGAGGTTTTACTTTTCACTCCCTCTCTATCTCCTTCCCTCCATACCCATACTTCCCTTTCACTCTCCCTCTCTTCTCTCTCTCACATTTATCTTCTCTCTCTAGATATCTCGCACCCTCTCTCTCAATCTTTCTATCCCTCTCTCTTTACCTCTCTCTCTCTATCTCATTATCCACCTCTCTCTCCCCCTCTATCTCTCTCACCTCTATCTCTCCATAGGCTCTAGATCTCTCACCTATATATATCTCCCCTCTCTAGTTCTTTCCCACCCTCTCCATCTCTCTCCCTACCTTCTTACCCATCTTTCTCTCCTTGTGAACTTCTCTCTCCCTCTCTCTCTCACCTCTCTACCTCTCCCTTTTCAAGGTCTCTTAGAAACTCCCTATCTACCTCTCTCTTTCTGTCTCCTTAGCCCTCTCTTTCACCTTGTTCTTCTCTCTCTCATCTTCTCTCTTCCTCCCCACTCTAGGTCATCACCTCTACCTCCCTCGTATAAGGTTTAGGTAATAGAGTGTAGGATATAGGGTTGAGGGTTTAGGGTAGATAGGTTTGAAGGTATTTCTTGTGTTTATGCTTCCCTCTATCTCTTCACCTCCCCCTCTCTCTCTCTCTTCTCTCTCTCACCTCTCTACCTCCTCTCTAGGTCCTTGTTTCTTCTTCTCTGCCTCTCTATATCCCCCAAGCCCTAATTATCCCCATATCTATCTCCTTCCCCCACTCTTTATCATTATCTCCCTCTCTTATTCTCTCTCCATTATCTAGGTCTTCACCTCTCCCTCCCACCCTCTTTCTCTCATCTCTAGATTTCTCCCTCCCTCCCTCTCCACCTATCTACCTCTCTATCCATGTCTCATTATCCACTCCTCTATCCATCCCCCTCTCTCTCTCTCTAGGTATTTCAACTATCTATTTGTTCCCTCTCTACTTCTCTCACTCCCTCTCCACCTCTCTCTCTATCCTCCCTTACCCCTCTCCCTTTATGAATTTTCTCCTCTTCTCTCACTTCTCTACCTCCTCTTTCCCTAGGTTTCTCAATCTCTCCATCAGTTCTTACTCCTCTCTCTCTTTTATTTGTCTCTCCTCTTCTTCTTCCCTCCCCTCTCTAGGTCATTACCTCTCCATCCCCTTTATAGGGTATGGGGTTTAGGATATATAAATTGTTTAGGTTTTAGGTAATAGAGTGTAGGATATATGGTTGAGGGTATAGGGTTGAGGGTTTAACATTTAAGGTTGAGGGAATTGGTATAGAGTTTAGGGCATTGCTTGTACTGATACTTACCTCTATCTCTCTTGTCTCTCATCTCTCTCTCCCCTCTCTTGGTCGCTCCCCCCTTTCTTCCTCTCTCCCTCTTTATCTACCCTTCCTCCTTACCCCCATCTCTCTCTCTCTCTCTCTCTCTCTCTCTCTCTCTCTCTCTCTTCATTCTCTCGATTGTCATCTCTCCCTTCCACCATGGAAATGTGGGTACTAAGTGTTTAGCTTATCATTATTTCAATATTGGATGTTGTGAGGTTTTTTTCTTAGCAATATAAAATTAATTAAAACTTACAATTAATTTATGTTTTGAAGGAACTAGACAAGGTGGGAATATAATTATTGTTGTATGGGAATCCATGAAGTCGGATTGAACAAATTCTATGAAATTTTCGTGGCTTTCCCCATATGTGAAGCTATCAACATATTTGACTTGACCAATTTAACAAACAAAATTACCATTTTTTGATCAAAGTCTCTAGCCTTTGTAAAGTTAATATTGTCCACTCACTGTAAGAGTTGTGTAAAAGAAAAAATATTCTTATAATTTTTTTTGTGGTGCCGTAGAGGTATCCCTGTGACTCATCCTAGCGATTCCGACTAGACCTTGCCTTGGGCTTGCTTTTTGCCAAGTTGGGGTGCCAATTGGGTGAGAGGAGGTGAGACTAATTCCCTAGGGATGTGCGTAATCACCCACAAACCACACACATCAATTTAACCTGGACCAATGACAATTGACCTTGGAACCTATATGGGAAGAACCCAAAGCCCTTAGCCAGCTACGTTACCCATGCGGGCTAAAAGGGTTTGTGGCAAACCAAGTGAGAATCAAACTAGAGTTGATGTGTAGCATTGAGATCATTAGCCTAACACTACGCCTCATGACTTGCCTTCACACCAACTCAGCTACACACGAACTCTTAACTTTTCCTAAAAACAAATAGAAACAAGTATGAATTAATTTAGATTAAATTAATTAAAGATACTGTATTTTAAAATAGTAAATGTTAAAGTTGAAACCCTGATGTAATAATAAAAATGTTTATAATTTTATTATAAAAGAATGAATAATTTTTTATGCTGGGGTGATTTTTAGATGCCTTAGAATTAGGAAGAGATAGTGAAAGTATATAATTCTTTTGAAGATAAAAATATTATTTTTATAAAGTGGAAGGTTAAATCTATATGTCTAGGTAAAATGTGTGCTCATCAAAATGAAATGAAGTAAAGAGATAACATTAATCGCAGGTTAATAGCAGAGAAAGATATGGTAGAGAAGGGCGAGATATAGACCCGCGTTTAGGAAGACTGTAGCAAAAGTATCGGAGTCAATACGCCATATTGACTCTTCTTTCCGTTGCCCCTACTCAATTGACGAAGACCAATATATCACCAAAATTTCGCAACGACTTCGGTTGTCTCTATCCGCTTTTCTTTAGAACATCACAGCCGCTCATGACCACAGAAAACACCCGAATTCCGTGAAACGCTTCATAAAAGGAAGTTTCAATTGCAGCCTTCTACGAGCACTTGAAGCTCTCAGATCTATTGAATATAGGCTTCCCTAGTGTGGGGAAATTTCTACGAAATAGCCCTACAAAGAGTCGAAATTGCAATGAATCCATAATATGAAATGTGGGTACTGCCTAGGTGTTTACCTTATCGTTATTTCAATAATGGAGGCTTTTTTGGCTTGCGAAAATAAAAGGTTAAATCATTTTGTTGGGATACGTGGATGCTATATCTAATCTTTACCGTATAATCGGCTTGACCAAATTCTAAGAAATTTCAGTGGCTCTCCACATATGTACAGCAATCAACTATTTGACTACAAGATTTTACCAAATCAAATTACCTTACATTACACCAATTTACCAAATAAAGTTCAAATCTTTTGATCAAGTCTATAATCTCATAAAGTTAGGATTGTCTACATTAATGGTGGTACAAAGTAAAATAAACTTTAACGAAATGTGGCTTAGAATAAATTAATGAGATTATGTGAATAATTTATAAATTAATTTAGATTAAGTGTGTCAATTTTTAGTCCAGAGACAAATGTTATCGTCTAGCCAAATTTTTGTTAGAAGTTCGGGAACTACACTAGCAAATAAATAAACTGTTTTTCCTATGGTCTGCAGCTTTTAGATTCTAAAAATAGAATTTTGGATATTTTTCTACTTTTTGTGATTGGTCCACCTTATTTTTTCTAGTGGTTTTTTATATTTTTCCATTAAAATTTAAGAAAGAAAATATCGTGACCAATGAAAAACGAGCAGGAATTTTTTTTTTAAATTTCCAAATGTTTCTAGGGTTTCGGTGGTTATGCAGTAGATTGAGAATAATTCACGTGTCAGTTTGTGACATTGGGAATTTACGACATTGACAGTTAGCATCCTCCAGAAGGTGCAAGAAATTACTACTCCCCTTGTAGCCAGTAAAAACCTTCTTCCACTCCTCCACTTCAGAGACCTCGTCCCTTGCAAGCGGCCGCTCATTCAACCAGCCTTATTGCTACTGCTCATTCAGGTAGCCTTCATCGTTGCCGCTTCTGTATGTTAATTTTTCCTTATGGACTGAGAAATAAGAATTTGAGGTCTTGATGATAAGGTATGATAAGGTCATAAATTAGCGTCCATGTGTGTACTGGGCATGAGACTAGGTTTTTGTTTTGCATGTCCATTGAACAAAGCCTAGTAATGCATATCCCATTTAGGGGTCTTAAACCATGAATAGGTAGAAATATTTTATGAAATTTGCTTCTATTTTTCTTAATGCACAAGAATTTTGCCTAAAATTCTTTTTATTTTCCACGACTTTCCACCACATATCTTACAATGTAGGATTTTTTACAACCCCTTTAAAGAGGTGGGGATAGTAGTAATGATAATAATAGCTGTGGTTTATAGGTTTCATCTACTGAGGGTTCATTTGTCATGCCAATCTCCTCTGTTGAGCATGTTCTTCTAGGCGGTATTGGTACTTACAGCATAAGCCACATTTTGACTTATGGTCAGAGCAATGGCAAATCTAAAGTCGGTCCTCCTCTGCCTCCTCCCATGGCACATGTCACTGTAATGAAAGCCAGACTAGAAATCGCAGCCAGGGTTATGTTTGCAATGAACAATTATGGTGTAGGAAGAGGATAGACATTCGCATTGTGGGAAGAATGTGTTCGCATTCTAGAAGGAAATTGAATCACTAGCCTGCATGTGAAAAGTGATGTAGCTAAAGTTTTATTTTTTTTCTTAAACTATTATTCAGTTCCCCTTCAACACAATCCATTTAATGTAGGTTAATTTTGATCATTTTTTTTTTGTTTTATGGTTATTTTGCAGATTTTGGGTATTGGTCAACTAGATAAAAAATAGACATGTCGTTCATTGCCAAGAATGCATTCAGTTTCAACTCGGTTGATGTCAATCAACAATCAATTCCTTCCTCAAGCAAGGGAGTACATGTCATGGTAAGTGCACCAAGATGGTGAACAAAAAGGGGTATAAGTGGCCACTTTTTTCTTCTTTTTTTTTTTTTTTTTTTTTCTAAATTTTTTTTCTTCTTCTGAAAACAGGTAAACCCGAACTTCAAAGAGCTATTTGAAGGTCATGGACTCAAAACTAGGAGTTGAGAAAATAATAAGAATTGTAGTACTCTGAATCTAGATTCTAAACTACTATTTAAAAAAAAAATTGGATAAGATTAAGAGGGTCAAACCTTTCATGCACAAAAAACTATTCCTGATTTTTTTTGGAAAAATATAACATAGCTATTTTCGTGCGCTGCACAAAATATATAGTTAGATTTAGTATTTTACAAAACCCTTTGGTGGGATGATAGGTAAGAGTGAGATCTAGAAGTTGTGTATTTTTTTGTAATTTTTAGTTGAGTATTTTATTTTCTATGATTTTTGGAAATGACAGCATCCTAAAAATTTGGTACCTGTTCGTGCGATGGGCATAACTTGCATCAAAATAATAAAAAATGCAATTTTTTAAAAAAAGTGTATAGAATCTAGTGTAGAACAATAATATATAATTTAATTTGGCCAAGTATATAAAAAGTTATTGAAAAAATGGTAGACATATGTCTGTGAGGACTGTTAAGGCACTGATAAAGAAAATTAAAGTTTACTATGCTAATGTTGTCCAAAACTAGAAAAATTTATATGGTCAGAAAACTAAGAAGATGTGTGAGATTATAGTGGTAATTTTAGAAATACCACTTGATCATTTGTAAACCCAATGACGATGAAGTCAAGAAATCATGGTGGAGGATGAAAAAACGTGTAAAGGAACAAAAAAGGGGGGAAAATGGGCTTGCAAGTCTTAGGGTCATTTTCCAACCCTCTTACCAAGCCAAAACCTGCATGGGTTTTGAAAAACCAAAACTACTATTCGCAGTTCTAAATAACCCGTACGTATAGGAAACCGAGTCGTATTTAGTTCTAGGTTGTTATTGGTAACAGGGTCGGTGAAAAGAGCACATATGTCAGCTTTACCTATGTCCTTTTTCTTCACTTGATCATATGACAACCCATCCGCATAAAATGTTCGACATCTATCCCTCCATGAACCCCATTTCGTAACCTCCCTAGATACCTCATTTGCACTATTAGCCATTGTTTTTAGTGTTCTGGCAAGGGTTGAGTGGTGCTCAAGCATAGAGGTCCTCAACCTATTCACCAATATAGAAATTTGGGCACTATTTTGCGTAAGGCGATTGATGACATCATCTTGTGTGGCATCTACATGATCTAATGGAGGACGTGGAGGGTTTCGGGGTGGTGGTGGTTGCTGGGGAGCAACATTTTCAGGATTTTGAGGGTTTTCTTGTTGCCCTTGTGCAATGTTAACAGGGTTTTCTTGTGTTGCTTGTGCAGGAGGAGGTCTTTGTTGTCTATTTCATTTTTGGGGATTGCTTGAAGAATCTGACATCAAATTAATAAAAACAAAACTTAAATCAATTAAAAAACCCTAATTTAATTAAAATGAAAAGAAAAATAATCAAACAAATCAAATCTTACCTGTTCGATGGGGTGCCATTGTTGAAAATTGCTCTCGATGTTGGGAAAATAAAAAATAGCTGCAAACCTATGCGAGTTCTATGCTTTTTTGGCTTCTCCTTGCTGTTGTTCCACGGGTTTTGGCATTGAAAATGGCCAAAACCTATGGCCTACACAAAAGAAATATGTTTCTCAAAACCCGTATGGGTTTTGAGGAACTTTTGGTTTTTTATATTGTTTTTTCTCTAGGCTTGGTGTTACCAAGCCTAGAACATTTTTGAAATTTTAGAATCCGCATGGGTTATGAATTTTTTTTTTTTTTTTTGGCATGTGGCCACTTTTCTGTTCACCATCTTGGTGCACTTACCCGTCATCGTATTATGTATTTGTGTCGTGTTATTTCAAATTTCTTTTAATTCCTTTTTTTTAATATGTTAAGCCAATTGCATAAACAAGATTTTGGATTTTCTAGTTTTTCAGGTAACATCTACAAACATGACATGGTCTTGTTAAGATGATTAAGTCCATGAAACCCATTTTGGAAGATGATGAAGATGAAGATGATGTTGGAATAAATAATTCATATATTAATTATTCACTTAATTGCATTAATTCACTAAATAATCGATGCCTTAGTTAGTAATTAATTATTGGCATTTATTAGTTAGTTAGTTAATTAATTAATTATAATTAATTAATATTTATCTCTATGCATAATGCAAACTAGGAAAAGAAAACTATGTTTAAAATTTCGAGAGTTTCATGCTTTAATTAGTCTATTATGCTTTTTGTGCATACACGACTGATTCATGCATTCTATTTTAACTCTCAGTCTGTCTTGTAGACTCCACCATTTAGGATTTCTATCTTTAGAGTTAGATTTCTTTATAAGGATGTCATATCCTTCATTGTAATAAGCAATAAGCAATAAGCAATTTCAAAGCAATACATTCAATTATTGTTAATTGTCTTCAATTTTATCTTATTGTGTGACAAGTATTCTTGTAGAAGATAACCGGGCTTATGGGATTCAATAATCATTAAACCTAACATGGTATAAGAGCTCCAGATCTAAAGATTCTTGTTCATTTTTTTGGAGATTATTTGCATTTACACAACAAATTGTTCATCTTGGGTTATTTTGGAGGTCACCATCAATTTTAGAAGGCTCGAGAAAGTCAAGATTGCCTTTTGTTTCGCTGAAACATGATATACAAAGTCCATTTTGCAAGGGTTCAAAGTTCGAGAGTTTTTCTCTATTCCACAGGGTACCTGAAAATTCAAAGTTTTTTGGGCCTGAAAGGACCTCATGGTTGGATTCAGAAAGCCAATTCCACAAATTTTGATATATAATTTGCCTATTTTTTGTGACGGGAGTATCGGGGGCAAATTTTTTCAAAAAAAAAATAAAAAATCAATAGGGCTGTATATACACCTGGGTCAAAAAATTTTCCAAAAAAAAATAAAAATCAATTGACTGGTAAAAAAAAATAAAAATTGATTGGTGGGTTTTTTAATTAAAAAAAATAAAATAAAATCAAGTGGGTGCATGTTTTTCAAAAAGTTTTTTTTTATTTAAAAAAAGAAAGCCAACCTTTTGCAGCAAAAGTACATTGCATTAGCGCTAACGTCATCGGTATGGAACCACTAAATTTGGAGCTCTTCTAAATTTAGGTTGATTTTCTATTTTTAGCTCTTCAAAGTTAAAAAAAGTAGTGGTTGGTTTTTTGCTCATAACTTGAGCATACGAAGTCATTTTTTGACAAACCGTATTGATAGTTCTGATACTTAAAGATAAGTACAGATGCCAAACTAATAAGATGAGAGGGGGGGGGTGAATCATACAAACTTAATCTTCCATAAAAACATCAGATTCAACCTTGGTAACATATACTTCAGTAATATAACCAAAACTGCTAAACATGCGAACTCAAAAGCATATAAACATCATAACACTCATAACACCATATTTAACGTGGAAACCCAAATAGGGAAAAACCACTGTGGGATTTCAGACCCACTAAGAAATATACTCTTCTAGAGTATGCTCGGTTAAAAGCAAATCCTATTAAAGATTACAAAACACATTGTTAGATGTGACCCGGTTAAGGGATTTCCCTCAGATCTATTAGGATCTTCACCTTGTTAGAAGTGACCTTGTTAAAGGATTTCAAACACTCAATCAGAATGTCACCTTGCTAGAGGGTTTTATAAATAAGACTATTAAGTCCACTCGGTTAAGAGATTTTCTGTTACTTTCACAAAATAACAGTAATAAAAATCTATCTGCAGCTTCACATCTAAAATGCTAAAGCAGATTCTTATTTGCTCAATACAATATAGACATAGAACTAATCTTGTCCATCTGCTGGGCTCTATACTCTGTTATTCAAAACAGGTCTTCAAGCTTCTGTGCTTGGTAATCACTATGTAGCATCCCTGTGCATACACTTGCCCGCATACATTGTTTATCAATAGTTCCCTATTTATAAACAATTTGCCAACTACTTAATCTCCTTGATCACATTTCCCATGATCAATCATAGCCATCAGATCTTCAAACTTTGTTCAGGTTCAATGTATCCTTCGATTTGAAAACATTTTACCCTGCCTCAGAACTTGCATACATTTCTTGGAACTTGTGCTAGGGTATTGCAGTTCAATCTAAGCTGTAGATCTTCCTACCGATTTTCCTTTGCCATAGATTCTTTAACAAACTTCATTCATGGCATACCAATCATTTAATCATAGCTAGCTCATCAGCTTCCTTCCTTAAATAATGCATGTAATCATTTAATGTATTCTGTTACAGCTCGGTTACAACTCGGTTACAACTCAGTTAATACTAAATTTCACTCGGTAGACATTCTGCCTTCATTAACCGATAGCGATAACCTTAGGGTTTACCGACTAGGTTCTTTTCTCGGTAACATAGTATAGTATTAACCTTTCAATCAATAACATATGTAGGATATCAAAACAATCTAAACATCATGATATCATCATTGTCTTACTCGGTAATAGTTGTCCATTGAATAACTTATTTCTCCCCTTATTCATCATATTCTTTGTGTCTTTTACTGACATCTTTATACTCATCAAATCATACTTCTCAAGATATGGCAAAATCATACTGAATTAGAAAATCAATTTCTTGACATCAATGACAAAATAATAATATTAAGACATTAAACATCCTTAATCAATTATATCCATAATCATCAACAACCTTCTCAATATCCTTATTGAAATGCCAACAATCTCTCCTTGTTTGTTATAATGCCAAATGCCAAATGCCAACAATCTCCCCCTTTGGCATTGATGGCAAAACCAATTGATTTGACCTAATTGATTCGGATTGTTGTGAGATTCTGAAATGCTGATATGCTCTCCTTCTGTCATCAGAATTCTCCCCCATACATTAGTCTTCTCCTCTTTCTTTTCTGCTTTGCCAGTCTTCTCCAGTCTTTTCCCCCTTTGACAACAATGCCAAAAAGTAAAGAACTTAAAACATAGTTTCTTCCTGTATGAAGTGATTTCCTGCTATTATGTGTCAACTTTAGTCTCAGTCAGAGCATTTATGTCTTCAATTCCTGTTCCCTGTATTATTTCCTATATTGTTTGCTGCATTGTTTCCTGTACACCTTTAGAAAACATCCTAAAGTGTGTAAATCAACATCAACTCTTAAAAGATATTTGGTAGAGTCATCGAATTGATGTTTTCACCAAAATCGGTCAGTGAGTAGAAGATAGGGGTAGGACCCCTAACTTACCTCTGAGATACTCAAAAGTGTCCCTTTGTACTGGCTTGGTGAAGATATCTACTATCTGTTCCTTTGTGCTAACATACTTCGACACCACTTTCTTCTCTTGAGCTTCTTCTCTAAGATAATGATATTTGATAGAGATGTGCTTTGTCTTAGAGTGCATAATAGGATTCTTTGAACTGTTAATGACACTAGTATTGTCACAAAATATAGTTACTGGCTCGGTAACTTTCTCATTTATACCTTCCAATAGTTGTTTGGTCCATCCTATGTTGGTACAATTTAATGCTGCAGCAATGTATTCAGCTTCTGCTGTTGACTGTGAAACACATCCTTGTTTCTTGCTAAGCCAACTCACTAGTCTTTCTCCTAAAAAGAAAGCTCCTCCACTTGTGCTTTTTCTGTCATCAATGTTGCATACCCAATCAGCATCAGTATAAACTTTTAAATCAAAATCATTCCTTTTCTGATATACTAAGCCATAATCCTCAGTGCCTTTCAAGTATCTAAAAATTCTTTTGATTGCTATCATGTGTGTTTCCTTAGGATCTGCAGAGAATCTTGCAACTATACCTACTGCATGTGCTATGTCTGGCCTGCTGTGAACAACATATTGCAACTTTCCAATCATGGATCAGTAAAGTGTCTCATCAACAGATGTAGATTCATCATTCTTTGATAGTTTACAGTTGGTAGTCATAGGAGTACTTACTGGTTTTGAATCCTCCATTCCAAATTTCTTCAAGATTTCCTTTATGTACTTGGATTGAGTAATGAAAATTTCATCTTTCATTTGTAGTATCTGTAAACCTATAAAATACTTTATCTCACCAATTAATGACATCTCAAATTCTTTGCTCATTTCATTTCCAAAGTTTTTACATAGAGAGTCATTCCCACAAAATATAATATCATCAACAAATATGGCTAAGATCAGTATTTCATTTTCATTATTCTTCATGTAAATATTGCTGTTCTCACTTGTCCTTATAAAACCAATCTTAATCAAATAAGAGTGCAATCTTTCATACCATGCTCTAGGTGCTTGTTTCAGACCATATAAAGCTTTGTTCAATTTACATACTTGATCTTTATTATTGTCTTCAACAAATCTTTCAGGTTGTTCAATAAAAACTTCTTCTTCTAATATACCATTCAGAAATGCAGATTTGACATCCATTTAATATACCTTGAAATTCTTGTAAGCAGCATATGCCAACAATGTTCTTACTCCAAGTCTAGCTATAGGTGCAAAAGTTTCACCATAATCAATTCCTTCTTCTTGGGCATAACCTTTGCAAACTAGTCTTGCTTTATTTCGAATGACCTCTCCTTTTTCATTCAGCTTGTTTTTGAAAATCCATTTTGTACCGATTACATTTTTGTCCTTCGGTCTTGGGACTAGTGTCCATGTGTCATTCTTCTTGATTTGATCAATCTCTTCTATCATAGAATTTATCCAATCTTCACTGTTAAATGCATCTTTCACTATTCTCGGTTCAAATTCAGATATCAAACATGTGTTCCGTCTCAGTTTGTTCCTTGTCATCATTGGATCATCTTTATCTCCTATAATCTGACTTGGTGCATGATGTCTTCTAATATACTTGGCCAATACAGGCTCGGTAGACTCTGTATGTTCTTCTTCATCACTCGGTAACTGGATATTTTCTTCATTTCCTTCTCCAGGTTTCTTGGTAGGACTTGTCGGTTGAACATAGAGAAATTCATCATAATCTTCTAGTTCCTTGGAATTTCCTTCATCATTTCTTTCTGCAAATTCATCAATTTTCACATTTGCACTTTCTACTATTTTTTTAGATGATTTGATCAGACATTTAAATGCTTTACTTCTAGAAGAATTACCAAGAAATGTTCCTTCTTCACTTTTTTGATCAAACTTTCCATTTCTATCATCCTTGTGTACATAGCATCTACTTCCAAAGATTTTAAAATAACTTACATTAGGTTTCTTGTCATACCAGATTTCATATGGTGTCTTCAAAGTACCTTTCTTCAATTGTACTTGGTTAAGGGTGTAAACTGCAGTGCTTATTGCTTCTCTCCAAAATGTTTGTGGCACTTTCTTTTCAATCATCAGGGTTCTGGCACAATCCACAATAGATCTGTTTCTTCTTTCAGCTATTCCATTTTGTCATGGAGTTCTCGGTGTAGAGACTTGTCTTTTAATACCATGATCATTGTAGAATAAGTTGAACTCATCAGATGTGAATTCTCCTCTATCTGATCTAAGACATTTCAGTTGTCTTCCTATTTCATTTTCAACTCTTGCCTTGTACCATTAAAACATTTAAAAAGCTTCTGATTTTTCTTTTAAAAATATTATTGACATCATCCTTGAGTAATCATCCACAAATAATATGAAATATTTGTCATCATAATAACTTTGAACTTTCAGAGGACCACAAAGATCAGTGTGCACAAGATCTAAAATTCCCTTAGAAGTGTAAGACTTACTTGTAAAGCTTGATCTTGTCATTTTACCCATCTAGCATCCTTGACACATAGCATTCTCAGTTTTTTCCAAACTCGGTAGACCTCTTACTCGACACTTCTTGCTTATTTTGATCAGATTATCAAAATTTACATGACAAAACCTTTTATGCCATTATCATCTTTCTTTGCATATAGACATTTACTCCGAGTTGAGTCAAGGTGAAATCTGTTACCTTTTGTTTGTGTCCTGGTAGTAGCCAACTTTCCATGTTTGTCATGAACTTTGACAATTCCTTTCTGAAATTCTATTCGGTATCCTATATTGTTTAGCTGTGTTACACTCAACAAATTGTATTTCAAACCTTCAACCCAATAAACATCATTGCATCTCGCATTGTCAAGAAGTGTTATGGATCCTTTACCTCTTACAGGACATGGTGCATCATTACCAAATCTTACATAGCCTCCATCATAGTCTTCTAACATAACAAACTTGTGTTTATCACCTGTCATGTGATGTGAGCATCCACTATCTATGATCCAAGAATAATTAGTATTTATGTGAGATATAAGGGCTTTTTCTTCATACCTTTCTTCATCTGATCCATCTTTGATAGCCACATAAACTACTTCCTCTGTATCAGTTTCATCTGATTTATCATCATTGGATTCCTCATCGGCTATTAAGCATGACTTTCTATCTCTTCTTCTGAAGTCTTGGTGTCCTCTATAATGATTATCATCTCGGTAATCTCTCTTTTCAGTAGAATCTTTGTCAGGATAGTTAGAAGCCATATGTCCTATTTTATCACAATTGAAACATTTCAAAGGTAGTTTTCCTTTATACTTACATTTGCCTCTCAGTAACCTTCTGGCTAATAGTGCTTCAAACTCTTCTTGCTTTCTGATTTCCTCATATAGTTTGTGTACTTCCTCCATGTTCTTGCGAAATCTTTCACTTGCTCCACTGTGATCCCCTTTAGTGTACTTATTGATTCTATCATTGTAATCATTAGATTCACCAATATGAAAAGAACTAAAGGCAGATTCAACTTTATTTACCGATGACCCACTGTTATCAAAGTTACTTAATTCAAATGCATGTAGATTACCAATAGTAGCATCTAAAGAAACTGGCATATTAGGTACAGAACTCAATTCATTGATTGCAGAGACTCGGATTGCATAAGCCGGTAGAAGGGTTCTTAACAACTTACTTGTTATATCCTTTTCTTCAATAGTTCCACCTGCTCCTTTAATTTGATTGACAATCTCTTTTAGTCTTGTATTGTACTGGGTTATGTTCTCACCTTCATTCATCCTCATAGATTCAATTTGTCCTCTTAGACTATCCACTTTTGCTTTTTGAACATGTTCATCTCCTCCATACACAGATATGAGCTTGTCCCACATTGCCTTTGCATCATTGTAGCCTTCTAGATCATTAAACTCTGAATCGGTCAATGCAGATGTTATTTCAATCATTGCTTGGATATGTTCTTTCTTTTCTTTTATCTCTTCCATAGTCAATGGATAGGTGCTCGGTGTGATGAAATCATTCTCTAGATAATATACAATATATTCTCCAACTCCTGATAGGTGCAGCTTCATCCTTTTCTGTCATGTAGAGAAACTTGACTTGTTCAGATTCGGTGCATCCCTCTTATACATCTTTGGATCTTTTCCTCAATTACCTTTAAACTTTTCCTTCCAGAGTCCAATGCTCTGATACCAATTGATAGTTTTGATACTTAAAGATAAGTACAGATGCCAAACTAATAAGATGAGAGGGGGGGGGGTGAATCATACAAACTTAATCTTCCATAAAAACATCAGATTCAACCTCGGTAACATATACTTCAATAATATAACTAAAACTACTAAACATGCAAACTCAAAAGCATATAAACATCATAACACTCATAACACCAGATTTAACATGGAAACCCAATAGGGAAAAACCACTGTGGGATTTCAGACCCACTAAGAAATATACTGTTCTAGAGTATGTTCGATTAAAAGCAAATCCTATTAAAGATTACAAAACACATTGCTAGATGTGACCCGGTTAAGGGATTTCCCTCAGATCTGTTAGGATCTTCACCTTGTTAGAAGTGACCTTGTTAAAGGATTTCAAACACTCAATCATAATGTCACCTTGCTAGAGGGTTTTACAAATAAGACTGTTAAGTCCACTCGGTTAAGAGTTTTTCTGTTACTTTCACAAAATAACAGTAATAAAAATCTATCTGCAACTTCACATCTAAAATGCTAAAGCAGATTCTTATTTTCTCAATACAATATAGACATAGAACTAATCTAGTCCATCTGCTGGGCTCTATACTCTATTATTCAAAAAATGTCTTCAAGCTTCTGTGCTCGGTAATCACTATGTAGCATCCCTATGCATACACTTGTCTGCATACATTGTTTATCAACAGTTCCCTATTTATAAACAATTTGCCAACCGCTTAATCTCCTTGATCACATTTCCCATGATCAATCATAGCCATCAAATCTTCAAACTTTGTTCAGGTTCAATGTATCCTTCGATCTGAAAATGTTTTACCCTGCCTCGGAACTTGCATACATTTCTTGGAACTTGTGCTAGGGTATTGCAGTTCAATCTAAGCTGTAGATCTTCCTACCGATTTTCCTTTGCCATAGATTCTTTAACAAACTTCATTCACGACATACCAATCATTTAATCATAGCCAGCCCATCAGCTTCCTTCCTTAAATAATGCATGTAATCATTTAATGTATTCTGTTACAGCTCGGTTACAACTCGGTGAATACTAAACTTGACTCGGTAGACATTTTGCCTTCATTAACCGATAGCGATAACCTTAGGGTTTACCGACTAGGTTCCTTAGGGTTTACTAACTAGGTTCTTTGCTTGGTAACATAGTATAGTATTAACCTTTCAATCAATAACATATGTAGGATATCAAAACAATCTAAACATCATGATCTCATCATTGTCTAACTCGGCAATAGTTGCCCATTGAATAACTTATTTCTCCCCTTATTCATCATATTCTTTCTATGTCTTTTATTGACATCTTTATACTCATCAAATCATACTTCTCAAGATATGACAACATCATACTGAATTAGAAAATCAATTTCTTGACATCAATGACAAAATAATAATATTAGGACAGTAAACATCCTTAATCAGTTATATCCATAATCATCAACAACCTTCTCAATATCCTTATTGAAATGCCAACAATCTCTCCTTTTCTTTTATAATGCCAAATGCCAAATGCCAACACGTATATCGTCGAAAAGCTCTTTCCGAGATGGATTCATTTCTGGAGGATTTTTTTTTTTGTTTTTTTTGTTTCTGATTTTTTCACTTAGCAAATTTTTTTCCCAGTTGAAATCAGAAGTTGTAGTTTTCACTTTGGGGGGCATATCTTGTGCATCCAAACTTCATTTTTCGCAAACAAAATATTGCCAGAAATATGATTCAGAGATATATCAAGATCTCAGGTCCTTATTTGCAGTTTTTTTTTACCAGATTTTTGTTTCTTCCTTCCAAAGTCAATAGTGAATTGTTCTAGTCCTATTCTACCTTCATGTGATCCAAGTTTCGCAATACTTGTTCTCAAAGGTATTAAGTTCTGATTTTTGGGCTCTATTACTGTATTTTTCTCAAGTCTTAGTTCTGTACTTTTTCTAGCATCACGAAAAAATTCAATATGCCTCTTCTTACCACTTCTAACATTCTTGAGTGGAAGTCTCACATTGAGATCACTCTTAAGAAGTTGGGGTTATATCAAGTCATTAAGGGCACAAAACTCGAACCTTGTGATGAGGCCTTTGGAAATATTTGCATGATTATCTCTCCCGATTTCTTGTTTCATGTTGAGTCTTGCAATACACCATAGGAAGTTTGGGTACAACTTGAGCTTCTATTTGGTAAGCAGGAGACACTCAGGAGTTATCAATTGGAGAATGAGTTGATATGTCTTAATCCTTCTAATTTTGACACGATCCAGGACCTCTTCACAAATATTAAGTCCTTGAGGCTTTACCTAAAGTAGTCAGGTATTGAGAAGAAAGATGATCAGTTAATCCTTTCTATTCTTGCAAAGCTTGGTCCAAATTATTCTATCTTTGTTTCTGCCTTCTATGCTACAAAGGATGCTATGGGCTCTAACTATATCATGCCTTCTCCTAATGAGTTTTCCATTCAACTCATGTGAGAATAGTTGAAGTTGATTGAGATGGGTACATGGAAGCCTTCAAAAGCTTCAACTCTTCTTACTACACCAACTCAGACGAACATGAAGATTTCATGTAGCAACTTGGTAAGAAACATAATCCGAAGACCACAAGGCAAGGAAATGATTCCACTTCACAAAACACCTTTGGTTCACCTTCTCTTAAGGGAGAATCATCGAAGAGAGAAAGACCTATTTGTGCTTATTGTAAAAAGGAAGGGCATGTAATGAGACATATTGTCATCAGAAGAAATTTGATGGATATGAGAAACAAATTTCAGATTTGACTTCTCTTCTTGCAAAGAACAATATTCCTTCTTCTTCTTTTGACAAGTCTTCTTCACCTTCATTCCAAAAACATGGATAGTCTAGTGGAAAGGGTCATGCGTTATGTGAAACCAATTGTTCACCCTCTTCTTGATGGCTACTAGATTCAGGTGCTTCATACCATATGGCATCTTCTCAAGATATTTTCTCATCTTTTTCAGGCTTCTCATTGATGGGAAACAACATTGTTATGACAGTATGTGGGAAGGGTTCTATCGACATTGATGATGATACTTTCAATGATGTAATTTGTATACCATCTCGATCTTCTAACCTTCTCTCTATTTATTAGATTGCTCACAGTGGGACATGGAAGACAGTTGAGTTCACATGAGATTCAGTGCACATCAGAGACATTGTTGCTATAGGGACAATTGATCATTATTCCCGATTGTACTCCTTTTCTCATTTTGGTCCATCTTCTCCATTGTATGAGATTTCCTCTCTTTTTTCAAGAGAACATGTTGAGGTGAAGTCAGGTCACTTGAACTTATGTGTTGTTCCCGAGACCAGTGTTGTGACTTCTACACCTCCACCTCATGTTGAGTTTGCATCTATTCAACAGGATTCCTCTTCAACACTGCTAGACATTGCGGCTCCATGCATTAAGCCCACTACTGCAGTTATTGAGGACATATCAGAGGATGTTCATTCCCTCTTAGATGATAGATTCAACACATCTATTATCCTACCATCATTGGAGCTTCCTTTACAAGATCATCATGCATTCTCCTTTGATCAACATCCAAGCCTTCCGGTTTTGCCTTACATACATGTTTTTACTCTTCTTTGTCTATTGACTTTGTTTCCTCCACATTGGAGCCACATTGGTTTGATCATCAACACAGGTCTTCTATCATTCTGGGGGGAATTTGGAGCTTTGATCCTCTCTCATGAGAGGGCTATTAGTACATATGTTCTTGAGAGTCTCTTGAGACATTGATTTTGTACTTTTTATTTGGTTTCTCTTTTTGGAGAGGAGTTTTGTTCCCACTGGGTTTTCTCCTTTGCTCCGTTTATGAGAAACTTGCATATTTGTTCATGGGTACCTCGTCAGGCTTTAGGCTGGGACACATCTTGAATACATCTTTGCCTCTCTCTCAGTTGTGCATTCAGGGGAGGTGTTGGAATAAATAATTCATATATTAATTATTCACTTAATTGCATTAATTCACTAAATAATTGATGCCATAGTAATTAATTATTGGCATTTATTAGTTAGTTAGTTAATTAATTAATATTTATCTCCATGCATAATGCAAACTAGGAAAAGCAAACTACATTTAGAATTTTGAGAGTTTCATGCATTAATTAGTCTATTATGCTTTTTGTGCATACATGGCTAGTTCATGCATTCTATTTTAACTCCAAGTCTATCTTGTAGATTCCACCATTTAGTATTTCTATCTTTAGAGTTAGATTTCTTTATAAGGATGTCATATCCTTCATTGTAATAAGCAATAAGCAATAAGAAATAAGCAATTTCAAAGCAATACATTAAATTATTGTTAATTATCTTCAATTCTCTTTGTTGTTCAATTTTCTCTTATAGTGTGACAGGTATTCTTGCAGAAGATAATTGGGCTTGTGGGATTCAACAATCATAAAACCTAATAGATGATGAGTGGATTTGAATTGAGGGCATTGGAAGGACATTTCATCTCACAAAGGTATTTGAAACAAGGAAAAATATGCTTTCCTTTTGGTTTCATTTTTTAATGTTATAAATTGAAATAATTTGCATCATGAAATGGGTTTCATTATTCTTCAGGGACAATTTAAGAAGTTGGTCTATCTGATTAACATTGTGGTAATATAGCCCAAATTAAATTCAATGCATCACTGGCATACTACAATAATATACAATTAAGATTAGAGTTGTTTGCCAATAGTGAATCAAAAATGTGGTCATTAGTATTGCAGAGACAGTTTTGTTGTTAGTGTTTGGTACTAGTGAGCTGTTAGTTTATGTGTAAATGTTGTCTACGTCTTCTTTGAAATAGAAAAATATTTACAATGGAGAGACAAAAACCCTAACATGCTCAATCTGTTTTCATTCAACTCAACACTTGCTTTGAAATGTGACTCTCTTTCCTTCTTTCAACATGGACCTAGATTTTAGGCACATGTAGTTTGATGGATACCCACATGGACTTGGTAAAAAATAGGCTTTGATCAAAACCAAACTTCCCTCTCAAAATAGGCACGATTTTTTGCAAGCCTAAAAAATGTTAATTTTTTATTCCTTGACCTATCAAAACACTACATGCTAACATGATAATGAGCCTTCTGAGGGAAAATAAACATGTAAAAAAATTCTAACCCCCAAAAACTCAATGACACTTTGAGAACATGATGATGCTAAGGGACATTAGGCCACTATGAAAGAATAGGCTAACAAGACCTTTGAAAGATTATGACCAGCTATGACAACATTTGCTACTTGCTCGTCTTTAGAAACTTGACCAATGTCAATAGAAAGTCAAGTCCTCAAAATGTTCAAAAATTTTGAATGTCAAGTAGGGTAAGCAAGAGCCTTTCAATCCAAGTACTTAAAAGCAATATTTAAGGTGTGAATTGATTTTGAGTGTAAAAATGAGAGGAACCACAACAATATGTCTACTTTTAACAAGGATATGGTAGCTGGTGAAGACAGAACATTTGTTCATGATGTATTGAAAAGATCTTCCTCTATATTCAGGTAAAAAGTTTACCTTACAAAAGATATCATCATTAAGGTAGGCATATGGTTTGAAGTTGAATTTGATGGATGGATGACAACTCACTAGACCATGAATTATGATCCCTGTAGCATGGCTTCTAAAGTTGAATTTGATAGATAGAGGATAGATTATTGAACTGCCACTTTTTGCATTTTTATTAGATATTGTATTATTTTTTTGGTTGTGAATGGGCAAAGCCCCTATGGATAACCAATTTTGAACTATCAAGAAACACTACAAATTATGCCAAGGCCTAATGTGTTTTTTATCACAAGATAAATGAGTACAAGGAGAGCCCAACATCGCAGTGGTATGATGAGGACCAAGTTGTGCAACTAATATTAGTTTAGTCTCATTGTAAGAGCCAAATGAGTTAAATAATTCCACTTAGGAGCAAATAAGAAGAATTCCATTTGATGCTAGCTTTGTTCATTAAGCTTGCTTCTTGAAGCACCTAAGCATTTTTGTTTTAGCAATTTAATTTCCGAAATTCAATTTGCAACTTCAAACTTGTAGTTGATAATGAATTTTGAGCATAGTAAGGCACATTTTCAATGACATTGATATTCATTGGTATAATTTTAAATTATAATACTTATGTTTGAATTTCAATTTTTTATTTTTTAGCCCTTCATAATGTGATAATGTCATTCAATGTTGGACCATGGATGTTATTTAACTTTGTGCTTCTTTCAATGTTGTTTATAATATGTATTTTCATTTTAAGAAAGTTGGTTTTTTCTTTAATTTTTAACTATTATTTTACACATTTTTAGTAGTCACCTCCTTCTCATACCCAAAGTAAAAGAAATATTTTGCCATCCTGGAAACATGTCCCTTCATCCCGAACTTGGAGAGAGATTAAAGCTACCTGAAATTATTTAAGAAAAATGGTAATTAAATGCATTGAATTGCATTCCATCAAAAGAAGAATCTAAAATGTCATGAGAACCATGTTCTAATGATAAGGTTACATTACCATGATGATGTATTAAGTTTTCATGGGACTGAGTTTTTTTAAAATATTTATGCAAATACATCTTAGGTTTCTTTTTAGTACTTCTCTTTCATCAATCTCCTTGCTATTTGAACCCACTTGTAGAACATAAGTTACAGGTTTGTAGCATTTTTGGTATCCAACCACCATAAATTATATTTCTCCATTTGTATTCTCTTGAAGAGTCTCTTTGGTCCCTGCCCATAAATGTCCATGGTTCCTGATATAATTTGTTGCACTGTAATTTGTGATTTCCCAGTGATCAAATATCTCAAAAAATCTAGTCAAATCATTTGCATCTATATTAGCATGATACTACAAAAGATTATAATTTTCTCATAATCTTAAAGATCTATTCTATTACCTAGAAACAAACACAATTTCTTTGACCATTCATCTCAACTGCAATTTCCACACTAGTGATTAGCATTTTATATTAATCTCTGCTATTTTTTATTTTATAATTTTTTGTAGGGACTCCAACTGTATCATAGCTCTTATTTTAATTGTAGTGAAATTTTGTTAGGGATAGATAAACAAACTTATAGTTAAATTTTATGAAAAATGATATCATATATCTGTAGATTATTAAATATATTATTTATAAATATAAGTTAGTAAAAGAATTTTTATTGCAAATTCTTTAAAAAAAATTAAAACTAAAAATTATGTATCATAGCTTAAATTTTGTCAGATTTAAATTTTTTTCATATCATGTTTGAAATTCTGAATTTGACCATCATAGTTGATCTCAACATGAATGCATCTTAGAGGATGTTTTGGAATTGAAATGCATTTTTTCATAGAATTTGAAAGTTTTCATCATTTAAGAGCAAGTGGCTCGATGGTGGAAAACCTCACTAGCCACAAGAAAGTTCTAAGTTTGAATAATACTTTTTATGGTAAAAATGGAAACAACAATATTGAAAGACTAAAATAGATTCAACCACAATACCCTAGCCTAACAACAACAAACATCCACCATAACTTATGAAGATTACCTAAGACAAATAAGAATCAACAAAATCACAAAGATTATACCATCACATGTCCAATAGGGTTTGGATCTCCATTCTTCCTATCTCCATTGATCTTGCTTGATATATTTGCTCTCAGATTTTATGTGTGCACAAGAGCTCAACAAAGAACGAAAATGTGGTTGATAGCTAGATCGCATATGAAAGTTTGAATGCTAGAATGCTTGAAGGATTGATTAGGGTTGATAATGAAGGAAGCATCTCCTTATATAGAAGACACTATAAGAAATGGAGGGATAAGATTAAGAGGTGTAAAAGATAAATGGCTGGCTAGGATTAGAGGGTAGGTAAAAGAAATAAGAAAATAATGAGAGGGTAGGTAGTGTAGGAATTAAGAGATGAATGACATGTGTCATAGGTAGAAAAGGCTAATTAATTAATTAAATAAATAAAGATTTATTTAATTAATAAAGGAAGTGGAATAATTAAATAAATAAAATATTTATTTAATTTAGGAAAAGGATAATTTAAATAAATAAATATATTTATTTAAATGAGAAATAAGGCTAGAAGAGGGTAAATGAATTAATTAAATAAATAAAGATTTATTTAATTAGTAGAAGAATTAGGCTAAAATAATTAAATAAATAAAATATTTATTTAATTAGACAGGACAATTTTAGGTGTCTACATTTTGCCCCTTTTTGAGACAATGCAACTTGTCGCGTTGTTTCAAAGAAGATAAGATGAACTGATACAAAGTTGCCCCAAGATGTGAATGATATGCCCCCTCGAGAGATTGGATGAAAAATGTCTAAAAAGATCATAGACAATCGCTCAATAAGAATGAAAGGATAAAATAGACTGACAAGATAGGATAGAGTGACATAGTCATGGGATAAAGAAGACTGACTCGGGAGACTAGGAATAGGGTAGTCTATAAGATAGACTATGAGAGAAAAAATCCTCATTGTCATCCACACACCTAAGAGATCAGAGTGCAAAGAGAAGAGAGCAATCAACAACGATGGCATTGGTTCACAGATTCGATCGCGTTTGCCGATTTTAGAGGCCAGCAGATGCAGGAGAGTCGGTAAGAACCACAAAACCTCTTTGTACCTTGTTGCATTAATTGTTGTCATAAATGCATGTTAGGTAAAGTAATAAATGTGCTTTAGGTAGGTCTAGAAAAAAATGTCAAGCGGGGGGAAAAACGCTGAGGCATGTCTACGTTGGTGCAAGGCACGTTTGGGTAGGCTAGGTGTGTCTATGGTTTCAAAGGCATCTGTGTCCCATGCGAGCGCATCTGCATAGTGCAGGCACATTTATGTAGGACAGGTGCGTCTATGCAGAACAGAGGCACGCCTATGTGATTGAGGTGCATTTATGAAGTATGCAAGTGCATTTGTGTCATGAATGTGCATTTATATCTTCAAGGTCGAATCGACAGTTCTGTGATAAACATACACTGTCGATTGGATAAGCTGCTGAGAGGATACACTCAAGTAGGTCCTCTAGGGAAGACTAGGGTAGCAGATAGGGCTAGGATCAATAATTCTGTGATAGGACATACGTTGCCAATCAGGAAACTACTCAAGAGGATACACTCAAGTAGAGGCCCTAGGATAGGATAGAGAAATGCACTTTGTGATGAACAGGGAGTATGACTAGGATAGAGTGCCATATGATAGATATAAGCACTAGGATAAAAAGTAGCACTTTGTGATGAACAGGGAGTACTACTAGGATTAACACAGTTGATTTGCTTAACTACAGGAGGACCTACCTATGTTGGAGTCATAGGAGAGATTCCCTTTGACTCATTGCTTATGACCAGAGCTGACATTCGAGGATAGAGTAGCACTTGAGGTCATGAGACTGCAATACATTATGTATGTGCCTAAGTTTCAGGGGAACATGGAGTTGTTGACTGCATTAACTGAGGGATGGCACTCAGAGACATGTACGTTTCATTTGCCAATGGGTGAGATGATAGTCACCTTAGAGGATGTTTACAGGATAATAAGGATACCGATCGATGGGTAGTTGGCTTCTTATGATTGAGAGGGAGATAGGGATGCACTGAGATGAGTGTTTCAGGATCCAGGACTGGAGATGAGGGTAGGACACGTGGCTTGGGATACCATGACATAGACAGGGTTGGTGCTACCGGTAGTGTTGGTAGGAGTGATTAGTGGGTTCCTATGTCCAGATAGGGTGATACGAGGGTTGGCTGTGGGATGGGGGAAGATTCTGGAGACATTGGTGACTGAGCACACCAGGTTTGCATGAGGATCATGTCTGCTAGCACACGTTTATTATGAGTTGCATCAATTTGTATGTCACAGATCAACAGGATTAGGATGCAGAGTGACATTACTGCAGGTATGGGCATATGAGCATCTATCAGTGACACGACCGATACACTTCAAAGGCAGGGGATATGGGTGCAGCTATGTACACCTGTATGATATGATTACTTCTCAACCATAGATTGGGAGGCCTTACTTAGACTGTGAGGAGTGGGAGGATGATGCAGTGGATCTGCCATATGTGTTCAGGAGCAAGTATCTGATTGGTCCAACACCATATATTATTGAGAGGAAGTTGATAAATAGGGTATGTAGGCAGTTCGACAGGATACAACAGATGCCATAGGGGTCAGGGATGTATGCATGGATAGTGAGGGATCAGGTGCATTTAGGGCCATTAATTTTGTATGATAAGGTTGTGACACAGATATAGGAGATGGTTCCCATGCCTTGGGACATATGGGCAGATGTGGAGGATGCAGGGATGGATGCAGAGTATAGTGCATATTGGGAAAAGCATCCATTTCCACGGCTGAAGGATCTAGGGGAGCCGATAGAGGAAGATGGTGGAGGTCATGGAGATGATAGTGGGGATGGTGAAGGTAGAGGTGGATGATGGAGGTGAGGTGCAGTGGTAGAGAGGAGGGTAGCTTAGAGGAGAGAGGGTGGAGAGGGGAGACAAGCTCATGTAGTGAGGGGTAGAGGTGGATTGCCACTATAGGCACCAACAACATAGGTTCCTAGATAGGTATAGGGATAGGGATAGGGATAGGAGTAGCCATAGGGATAGGGTGAGGGGAGAGAGGAGGAGGATGAGCTACTATCCTTGAGGGAGATTTGTCAGGGACAGGTAGGTGAGATCCAGGATCTGGAGAGAGATATGACTAGGCTCAGGAGATAGCTGAGGGACACTAAGTGGGAGAGGGATTAGGCTATTCAGTGCTATACACAGGTTGAGACAACACTAAGGGCAGGCAGGCAGGCAGCAGAGGACATGGGGGCCAGATATGCCTATGTTCTGCAGGCAGGGGAGGATATAGGTTATTGGCAAGACCTATAATATGGAGTGGTACCACTAGATCAGTGGGCTAGGAGCTTCCGGAGACCATCATGAATGACAATGACCTCTGGAGGGAGATACAGGAGATAGGTGTCTAGCAGTGGGGTCATGGGTCCTCCACCACCACCAGATAGAGGGGGCAGGAGAGATGATTCTAGGGCGGGTCCTTCCAGGGCTCAGACTCCATTGAGGCTAGCTGGCTCTGAGGGAGGGAGTTCATCATAGCCTTAGAGGGATCCCTATGTGTCAGTGTTGTACCATTTTTGTATGATGACACCTTCGGGTGATTGTAGCCATATGATTTTGACATCATTGTATCATGACACTTATGATTTTTGATATATATATGAGATGATTCATCATTGCGGTAGCTATATGCATGTGTACCTATGTGATGTATGTTTCTGTATGTTGCTTATGATATGGATGCAAATATGTATATGATGAAATGCAATATTTTTGTTCTTTTATGTTTTTAATATGTTATGCATATGTGAATGTGAATGTATGTAATGTAGATGAATATGATAATATACATAGCTATTTATATGATAAAAATGTAAAATGTTCTAACATATGTTGTGTGCAGGATGTGAAGCAATTGTGATATCTATATGTATGAAATGCTAATATGTGGTAATGCAAGTGCAAACTATATGAAATGCAAAGGCGTGTCATTATACTCATTCATGTAGTAACGGGCTACACAAACTCAGGGACAATGGAGGTCAATCAAGAAAGGGGGATGGAAGATAGAAGATATGAAAGTGAAAGAGCTTCTTGTGCTTTATCATCATTGAGCTTTATTATGGAAAATAGGGTATGACAATCAAGGTATATGTTCAACCTAGAAAGTCATTGTACCCATTTGCATGGAGATCAGATAGTTGCAAACAAGGAATGCCCCAGTTCACACTAGACTCACAATGTCCTCATATCCTTGGACAAGTCATAGCATTACTAAGAGACAATCCACAGATAGGAAAGAAAACTAGGTGACCATACCCCATCCTTGCCTTTCTAGTCAAAGACATGTTGAAGATAGAATCTCTAGTTAGAGACATCTTGGAAAAGCTAAAAGACATGTCACCAGAAAGATAAAACCAAAAGAAAACCAAGACTCGACACCAACATCCACTGTAGTCCTCAAGTTTAGTGTCTCTTGTCACTTGTATAAGTCTATTTGATTATGGTCACAATGTTTACTTTCACAAAAGGATAGATAACACTGAACCATAATGTTGTCTGAGTCTGTTGAAAGATTTGATTTTCTGAAGCCCATTGTTGCTGCTGTGTCTCATCTAAAATTGACTAAATCCATGAAACTGATACTTTATTGTGGAGAAGATAGAACTTTATTGTGGATCTGTGATGCAAGTGGTGCTTTATTGTGGATTGTGCGCGGATAGACTGAAGGAAGCTGGAAGAAACTGTACTCCTCAGAACGTGTGATGCTCTCAGTTCCACACCCATCACTAGACCTAGGATTTGCCTTAGCCATAGATAGGAGCTTATTTATTATGGATGGAAAGGTTGTGAGTGTGTGCAAAGTGAAAGAATGGAAATGAATCCTGAAGGAGGGAGGAGCAATGTCTCTATGCATGGCACCAGTGACTCGGTTTTAACCATGGTACTTGCCTAGGGTGCCACCAAAGTGGTTTTCACCATTGGATGGATTTATTTCTCTTTACTTTTTTTATTTTTTATTTTTTTTGTGTCACAAGGCGCTTATTTGCTAGGTTTTCATCAAGTAACGATTTTTTTTTTATTTTTAGTTTTTTTTTGTATTTTTGATAATTTTGAATTTTTTGTATTTTTTGAATTAGGATATTTTGACAAGCTATGTGTAAAACCTGTGAAGGTGAATGTTGTTGATAGGATCCTCCAAAGGTTCACCCTCTGTGGTTGAGAGCTGATATGTGCCGGATCCATAGGCTATTGTGATGATGTAAGGACCAAGCCAATTTGGTTCAAACTTGCCCTTGTTCTCTCTGTCTTGCTGATTTTTTGGATTTTCCTTGAGAACTAAGTCACCCACTTCAAATGTGTGAGGATTTACCTTGTGATTGTAGCTGCATTGTTCCTTGACTGAATGATGTGTAGCTTGAGTGACTATCTTCCTTGATGAAGGAACTGAGATGAAATTACTAGTGTGTGGACTACACAGGCTTGTATGTGTGTCATCTAGAGAAGTTTGGGCATCCTTGACAACAAAGTCCTTCAAGGAAGTTACATTAAAGGTCCATGATGTATCGCTAGAAGGGAATGGATGTGTGGAACAAGTGGATGAGTTATGAAGGCTCATTATTGCAAAAATAAGTGAAAGTAGGATAGCATGATGGAGACTTAGGATCAACAAGTATTCTTTTTTACTTGGAATTTTAGAACTTTTGCCCCCAGTTATTTTGATATTATGGGAGATCAACTCTTGTTCTTTTTTATTTATAGGATTTTTATCCTTGAATTTGATTTTTGCGAAGTCCAATAGCTTTTGATTTTGATTTGGACTAAAGGCCTTTTCTTTATTTTTGACTTTTAGATTTTTCTTTTCAAATCTTGACTTTTCATCCCTGATGAGTAAGGGCTTTTGTAATTCTTGTTGATCCAAGTCTGGGAGAGAAGTAGAAACAGAATGAGTGGATGAAATGGTAAACCTATGTGAGTTCTCAAGAGGGCTAGTGATACGCTCAATAGATTCTTCACTAGAACCACTCTTAGGATTATTGATATCAAGAGATGCTTGCACCATTAGAGGAGATTTGCATTCAAACTTAGTAGCCACAACACTAGGTGGTTCACACCCAATTCCTTGCAAATTGTTTATAGATTGTTCTTGTCGACCGAATACCTTTGGAGATAGTGGGAGTTGATCAACATGAAATATATACTCACCACATCTCATGTATTTAACCTTGAAATTTTTTGTGATCTCTGTTTGTTTTGGTGTAGAAGCTTTCAAGGATTTTGGATCCACATATGTTGATGAAGGAACAACCAGGCTCAATTGACTGGGATTGTTAGTTATGATCTAGGTCACAAGTTGTTACAATATATGAATGGGTTAGGATCACCTTTGATGGTCACTTCAACTCCATTATGAGGAAACTTGATGCATTGATGGTATGTATATGGGACTGCTCTCATCTCATGAATCCATGGACATCCTAGTAATATGTTGTATGTGAGATAGAGGTCTAGGACTTGACAAACCACATCCTTTGTAACTAGCCCAAATCTGAGAGGTAAAGTGATTGTGCCTTTAGATGAACACTCTTCATCATAATATGCCTTGATGGTAATTTTGTTTGTAGCATTCTCAACTTTATCCGAATATCCCAATTACATTATTTTGTTCAAAGTACATATATTTAGACCAGTTCCTCTGTCTATTAGGACTCGTTTTATTCAATGTTTTTGTAGGAAGGCTTCAATGTGTAAAGGTGCATTATGTGGTTGCCTTATGGAGACATCGTCAGCTTCAGTGAATAGATTTATGTGCAGGGGATATATGTAAAAGCTCAAGAATGGAGATAAGTGTGGGCGTCCTCCCTAACTATTCTACCAGATCGTACTCAAGTTTAGTTGATGAGGAAGCAGTGATTTTAGTTGGAGCACCTTGCAAAGTGACCTTACCTTGATGAGTTGTGACATTACATTCAAAGGTAGATCCAGAAGAAGGTCCAATGCCTTTTAGGACAGCTTTGGGTCTTCGAGTAGAATTTTTAGGTGTTTTGTCCTTTATGATAATGGTAGAGACATATATATCCATCAAAATGCAATTAACAGTTGAATCATAGTACCAGTTACATAATTAATGCAGCTAGGAGGAGTAGGAAGCGACAATGGGAGAATTCAAAATTCAAACTCTCTGAAAGGCAGGAATTGTGGTTCCAATGGTGGGAGCGGCCAGAACGAAGGAACTGATCCTATGGGGGAGAAGGACATGCCTCCGGACATTTCGAAGGTTGTTGAAATTTTGCAGACTGGTGGTACTCTGCCAAAGAAGAATGTGGGTTCTGGGTTTTCGGGGGAGGGGTCCAGCGAGGGATCCAACCCACGTGAAGAGACCTTGGAGAACAAAAAAGAATCTAGAAAATAGTCATCCCTTTTTGGAACAAAACCATCTGGTAAATCCTCTTTACCTCCTGTTAAGAATGATGCAGATGCGTACGAATATATGGATGTGAGGCTGAGCATGTAACGTAGATAAAAGCTACTAAGTTTAGGCTCCCACCCCCATGTTATCTGATCCATCTGGTGGAAAGTTTGCTATCTCTATCTTTGATCTAGTTCTGGATCATAATATAAATAGTATGTTGAAATCCTTGGTAGGCAAATTCATGGGTTCACGCCCAAACATCGAAGTTGTAAGGGCATATGTCAAACAAAAATGGGCTCTGAAGGGTAATGTTGAAATATTGGCTTTGCCTAAAGGCCTCCCATCTTTTAATTTCTCGTGTGAAGAAGATAAATTAAGGATACTTTTTGGTAGTCCCTAGATGGTAGGGAAGACAGCCTTGGTTCTTTGGAAATGGCATTCGAATTTGAACATGAATGACTCTCTTTTGGCACAAGTTCTAGTTTAGGTAAAGTTACTAGGTCTGCCTCTTGAATATTGGGCAGAAAGAATCTTCTCAGGAATAGCAAGCTCCTTTGATGAACTCCTCTGTATAGACCCAGTCACAGCTTCAAAAAGGAAACTCACTCATACTAGGTTTTGTGTAGGGATAGCCCATGATGCAAACATGCCAGAATAGATAGATATAGTGTCAAAGTTGGGGGCATGGAAACAACAAATAGAATATGAATTCATCCCCTTTGCCTACTTCCATTGTAAGAAAGTAGGTCACTAGGAAAAATCATGTCCTACCAAGCCTAAAGGAGAGCTCAAGCAGACTAAACCCCAGGTTGAAAGTAAAAAGGTTTCGGAAAAAAAAGGTATGGCAAGTTAAAAACTCAGAAAATAAGGAAGTTGACTTTACTGACAACAACTGTTTTGAACCCTTCGGGGAAAATAAGGAAGTGGTATCCTCAACTTCTGCCTCCAATCCCCCAACTCAGGAAGTTTTCATAAATGAGTCAACCAACGCAAACAACCCTGTGATAGAGAAAATCCGAAAAGATGAATTGAAAGAACAGACAAAATCTTCAAAAGACACAAGAGAAGTGGTAATCACTAATACTTATGCTGGTAAGGAAACACAAAAGAAAGAGGATCAACCTGAGGAAGGGGAGATCTCTGGCTCCCAAGAAGAAGAGACTGACTCTTCCCCACTCATGATAAGCTCTGAAATACAAGAAGCCCAAAAATGTGCAATACTGGGTATGAACCTTTCAGATTCAGATCAAAACTCAAAAACTGTAAATAGTGCTTCACATGATTCTAGATTCCCTAATTGGGGCAATGAAGACGAAATATCTAGAATCCTCAGTAATTCGGAAGCGGTTCTTGAGAAAGAAGCTGATTGGAAAATACCAAAATATAGGAACAAGAAAGGGTCCACTCCCTTGACTTCTCAACTAAGGAAATCCAACAAAATAGCTTAAGTTGATGTTGGGTATATCTCTTCCCTAGGTTGACCTTCTAACCATAAAGTTAGAGACAAGGAGGCCAGTAAGAACATTACAAATGGGACTTAGAAGACTCTTAAGGAGTTAGCAATCGGTAAGTAACTATGAAGATTATCTCTTGGAATATTAGGGGACTTAATAATCCTCATAAACATGATATTATTAGGAATATGATAAGGGATAGTAAACCTGATGTTTTTCTAATTCAAGAGACAAAAATGAGTAGAGAAAAAGTTGAATCTTTGAAGTTTTTAAAAAATGGTAGTATTAGTGGTGGTAGCTTGGAAGGTGCTTCGGGAGGTATAGCTACCATTTGGAATCTTAATAGTGTCAAAGGCAATGTTCTTATTCAAGAAATTTTTTTCTCTTACATTAGCTTTGAGCATTTAAAAGATGGAACATCATGGGTCCTCACCAACATTTATGCACCCAACACCTTGAAGGCTAGAAACTCCTTCTAGAAAAAAATTATAGAAATTAGGGACAACCTCAAGAATCTTACCTGGCTGGTCATGGGAGACTTTAATAATCCTTTGAGAGAGGAGGAAAAATTTGGTGGAAGCCCCTCTCAGTTGGAAACTAGGTTGACCCTTATGGACTTTATAAATACACAGGCTCTCAACAATGTGGAGATACAAGGATGCAATTACACATGGACTAATAGGAGAACTGGTAATGATCTTATCCAAGTTTTCCTTGACATGGCTCTTATCTCTGATGAGTGGTATAGACATTACTTCTGCTCCCTATCTGCTCACATCCGGGTTGGGTAAGATCATTTTCCCATCACCTTCATTGCTGACCCAATTAATACAAGAACACATTTTCCTTTCAGATTTGAAAAAATGTGGACTCATCACCTTGATATCACTCGTAATATCCAGAAATGGTGGAGTATCCAAGTTGAGGGAACAACTATGTATAGAGTTGATAAGAAACTCAAAAGCGTTAAGAACAATATAAGACACTAGAATAAATCCAACTTTGGGAACATCTTTGAGGCCAAAGGAAAAGGCCAGGATGACCTTAAGAAACTATAGGTCCAAATTCAGAAGGATGGTTTCAGTACTATATCTATTTTTGAAGAGAATGAGACCCTTAAAAAATACCATGAAATCATTGCTAAAGAGGAAACTTTTTGGAAGCAGAGATCAAGATTCATTTGGCTAAAGGGAGGAGATAGGAATACAATATTTTTTCATATGTCGATGATCAAACATAAAGCAACAAATAGGATTACTAAATTGGTAGTGGACAACGGGGAGTTGGTCAAGGAGGAAGAAATAAGGAATGAGGCCAAAAGGTACTTTTCAAAATTTCTGAGGAGGGATCACAGGTTGGATGCTGATGCTCAATCTTCCTTTCTTCAAAATATTCCTTGTCTCATTGATGAGCAGATGAATGCCTCCCTTTCTTCAATTCCCTCGATTTTGGAAATTAAAAATGTAGTTTTTTCTTTTGATGGTAACAAAGCCCCTGGTCCGGATGGCTTCCCTGTGTTCTTTTTCCAAGATTTTTGCGACATTGTTGGGAAAGATGTTTCCAATGGGGTCAAGGAATTTTTTGGGGCTAGAAGAATTTTGAAAGAAATTAATGGCACTTTCATTGCTCTTATTCCCAAAACCCAAGGTGCTGACTCCATGGACAAGTTCAGACCAATTAGCTCATGCAATTCTTTTTATAAGATTATCTCCAAGGTTCTTACCACTAGAATCTTGACTATCCTTCCTTCTCTGATTAATCTTCAGCAAAATGGTTTTGTCCCAGGAAGACAAATTCTTGACTCTATTATTACTGTCCATGACAATATTCATTCTCTTGTTAGGGCTAAGAAATAGGGTCTCATCCTCAAGCTTGATCTCTCTAAGGCCTATGACCGGGTTGACTGGTCTTTTGTTGTGAAGGTTCTTGTGGCTTATGGTTTTTCCACCAAATGTGTTGACCTCTTCAGTCTGCTTATTACCTCCACCTCTTTTTTTGTTCTTGTCAATGGTTCTCCAACCCCATTCTTCCAAGTGTCTAGAGGACTTAGGCAAGGGGATCCCATTTCCCCTATCCTCTTCATTATTATGGCTGAATGTTTTGGTAGATCTATGGAAAACATGGTTATGTGAGGATGTTTTAAGGGACTTCAACCTTCTTCAGCTGATCTTATGTATTCTCACCAATAGTTTGTGGATGATACCATTGTCATGGGGGAATCAAGTATCTTAGAAGCTAGAACCCTGAAGGACACTCTTTGCAAGTTTGCCTCTACTTCTAATCAGCTCATTAATTGGGTCAAAAGAGAATTTTTTTTCATCAACACACTAGAGAGAAGACAACAAAGAATAAGTAGAATCCTGGAATGTCGGATTGTTGATCTTCCTACCACTTATCTTAGCCTCCCCTTAGGCATTGTACCTCCTGATTCTTTTTGGATCTCTCTAGTGGACAAATTTCATAAAAACCTAGCTGGTTGGAAAGGAGCCCTTTTAAGTTAGAATGGAAAGCTTCAACTTCTTAAAGCTTCTCTTAAAAGCATACTTATCTATGCCCTAAGCCTTTTCAGAATTCTAGTCAAGTATGCTGATGCAATTGAGAAAATTCAAAGAAAATTTCTATGGTCAGGGGTTGAGGATAAGAAAAGAATGTCTCTTGTGGCTTGGGATCAGGTATGCAGACCAAAAAGTAAAGGAGGTCTAGACCTGAGAAGAATCTGGACCTTAAATGAAGCTCTCATGTCTAAACAGGTTTGGAGAATGTTCCACTCAAATAGTGAATGGTGTAAAATCTGGCGAAGTAAGTACTCTCTTTTGTCCTCCTCTCTTTCTTCTTTTATCAATTCTAAAATCAACATTAATGGGTCCCATATATGGAATCATGCCTCTAAGTATAGAGATAGCATTGCTAAAGGAGTTACTTGGAAAGTAGGCAATGGTAGGAAAGTTAAATTTTGGGAAGACCCTTGGCTTTTTGATAAACCTTTGACTGATTTCCTAGAATGGGCCACTTATGCCTCCTCCTGTATTAGAACTTTTGGTCCTCTAGTTGAAGGGTATTGGATTGGTAATAAATGATAGAACATTAAAAGTATTCACCCAAGCCTTATCAATCTTAAAAACCATCTATCTTCAGCCTGGTTGAATAAAGAGGAAGATTCCCTCATTTGGAAATGTGAACCCAAAGGTAATATTACTGTCTCTTCAATGTATGGTGTTCTCTCCCTCGCCCCTTCTGATAATCCTTTCTAGTCTAAAGCTTGGATAAAGGGTTTGACCCCCCAAATCAACTTTTTCTATTGGACTATTCTTCAAAATAAAATCTTGACCTTAGATAACCTCAAGGGTAGAGGATTTGCCTTTCGTAATAGATGTGCTCTGTGTCTTAAGGAGGAAGAGTCAGTGGACAATCTGGCTATCCACTATTCCTATTCTGCTTCAACCTGGGAAAGATTTCTTAAGAGTTTTTGCATTGATTATGTGTTTCCTAACACTATTAATGAGTTGTTCTACTCCTGGAATTACCATTGGTCTAACTCCTTTTTGAGATCTCTGTGGCAGCTATCACTCCCTCACATTTTGTGGGGATTATGGAAAGAAAGAAATAATCATATTTTATTTACATTTATCTTTCTCAGGATATTGTGTTCCAGAAAATACAATGGGCCATTGTGGAGAACATTGGGATCATTGGGGGTCCCTACTTTTCAACCAACCCATTGGAATCTCACATTTTAAGTTCCTAGAATTTGAAGAATGCTGGCAGTTCTGACCCCAAGCAAAACAAAAGACTAGAAGCAAGATGGCAGACTCCCCCTAATGGTTGGTCCAAAGTCAATTTTGATGGTGCTGCAAAAGGTAATTTGGGCCCTACAGGATGTGGAGCTATTCTTAGAGATGATAATGGTATATGCAAGGAAATGATTGTTGTTCCAATAGGAAGACAAACAAACCACAAGGCAGAAGTAATGGTAGCACTCCAAGGTATTCTCCTCGCAAAAAGATGGAATTGCCCCTACATATGGATTGAAGGGGACTCAAACAACATCATTAAATGCCTCAAGAGGGCCTCTAAGCCCTCATGGTCTATCAATAACATTATAAAAGCCGCTAGAGACCTCATTAACACTTTTGAGAAAAGTTACATATCTCATATCTATCATGAAGCTAATGTTTTTGTTGACTGGGCAGCTAATGCGGTGGTCAATCAAGATGAAATGATTACTTGGAAGGGAGAAAAAGGCCTCCTAGAGGATGTCAAATCAATCATCTTTAAGGGCCGATATAATAGCACCCCAAATATCTTTAATGGACAAAACAATAATGAAACGGATTAAAAGGAGTGCTTCGAGCAATTATAATATTGTCAGCACCATTTATTATAACACTCAATCAATCACTTCCCATGCTTTCTGGGTAAATTTGGTAGCTCTGAGAAACTCTTTGTCTAAAGCTCTCTACAAGTTTCAACATTCAGCTCTGAATAGAAAAAATATGGGCGGAAATAGATGTCGATACGAACCTAGAAGTTGTAAGGAGTGGAAGCAAAAGGAGGCGGTCTGGAACATTCTGTAGAAGGGCGGGTTTTCAAAATTTATGGAGAGGATCCATGGATGGGACGCCCATAGTCACTAATTTCTTTTGTAAAAACTGGAGAAAGGGCATTTTGAAGATGGGAGACCAGTCTGTTGTCATAGATGAAGACCTTATTGCCCAGGCCACGGGTCTTCGAAGGGAAGGAAGCAACTACTACAGAGACAGAAAAGTGAGCAAGAAGGCCATTGAAATATATCCTAGAACTAAAAAGGATAAAAAACTGCTGGTGAAGCTAAGTAAAACTTACTATCTCCCTAGGGCTTTTGTTAAACCATGGAGGGAGGTCCTTTTTGTTATAATGTGCTATATTACTTTGGATGGTAGATTCACTAAAGTATATGACTACCATTTTGTTTTGCTGAATCATTTTAGGCATGATGAGAATGTTAACATTCCATATTTTCTATTATGTTCTATGAATGCCACCATTAAGGCCTATAAAGAGAACCCTATGGGTGACACTGCCATGCATCAAGGCTTAATGGTTCTTATTTATGACCACCTCAAGGATAACCAAATAGCCCACTCGCAACACTCTATTTATGAGTCTGAGGAGGATGGGTCGGACTCTATTTTTTCTTTGGATGAGGGTTCTAACAGTGATCCAATGAGTGAGTCTGAGGAGAGTATGGATGACTCAGAAGTTGAAGTAGGTAAGAAGAGGAAACATTTGAAAACCAAGCCTTCCTCCTCAAAGGGCAAGAAATCTAAAGGAAAAATTCTCCAGATAAGCTCCTCCTCCTCCTCAGAGGTCTCAAAATATTTAGAGAAGGAAAAACCCCAGGGTTTTCTAAAAAAGAAAACTAAAGTCCATACTCAGACCAGAAACAAACAAAAGAGAAAGGATGAGAATGTGAAGGAGCTGGAGGAACATAAGCAGAAAATGATTTTGGAAGCTAACCAGAACTTGGAGGAGGTGACCACTGGAGAATTTCATAGGGCTGATGACAAAGATACTATTGGTGACACCCCAAATAAGGAACAAGACAACTCCGGTAAAATAGATCCCTCCTCAAACCCTCCTCCTAAGGGTATGAAAGTTTTTATGGACACCATGGAATGGTTAATCACCAGTTACAAGAAAGTTGTGGATGACAAAAAGAAGCTCAACCACAGAATCCAGATTCTGGAAACTATCAATACTAGTGAAAGGAAGACTATGGCAGATTATATGGAGGATTTGATAAATATTGTTGCTAAAGATGAAAATATAAGAGACTCCTTCAACCCCAGATTTGAGCAAATTGATAAAGATCTACTGGAGAGGAAAGCAAATGCTAATGTTATGGATCAAACTATGTTGGGAACTGTCAGTAAAGTCAACAAAATTGAGGAATGTCTCAAAAGTATCGCAGAGCAAAGCTTAAACATTCTGAAAGTCTCTGCTGGCAATAAAAAAACTCTCATCAACAAATTGGATGAGGAGAAGGACACCTTGGAAATTGACCTTGATACTGAAGATACATGAGATGTTCAAGGACCTGGAATAAGAACCAGAGGTAAAAAGAAGGAGAAGAAGCCTAATAAGGACCTGGATGAACTCAAAGTTGTTGCAACCACCTATGACTAGTTGGTGATTAAGGCAGAGGACCTTCTGAAGACCTTTTAACTGTGCAGTGTTTTCTTGGTTTCTGTTGTTTTGTTGTTTCTATCTTTTGTTGTCCTTTCTATTTACTGGCTTTATTGCCAGTCATTTTGTAAGAAGTTTTTTATGGTCTGGATACTCTATGATGACATTACATAATCTCTAATGTTAAAGGTTTTGGGTCCTAAAAACCTGTTTTTCTTAGTAATCAGAATAGTTGAATCATAGTTATAGGATGCTCTGGTATACTTGGCATGGTCATCTGTGGCTTTGGATTTTCCCTTGTCATGTTTAGGGAATGGTTCCTTAAACATCTCATGTTCTTGATTGGATGAATGTCCTTCGATCTCAATGTCACCTCTATCAATAAGATCTTGTATGATATTCTTCAAGAGATGATAGTTTCCTATTTTATGTCCCTTGCTCTTATGATATTCACATTACTCATCATCATTCCACCAATTTGGTTTGACCTTTGGCTCATATGGAGGATCGTCTGGAATTGTTATTATCTTGTTTGCTACTAGCTTCTTG
The DNA here is from genome assembly GCF_030272615.1 of Cryptomeria japonica. Taxonomy (NCBI): domain Eukaryota; kingdom Viridiplantae; phylum Streptophyta; class Pinopsida; order Cupressales; family Cupressaceae; genus Cryptomeria; species Cryptomeria japonica. The sequence continues at coordinate 114,896,305 of NC_081406.1, forward strand.
AAAACTGATTCAAGTGGTTCTCCCAATGGGGTATGTTTTCTTCGTGGTTTTGAAGTTGTTTGAGTATTCACTTGGTTGTTTGTAGAACTTGATCCAGAAAGAATGATTTTGGGTCTAACTGTGTTAGCATCAACAACACCATCATTTACTATGTTCTTGTTTTTGTTCCAAAATCATGTCTTGTCTTTTCCTTTAAAGTCCTCTTTGTTTTCTTTGAATATCTTAATGACTCCTTGCTCAATTAAGACCTTCTCTATTGCTAAGCCTTTCTCAATGACAACCTTGAAAGTGGACAAACAAGCTTTCCTCAAGTCATAACCAATGTCCTTGTTGACATTTTGTGTGAACATCTCTACCATTTTTTTTTGTGGAATTTCACAAGAGCATCTGTTGGCTAGATTTCCCCATCTTTGTAAAAAATGATGAAAAAGATTCTCTATCCTTTTTCTTGGTGTTGCACAAAGTGGTGACTGATATGTATGTCTCTATGTTGTATGAGAAATTTTGTATGAAAGCTTCTGCTAGATCACCCCAAGACTTAATTCCAGGTGGAAGTTGGGAGAACCATTCCATAGCTTGATTACCTAAGCTTTGTGGGAAAAGTCTCATCAAGTATGTTTCTTCTGCTGCTACCTCAATGCAAGATATGAAAAATTGTCTTATATGTGCCTTAGGGTCTCCTTTGCCTTTGTACTTATCAAACTTAGGTGTCACAAAATATGTAGGAAAAGGAGGCATTGGAATGCTTTTTTCAAATGGATAGGGACATATGTCTCTCATTGTGTAAGCTGGCTTTGGTGTATTTATGTCCTCCATTTTCTTTTGTAAGTCCTTTATTTGTTGTTCCAAATTGTTCTTAGGTGGAGATCGACTTCTTGGACTATATACCATGCTTAAGCCACCAGGTGGAGGAGGAGCATACTACATGTATGGATGGTATTGATCGTACACATGTTCATATGGAGGAGGTCTATAATGATGTTGTGTATAGGAACCACCTAGTATAGAGTCATAATGAGGAATAGAATGTCTTCTTTGTCCATATGTATCATATTCTACAGGCATGTCATGAGTCTACTCGTGTGTGTTGCCCCCAAATTTGACACAGGGTTTCCTTGTGTCCAAATTTTGAACATGCCTTTGGATATCCAATTGTTTTGGAGGTTGGTACTTAGCATTGGTATGCGATTGAGTGTATTTTTGTGCATAAGATTTCCACAATGGTTTGCATAGATAGAGTTGTTCATGAGATGCTACTTCATGAGTATCATAAGGTTGACCATCTGTATGGGGGACCATAGGTTTTTGAAACAAAGATGATGGTGACTCAGGCACGAAATGTGGTCCTCTAGTGCCTCCACTATTAGGCCTCCTTTGAGCCATGTTGAGTTGATTTTCTTGCATAGGTGGATTTTCCACTATTTGAGACATGTCAAAATCATGAGGTATCTTAGCTCTACTTTGTGCCATCACTTGCATAAAATATTGTCTATCTCTTCTCATGATTTTCTCAACCAATCTATTAAAATGGGGATCCATGATGGAGTCTTCCACTTCTGCTGAATGTACGAAAAAGTTGTCCATATTGTCATTGCGTGTATCATTGTTGTTTGTGTTGTCCATGTTCAAAACATTTTGAGTGTTTCTATAAGTGTCCATGTTAGGTAATTTGGTATGATTAGAATTGAAGAAGATATCATTGTCATACTCATAGGCACTCATGTTTATGGACTCTTGAGCCTCTTTAGCTTCTCTCCTAGATTTTTGGGAATGAGCTTCAACCATGAACTAGATCTTGACCAAGATGTGTGAGACTAGATGAAAATGCAAAGAGTATGGAAGACCAAGACTTAGATGGAATGTAAATGAATCTGAGGTGTACATGCAATGTCCAAAGTGTAAGACCAAGTATGTATGTAGTAGAGTAGGTGTGGCTTCCAAAGAGATGATAGTTTCTCTTGATGAGGTAAGTTAACCTTGACTCTAAGTAAGACCAAATGAGACCCAAAGGTGATAAAACTTGATGAGGGACCACTTATCAAAATGTTGTTGTATGTAATGTGTTGACAAAGTAAGATGAGGACAAGTAAGTGACCTTTTGACTCAAGTTTAGACAAATGTGAATGTAATGCAAGATGTAAAGCAATGATGGACTTTGTGAGACCCAGAAATAGGCTGAATGCTAAATGAAAATCCAGAGAAATGACCTAGGAAGCTCAAGAAATTTGAAACTGATTGCTCTTGTTTGTTGGACTGTAAGTTTTTTTCAATGCTGAACACAAATGTGCCTGTATACTTCATAGATGCGGTTAAATGACACAGACGTGTTTGAACACTACACATACACATTTTTGATATTTTGTGAATATAGTTTTTCTTATCAAAACACACATGTTTCTATCCTGCATAGATGCGGTTAAATGACACAAACATGTTTGAACATTGCACAGACGCGTTTCCAGAAACTGAGTGCAATTTTTCCAATTTTGTAAAGTTGTTGTTGTGACCAAATCTAAATTTTTGACCGTTTTTCATGACAAGAGGACATAATGCTGATGAGAACTCAATGTTTGCGAGTGTTTAGACTCAAAATGACTCCAAAGAAAGTGTGTTGTTTGATGTGAAATATGTTTTGCATACACTTGAAGACACAAAAGACACAATGTTTTGATGTTTGGTCTTGAATGTTTGAATGTTCAAAGGAAGACAAGCACAATTCTTATGGTTGGCTAGGACAATAGTTGTTGATCCCACATGGGGTTTCCCTCAAGGCTATGCCATTCAGAGTGGATACTTAGATGCTTGACTCCATTGGCTCCACCCTCGACACTCACTTCTCGGGCTAGCCAAGCATCAATCCCCACGAAAAACCATTTGTGCCGAACTTTGTATCTCTACTAAGAACCATATGTGTGTGGGCCTCTCCAAAGGTATGACCTCCTACTCCAACAACTAGAAGGATTTTGGTTTTTTAAAACAAAAATGTGCTAGTAAGGGAATCCACTCATGTGGCCATACATGCGGCACTTTCAGCTCTATAAATACAGAAGGCTCCCAGCCGGTAGGGGTTACGCCCTACAATTGATCAAATAAATTTGATCAAATGGGTTTATGGGGAGACATAGTGTCGGTATGAACTAATCAGCACACGTTACCCATGGCTTTCACCATGGATACAACTATTTATAGTGGTTTGGAAGAGGTGGTTTTTCCTCGCTGCCACTTGGGTCATTCTCTCCTCACTAGTAGTCCTAATGACCACACGGGGAGATAGGCCCTCTAGAGATTAAACAAAAAGAGCCTATTGCTCAAGACACAAAAAACACAGGTTCAATTTTAGTGCACCAATTGAAGTGTTTGGTAATCTATGAAAACAAGGCACACAATAAAGATAAAAAAACCCGTGCCAAAAATCTACAACAAAGATTTGTTAGTAATTTTGCAATAATACCCCTCCTGCAAGCACACAAGTTAGGTAAATTTTAGATCCAAAAGAATTTGTGAAATAGGGGCCTTCAATAATGCGATTTGCTTCAAGGACAAGCTACACCAATTTGTTAGCTAGATCACAAGACATTAGCCCAAATAAACCAGATTTGGAATAAAAAATGACAAAATAAAGCCCTCACAATTGGAACAAAAGCCAAAATTGCAGAATCAAAAGCACATACGGGATTGGATACTATGCAAATGTGGTTATAGGACATAGATGCTGTTTCAATCCTCCCAAACATGCTTTTGTAACACAGATGTAGATCTAGGACACAGACATGATTAAAAGGTGCACAGACATGATTCAGGAACACATACGCAATTCTGCAATCTACAAAAACTGAAATAATGTCGAAGACACAGACGCGATTCCAGATGTCATAGATGCGATAGAAAATAAAAAATGCGATCTCAAAATGCATAGACGTGAAAATGTCAAAATATTGTCGGAAATGTCAGATCTGCAACTTCAAAAGCATAAAATCTGCAACCAAGATGTTAAGTACAAAAAAGACAAGAGTCCCACCGAGCATGCCAAAATGTTTATGGTAAAAATGAAAACAACAATATTGAAAGACTAAAATAGATTCAACCACAAAACCCTAGCCTAACAACAACAAAGATCCACCATAACATATGAAGATTACCTAAGACAAATAAGAATCAACAAAATCACAAAGATTATACCATCACATGTCCAATAGGGTTTGGATCTCCATTCTTCCTATCTCCATTGATCTTGCTTGATATATTTGCTCTCAGATTTTATGTGTGTACAAGAGCTCAACAAAAAAAGGAAATGTGGTTGATAACTAGGTCGCATATGAAAGTTCAAATGCTAGAATGCTTGAAGGATTGATTAGGGTTGATAATGAAGGAACCATCTCCTTATATAGAAGACACTATAAGAAATGGAGGGATAAGATTAAGAGGTGTAAAAGATAAATCGTTGGCTAGGATTAGAGGGTAGGTAAAAGAAATAAGAAAATAATGAGAGGGTAGGTAGTGTAGGAATTAGGAGATGAATAACATGTGTCATAGGTAGAAAAGGCTAATGAATTAATTAAATAAATAAAGATTTATTTAATTAATAGAGGATGTGGAATAATTAAATAAATAAAATATTTATTTAATTTAGGAAAAAGATAATTTAAATAAATAAATGTATTTATTTAAATGAGAAAAAGGCTAGAAGAGGGTAAATGAATTAATTAAATAAATAAAGATTTATTTAATTAGTAGAAGAATTAGGCTAAAATAATTAAATAAAAAAAATATTTATTTAATTAGACAGGACAATTTTAGGTGTCTACAAATACTGTATCCAATGTTATCATTAATGTACCTATAATTTCTTATAGAAACAAAAAAAACCTTATCATAAATTAGTAGGAAAAAATGAAAAAATAAAATCTATGTAAAAATGAGATGTAAATTGACTCCTAAAATCAATAGGCATAACAAACTAGTTCGTCAAAATCGGGAGATGAGTCTAACTAAATTTTTTATATTTAAAAGTGACTAATAATGACAAAAAGTAGTAAAAAATAACTACTACAATGTGGTTATTAAAAATAGAATTAGAGCTCTGTAACGCCTTGCTAAGGAACCCCAGAGGAAAACAACTAAAATCCAATTAAACATAGCAATAATTATAAATAAATAAAAATTACATAACATTACAAACTCAACATGAAATTAAATATAGTAGTTGCACATGCGGAAGATAATAATTCTCCTAAGTCCTCTTGTGGATTCCCTAACATTGCTACCTAAGCAATGCCCTAACAACATCTAAACTTCTAGAACCATAATGCAATAACATAACATTGCATAAAGCATAAATGTAAATATCTAATGCTAGGTTCATTTTATACACCAACTAAAGTGTTCCTATGATAACCTTCTCATAAAACATAATGATACATTGCATAACATAAAGGTGGTTGATACTAACATTGCACCACAAAATACTAATCTAAGATTACATTCTTGTAATCAGTTTGGGTGGAAAATTAGGGTTAAGGTTAAATTAAGATAATAAAACAACTAAGCGACCTAATTAACCAACACAATAAGGAGGAGATAAATATAATAGATCTAGCGTTGATAGATGTATATTCTAATAAGATTTTAGGCCTCCTAGATTGGGCTCTATCCTCCTTAGATTGAATTGATTTGAATCATTTAAGATTAGGGAAATATAGTGAATTATTGAAGCAATTTGATAGAAATAGTGAGCTGCACATGTTGTATGGAGACACCAACCTAGATCTGAGTAGAAGAAGATGATTTGGATCTGTTTCGAGAAGTTCAACCTGATTTTTTGGGACCAAGTAGTATCAATTCACCATGGTCCTCTAAATTTCTTGTGGTCAAAAGTTGAACCTTTTTGTCTTTGCAAATCCTATTGATCCTCTTGAACATAGGTTTGTACTTGTTTCCTACACATGTGAAGAAGGGGGGAATTATTGGGAATAGGAATTTTCCATAGGTAAAACCTTGGTTTTGGAATTAACCATGAAATTGAATTGAAAATGTAAATGAAGTACTATAGTAAAATACTCTCCTTTTGAGGGAAAGGCTGAGGATGAATGAAATACTAATGATCTACCTTTGATGAATTTTTGTTTGTCTCCACCAAGGAATTACGGTTTCATGTATGTTGTCTTTATAAAACATATAACATGGATGCTATCTCTAATGCTTGAATCTTGACATCAATTCTGCTCCAATGCTTGATAGAAGACTAATTACTTTCTCACTTGAATGTATGATCTCAATTTTTCTCTCTCTTGAGTTGACTAGGGATTCAAATTAGGTTTGAAATGAGAGGGGTAGACCCCCTTTTAAACTTGCTTGTCAAAAATTGAACTAAATTTTTAACCTAAGCCAACATGGGCTCTAATTTCCTACTCTCAGAATGTGACTATTGAGAGGGGCTAGTTTGGGGCCTAATTTAGGAGCCCATGGCATATACATCTTGGTCTTGATTAGGCCTAAGGTGTGGGTGCCATGGTCCTATGCCCCAATATTTCAAGTCAAGGTTCCAGACAAGAGGGTCAAACTAGTAAATAGGTGAAAAGGTGACATTAATGAGGGGTGTGAGAAGAATCGGTTCTTTATTTAGGCCTTAGAGGACGAAACACCAAAGTGAGGCCTAAGTGAGGACATAATTGTAGGTGAGTATGATTTAGGATGCTACATTTAGCCCCCACTTTAGTGGGAGTATGAGACTAAGCATATTCACAATAAAGTACAAAGGTCTGCATTGAAAAAAATTCATCAAAATATTAGAGAGACAAGATACACTAAGCCCCAAAGGACTTTAGGGTCTTACCAGTGTAATATTCAGAGATAAAAGGGACATCATAAGAAAGAGGAAAGAAATCTAGATAACATGATTGCTTTCTTTCTATGAGTCATGAAAAAGAAAAATATGAAATTACAAAGAAAAAGGCTCAGTTTGCAAAGTAACTTGAGTATCAAAACATGTCATTGTGTGTGCATAAAGTGTAACATTGAGTGGACTGCATGCCCCCATGTTAAAGTGATTGCATACGCCTTATGAGGAGCAAGTGATTTAAGGTAGCATGCATCCAAAAGACAATCACGTTACCACAATGAGATGCCCCCAAGAAAGGAAAAATCAAAGGATAATTGTCACAAAACATAAAACACATAAGGGATCCACCAAGTCTGGGGTTAGTATTCTCTTATGATAAATAATATATATCAAAGATATTTGTATTTAATTGAACTCATCCCCCAAAGGTAGTGGAACCACAAGCATAATATAAAAAGAGCACATGTGTCTATTGAGTCAACATGGAAGAGACCAAAAGAGATATGAATGCTTTGCATCATCCCCAAGTAGACAACATAAAGGACAACAAATAGAATAATTGAGATACATATAAACAAATGTTACAACAAATTTGGCCTAGATTTATTACCTCAAGCACCAATGGAATAACAAAGACAATCTAAAGAGAAATTAGCATAACATGTCATAGGGGAAATACATTAAGAACATGCAAGAGAGGAGAGAGAATCTACGACATGAATGAAGCTAATTAGGCAAATCATCCACCTCCCAATCTTACTAAACATTGTTTTGAGAAGGTGGACAAGATGCAAGAGGATCAACTTCAAGCATAGTAGATGGAGCTACTGCAAGTTCCAAACAAGGACCATACTCTAATGATGAGTCACTTTGTTTGTCACTAGGAGCTAGAGTTATGCTTTTGAAAAATGTCTAGATAGATCATTATTAACATCAACAAGCTCATACATATCATCAGAATCATTAGAATCAACATTATTAGCATGAACAACATCATCATCCATTTCATCATCTAAATTAATAAAAATAGGATCTCTCGCACAAAAAGGGAATGAACCATCATTTTTCTTAAGCATTTTTAATCTTGGTGATTTAGGTTGAACTTCCTCCCTAAGGTTAGGGGAAGGCTGGAGAAATGGGACCAAGTCAACATTTGGTGACTTTGATGAGGAAATGGTTTGAGAAGCAAGCTCACAAGCCTTAGCACAACGTCTTTGTTAGCATTCTCTTGCACAAAAGTTTCTTTTAGTTTTAGCCAAAGGTTGGGAAGGTTGAGGATCAATGGACATAGGATTATTTTCTTCTTTTAGAGGAGGAATGGGAGAAGGTTTACTAGGTTGAGAAATAGGAGATGCCAAGTGCTTTCCTTTGTAAGATGTAGGAGGAAGGATTGCAATATATATGGGAGGAATCGAAGGTGTGGAAAGGATACTAGGTCCATCATGAGGAGGATGAATAGGTCTAGGATTTCTAGGCTTAATCAAAGATAAGATCATCTCATTCTTCCACTTTATCAAAAATTTTGGGCAAGAATATAGAAATATTTTTGCACATAGAATAATAATATTATATTTTCTTTCACACTAATAGTATTCTTTATGCTTCTTTATTTCACTCACTTGTTAAATTATATATTTCATATACTAATATATAGGTGTGTGAGGTGAAAAATGATGATGATAAACTATTGCAAAACCTCACAGATTCAACCACAAACAATATTAGTTATACAATGAAACATTCACCATACACCAATGAAGATACCTAATATCATGTAAACCAACAAATAAAACATATTACCATTCACATGTCAAGTAAGGTTTTAATCTCTACTGTCTCCTATCTCCATTGATCTTGCTTGATATATATTTTCTCTTAGATTTTATGTGCACAAGAGCTCAACAAAGAACGAATTGTGGTTGTGAAGTTGCTTGATCGCAAGAAGGCTCAATTGCATAAAGTGATGATTAGAATGCTGATTAGGGTTGATAATGATGAGAGATTCCTCTTATATAGAAGACACTTAAGAAAATGGAAGCATAAGATTAAGAGGTGAAAAGATAAATGGTTGGCTAGGATTAAAGGGTAGGTAGAGGAAATAATAAAATATGAAGGAGATAGGTAGAGGAAAATTAAGAGATAAATGACATGTGTCATAGAAGGAAAAAGCTAATGAATTAATTAAATAAATAAAGATTTATTTAACTAATAGAGGAAGTGGGACCAAGTATTTATTTAATTTAGGGAAAATATTATTTAAATAAATAAAAATATTTATTTAATTTTAAATAAATAACTGGCATGTGTCATAGAAGGAAAAAGATAATGAATTAATTAAATAAATAGATATTTATTTAATTAATAGAGGAAGTGGGACCAGTTAACTAAATAAATATATTTATTTAATTTAGGGAAAGATTATTTAAATAAATAGAAAAAATAATTTAAATGAGGAAAGGCTTAGAAGAGGATAAATGAATTAATTAAATAAATAATAATTTATTTAATTAATAGAAGACTTAGGATAAAATAATTAAATAAATAAAATATTTATTTAATTAAATAGGAGAATTTTAGGTGTCTACATTTTGCCCCTCTTTGAGACAATGTAGTTTGTCGCGTTGTCTCAAAGAAGATAAGATAAATTGATACAAAGCTGCCCCAAGATGGGAATGGTATGCCCCCTCGAGAGATCGGGTGAATTTTTTTGAAAAAGGTCGCAGACAATGTCTCAATAAGAAAGTAAGACTAGAAAGGACTAAGAGGATAAGGTGACAAGGTCACATAGGAAAAAGACTAAATCAAAAAGCGAGAGGGTAGAAACTAACACGACAGACTAGGGTGAGCTTATATGTAAGCTAGAAGGAAACACATCCTCATTGGCATCCATAACACTCAGAAGGGCAAAGCACTCAGAGCAGAGTCCTTAGGGAGAGCAGTCATTAGCACAAGAGATATGGTAGAGAGGATCCATCGATTCAATCACATCCAACAATTTTAGCAACCAAACAAAATGGGCGAGCTAGTAAGTACCCCAATCTTGCTTTGTAAATTTTGTATTTATGATGGATTTAATGCCATTTAGAGTAGATTTGTGAAAAAACATGAAAGCGATGTTTAGGTCAAAACACGCCTAGGGTAGGTATGAGTGCGTCTATGATAAACAAGCGTGTTTAGGTAGGCTCAGGGCGTGTATACATATGTAATCACGTCAGTGTCTAGTATGTACGTGTGTGTGACAAAAAAACATGTCTATATCAAAAAAGAAGGTTAATGTAGGACAGTGTCGCGTCTATGATGGAAAAACACGTATGTGTTGAGTAAAAGCGTGTCTACGTGGTGGAAACACATCTAGGTCAAGGAAAAGCAAAAATTGATAGTTTTTGTGATGAACATACGTTGCCAATTGGATAAACTTATGAGAGGATTCACTCAAACAGGTGCCCTAGAGAAGGCAAACTGAAAACAATGCTAGAATTGACAATTCTATGATACACATATATTGCCAATTAGATAAACTGCTAACAAGACTCACTCAAATAGGTTCCCTAGGAAAGATAAATTAAAAAAAAGGATAGAATTGGTAACCATGTGACAGACATGCATCATAAATTGGATAAGCTATTGAGAGGATGCACTCAACAGGTGCCCTAAAATAGGTAGGTTTGCTAAGCTAAGTGTAGGATAAGCTGTCAAATTGATAAAATCCAATGAGTTCTCTAGCAAGATAGGATATAGTGCAATGTGATAAACATATACACTAGGATGCAACACCATGCGATAAGCATAAGCACTAGGATAGAGCTTGATGAGAAACACCATGTGATAGACATAGGTACCACTAGGCTAGGATAGGTTAAGATAAGTAGCACTATGTGATGAACATTTGTACCACTAGGATTGACATAATTGGTTTGATTGGTTGCAGGAGGACTTACCATAGATAGAGTCTAGAGAGAGTTTCCCTGTGACTCAATGGCTATAGACCACTTTGACCAGTGATGATCATTTCGCGATTGATGCCATGGGTCTGAGACATATCATGTATATACCAGAGATTCATATGAATACAAGACTATTGACTAGTCTTGGCGAGAGGTGGCACTCTCAGACATGCACATTTCATTTACCAATTGGTGAGATGTCAGTAACATTAGAAGATGTATACAAGATACTATGGATATCGTTTCATAGGGACCTAGTAGTATATGACCAAGAGGGAGAAAGAGATGCACTTTGATGAGTCTTTGGAGACCTTGAGCTAGAGATGAGACTAGGACACTTGAGTTGGGATATCATGTATTTTAGTGGAGGGCTTTGGTTGCAGTGGTGGGAGGGATGATCAGTGGATATCTATGTCTTGATAGGGTGACATGGGGACTAGCCATTGGTTGGGGGAGGACACTGGAGATCCTACTCATTGGGAGGAGGAGATTTACATGGGGGCCTTGTGTACTAGCCCATCTGTACCATGAGCTACATTAGTTTGTTTACCTCAGTGGTTGCGGGTTAGGGTGTGGTGTCACATTATTATAGGTATGGAACTATGAGCATGTATCACTATGGCAAGGCCTATTCATTTCAGATTCAAAGGGCATGTGCAAGAATATGTCCATCTATACAGCATGATCACTTCCTAGCCATAGATTGGGAAGTTATAGTACTAGAAGCAGGTCATGGATGACATAAACAGTGTTACATAGTGGCCATACATTGATTGTGAGGCATGTGAGGAGGATGCTACAAAGCTACCATTTTGTTTCAGGAGCAGGTATCTTATCAAAAGGACTCCCTACATTTTGGATAGACATTTGATAGATAGGGTCACTAGGTAGCTCGCCATGAGACAACAGGTGCCACGGGGGTCAGGAGAGTTTTATCAAATAGTAAGAGAGCAGGCTCATTAGGGGCCCATTTTATCATATGATGCGAAAGTTACAATATTTTAGGAGATGGTACCCATGCCATGGGACATTTTTCTAGATGTGGTGGATGATTAGTACACAACATGTTTTGAGGCACATCCATTTCCACAACTGACAAATCTTGTGGAGCCTATACCACTGGTAGAGGAGGATGATGATGATGAGGATGGAGGTGGAGGAGAGGGAGAGCGAGGATGATTTCCCAAGGGAGAGAATGACATAGATATGGAGGGAGGGGAGAGGGTGCACAGGGAGGGGAGAGGGAGGCAGGCCATTGAGGCCACCCAAGGGTAGGGGAGGACAACCCTTACAGATTGTAGCTTAGGCATTGGGACAGGTACATGTTGGCCAAGGATAGGGACATGGATAGGGACACGGTGCACAAAGACAGGATGAGGAGGGGAGAGACATGAAGGAGGATGAGCTTCTCATGCTTCGAGAGCTCACATAGGGACAGGTCAATAAGATTGATGATCTCGAGAGAGACGTGACTTGATTGAGGCAAAAACTGGGAGAGATACAAAGTGAGAGAGACGAGGCCATACAACATTATACAACCATAAAGGAGGCATTGACGACAAGATGGGCTGCAACATCAAGTGACTTCAGAGAAGGGTTTTGTTTTTGTCTCAAGATAGGAGAGGAGATAGTATACTAGAGGAACCTATACTGTGTAGTAGTTCCTCCACACCTAAGGGTAGGAAACTATAGGAGAGCCTCCCGCTCTACTACTATAGGTAGGGACAAATGGGCATCATCTAGTGGAGGAGTGATGGGTCCACCTGCACAACCAGCAGGAGGGGGATAGACGAGATGATCCTGGGACTGGGACTTCGAGAGCTCAGACTCCTTCGACACTGGCTGGTTTCGAGGGAGTATCCTCATCATAGCTCCTCTGGATCCTATTTTGTATCAATTTTGTGTATGATGATGTAGATACCTTCAGGTGATTTTATAGCTATATGATATTTGACATCATTGTATCATGACACTGATATTTTTGATATATATAAGAGGGTTAGTGTAGGATCATGGGAGGCCAAAAAGTGGCGATATGAAAAAAAAGCCTTCTCCACTTGCCTAAAAATGCAAAAAATCTGTGTTGACTTTTTGGTTGGTCTGGGTGTCAATACACCTTGGCATGGTAATTACCTAAGCAAATCGAATATCTGATAATATCGGATATCCAATTTTTATTTGTAATTTTAAATTAAAAAATATATTATATAATATATAATATATAATATATATAATGTAATAATATATTATCTAATTATATAATTATATAATATATTATATAAAAATATAATATAATAATACATTATATTATATATATTATATATTATATAATATTATAATATAATAATATATTATATAATACGTATTATATAATATATTATTATATTATATATATTATATAATATATAATATAATATAATATTATATATTATATAATACGTATTATATAATATATTATTATATTATATTATATATGATATAATATATAATTATATTTTATAATATAATACAGTATGTATTATATAATATAATAATATATTATATTATATAATATAATGTTATTTTAAAAGAATTGAAGTATAAAAATTGGATATTCGATTTTCTGAGACAGTATATTTCGACTGTGACAGCCTGTGAGTCATTTTTAACCCACGGGTTGCGCGATTTTATAAAAATCCAATATCCGATTGTATCCGATATCTGGTGTTTTGCCCAAAAATTGCTAAAAAATAGATTGAAACGTAAGATTTTTATTGTTTTCAATCATTTTCATTCAATTTTTGTATTTTTTTTAATGTTTATTTTATTTTTCATTGAAAATATGATTTTTTTCATGAAAACTAGGTTTTTTTAAATCAAATACAAAATTGTTTAAATTTGTTAACTAAATTCAATTGCTTACATTCAATTAGGTTAAAAAAGAGGGATAACAATGAAAAAATTGATCAACCACAACCGCAATAACGAAACCCTCCTTTGCCAAACCTCCCCTCAATTCAGGATTTGATTGCACAAAATTTGAATGAATTGAGGTGGATTGCAGATGTATATTGTAGGATCCCTCATCTAAACCCAATGTTTGATCCTCTCACGTCAATCATAAAGAGTATGGAAACCATGATTGAGGAGCACAATGCTGCCCTTTTGTGGTGAGATTCTTTGAGGGAACAATATGCAGATGGCTTGTCGTATAAGGAGATCAAGGATCTCGAGATATCGAAAGCCGATATCACTTCATTGTTTGTGAATCCTTGCACTGGTCAACCCGTAGACGACAAAAAAACAAAACTTTCTATTAAATGGTGCACAAATGATGGTATTGTGAAAAACTTTTGGGATCATTGGTGGATGGTTTTTGACAAACCACCCAACAACAATCTTTATGTCCCCTTCTACTTCATAAAAAAATTGTATGCTGAGTTTGTTTTACGCAAACATGTGAACTACTTTGACATCCAACCTTTCTAGGGTGTGGGTCTAGGTATGCCCCAAAATAGACCTAGGGCAGCCAGTGTAGTCCAGGGCCCGAATGTCACCCCTCCTCCTATTGATCCCCCACCTCCAGTGCAACATCCAAATATCATTTGTGAGGCGGCTTCATGGACCATATCGACTATTCACTCTTTGAGTAGCCTTTTAGTTTCCCAAGCTGGGTTAGTAGCTCAGCCTACTTTTGATGGTAGCGGTGCATCTGGTGGCGCTGACATGTCATCCTCAGCTCCACACATATGCATGCCCCATAGTTGTGTCATGTGTGGGAATGTATGCTTGGGTCCAATTGGATAGCTCGTTGATCCTCCTGCAGACAGTGTAGATTATGAGGTTCGTGAGATGCATGATGCACCAGATGTTATGACATAGACTAGAGGATACCCTAAGGAGTCCTCACATGCTAGAGGCGAGGAGGCACCGTCATCATACATTGATGATGTAGTGGTAAGATTTGTATTTTCATAGTTCATGTTATATTTTAAATGAATATTTATAATCTAGATAATATTAAATACTAATTTTTATTTACATGGTCTATTTAACAGTTGATGACCAAGGAGGATTTGAGACAGATTCAGGAGGGCACCTTGTTGGCCATTTCATTTGGCCTAGATAGCTTGACAGTACATATATTACTGCACCTATTCATTTATATTTTATTGTACATACATGCTCATTATTTATATTGGTATTAATTAGATTGTGTAGTCACTTGCATGTATATCTTATTTTACTCTTGTAGGGCACAAGCAACACGAGTGCAGGGCAGTGTGATTTAGGATCTGTTAGTGCAGTTGGAGACAAGGGAAAGGTAATTGAATGCAAATATGATTGAATGAATAGTTTAAATAACTTATAGTGATTATACATGTCTAAACATAGATTGATAGTTTCATATACTTGTTGTGTATATGTACAGAGAATTCTTGGCTTCACATCCTTGATGACTACACCCAGTATACCTAAAGATGAAGAAGAAGAAGAGATTCCTTGAGTAGATGTGTATTTATTTTATTTTGTGTTTAGTAGATATAATTTTTTATTATCAGTGACAATTATATGCTAACTTGTATCAATGTCATGTTTCTGAACATATGTAGGTTGTGTATGAAAGTATTGAAAACATACCTCCTCTACCGAAGACATACATCAAGAGTCCTGCAAAGCCAAAGAGAAAATGTGGAGGTGAGGTAAACATGAATAGTTCAATTATATCTCATTTTTATGTTAAATTTTTTAATGTGAATTATATAATATAACTAATATTAATCGTGGTTTGTTTTTCTTGTGCAATATCCTTCAGAGCCAAGCAGTGCGGCGAAGAGGATTGATTTTGATGATCCATTAGCAGCTTAGGATGTTATAGAAAGTTTTGGGATGATTACATGTCTAGTTGGCATGTATATTTTGTATATGGACATATATTCATGTATTTAGACATACATTTTGTTTTAGTTGGCATTTATGCCATATTTCTTTATGGACATACATTTGTAATCATTTGACATTTTTATATATACAGAAGTTGATATTCGATCATATAAATTGTTTCTCATCTATGCATGATGTTATCATGGAAATATTTAATCTTCATTCCAATAATTAACAATGGTTATTTAATGAACAATAAAATTCATTTCATTTCATCATAAGCGTTGTTTGTATAATGAACAATATAATTCATTTAATGAACAATACAATACAATTCATTTAATGAACAATACAATATAACTCATTTAATGAACAATACAATACAATTCATTTAATGAACAATACAATTCATTATTACCCTATGCATGGTCCTATTTTTCCCCCCACCTCAATCGAACACTCGGGGCCATACACTACTGGCATTGTCCCTTGAGCGCCCTAAGTGCTAAAATTGTCAAACTTTGACAGGCCCTAACTCAGAATCTGTGGCACCTACAAATGATCGGTTTGAACCTACAGGGCCACAAGAGGGGTCCCTACAAAACCCTATCTCGGTTTTTCAAGTTTCCCTATGATTTTATTAGGGCAGAAATTTTTCGGTTGGTGAAAAAATCATCAGTCTCATTCAATCGAATGTTGTTGCATGGCCAATTTCTCATTCAGCTCATCGTGATGATGAACTGTTAGCTTCGACATGTCCAGTTAGGCATTATTCCCTATTCATAGTCCTATTTCACCCCCCACTCAGTCGAACGCTTGGGGTCATACCCTAACAACGTCGTCCCTTGAGTGCCCTAAGTGCTAAAAAATTTCAAACTTTGACGAGCCCTAACTCAAAATCCGTGGCACCCGCAAATGATCCATTTGAACCTACAGGGCCAAGAGAGGGATCCCTACAAAAGCCTATTGTAGTTTTCTCATTCTGCTCATCGCGATGATGAACCATTGACTTCGACATGTCTAGTTAGGCATTATTACCCTATGCATGATCCTATATCCCCCCCCCACTTGGTCGAATGCTCGGGGTCATACCCTACCGACGTTGTCCCTTGAGCACCCTAAGTGCTAAAAACTATCAAACTTTGATGGGCCCTAACTCGGAATCCATGGCACCTATGAATGATTGGTTTGAACCTACGGGGCCATGAGAGGGGTCCCTACAAAATCCTATCTCTATTTTTCAAGTTTCCCTATGGTTTTATTAGGGCAGCAATTTTTTGGTGGGCGAAAAAATTGTCAGTCTCATTCATTCGAATGTTGTCTCGTGGTCGTTTTCTCGTTCTACTTGTCGCAATGATGAACCTTCAACTCCAACATGTCCAGTTAGGCATTATTACCCTATGCATGGTCCTATTTTTTCCCCCCACTTGGTCGAATGCTCGGGGTCATACCCTACCGACGTCGTGCCTTGAGCGCCCTAAGTGCTAAAAATTGTCAAACTTTGACGGGCGCTAACTCAGAATCTGTGGCACCTGCAAACAATCCATTTGAACCTATGGGGCCATGAGAGGGGTCCCTACAAAATCCTATCTCAGGTTTTCAATTTTCCCTACGATTTTATTAGGGCAGCAATTTTTCGGTGGGCAAAAAAATCGTCAGTCTCATTCATTCGAATGTTGTCTCATGGTCGTTTACTCGTTCTGCTAGTCATGATGACGAATCGTCGACTCTGATATGTCTAGTTAGATATTATTACCCTATGCATGCTCCTATTTTCCCCCCCACTCAATCAAACGCTTGGGGTCATACCCTATCGACATCGTCCCTTGAGCGCCCTAAGTGCTAAAAATTGTCAAACTTTAACGGGCCCTAAATCAGAATCTATGGCACCTACAAATGATCTGTTTGAACCTATGGGGCCATGAGATGGGTCCCTACAAAATCCTATCTCATTTTTTCAATTTTCCTTACGGTTTTATTAGGGTAGCAATTTTTCGGTGGGTGAAAAAATCGTCAGTCTCATTCATTCGAATGTTGTCTCGTGGCCGTTTGCTCGTTCTTCTCGTCACAATGATGAACCATCAACTCTGACATATCTAGTTAGGCATTATTACCCTATGCATGCTCCTCTTTTCCCCCCCCACTCGGTCAAACGCTCAAGGTCATACCCTACCGGTGTCGTCCGTTGAGTGTCTTAAGTGCTAAAAATTGTCAAACTTTGATGGGCCTTAACTTAGAATTTGTGGCACCTGTGAGCAATCCGCTTGAAACTATAGGGCCATAAGAGGGGTCCCTACAAAATATTATCTCGGTTTTTCAAGTTTCCCTACGGTTTTATGAGGGCAGAAATTTTTTGGTGGGCAAAAAAATCGTCAGTCTCTTCATTCGAATGTTGTCTTGTGGCCGCTTTCTCATTCTGCTCATTGCGATGATGAACCATTGACTCTGACATGTCTAGTTAGGCATTATTACCCTATGCATGCTCCTATTCCCCCCCCCCACCCACTTGGTCCAACGCTTGGAGTCATACCCTACGGACGTCGTCCCTTGAGTGCCATAAGTGCTTAAAATATAGATAAACAAGCATTACACTGTAGAGACATAATGATCATCAATATTTCCTTGTATTGTATACACATAATTACCATTACACTTGCATGTGAAATCTATGAAGGGATATGCAAACATGATTTGTTTTCATTATCAATACAACTACACCAATGTACTCATGTACAGATACATTGTATATCATCAATATAACTAAACCAATTTGCTCATGGACATTGTATATCATCATAACAATGTTACATCAATTCACATCCATATACAAATACAACATCCCACTTCATCTGCATCAGGCATCCTCATGTCCTAAGAGAGAAGCTTATGTACAACAATGCCTGCATATAGATGAAGACCAAAATAAGTAACCTTTTTATGTGGAATGAATGTGCTACAAGAAATAAATTATAACACTTCATACAAATTAGTTTGGAAAATTATAAATAGATCATTTGAAACATTTTTAAGACATACAAGATTGTATAATTACGAAACTTACTAGTTTCTCTGCGAAGTATACAAGCATAACTTTGAAGAAAGACACATGTTGATTAAAGCCCTTCTCACTACATTACTTTGCATGGTTTAAGACGGTGGTAGATATGGTCATTTATAAATAGCAATACATTCACTTGACTTAATGTTTATGCACTAAATTTTATCTCATTAATGAACAAAGGAATATGTATCATCACCAAGAGAGGGTCTTGTCAACGGCGAATGATCTAGCATGAACTTGTATTTTTAAGAATTGTTAGTCTACACATAAAATGAATGGATGAACATAAAGGCTTTATGATAATCACTTCAATTGAAATGCATGATAATAAATGAAAAGGTGGGATTATATACCATAAAAATACGTCCCTTCAAATTATATCAATAGAACCCACTATGTTGACGCAAAAATCATAATGTGATACTGTTGTATATCATCAAAAAAGACCTGCATGAGCATAAAGGTTTTGGGATAATTATATCATCAAAAATTGTAAATCTCATCAAATGCATGATAATAAGTTGTGTTTGAAAACTACGTCCCTTTTGATTATATCAAGTGTACCCGCTATGTGCATGCAAAAATCGTGTATCTGATATCCAATTTTATTAGTCATATTTTAGAGAGAGAGAGAGAGAGAGGAGAGGGAGAGAGAGAGATTAGGGGAGAGAGAGAGAGATTAGGGGAGAGGGAGAGGGAGAGAGAGGGAGAGAGAGAGAGAGAGAGAGAGGAGGAGAGTGAGGGAGAGAGAGAGGAGGAGAGGGAGAGAAAGATTAGGGGAGAGGGAGAGAGAGACATCGAGGGAGGGGGAGAGAGAGAGATTAGGGGGGAGAGAGAGAGAGAGAGAGAGATAGATAGATAGATAGATAGATAGATAGAGAGAGAGAGAGAGAGAGAGAGAGGAGAGGGAGAGAGAGACAGAGGAGATGGAGAGAGAGAGAGAGGGGGAGAGAGAGAGAGATTAGGGGACAGGGAGAGAGAGAGATCGGGGGAGGGGGAGAGAGAGATATTAGGGGGGAGAGAGAGAGGAGGAGAGGGAGAGAGAGTGATTAGGACACCATATGACCCCTTAAGACACCATATTGGGTCGTTATGGGTCATATTGTGTCCTAATGGGTCATATTGTATCATATGACCCCTTAGGACACAATATGACCCCTTATGATAGCATATTGGATCGCTTTGGGTACTATGGTGTCCTAAGGGGTCATATTGTGTCCTACGACCCCTTAGGACACCATATGACCCATAACAACACAATTTGGTGTCTTAAGGGATCATATGGTGTCCTAGGACACCATATGACCCCTAACGACACCATATGGTGTCATAAGGGGTCGTATGTTGTCCTTAGGGGTCATATGGTGTCCCATGAACCCTTATGACCCCTTAGGACACCATATGACCCATTATGACACCATATTGGATCGTTATGGGTCTTATGGTGTCCTAAGGGGTCATATTATGTCCTATGACCCCTTAGGACACCATATGACCCCTAACGACACCATATAGTGTCATAAGGGGTCCTATGGTGTCCATAAGGGGTCATACGGTGTCCTACGATCCCTTAGGACACCATATGACCCTTTAAGACACCATATTGGGTTGTTATGGGTCATATTGTGTCCTAATGGGTCATATTATGTCATATGACCCCTTAGGACACAATATGACCCCTTATGACACCATATTCGGTCACTTTGGGTCCTATGGTGTCCTAAGGGGTCATATTATGTCCTATGACCCCTTAGGACATCATATGACCCATAACGACATAATTTGGCATCTTAAGGCGTCATATGGTGTCCTAATAATTATATTATAAATATTATAAAAAAATATTATGATTTTATTGTGATTAGGGTAGTCAGACATATGTCTACTTCTTATCTTTTCCCTTTTTAGTACCACTGCACTGAAATTTGAAATTTTCATCAAATAGGATTTTTTTTTTCCAAAAACCAACTAGTAGCTTAGAAACTACATTCAATTTTCTACATATTCTCTTCTTACATATTTTAAAATTCATGTTCACAACTTATTCAAATTTTCATGTCAAGTTGCATAACTCTGATTTTCTATAATTTCATTGCCACTTAAGGGCCTATTTTGGCACACCATGATCCTGCACATACCCAAGAGATGACCTATTCCTTGTGGAAGCTATATGCATGTGTTCCTATGTGATGTGATGTTCTATATTCTTTCGATATGATTCATGATGTGTAATTATGATGTATGAATCTTATACGTTTATGTGATGCAATATGCTTATGTGATGATCTATGCTATGGATGCATTTATGATGTTATGATGCTTATATGCTATGTGATTATGATGATTATGAGATGCAATGAATTCTATATGATGATGTCTTACATATTTTTTTTGTACTTTTTATGTTAATGTTATAAGATGCAAATGTATGATATGCACATGTTTATATGCAATGCTAATAAGTGTTGTGTGTAGGATGTGATGTTATATGATATGTATGATGTATACTAACATATGGTGATGTAGATAAATTATACTACATGAGATGCAGATATTTTGGTGTGTCATTATATTCAGTCATGTGATAACGAGCTACATGGACTTGGAAAGGGACAATGAAAGACAAACATAAAAGAGGGAATGGAAGGTAAAAAATATGGAGGTAAAAGAGATTCTTGTGCTATTATCATCATTGATCTTTATTATGGCAAATAGGCAATGACCATCCAGGTATATGTTTGACCTAGAAAGTCATTGTGCCCATTTGCATGGAGATCAAACAACCACAAACAAGAAATTCCCCAGTTCACACTAGACTCACAGTGTCCTCATATCCTTGGATGAGACTAGGAGACAATCCATAGATAACAAAAGTAGGTGAACATAGCCCATCCTCACCTTTCTAGTCAAAGACATCCTGGAGATAGAATCTCTAGTTAGAGACATCTTGGAAAAGCTAAAAAACATGTCACCAAAAAAGATAAAATCAAGAGAAACCCAAGAATTAACACCAAAATCCAATAAAATCCTCAAGTTATTTGTGTTTCTTTCCACATATATTAACATGTTTGATCTGGTCACAATGTTGTTATTTTGATAAAGAATAGACTATGTAAAAAACCATGTTGTTGCCAAAGTTTGCTAAAAGATTTGATTTGTTGAAAGCCCATTGTTGTCTACACTGTCATCTGAAACTGACTAATTCCATGAATCTAATACTTTATTGCGGAGAAGAACAAAACTTTATTGCAGATTGTGCATGATAAGGAGGAATGAAAAGAGGATACTCCTCAGAACATGCGATGCTCAGGGTTCCACTTCCATCACTAGATTTAGCATTTTGCCCCAGTTATAGATTGGACCTGAATTATTATGGAAGGAAAAGGGTGAAAATGGGTTTATTAGGAATGGTGAACTAATCTTAGATAGATCATGTGTAGGGGAAAAAGCAAGACTAGGTTAACATGCCCTAATCCTACCTTTTGACACACACTGTGGAATACGAAAGAGCCTAGAGGTATCACACAATTGGCTACTTATTTTTGTGGAAGAGAGAGCCACGGGCTACCTATTAGGATTTCTATTCCTTTGTTGTAATTGAAAGATAAAATGATGCAAGTTCAAGTCCTAACCCCAAAATGCAAGTATGAACTAATAACAAGATTGCAGAATTGAGATTAAATAATGAAAAGCTGTAAACACAAGGACAAGACAAGAATGTAGATGTGTACCCAGAGTCAAAATCTGAGTGAAAATGTTTGAGACAGGGGCGCGGGCACCACTGTCCTAATACTACCCCGAAAACTGCTCCTGAAACTGCTCCTGAAACTGCTGTTTTACAACCTGGAAAGCTGTCAGAAATGTTGAAAATTGCTGTCTGATAGAAGGACCAGGGTGCCCAGCACCTCTGTCCCAGGGACCAGGGCACCCAGTGCCCCTGTCCTGGTAGGACCAGGGCGGCCCACGCCCCTATCCTGATTTCCTACTCTGAAACTTGGTGTGGAGTGCTGTCTCGGGCTGCTTCTCCCGGATCTGCAACTTGCGGTGTCGTCTGGATCCCAAAACCTACACTTATATCTGAAAAGGGTATGGTGGGTGGGTATATAGGGTTTTGCCTTAGTCAAACCCCCACTTCGGTGATTTCCACCTCCACAAATAGCCAAGTTGTATTGTAATAGTATTGTGTATGCAGATCTTGTGTGTGTGCAAGATCCTAAAATGCAAGTAAGCAAACTAGAGCAACCTAGAAAGTAAACCCTAATTGCTTGTAAATGATAATGTAAATGCTCCAAATCAAGATACAAAGTGATCCAAAGCATGAATACAAATGATATAATGAGGCTTATGCAAAAGACATGAAAACAACATAAAATCATACCCAACCCCAAGGGAGAGGTACAAGCCAATCTTCAGTCGGTAATCTCCTAGTGCTCTTCAATGTCTTCAAAGCCCTAAATGGATGAATGAAATTAATGAATGCTTGATGGATGGATGTTGAGTGTTGTTGAAGTCTTCAAAGATCTTCTCTTTCGCTGCATATAAGGTCCTGAAATAAAAAATCTGGATCCTTTCTAATGAAGAAAGAGAGCTCTTATATATGAAACCCTAGGTCATAATTTCAACTTTTGGCCGACCTAGAGATTGAATCTCCCACCAATTTCTTGGGGTTAAGCTTTATTTTATGATTGGATCGCGCTCCTAAAATTTTGGGAAAAATGTCCGGGACCATGTGCACTCCGG
This sequence comes from Cryptomeria japonica, assembly GCF_030272615.1. Lineage (NCBI taxonomy): Eukaryota > Viridiplantae > Streptophyta > Pinopsida > Cupressales > Cupressaceae > Cryptomeria > Cryptomeria japonica. Next base: position 114,919,751 of record NC_081406.1, read on the forward strand.
GCGCCACGGTCTGACAACTTTTCACCAAATTTTCAGGGCCGACGGATATGATGATTTTAGAGAGAATCCCGAAGTTACAAGTGATTGCGAGATGTTTTGACCCCCGAAATCAAGCCCCCAAGTTCAAAATAGGACTTAATTAGGGTTTTTGATTGAATGATGTATTGGAGGAATAAAATGAAAAGGGCACACTTAATGAAAGGGCCCAACTTTATGATGTAGAAGATGATGAAATAGCACCTTAGACCTAATTAATTTCATTAATTAAGTGCTAAAGGGGAAATGCAATGCAAAATGTAAAATGCGCCAAGGCGGGTGCTAAACTAGGTGTGAAATTGTACCATCCCAGCAAGTCTGTACAATTTACGATGCTACATTTAGCCCCCACTTTAGCGATCATATGATTACTACGTGCATATGCAAGCTAAAGTACAGAAAAGTAAACATTATTTAAAAAAGGATATATCCATAAGTCTGTCGAACAAAGCCCCCAGCGGTATCTGTAGTACACAATTAGGAACCGCTCCCTACAAAACACATGTTAGATCACAAAATCACCTAATGCTTACTAAGGAAAGTGATGAAATTTGTGAGTAGCTATATGCCCCCCCTGTTTCGGCTTGCTTATTAGGGAGGTGAAACAGGATAGCATGTTTACTTATGACAAATTGTGTGAGAGGTTATTGATGAGAGATGTTCACTGAAGAGGCTTCATCAGAGCACATTTTGGAACATCCTAGGAGTAAGAGAATGAGAATATGATTCCTACACAACAAACGGTTCGAAAATCGCATCTCCCAAACTCAAGTTATGATGAAATGAGTGATAGAGGAAAATTAGGGTTTTGAAAATAAAGGAATAACAATATATACCTTGAAAGCAACAATTGCATTTGTCACTTTGTTGATTTCTGAGTATTGTTCATTGTAGCGGAGCCCACATAGCCATCATCATGCCTTCACGATGACCAGAGCATCTCACAAGGATTGAGGTCATGCGACAGGCCATGATCGATGACGAGCCACTGGACGAGGTGAGGTGACTGAACTTTGACTTTGACTTTCTGCATTTTTGTTGACTTTGAGATTCTGTGATCGAATGTGGGCCCTGGAATCTGACCCTGGGTCCCACCCAGGGCACCATGGTTCCTGTGGTGCACCATGGTCCTCTCAGGGTGCCATGGTCCCTGTGGGGCGCCATGGTCCTTTCAGGGCGCCATGGTCCCTGTGGGGTGCCATGGTCCTTGTAGGGTGCCATGGTCCTCTCAGGGCACCATGGTCCCCTCAGGGCGCCATGGTCCCAATCAGGACTTGGCGAGGGATGTCAGGGTTTAGCATTCGATGTTTGATAGTTTACGTAGATGATTTTGATGATTGAGTACTGATTACACTTATGTTTTTGTATTGCAGGGTCTTCCATACATGAGAGAGCACACCGCGGGGCAGATTCTTCGCAGTCTGTGAGATCAGATTCCCTGGCTGACTCAGGCAGAGAGGGATACATTGTTGATCGTGGGTTTATGGTATGCGATCCTCATGTCGGCCATTCGATTCCATCTTGCGATGCTGATGGCACTTATGGAGCGATGGGATCCTGACACTTGTACATTCCATCTCCCAGTAGGAGAGATGATGGTTACACTAGAGGATGTGTATCGCATACTTTGCCTACCTATTAGAGGAGCCACCATGACATACGCGACTGATCGATCAACGGAGGACCATCAGAGGGAGCAGGTATACTGCATAGGGAGAGTCATGCCGAGTGAGACGAGAGGTCGCATCATGGTCAGTTGGCTCTTACATCCTACAGGAGAGGTGCCCCTTGTGAGACGTCTTATGATTGCCATCATTGCACTAGCCGTCTGCCCTAATGGGCGAGGTACACACATGCATGGGGGTCTCACATGGTGCATCAGGGCTATGGAGAGACATAGGAGAGTATATGCCTGGGATCAGAGTATGCTTGCACATCTCTATCACAACCTCGAGGAGTATGTGTTTGGACAGTGTTGTAGTTTGATGACATGCACACTTCTGCAAGTGTGGCTATTTGAGAATTTCACATGCACCAGACCTATCGGCTATCTGATGAGTGCGGCTAGCGAGCGACCTAGGGTGTTTGCCTATCCACTTACCAGTGAGTGGAGATTTAGGGATCTATTATATTGGAGAGTGACATTTGATAGATTGACAGCTGAGGTGACAATATGGAGGCCATATCTGCGAATGCACAGATGGGATGGGATGGAGAGGCAACTAGCATGCTTACAGAGGAACCGCCTACTGAGAGTACGATACCCACATATCATAGTTCCATTCTACTTAGACTGAGTACGGAGACAGTGTGGGCTAGAGCAGTGTGTTCTAGTCGATGTACCTATCTATACTCAACACTCGCGAGTCCTTCCCAGACCCAAAGCAGTAGCGAGACCTACGATAGATGATATCAAGGTTATAGATATAGAGGGATCCGATTAGGATGTGGTCACTGATTACTCTACAGATCCCGGGGCACAACATAGGTATCTCTCATGGTTTGTGAGGTTGTACCCAGGGCCTATCTTTCCACCAGATTACCCGACAGGCCAGCCAGGTCCATGGAGACATGGAGATCAAGATGAGGATCAGGGATCCAGATCTGAGGAGGCAGGAGAGGGAGAGGGTCATGAGGAGGTAGGAGATCTTGATCCACCCATAGGAGATCAACCTAGTGCCGAAGAGGAGGAGGAGGGAGAGGAGGATGACATAGATAGAGGTGATGATGAGGAGAACGAGGATGAGGATGCAGATGAGGATGTAGATGAGGATGATGAGGAGGAGAAGGAGAAGGGGGAGTCAGATGTGGCTCCCCACCATTCAGGCGATGATACCATAGCCTTGGATCCTCCTCTTATTCCCCAAAAGGGGGAATCTGAGGTGATACGAAGACCTGTTTCTAGTACGGGCCAGCCTACACCCATCATGCATACATTATTTGAGCGCGGGGAGCCTAGTAGTTCCCAGTCATAGATGCTACCATATCATGATCCCTACTGGCGCAAGGGAGATCCAGGTATAGTAGGTTTTATATTGATTGATTAATGTTTTGGTGAAATATAATGGTGCTAATACAAAAATCCGTTCTACTGCTACAGCTAATGTGTAGGAGTGGCGTTCCTTGATTTAGCAAGCAGTGATAGATATTTCTATGATGGCATAGATCCCTAGTTCCTCATAGATTGCTTATAGGCCTTAGGGGAACGCAGGTTGGCATGAGGACTTGTTTTCCCCATTTCGAGTACAGGTGGACATATGGAGAGAGAGAGAGAGAGTTCTATCAGAGAACCTTCAGTGGACACAGCGTGATCTAGCAGCATCTCAGGCCAAGGCTACCTCGTATCACGCGATCCTTATGGATAGGGATCGTAGGAGTTCCTCTCGGAGTCATTCATGGTCTATATCACGCTATACACCTATGGGTCTACCCTCACGACCAGATCAGGAGGGAGCGTCTAGTCGTCATTCTCCAGCCACTAGCCCTAGGGATAGGAGATGATCTCATGATGTAGGATAGGTCACACTTTGGATGTATAGTGACCTACTTCTGTATATGAAAACATGATCCACATATATATATATATATATATATATATATATATATATATATATATATATATATATATATATATATATATATATATATATATATATATATATATATATATATATATATATACATGCTTCTCTTTGTCTCAAAGGTGTTATCTTTAATGCCTAAAACAATGTATATTTTGATTAAGTTAATACATTTGGTAGATGTACATGTATGTTCTGAATTTAATTTCCATGTGATTGATTTCTCAATGCTCCATGATTAAATTGATACATGTGTGAATTGATTAAAATAAAATATTTAATCAAGTACTACATTGATGGTAGAGAAGAAATATGTGTGAAGCCTAAGAATCATATAACTAATGTGATTTAATTTTAAAATTAAACACAACACGATACGATTCTACTTAACACATAAAGACATTGTATAATATGCCTGCATAATGGAAATGTAAATCTTTTACAATTTACATAAATGAATTCAAGACAAACTATAGATTAAAGAACATGCTTGTCAAGAACAAAGAAATATAGATTAAACACAATATCATTTAATTCTATTTGCTCTAACCAAGATATGCTAACATATTACCCAATTTTGAAGAACTGAAAAGAAGATAGATGAAATGAAAGATAAGGAATGAGGAATCAAGCATAGTATCGACGCAAGTGCATAGCATTTATAGGTTCTTTAAGAGGCGTACCGTCTACATCCGCTATTTTGTAAGCACCTAATCCATAATCATCAATAGGAATATATGGTCCAAGCCAATTAGGACTAAATTTTCCCTTTTCTTCAGGTAAGGCATTCACATTGCGCTGATTCTCATAGAGAACTAAGTCACCTATTGAGAAGGAACATTGAATAACCTTATCATTATAGCTTCATTGTAGAGTTTTGTGATACGCTTGAATATGCTCAAGAGCGTTTATACGCTGTTCATCAAGCATCTCAAGCTGTTGAAGTCTTTGTTCTCTATAAGAGTCATCATCTACTATACCTTTGAGAGAAACTCTAAGTGATGGAATCTTTAACTCTAAAGGCATAATAGCGTCAGCACCATAAACAAGATTATAAGGGGTAGTTCCTGTAGCAATTCGTACACTCATTCAGTAGGCCCAAAGAGTATAGATTAGCTGAGTACTCCAATTCTTACCATGCTTATTCACGATTTTGCAAAGAATTTGTTCAATTATCTTATTGGATGATTCGGCTTGACCATTTGATTGAGGATAGTATGGTGTAGAAAATCGATGTTTGATATGATATTTCTCAAGGAATTTCTTCACGTCCTTGTTCTTAAATGATGTCCCGTTATCTGAGATTATAGTGGAAGGTATCCCGAAACGAGAAATAATGTTTTCTAGAAGAAATTGACAAATCACTTCAGCAGTAGTAGAGCGAAGGGGAACAACTTCTACCCATTTTGTAAAGTAATCTGTTGCGGTTATAATGAAAGTGTGTCCTTGAGATGAAGGAGGAGAGATTTTACTGATGAGATCCAACCCCCATGCAGAGAAAGGCCAAGAAGCTACATGAGAATGAAGTTCTTGGGCAGGAGCATGAATCAGATTATTGTGTTGTTGACATTGATGACATTTCTTAACAAATGAAAAAGAATCCTTCTGCATAGTTTGCCAATAGTATCCCATACGAAGCAATCTTTGAACCAAGGATTTGCCTCCAAAATGCCCCCCACAGGCACCTGAATGTGCCTCTTCAAGAGCAATAGGAATTTCTGATTTGTTAAGATAACGAAGGAGGAGACCATTATAACCCCTTCGGTAAAGAACATTAGAAAGAATGATATATCTAGCGGACAACTTGCGGATTCTAGCCCTAGTGTTCCTATTGGCAGAATCAGGAAAGGTACCATCGGTCAAGTATCTTATGATATGTGAATACCATTCATCTGAGTCTATAAAGTCACAACATGTCACCAAGCTAGAATCATCTACAATAGCTGGAGAAATAAGGTTATGAATAACAAATTTAAGATCAACCACAGGGTCCTCTAAAGATACAAGAGAAGCCACACATGCCATTGCGTTTGTATGTTGGTTATCTTTTCGAGGAACAGGTTCCATGGTATAAGAATCGAATTTTTGTAACAAAGAGATAGCAAGGTCTTTATATTGTGATAATTTGTCTTGTTTTGCTTGATACAGTCCTATTACTTGTCTTATAATCAATTGAGAATCTCCATAAATATGTATGTGCTTTATATTCAAAGCCAAGGCCGCTTTTATTCTTGCTATAAGGGCGTCATACTCAGCAATGTTATTGGTACATAGGAAATTGAGTCGATAAGATAAGGGAATGGATTTCTTTGTAGGAGAAATTAGAACAACACCTGCCCCCGATCCCGTACGACACTTAGAGCCATCAAAGTATAACTCCCAAGTTTCCTCTTTCTCTATACAAAGAATGAAGTCATCGGGAAAAGACTCAGGGTTAGGGAAGGAGAAAGGTGAAGGGGCCTCAACTAAGTGATCGGTCAATGCTTGCCCTTTCATTGCTCTTTGTGAAAAAAATTTAAGGTCAAATTCAGTTAACATCATAACCCACTTAGCTAGGCATCCTGATAAATCAGTTTTAGAGAAAAGATGCTCCAAAGGATCAAACTTTACCATGACGTGGACTTCTGAATTTAAAAGATAATGTCTCAATTTCTGAGTCGCAAACACCAAGGCCAAGCATTGTCTTTCTATTGCGGAATATTGGGTCTCATAATCAAGTAAGGTACGACTTATGTAATAAACCAGACATTCCTTACCATCTTTATCATGTTGTGCCAATAATGCTGTGAGAGCATGAGAGGAAGCAGCTGTATAAAGAAGAAAGGGTTTAGAAGGTTCGGCAGGTTGAAGGATAGGAGGACTAGCCAAATATACTTTTAAATCTTCGAATGCTTGTTGACAATCTTTGTTCCATTGAAAAGTGATATTCTTTTTGAGAAGTTGAGTAAAAGGAAAGGTATGATCCGCAAGTTGAGATACGAACCTACAAATAGCTTGAATCTCTCCTTGTAAGCTTTTAAGTTGAGACACATTCCTAGGAGGTGGCATGTTGACAATAGCATCTATTTTCTTAGTGTCCACCTCAATCCCACGATGTGAAACTATGAATCCTAATAGTTTTCCACTATCCACACCAAAAACACATTTTCGGGGATTCAAGCGCATGTGATATTTATGAATTCTTTCAAAAATTTGACGAAGAATTTTAATATGATCTATGCAAAGAATGGATTTGGCTAAAATATCATCAACATAATCCTCTAAAATCTTATGCATATAATCATAAAAGATAAGGGTCATCGCTCGTTGATAAGTTGCACCGGCGTTTTTAAGTCCAAAAGGCATCATCACCCAACAAAACGTACCCCAAGGAGTGGTGAAAGCAGTTTTGAATTGATCTTGAGGATTAATGAAAATTTGATTGTATCCTGAAAAACCATCCATGAAGGATAACAAAGCATGTCCCGCTGTAGAATCAACTATCATGTCAATGTTTGGGAGAGGGAAATCATCTTTTAAAGAAGCCTTATTTAAATCTCGAAAGTCGATACACATTCTTATTTTATTATCCGGTTTAGCCACAGTGACAATATTTGAAATCCATGGGGAATAATCAATAGGGTGGATAAATCCAGCCTCCAATAATTTTTCAATCTCAGCCTTAACAAGCAGAGCCACCTTAGGATTCATTTTTTGAATCTTTTGTTTCACGGGCTTAGCATCGGGAACTAAGACAATATTATGAGTAACAATCTTAGGATCTATACCAGGCATGTTAGAGTATGTCCAAGCAAAGATCTCAGGGAATTCATGCAATAAATCTACATATTGTTTTTGTTCTTCTTCATCCAAACACTTTCCAATCTTAATAACCTTTTCTTCATTGCAAGGATCCATCTTAAAATCTGTGGTGTCACTTATGAGAAGATTACTTTGTTGAGGAGTATCTTTTAGATAAGGGAATTCTTCCACAATCGTATCATTATCAATCTCTTTTCCAAAATAAGCTTCAGTGTTCAAACAATAAAGAAAACCCCTATTGTGATGATAACGAGGAAGAGTGTCATATGGTCCCAAGAACTCAGCCAAAGCATCATCGGTAGGGAAGACATCCAAAGCATAGGCACATGAAGGATCCCCATCAATATACTCAGGGTGTCTCATTGGTAGAGATGGAGAAATAACATTTACACTAATACAGGGTCTCTTAGAAGCTTTAGTGCGCTTGTAGGGATTATAACCAAGTCAAAAGGTCTCATCAAAAAGATTATTCCCTAGAGGAACTTTTATCCCTTGTTTGTGAGCACCACAACCATTTCCATTATACCCATGCTTAGCTAAAATATGAAAACCACGACCATAACGATCAGCCATTTCAGAAAGAGAAGGTGGTTTTTCATAGGACAAAGAATCAAATCCTTCAGAATTAGAGGTGTGAGGAGAAGAAGTTTGAGAAGCGGCCACAAAATTGTTGTTCATAGGTCCAGGTAAGGTTGATTGATCTTTAGTTTCTTCCTTCTTCTTAACTTTAAGATCTCTAGGAGGAACCCTATACTCACCTACAAAGGTGGGATTAAAGTCAAGAGATCCCCAATCGTCTTCTGCGAGAACCTTCTCAGGATCAAAAACCTTTTCATGTGTAGATTCAAGTTGAGGAGAATCTTCTTCAAGAACTTCAAACTCATCCAAAGAATTTTGATCATTGGAGGGGGATGACTCATCCATAGGTAAAGAGTCATCACTAGAAGAGGAAGGTTCAGAAGAACTCCCTTTGGAAGTAGACGTTTGCATATAAGCTCAAAAATTAGTATCGCCTATCAAGGTATATGTCTTATTGTTATAAATGAATTTAACTTGTCTATGCAATGTAGAGGGGACAGCTTGCATACTATGAATCCAAGGTATCCCTAATAACAAGTTGTATGTTAGATTTCCCGACATAACATGGATAGGAGTAGGCAAAGTAACAGGTCCCACTGTGATGGGTAAGGTGATAGTACCTAATGAAGACTTAGCCACATTATCAAAGCCTCGAATGGGACGAGAATTAGGCTCAATAAGGGATGTATCCACATTCATCTTATGCAATAGATTAATGCTACACACATTAAGACTAGAGCCATTATCTACCAGTGTTCATCTTATAGCAGTGTCATTTATGATAACCACAATCATCAAGGGATCATATTGATGTTGAATTTCACTAGTAGGCAATTCATCTTGAGTAAACACAATTTGAGCTTTAGGATTCATCACAGAGTTAACCAAAGACACTATATTACTAGATGTATTAGGTGGAGGAACATTCAAATCTTTCAAGGCATCTTGTAACACTCCATGATGAGCGGAAGAAGTTTGGATCAGATCCCAAAGGGATATCTTAGCAGGGGTAATCTTAAGTTGTTCTATGAGATCATATTCCTTACCCATAACTTGTGAAATACGTGGAGGTTGCGGAAGAATTGGTTGAGGATTAGGAAGAGAAACTGGAATAACAGTAGGAGGATTAGGCTGCCTATTATTTCTAGTATGATAAGTATGGGAAACCACATGATAACTCTCTCTAGTTAATTGCTTGGCATAACTATAAGGACTTATAGGTTTTCTTCCTTGCACAGTGATGATAGGTTTATTCGGAGTAAGAAAGGAATCATGACCATACCCTCCTTGAACAGTAAGGAGAGGTGATTTAGGAACTTGAAAGGTGGGAGAAGGATAAGCACCTTGGACTTCAAAGAGAGGCTTATTATGCTCATTCAGATTTATCATGTTAACTAATTTAGAAGTCTTGTTCTTGTTTAAAGATTTCGATAAAGCCACAAAGTCATCAAGAGCATCATCCAACAAAGCATGATCATGGCTATTAAAATGTTTATCTTTTGATTCAAAAGGAGACATCTCTTCATAGAGGGGATTATTGAAAACAACCATGTTACTAGATTTAGTGGAAGAGTTGATAGGAATGTACCCTTGAGAGGAATCATTTGACTTATCTTTCTCATCACACCTAAATGGCATAGTAACAAGGTTTATGAGTTTTTGGTAAAATGAAGGTTTGGTATCTTTAGGGTTCAAAAACTCATCCAAAGCTTCATCTAATTCATCTTGGCTAAACTCATAATCAACATAATTCCATACATCATCGTACACATGAACATCTTGCAAATAAAGATCTGACATTTTGAAATAAAAATTGCATAAAACTTAAACACACAATGCAAAGAAACACTCTTTCTTTTCCCTATTTTTTTTCTTTCTTTAATGAAACAGACTAAATCTAGATCTAGATCTAACAAATGCAATGCAAGAGGAAGCAATGATAGGTTCACGTCGGGCTCACCAAAATGTGTAGGGGAAAAAGCGAGACTAGGTTAACATGCCCTAATCCTACCTTTTGACACACACTGTGCAATACGAAAGAGCCTAGAGGTATCACACAATTGGCTACTTCTTTTTGTGGAAGAGAGAGCCACGGGCTACCTATTAGGATTTCTATTCCTTTGTTGTAATTGAAAGATAAAATGATGCAAGTTCAAGTCCTAACCCCAAAATGCAAGTATGAACTAATAACAAGATTGCAGAATTGAGATTAAACAATGAAAAGCTGTAAACACAAGGACAAGACAAGAATGCAGATGTGTACCCGGAGTCAAAATCTGAGTGAAAATGTTCAGGACGGGGGTGCGAGCGCCACTGTCCTGATACTGCCCCGGAAACTGCTCCTGAAACTGCTATTTTACAACCTAGAAAGCTGTCGGAAATGTTGAAAATTGCTGTCTAACAGAAGGACCAGGGTGCCCAGTGCCCCCGTCCTAGCAAGACCAGGGCGGCCCATGCCCCTGTCCTAATTTCGTGCTCTGAAACTTGGTGTGGAGTGTTGTCTCGGCCTGCTTCTCCCGGATTTGCAACTTGTGGCGTCGTCCGAATCTCGAAACCTGCACTTATATCTGAAAAGGGTATGGTGGGCAGCTATATAGGGTTTTGCCTTAGTCAAATCCCCGCTTCAGTGATTTCCACCTCCACGAATAGCCAAGTTGTATTGTAATAGTATTGTGTATGCAGATCTTGTGTGTGTGCAAGATCCTAAAATGCAAGTAAGCAAACTAGAGCAACCTAGAAAGTAAACCCTAATTGCTTGTAAATGATAATGTAAATACTCCAAATCAAGATACAAAGTGATCTAAAGCATGAATACAAATGATATAATGAGGCTTATGCAAAAGACATGAAAATAAAATGAAATCATACCCAACCCCAAGGGAAAGGTACAAGCCAATCTTCAGTCGGTAATCTCCTATTGCTCTTCAATGTCTTCAAAGCCCTAAATGGATGAATGAAATTGATGAATACTTGATGGATGGATGTTAAGTGTTGTTGAAGTCTTCAAAGATCTGCTCTTTTGCTGCATATAAGGTCCTTAAATAAAAAATCCGGATCCTTTCTAATGAAGAAAGAGAGCTCTTATATATGAAACCCTAGGTCGTAATTTCAACTTTTGGCCGACCTAGAGATTGAATCTCCTGCCAATTTCTTGGGGTTAAGCTTTATTTTATGATTGGATCACGCTCCTAAAATTTTGAGAAAAATGTCCTGGACCATGTGCACTCTGGGCGCCACGGTCTGACAACTTTTCACCAAATTTTCAGGGCCGTCGGATATGATGATTTTAGAGAGAATCCCGAAGTTACAAGTGATTTTGAGATGTTTTGACCCCCGAAATCAAGCCCCCAAGTTCAAAATAGGACTTAATTAGGGTTTTTGATTGAATGATGTATTGGAGGAATAAAATGAAAAGGGCACACTTAATGAAAGGGCCCAACTTTATGATGTGGAAGATGATGAAATAGCACCTGAGACCTAATTAATTTCATTAATTAAGTGCTAAAGGGGAAATGCAATGCAAAATGTAAAATGCGCCAAGGCGGGTGCTAAACTAGGTGTGAAATTGTACCATCCCAGTAAGTGCATACAATTTACGAAGCTACAGATCAATAACAAGCCATGATGGGAATGGGAAATTTATTATGGAATGGTAGGCTATGAGTGTGTGCAAAGTGAAAGGGTGAGATTGAATCCTGAAGGAGGAAGGAGCATGATCTTTACACATGGTGCCAATAACCCAGTTTTCACCATGGTACTTGCCTAGAGCACCACCGAAGTGATTTTCACCATTGGACGAATTTATTTCTCTTTATTTTTTTCAATTTTTACATTTTTTTGTGTCACGAGGTGCCTGTTTGCCTGGTTTTCACCAAGTAACGATTTTTTTGTTTTTCTATTTTTTTTTTGTTATTTTGATATTTTTTGTATTTTTTTGTATTTTTGGTTGAGATACTTTGAAGATATTTGTAAAACTTGTGAAGGTACATGTTGTTGATAGGATCCTCCAAAGGTTCTCCATCTGGTGTTGAGAGATGATATGCACCTGATCCATATTTTGTTGTGATGATGTAAGGGCCAAGTCACTTTGGTACAAACTTTCCTTTCTTCTCTCTGTCTTGTTGATTCTTTGGATTTTCTTTGAGCACTAAGTCACCCACCTCAAATATGCGAGGTTTTACCTTGTGATTGTAGTTGCGACTCATTCACTATTGATAAGACTTGAGGTAATTGGAAGAAGTTTGTCTACACACATCCAATAATTCCAAATATTGTAAGTGGGAGACCTTGTAGTCTTTGTCATTGATGATGTTGCACAAAGAGACCTGTAAGGATGGTAATTCTAACTCAATAGGTAACATAGATTTGGTACCATAGACAAGTGAGTATGGAGTACCTCCAGTAGGTGTACAAATACTTGTGTGATAGGCCCATAGTGCCAAGGTTGAGTTGGATATGCCAGTTATGGCTAGCATCATCGACTGTCTTCTTAAGGATTTTCAAGATATTTTGGTTAGACGCCTCAACTTGGCCATTACCTTGGGGATAATATGGAGTGGAGAAATGATGATGGATATGAATCGATCACAAAGTTCATGAAAATCCTCATTCTTAAAAGGATGCCTATTGTCCATGATGATGGAAAGAGGACACTATATCAGTAAATGATATAGTTAAGGGTAAATGTTGCAATCTTCTTTCTAGTGACTTGGGTGAGAGGAACGACTTCAATCCATTTTATAAAATATTTTGTAGCTGTCACAATAAATTTGTGGCTATTCAAAGGAGGGTGAATCTTGCCTATGATATTGAGTCCCCATAGACAAAAGGGCCATGGAGTGGTAATCAACTGGAGTTCTTGTACTGATGCATGAATAAGGTCTCCATGTATCTAACACTACTTACACTTTCTGACAAACTGATATGAATCTTTTTCCATATTGGGCTAGTAGTATCTGACCCTCATCAGTTTCTTGGCCAAGGTTGGACCACTAAAGTGAGCCCCACATATACCTTCATGAACCTCACGTATCACAATCTGAGCTTCATCACTTTCTAAACATCTAAGGATAGTACCATCTAGACCCCGATGATAAAGGGTATAGGCTAAAATAGTGCATTGGGAATATTGGCAAATGAAGGTACGACATTGATTGTTGGAAAGGTCATGTGGAAGGGTATTGTCACGAAGATAAGTGAAAATGGAACCGCACCAAGGGGAATAGGGACCAATGACACATCATTTCTATAGGAGTGATCTCATATGAGGGGACTAAAAGATTATCCACCAATAATTCATAGTAGGTCTCCTTTTGAGGCATATTAATCAGAGAAGTGATAGTAGCCATGGCATCTATAGCTTGATTATTGTCCCTTGAGATCTGTTCAAAGATTATCTACATGAAGTTTTTCTTGAAATCGTCCACCGTCTTCTTATATGGCATTAACTTTTCATCTTTATTTTGATAATCATTTTCTTGACAAATGAAGAGTTGAGAGTCCCCAAAAACATGAAGTTCCTGGATCTTGCATTGAACTATGATTCATAAACCTATTGTTAATGCTTCATATTATGCTATGTTATTTGTGCAAGGGAATGACAATCAATATGACTTAGGAATGGAATCCACTTGAGGTGTGATAAAGAGGATACCAACTCCAACACCATGCTACGTGTATGTGTTACAATAACCAATGAACAACTAAGAGGGGGGGGTGAATCAGTTGTTAACAGATTATATCAATCAAACCACTTAATAACCTTTAACCAGAGCACATAGACATTGAATACCAGAATCCCAGAAATAGATACCGGTAAGAAATAAAACCTAAGAATAAAAAACATAATTAACACAATGCAACAATACCACATAACACCATGATTTGTACGTGGAAAACCATGGTGGGAAGCCTACCCACAGTCAAATGATACTTTTGAAGAAAGTATGTGATACAATGAGGGGCATGCACATGCAGGAAGGCACACTGCCTAGAGCATACTGCTCATTACAAAAGAGTCTCACTGACTACAAATAGGTTATAACCACCTCAAGATAATTGGACAACAATCCAGAATAATGAACTGCTAGAGATAGCATCTACCATGCCTAATTACAATCCCAATTAAGCTCAATACCAGAGGTCTTTAAACTCTTACTTAATCCCAGTTTGATCACCTATGATCGACCAAATCTGCTTTTTATATGATATTGCATTCCATGACCACGACACACTTATTTCATTCCCATACCATACTATTCCATGATCTACAATGAGATCTTACATCAATTTATACAAACCCTAAGGCCTAAACCAATTAGGTCGGCCACCTAAAAGATATTACAATAAGATCATTACATACATTCATATTACAATGATATTCCATGTCGGCTTAAGACCAAAACAACAATAAACAATCCATAAATCATCTCGGTAATGTGTAGAGAACACATTAACATGATACCAGTCGATAACCTAGATAGGTACTAGACCTAATCTGGATCCACCATGCCAACGCGATGTCTCCAATCAATTGAGGCATGATCAAGGATCACCTTCTACATCCTAAATTCCATCTAAAAGCCACACCAACACCACTTAGCATTTTGTCAAGGTTTCTCAATGAAAGATCTGCCCGTTAAACCTTAAACCCATGCCAGTAAGGGTTTACAAGAGTGTATGATAGCATCCGATCACCAAGTCAATACCAACTGACCAAAACATGGTCCAAAAGCATGTAACACATAAAACCAAACATACTCCATTGATCCAAACATGCCGGAAGTGTCCAACAAATAGTCCCTTCTGTTGGTAACACTAGATCTTCTGTCGGTAACCAAAACCTGTCTGCCAGTAACCAACCATAACAGCTAGTGTTGACTTCAATGACAAAACATCAATGCAACACATAATCAATTCATCCATATTGCCAAAAATCTCCCCCTTTGGCATTGATGACAACACTAGATGTGAAAAACATCTAAGTACCAAGAAATGCCAAATAAGTCTCCCCCTATGGAAGACAACCAACAATCCCCTGAATATCAATAACTCTCCCCCTGTGAATAAGATCTCTATAAAGTTCTGAATTTATTTTTCACATCACTATCTCTCCCCCTTTGACATCAATACCAAAAATCAGAGAAAAATATTAAAGAAAGAACATAAGCCTCTAAATCACAAAGTTGACTACTCCTCCTGAGTAGTAGCATCACTCATCAGTGCCAGAATGAATAGTATCTCTAATAATGCATGTCAGACTAATGCCAAACCGCATCAATCAAGTCTCTGCCGGAGGGGCAAAAAACCCTAACCTGTCTCTCAAATACTCAAATGATTCCTTAGACAGTGGTTTAGGGAATATATCTGCAATATTCTCTTTAGTGTTCACATAAACCAATTTGACTTCCTTTTCTTCCACCTTGTCCTTCAGAAAGTTATATTTTATTGATATATGCTTATTCTTAGAGTGAAATACCGGATTCTTAGATATGTCAATAGCCACAGAATTATCACAATAGATAACTACCAGTTCACTACAATTTACCTTGATATCCTCCAACATTTTCTTCATCCACAAGACTAGACAGCAATTAGTTGCTGCTGCAACATATTCAACTTCTGCAATAGATAAAGAAATGCATGACTATTTTTTGCTTATCCATGAAACCAATTTCTTTCCAAGAAATAAATCTCCACTAGAAGTGCTTTTCCTGTCATCAGTATCTCCTGCCCAATCTGAATCTCTATATGCACATAAAGTGAAGTCGTCATCTCTAGAATACCATAAGATGTATTTTGTTGTTCCTTGCAAATACCAGAATATCCTCTTTACTGCACATTCATGATTTTCTCTAGGATTACTTTTATATCTTGAAAAAATACTTACTGCATTCATAATATCTGGTCTAGTCTGAGTTATATATAACAAGTCACCAATCATAGACGTATACCTTGTCAGATTTATCGGTGTAGATGTATCTTTGATAGATAATTTCTCACTAGTCACCATAGGTGTACTTACCAGTTTGGAATTATCCATACCAAACTTCTTCAACAATTCCCTCAGATACTTAGTTTGACAAATAAAGATTCTTTTGTTAGTTTGAGTAATCTACAAACCTAAGAAAAATCCAATTTCACCAATCATGGACATTTCAAATTCATTCTTCATATTATTAGAGAATTCCACACACAATTTATCTTCTCCTCCAAAAATGATATCATCAACAAATACTTCAATAATCAGAATATCATCATCAGTGATCTTATAATATAAATTACCATCAACAATGTCTTTAGTAAAACCAAGCTTCAAAAGATATTTATCCAACCTTGCATATCAAGCTCTAGGAGCTTGTTTCAATCCATATAAAGCTTTCCTTAATCTGCAAACCAAATCTTTATCATTTGTCAGTGAAAATCCCTCAGGTTGCTCAATGTATACCTCTTCTTCAAGTTCACCATTCAAAAATTCACATTTAACATCCATTTGATAGACCTTATTGTTAGGATTAATGACAGTCCCAAAGATGCTGAGAGAGTGGTGTGAATCACTATCTAACCGGTTAGCAGAATATTTAAACTTATTAAGAACTTTGCATCCCAAAATAGTGTACCGGTAAATAAGAATTAATGCAGTAAATAAGAACAATAGAGACAACATAGAGACCACACCATAACACAATATATTTAATGAGGAAACCCGGTGTGGGAAAAACCTCGATGGGATTTGTGACCCACAATATCACTCACTGGCCAATGAATAAATATTACTTACAATGAGGGGCCTGCACATGCAGGAAGGTTAATTGCCTAGAGCTCACTGCTCAATAAGAGTCACACTGACTACAAAAGTGGATTATGAAATCCAATACAATGTACTGCTTCAAATCAACATCAACTATGCCAAGTTCAATACTGGTTTAAGCTCATACTATAACCAAAACCTTATACAAAATTTGCCTTATGCATTCGCATATATATCATCCTTCCTATTCACTCATTCCTTCTCTTATTACCTTATTACTTTTTTACAAAATGATTTACAAGATCTCATACATATATGAGTCTATTACAATATACCATGTCGGCTTTACAAAAGATAATTACATTTAAATGCAATAAACAAAAGTGTATTCCATGTCGGTTGGGGTGCTGATATGCATTTTTTCTGCTGCCAGTGAAGTGCCTACCGGTGTATGTAGATGTCTATTTCTAGTGCTGGTGCCTACCGGTGGCTTACCAAATGAATGCTAGAATATTTCCAGATGGTTGCCATCAATGACAACATCAGCCATTCTCATAAGCGTGTAGAATGCCAACAATCTTCCCCTTTGGCATTGATGGCAACACTCATGGGAAAAATCCAAAAATTGTTCCAAATCTGAAGTCCAAAAAGTTACCAAAAAGATGTGCTCCCCCTGAGCAAATGATCTCCTTTGAATAATCATTTCTCTCTCTCTACTACTCTCCCTTTGACATCAATGACAAAGGTTGTCAAAAATAGTCAAACGAGTGCAAAAATTTCACCTCAAAGTTTGTAATCAGTTGGTTACTGTATACACCTAAAAATGGTCTGAAGATAATTAATTAAATAAGCAATTATTTAATTAATCCCCCTCCCCAATTTAATTAAATTCACTAAGCAATTTGATTAAATCTCGCATTCATCTACTAATTAATAAATCTAAGGATTTATTAAATAGGTTCATTTCACCCCTTTAATTAATTAATTCAAATTAATTAATTGCCTCATCCAAATTCATTTCTTCTAAATCCTAATTAATTAAAACAAATCAAATCAATGAGTTGTTGAGATTAATTATCCATTTTCATATTATTTGAATTTTAAATTCAAATTCTTCTAACTTCTACCACTCCTAAACCTAACCATTCCTAAACCTAACCCATTCTACCTACCACCATGTCCCCTTTTATCCAACATCTTCTAGAGCCTTGTGACACTTGTCACTAGGTGTTCCCTTTCATTGAACTCCTTCTAGAAGCCTCTTGACACTTGTCACCATAGAGATGATAGATGTTCCCTTTAATCCAACCCCCTTTGCCATCCTCCTCCAATTTAACCATTGATATCTTCAAATCAATCTTGACCGTTGATTCTTGCCACATCACCCTTAGCCTTGGAAAATCCTATAAATAGACCTTATTTTGATTCATCATTTGCATTGTTACTATAGGCATCTAGCTTATAGCTTATCATCTTTAGCAATGTTATCATGCTCAATTTTAGCTTAATTGCATCTTAATTCTAGCTCATTTTCTAGATTCATATAGCTTAATCATGCTATTCTTGCTAGATCATGCATTTTCACCATTCAAATCCTCCATCTAAGTGTAGTCAAGTCAATGGAGTATGCATAACCAGAACTGAGAGCATTCTTCATACTCGCATTTACTAGAGGCGATAAGTCGATTAGCTATGGTTTTACATTTCATTGTTTCAGTTTATTAACCATTGGTTGTAATGACTTATTGAGTGCATTGTGGTTGTAGGTACAGGTACACTACACAAAGCATGACATTTTGGCACCCACCGTGGGGCAGAAATCATCATTTTTAGCCTCTCAAGCTTCAGCAAACTTCATCTCTACTAGATTAGAATCAGAATGTTGTACGAGTTGAATTTCCAACTCGTACGAACTACCTTTTAGCACAGGACTACACTTCATTTTGACTCGTACTAGGTATAATTTTGACTCGTACGAGCTTTTACATTGAAAATTCTTTATTCATTCTAGCTCATTCCTATGTTGTACGAGTTAATTTTCATTGTCGTACTAGAGCTAATTCTGTTTCGTACAATTTTTCTGGCTTCAAAATCTTATGTCGTACGAGTCTGTTTGTATTATATTACGAAATCTAAAATTTTGTCGTACTAACTGATAAAGAATGTCGTATGAGTCTTTGGTTCTGTGATATTTTGAAAAACTACAAATTAGAATTTTCAAGTTTGTCTATACGTTGGTAATTTGCATTTTTGAAGGCCTTCTGGTCATTTTTAGCCCTTGAAAGCATCACATATGCTCTTTCAAAATATCATCTACAACTCTTGGAGACCTTTCCAATGAGTTAAACGATTCGTAATTTTGAGTCTCGAGCAGAAAGTTATGCCTATTTGAAGTTAGGCTAAAATTTCATATAGTTTTTTCTGAAAATTTCATAGTTCGGATCACTAATACTAATCTTGTTATGTCTATGAGATGTTTGCAGCCTAACTCTTTTCTGCAGGATGCTTGTGAAAGATACACTTGTCAAAGACAAATTCAAAACACAAACATGACTACTAATGGATCTATTTTGCAGGTTGCCTAAGGATTCAACAAAAACTGTGTATTCTTTAAGATTTTTAGGCACACTTCAATTTGGGGCTTAAAGAAATGAACTATCATGTCTTATGTGCTTGTGATGATAGGTGAGTATTCTCTCACCTTTCGTAGGTGATCAAAAAGCTATACTCATCCTTTTACTTTCATTAGTGCATCTCTTTAGTAGGCCTGCCCTCCCGAGGAGTTATTAATTCTTAGCCCTTAAGGCCGGTGAGAGGGGAACGACCTAAGTGGGAACGGCTAATGACAAGTAATCCAACCCACTATAAAATAAATGTGTTTTTGATAAAAATCAAAGCAACGGGAGTTCCCGGGAATAGCTCTCCTCCATACCTTTGAGTATATCAAATCTTCATTTTCAAGGCTGAGAGACCTCTTAATTGAGTTTATACTCCGACGTGCCGAATGGATCCCTTACTAGTGCTAGTTAAAATAGAAGCTACCTGATTCACCTCTGAAAGGGTGATAATTTTTGTGCAAGAGAGATAGTAACTCTCCCAATACACTTGCCATATCACGCCCCATTAGCGTTTGGATTCGGATAATACAATGTTGAGAATCCATTGTGTGAGACTCAGTGGCCGTATTCTGATTAGCTATTGGGTGTGTACCTAAGTCAGCAAGCAAAGGTTTTAATTCTTAGCCAACTTCCTTAGGGTTTAGCTTGATTGAGAGTCATGTATCACATCATGTGTTTGCTGTGTATTCATCCCTAAATTGAAAAATCAGACACTTAAAACTGGAAAACCAAAGTAAAACATCAAAATTCAGTGATCAAAACTCAAATAAACAAACACTTTTTACACTTGTTAAAATACTTGTCGTAGGAGTCAAGATATTCTATCGTACAAGTCAAGATATTGTCATACTGCTTGATCCTCTGTCGTACGAGTCAAGGTTCTATGTCGTACGAAACATTGCTTTACACATGAAGTCACTAGTTTGTCGTTCTATTTTGTATCTCTTGTCGTTCTATGTTACATAATCTATCATACGAAACTCTGCATCTATTAGTCCAAAGTTGTGTCCTACATGCGTGTTTTAGAATTATCATTTCTACCTGATCAATTTGCAGTAAGCATAAACACCTGTTATCTGTCAATCTGTGCTTAGATTATCTGCTTGGTTTGCTTGGTCAAGTTATCATCCGTCAAAATCAGACTCTAGAAGATAAACACCCCAAGATTTTCAAAGTGCTCACCCCCAACAAGTTCAAAATCTAAACATCTCAAAGTGCATTATCACCCTCTTTGATAAACTGATCACTCAAACATAGTATCTCATCACGATCAATCATCCTTTATCATGAAACTAAAACATTTGGTTAGGATAACCTTCTCCCACATCGTAGGATAGATCATTCCTACTGGATTTGGTTCTTATCAAATCACCATCATTGCACTCCTAAACCGAAGATCGAAAAACTTGCAAACTTTTAAACACTTGAATTCTCTTTTAGTGTCATATCACTCTTTTGCCTTGAAATTGATCATTGATCACTTACCAAAACAACTTTTAGACAATCAAACCCCTAAAACGGAAATAGAAACATTTGAAATAACTAAAGATCATATCAACATGACATACCAAAGCAAAACACAAGAAGAAAACATGACAAACCAACATATCAAAGCAATCAAACAAGTTCAAAATTAAAATCCAACTATGTTAAAACCTCACAAGGATTTAAATACATCTCAAAAGAAAGGTGGCTCTTTTATGCACCTCTTAAAGAGATCCCTAAAGGATTTGGCTAAATAAGATCAAAATCGTGCACCCATGTCTAACAATGATCCATCCATCCATAAGCAAATTGACGCTCCAAAAGAATCTATTCCTACACCTCCTGAAAGCTTGCAAGAACTTTCCATAGCATCCTTACCAAACAATATACCCATCAAGCCTATTTCAGAGGATCCTATTCAAAGCTCATCTCCTTCATATCCAAGCATTAATTCATTGCAGCATCCCCATAGCACTTCCTTGCAAATTGAAGTCCTCATTTATATAATGCTTGTTAAACGTGTCCTAATAGATGGGGGAGCTAGCTTGAACATTTTCTCTATGAATCTTGTTCGTGCTCTAGGATATTCAGAAGATGCAATTGATCCTTGGAAAAGGATAAAAATCAAAACATCTAATGAAGAAGAACGTTCCTCCAAGGGAATTGTGATACTACCAATCAGGGTGGGACCTTTACAAAAAGATATAGCATGCCAAGTTCTAGACTTGGACCTACCATATAACATACTCTTGGGGAGACCATGGATTCAGGATATACAAGCTATTACATCAAAATATCATCAATGCTTAAAATTTCCATACAATAGATAGGAAATCACAATATCAGCAGACTCAAATCTATTGCGGTGTTGTAATAATCTGAAAACAACTCAAGAGATTATTGTTCCACATAACAAAGAGGCAGCATCTTCAAGTACACAATCCAAGGAACAATCATTTGCATCAATTTTTTCAAACATGGAAGAACAAATGCAGTTGAAAGATCAAGGGAATGGAGAATATTTGATATCATGGACAAACATACAAAAGAAACTTGAAATTGAAAGATAAGAAGCATATATAGTAGTTGATTTAGTTCACACATGCAGAACAAATGTTAGGAACTAGCCCACTTGAATCAGAATCACATTCGACTGATATGGACTTAACCGAGGATGATCAGGATTTTCTTATATGAGGTCATTCTGATGAGAGTATCGTTCTAGAGATGGAAATACATACTGAAACCTTTGTCATCTCTATCATGACCCCTAATATCTTTGAAACTATTCAACCTGAAGATCCTTTATCCTTAAGCTATCCTGAACCTATGGACTAGGAAAATGAAGGACACACTACTATTGATACCTTACCTAATGACCATGCCATATACTTATATCTTAATGAAATCAAACCTACAAAAACTTTTACCAGGAATTTCATTAACGTATCTTCAGGTCAAGTGGGTGTCGAATCTCCTAGTCGCAAAAGTGAAAATCAAGAAAAGAATATAAAGTCTAAGGCTAAAAAACTATTCATTGGCAACATTGGACCAAGAAAAAGTAAAAACAAGGGACACATCTAATCATGAAAACCTCCTCGAGGCACTGAAAGATGGGAGATTTGACACCTTACCTAAATGTTATCAAGAGAAGTTATATATCATAATCGAACCAGCAGAGACAACTACCATTGACACAACTGATCTACATCCAGCAATATCTCTATCAGAACTAGCAAAGTAGAAATATTTGAAACCCTTCAAAAGATGGAAAGTCAATTTTACTTGTTCATATACAGACATTCAGGGGTTCGATCCATATCTTATAATACATCACCTGAATATAAGTCTAGGAGAAAACATCAATAGTGGAACACAACATGGATCAAGAGCAAACATCAATAAAGGAACACAACATGGATCAAGAGCAAGCATCAATAAAGGAACACAACATAAATTAGAAGCAGGTATTCTATTCATCAAAATGGTTGTAGAATGGAATATCAAACAACTTCAAGTCTTTGGAGACTCTCAGTTTGTCATTAATCAAATCAATGATGACTATCAAACCAAAGATGACAAACTCATGCCTTACAAAAAGATAGTGGATGATATCAAGAAATACTTTGTAGAAATAACTTTTGAATAGATTCCAAGAAATGACAACAAAGCAGCAGACGCCATGGCTACACTTGCTTCTCTATTGCACACACAAGAAAATCAACAACGTTATGAATTCCTAGTTGAAGAGTTGTTTCATCCCACCTATAATTGTTCTGATTCCAAAACCATCTATCAACTTATTAGACATGATTCCTCCCACTATGGTCAAACTTACACATACCTGAAAGACATGATCCTACCTCCTAATTTATCAAAGAGCCAAAATAGAAACTCTATTCGCCAATCCTCCCATTTTACTCTCATCATGGATACCTTGTATAAACGAGGTCTAGACGATACTCTTATATGATGTCTCGAACAAGAATAATCTGAGAAGGCCTTACATGAAGTCCATAATGACATTTGTGGCACTCATTCAAGTGGTCTTATCCTTTTGAAAAAAATCATACACTTGGGCTACTATTGGCTGACTATGGAATGAGATTCTATTAAGATAGCAAGAAAATTCAAACAATGTCAAATCCATGGGAATTTGATCCATGCACCAGCACAAGAACTACATGCTTTAGCAACATCTTGGCCTTTTTGTCAATGGGGACTTGATCTAGTAGGAAAGATAAATCCTTCCTCATCTAATGGACACAAATTCATTCTTGTAGCTACTAAATATTTCACAAAATGGATTGAAGTGGTACCTCTCATAAATATCATAGGAAAACAAATTGCTGCATTTATCTTGAATTACATCATCTGTCGCTATGGAATGCCAATGACCATTATCACTGATAATGGGAAACAATTCAAGAATCAAGATGTACAAGAGCTATGTGAGAAGTTCAAAATCCAACACAAATTATCCACACCATATTATCCACAGGGAAATTGGTAGGCAGAAGCATCTAACAAAACTATACTGAAAATCGTCAAAAAGACAGTGAACGATGTCAGGAAAGATTGGAATATCCAACTAAACCCTTCTCTATGGGCCTACCACACTAGTATCCACACACTAACAGGTGCCACACCTTTCTCTCTTGTATATGGATCAGAAGCCATATTGCCAATCGAAGTAGAGATACCCTCTCTACGTGTATCACTAAAAGGTCTCATCCCAGATGAAGAACAAAGAGTATCTAGACTACAAGAGTTAGAACTGATCCATGAATGCAGACACAATGCCTTTGATCATCTAAAGGTATATCAGCAAAGAATGTGTCAGAGCTATAATCATAAGGTTAAACCATGAATCTTTCAAGTGGGAGAACTAGTGCTAAAGGAAAATCCATGCAACTAGGCAGATCGAGAGAAGAAAGGAAAGTTTGAACCAAACTGGTTAGGTCCATTTGTGATCACAACACTATTTGGATCAGGAGCATATCGGCTATCAACACAGGACCGAGATCAGCTCAAGGAACCCATCAATAGCATGCATCTGAAAAAGTTCTATGTCTGAAAAATCAGAAAAAAAAAAAAAAAAGTGAAAAATAAAAAAAAAATAAAAAAAAGTGAAAAATCAGGAAAAATAAAAAACAGTGAAAAAGCAGAAAATCCAAAAAAAAATCAAATATCAGAAAAAGTGCAATAAAAATAGACAGTGAAAACCTGGCAAACAGGTGCTATCTGTCTGCTAGCTCTTCCATCTATTAGCTCATGCATTTATCAGCTTACATCCATGCATTTTCCATTAGCACTATCCATGATCATCATGAAGCTTTGGTACATACGCAGGCATCACAGCTGCTCTCTCACCATGGTTTGGATCATTGAGTATATCATAATGAATTTGTTTCTAAACTTGGGGCAAAATCCTACACTTAGCTGGGGGCAAACTCTTGATCAATTTTGAGCTAAACCAAACAAGTAGAACAAATAGTTAGATAACTCTTATCAATTGAAAACTGAGACACATCCAACATTGAACACAAGATCAAACTATCAACTATCAAGATATCACAAAATCAATCTAAGCACATCACACATATCTTTTTGAATAATTATTGTAACATGATTGTTCAACTTTTCTATAATTGCTTTTCGCTATCATGATTTCTGAGTGAATCCAGGATGTCTTTGACTAGAGGAACAAGGAAGGAACATGATATTTTTCTTGCCTACTGTCTAAAAATTAGTCATTAATATGTGCAAATTTGTCTTGGGACATGATCATCAGAATATCATTGAAGATATTTTCAATTTGCATATTGAAATGATTAATATTGCCTGTTTTATGCAAGAAACACTCAGGTCATCTCAGTTCAATTATACCTCGATGCTTGTGTTAAATTGCTATATCAAAATCCAGGAAATAAGTGCTCAGGTCATCATGGTTTAATTATACCATCGATGTTTGCACTCGCTTCCCACATTTCAAAAGCTCAATGATGACAAAATGCAAAATAATCCAGTGACTGGTCTGTTCATAGTTTGCATAGCTTTGCATTCCATTGCATTTTCATTTGCATTTTAGCTTGCATTTCATTCTTGCATGGGATCCTACAAGCTCATTTTATCCAAGGTTAAATCTATCATAGGAATCATCAAAGTATCATCACAAGTGAATACACAATCAGAATGATGACACATCTCTCTCATGATATTATCGACCCAGCAAAAAAATCTTATGCTATCTCTCTCAACAGAATCAACATTAGCATATCCAATATTTCTGTAACTTGATATCAACAAAATTTCAGTTCTTTATCTATCAACTTCATCAAATCAAATCAATCAATCAAACCTAATCAATTCTATCACGTCTTATACAAGATGAATCCTTCCTGAAACTAGACGATCTGATTTCGATTCATGTCTTATACAACATGTATCCTTCCTAAAACTAGATGTTCTGATCATGTCTTATACAGGACGTATCCTTCCTAAAACCAAATGCTTTGATCATTGTTGTCTTATACAGGATGAATCCTTCTTGAAACTAGACTGAATCTAATCAATCAAGATTTTTCAATCTTATCAATCTAAGCAATCAAGCTAATCAAAGAACTCACATTTTTATCAAACACAGTTGCAGAAATCAAATCAAATCTATCGGGATATCAATCTCGCAAAACTCCAAAGATCAATTATCTCAATTAATCTCCCGAGGGGGCATCATCATACCGTGATTTAGCAATCAAGAGCTGGGGCATCCTATCAAATCAATACCATCATCAAAATGAGATTATTCTTTGAATCAACGCGTCATCACTCCTCGCTTCAAAGAGGGGCAAAATGTATACACCTAAAAATGGTCTGAAGATAATTAATTAAATAAGCAATTATTTAATTAATCCCCCTCCCCGATTTAATTAAATTCACTAAGCAATTTGATTAAATCTCGCATTCATCTACTTATTAATAAATCTAAGGATTTATTAAATAGGTTCATTTCACCCCTTTAATTAATTAATTCCCTCATCCAAATTCATTTCTTCTAAATCTTAATTAATTAAAACAAATCAAATCAATGAGTTGTTGAGATTAATTATCCATTTTCATATTATTTGAATTTTAAATTCAAATTCTCCTAACTTCTACCACTCCTAAACCTAACCATTCCTAAACCTAACCCATTCTACCTACCACCATGTCCCCTTTCATCCAACATCTTCTGGAACCTTGTGACACTTGTCACTAAGTGTTCCATTTCATCTAACTCCTTCTAGAAGCCTCTTGACACTTGTCACCATAGAGATGACAGATGTTCCCTTTAATCCAACCCCCTTTTCCATCCTCCTCCAATTTAACCATTGATATCTTCAGATCAATCTTGACCGTTGATTCTTGCCACATCACCCTTAGCCTTGGAAAATCTTATAAATAGACCTCATTTTGGAGCAATATGGGTCCCAATTCATATCATTTTGATTCATCATTTGCATTGTTACTATAGGCATCTAGCTTATATCTTATCATCTTTAGCAATGTTATCATGCTCAATTTTAGCTTAATTGCATCTTTATTCTAGCTCATTTTCTAGATTCATATAGCTTAATCATGCTATTCTTTCTAGATCATGCATTTTCACCATTCAAATCCTCCATCTAAGTGTAGTCAAGTCACTGGAGTATGCATAACCAGATCTGAGAGCATTTTTCATACTCGCATTTACTAGGAGGCGATAAGTCGATTAGCTATGGTTTTACATTTCATTGTTTTAGTTTATTAACCATTGCTTGTAATGACTTATTGAGTGCATTATGGTTGCATGTACATGTACACTTTATAGAGCATGATAGTTACAATATGAAATATGTCTGCCAAAACCAAATTGAAACTTTGCATGAATTTTTTGCTGTCGTTCGGGGTTGCCTCAGTCTATTGGATCGTGCCGGTGAGATGATGCATGTATTCTTCTGGTGATCTTTCTCCTTTAAGTAATGCTTTAGAGATTTTATTTCTTAGAGAGATAAGGTTATCCAACTTAGGACCAAGTTTATACTTAAGCTCTCTGGCATTAGCCTTAATCCTTGCCTTTTCTTTCTCAAATTTCTCCAATTTGTCCTCAAAACCTGCTATTTTTTGTTGAATAACTGATAGAGGTTTAGATGAACCAGTTATGTTATCTGCTATGTCATCTATCTCTTTTTGTACTCTGCTTATCTCCTTTTCAATGTCTTGTATCAAAAGATGCGGTTTACATGTTTCTTTGTACAACTCTTTATATTCCAAAATTGTAGTATTCAATGCCGGTAAAAGTGTATTTCTATGTTCTATGCACTTCTTTATTGTGTCCTCAAAGAATTTTTCCTTCTCCTTTTCAACTTTCTCTTTGAAGGTGTCCTCATTCACCTTATCAATCATTATTAAATTTCCAACAATAAATTTGGACAATGTGTCCAATTTACCTAAAGAATCTTTTACATGATCTATATTATATTTTGGTGCAATCAACTTTAGAATTGGTATGGTGTCATTAATTGCTTTGTAAGCCAATGCATTACAGTCTGTTATCTTCTTGATAGAGTCTAGGAGTACCTCAGTTACATTAGTAGGCCTGAATTCACTTGATGAAGTACTAGATGTTTGACCAACTACCTTAATTACTTTTGTTCTTCCAATATTAGTAATCATTTTGCTTGTATTATCCTCTGGTGGATCAGTCTGAGTTTGCATTTCAACCAGTAAAGGTTTTTTTGATTGCTTAGGTATCTTAGTGATTACCAGTTTCTTTGATTCAATGTGTACCTCTGCCTCTGTAGGTTTCTCTATCGGTTTCTCTATGTTCTCATTTGCCAGTATCTCAATCAGTAGATTTTTCTGTGTCAGCATCTATATCTTCAGTATTATTACCATTATCCAATGGTTGCTCAGTTTGTAATGATTGCTCAGTTTGCTCTGTTTGGATCTCAACCTCAACAATCTCTGTCGGTTGCTCAACAATGTTTCCACTGTCAGCAATATCATCCTTAACCTTTGTACTATCCTTGTCCACAACAATATTCACTTCTTGAGTATCAACATTCATGGTGAGTAGAATTTTAGATTTAGGATTAGTGTCATCATGTGTTATACCTATACTGTCAGTAACCGATGGATCATCAGTGCATAGCGGTGCAGTGTCCAAAGGTGGTGGTAAGTTGTCAGTTATCTTGATATTCGGTATTCCACCAATTTTACCTTTCCCTTTGTCTTTATCCTTCTGATATAGTTTGAATTTGTTCTTCGACCTATTCAATTCTTCTTGTTTTTCCTTTTCCACAAAAAAGATATCCCATTTATCAGTAGTTTCCTCTACAATCTCATTTACTCTACCTACCATCAAAATTACTTGTCGGTGAGCACTAGCAAAAATGAATCTGTTAGCTTCACAAATCAGGTCATCAATCTCCTCTTTTGAGTTAACCGGATATACAACTAGAAGTTTTTCAACTTTAAGTTTCTTGTCCAATTCCATCACTGCAATCCTCTTTGCATCTAATCTCCTATATAGTTCACTAGGCAAGTCATCCACAACTTCAATTAAAACTTTCTTGTATATATCCAAATGTAATATAATACTGTTTTCAATGCTTTCCTTGTCTGAATCACTGAATGTGTTATACAGTTTTCTCACATTAGCCAAATTTCCATCATCAGTTATTTCATTCAACAAATTATCCAATGGAGGTATAACCAGTTTCTGTTTCTTCTTGGGAGTTAGTTTCTTAGCTGGTTGCCTTACTGCCTATTGTTTCTTCCTTAAAGTCCTTGTTCCTTTGGGTGAAGGAGAGGGTATCGGTGAAGGTTTTCTCTTCCTCCCAACTCTTTTGAATTTTGCTATCTTGTCACTATTTGTTCCAGAAGATGTGCCAACTGGTGAAATGTGTGCCTCTGGTTGTAGTCCTTCAAGGTCACTAGCCATTATCCCAGTAAAGTTCATAACATTTTCTTTCAACAAATGCATTAAATGCTCGTCGGTTAAGTGAAAACTTAACACATCTACTGGTGGAGAAGAAATTTATCTTCTCACCATCAACCGAGGGTAATCTGCATGATATTCAATTTGTTGCAATACCCCCAAAGGGTTACTTCTTAGTGGGATGAAGAATCTTCTGCTAGTGGAGTAATACTCTATTCTACTAGTGAAGAAATAATCTCATCAACATTCGGATCTCTCTTTCTAATCCATTGTTTTGAAAATTCTTGCTTTACCTCATCTACCTTTTCTTTGCCTTTCAAACTAGGTCCTTCATTATTTGTCGGTGAAGTCTTGCTTCTACAGAATTTTACAATATGTCCAATCTTGTTACAAGCATAATAAAGTCACATTATTCTTCTAAAAAACTTTTCCATAACCTATGTCGGTTTGTGTTCTGCATTGATTAGATAAGTGCCCAAATCTTCCACAAACATAACATCTCACATTCATTCTACAGTTTTTTAGAATTATGACCAACTTTGTTGCATTTGGAACATTGAGTGGTGGGTGCATTAATGTTCTGATTGTTTATGAATCTGCATTGATTTTCTCTATGACCATAATTGTTACAGTTAAAGCATTTCCCATTAAATTTATAAGCACTAGGTTGTCTTACCGGTTTACTATGATCATGATTGTTTGTAGTACCAGAACTTTCTCCAACTTCAAATCCAAGTCCATTAATATCTCCATTAGGTTTTTGACTTTTCGGCATATCATCAAGTTCCTCTGAACTTTTCTTGAATTTCTCTTTATGTTGATTTTCAGTAGCCAACTCATTTTCTAGAACTCCCTTTTGTCTCACAAGCTTAGATATGTCATGTTGCATGTGAGTTAGATCTGTCTTCAGCATATCATTTTCATGACTGAGTTTTAGATTTTCATTTCCAGCATCATTGAGTCTCCTAGTCAAGTCTTCTTCATTCTTCTTCCTGTCTTCAATGTCTTTACGAAACATCATAGTCATATCTTACATCTCATTCTTCATATTACTATTTTCTTGTCTCAACTTGTTCACAAGTTCATTAAGAGTTTCCTTTTCATCATCATCTTTCTGCATCTTCTCATGAAGTTCTTTTCTTTTATTTCAAGATATAGTAAAATTCTCCTGAAGTCCTTGAATGAATTCCTATGCAATCCTTAGATCATCTTCAAGTTTGATATTCTTCACTTTCTCTGCATCATAATCTACAAGAGCTCCTTCCAATTGTTTTCTTAAGTTGTCCATCCGTACCAGTGTCAGAATCTTCCTCAAGCTGTTAGGCTTTTGAAAATAGAGGACTAGGCTCTGATAGCAATTGTTAGGATTAATGATAGTCCCAAAGATACTAAGAAGGGGGGCTGAATCAGTATCTAACTGGTTAGCAGAATATTTAAACTTATTAAGAACTTTACATCCCAAAACAGTGTACCGATAAATAATAATTTATACAGTAAATAAGAACAATAGAGACAACATAGAGAACACACCATAACACAAGATATTTAACGAGGAAACCCAATGTGGGAAAAACCTCAGTGAGATTTGTGACCCACAATATTCACTCACTAGCCAATGAATAAATATTACTTACAATGAGGGGCCTGCACATGCAGAAAGGCCAAATGCCTAGAGCTCACTTCTTAATAAAAGTCACACTGACTACAAAAGTGGATTATAAAATCCAATACAATGTACTGCTTCAAATCAACATCAACTATGCCAGGTTCAGTACGGGTTTAAGCTCATACTATAACCAAAACCTTATACAAAATCTGCCTTATGCATTCGCATATGTCATCCTTCCTATTCACTCAT
Source organism: Cryptomeria japonica (assembly GCF_030272615.1). Classification (NCBI taxonomy): domain Eukaryota; kingdom Viridiplantae; phylum Streptophyta; class Pinopsida; order Cupressales; family Cupressaceae; genus Cryptomeria; species Cryptomeria japonica. The sequence goes on from NC_081406.1 coordinate 114,950,919, forward strand.
TCCTTCTCTTATTACCTTATTACTTTTTTACAAAATGATTTACAAGATCTCATACATATACGAGTCTATTACAATATACCATGTCAGCTTTACAAAAGATAATTACATTTAAATACAATAAACAAAATTTATTCTCTGTCGGTTGGGGTGCCGGTATGCATTGTTGCCGCTGTCGGTAAAGTGCCTTCCGATGTATGTAGATGTCTATTGCTAGTGCCAGTGCCTGTTGGTGGCTTACGAAATGAATGCTAGAAGGTTGCCAGATGGTTGCTAGATGGTTTCTAGATGGTTGCCATCAATGACAACATCAACCATTCTCATAAGAGTGTAGAATGTGAACACTTATAATTCTTATAAGCTGCATAGGCAAGAAATAGTCTAACAACTTCAATTCTAGCTACAGGTGCAAATGTCTTACCATAATCAATTCCTTCCATTTGAGAATATCCTTTACAAACCAATCTATCCTTGTTTCTTACAACTTGACCATCCTCATTCAATTTATTGCTAAAAATCCATTTAGTTCTAATAACATTCTTATTTTTAGGCCGGGGAACTAAAGTCCAAGTCTCATTCTTTTCTATATGATCTAATTCATCTTCCATAGCCTTTACCCAATGTTTATCTTTACAAGCTTCAATAACAGATGCTGGTTCAATTTGAGAAATAAGACATACCTCTTCATTTGCCAGTCTTCTTCTTGTCATAACTACCTTGTTCCTATCTCCAATGATTTGATCTTCAGAATGATTTAACCTTGCATACCTTGGTGTCTTCTGAACTTCAGGTTCACTGTTTTGATCATCAATTACAGTTGAATTTTCTGATTTTACTAGTGTAATTGTTTGAGTGTCTTGTATTGGTTGAGGCATTGCTAGTTCAGTTATGATCATTTCCACTATCGATTCTCTGTCATATGATATAGATTGATTTCTATATTGCTCATCCACTTTCACATTAGCGCTCTCCACACTTTTCTACAATCTTTTTTTATAACATCTATATGCTTTGCTTTGAATTGAATAACCAAGAAATATCCCTTCATCACATCTAGGATCAAACTTCCCAATTGAATAATCCCTTTTGATATAACATTTACTTCCAAAAATTTTGAAATATTTAATAGTAGGTGTATGTGCAAACCATAATTCATAAGGAGTCTTGCCGGTTTCACCTTTGATGTGAACACTGTTGAATGTGTAGATTGATGTACTCACTACTTCTCTCCAGTAGACGTGAGACAATTTGGCTTCCATCACCATAGTTCTTGCTGCATCCAAAATCATTTTGTTCTTCCTTTCCACTACTCCATTCTGTTGAGGAGTTTGAGGTGCAGATAACTGTCTCCTAATTCCACTTGTCTCACAATAACTGTTAAATTCATGAGAAGTGAACTCACCACCTTGATTTGATCTTAGACATTTGATTTTCAATCCAGTTTTTGTTTTTACCTTAGCTTTAAAGATCTTGAATTTCTCAAAGGCTTCAGATTTCGCCCTAAGAAAAGTCACCCACATCATCCTAGAATAGTCATCAATAATTAACATAAAATACCTATCATCTTGAAAGCTTCTAGTCCTTGTTGGACCATATAAGTCAGTGTGAATCAAATCAAGTACATCATTAGATTTATCATGTATGATCTTAAAAGAAGTTCTAACTTTCTTTCCCAATTGACATTCCTTACATACCAGATTATGAGGCTTCATAATCTTAGGTATATCTCTAACTACCTTTGTTGAACTGATCTTGACAATACAATTAAAATTAACATGGCACAACCTCTTATGCCTTAACCAACTCTCATCTATATGAGCAATCAAACATGTCTTCTTACTAGTGTTCAAATGAAAGATAGTACCTCCAGTTTGAGTACTGGTTTCAATCTCCAAACCAATTTTGTTAATGATTTTGCATTTTCTATCTTTAAACTGAAGTTGCCCTTGTCCACCAATTGACCAACACTTAAAAGATTATTCTTTAAACCTTCTACATAATAGACATTATTGGTATTATGCTTTCCATCCAGAGAAATAACACCTCTACCTTTGATCATACATGCTTTGTCATCTCCAAATCTAACTTGACCGCCATTGTATTCTTGCAGGGACAAAAATTTATTTTATCTCTAGTCATATGATGTCAGCATCCACTATCAATTACCCATTCATCCTTGTCTTCAACTTTTGCTGCTAGGGCATTTTCTTTATTCATGATAGCCAGTTCTAGTTCATCTTCTTTTAAAGAATAGAAAACCCATTCCTTTTCCATTGCTAGATCCACTAGCAGAGTCTGTTGCTGGTTCATCCTCAGAGTCATCACTTACTCCTTCCTCATCCACTATGTAGCATTGTTTGCTTTTATTGAATCTATATATGTTCTAATTGGGCTTCAATGATTTCTTAACTCTTTCTTCAAATCTTGCATTCCTTTTAGGACATCTAGATGCAAAATGACCAATCTTATTACATGCAAAATATTTAAAAGGTGATTTTCCTTCATACTTACTTCCTGTCGGTCCTTTAGGTACTCTTCTATCAAATAAGGCTTCAAGTTTCTCAAATTATTCATCCTCTTTCCTCATATCTTCCAATTCTTTCACATATAAGGCTTTCCAATCACGTTTTCTGGTAGATGATGATGCATGAAAAGAAGGTTCGGACTTTGCAGCTCCAGAAGATCCAAATTCTTCAAGCTCAAAAGCGGACAATTTCCCAATCAGAATGTCTCTGTTAAATGAAGTGTTTTCCATTGTTCTCAGTTCATTAATTGTAGTTGCCTTCATCTTGTAAGCTGGTGGAAGGGCTCTCAAGACTTTGGAAACTATTTCATCTTCACTCAGAGATCCTCCACAACGTTGAATTCCCATGGCAATCTCATTTACTCTTTCCATAAATGTAGCAATTCTTTCATTATCTTCCATCTTCAAGTTTTCATACCTTACTCAGTAACCATCAAGTTTAGTAATTTTGATAGTAGGATCGCCTTCATTCAGAGTTTGCAATTTATCCCACATAACCTTTTTCGATGATTTATCAGTCAATCCCATGATTTGTTGATCACTAAGTGCACACAAGAGGGCTTCTCTAGCTCTGCAATTATTTTCAATATTCTTATCCAGGTCTGTAGGACTAGGATTGCTAGATGCCGGATCATAAGGTGTATATCCTTCTCAGTGATCTCCCAAATGTTCTTGCCAAGGCATCTAAGATGAGTCTCCATTTAGATTTTCCATATCCCATAATTTATTCCATCAAGCTTAGGGATTTCTCTTCTGAAAATAGTTGTCCGTGCATTAGAAGTATTAGTTGCCATAGGATCTACCTCAAGTGGTTAAGCTTTTGCAAAAGAGAAACAAATATCTGATACTGATTGTTAGAATAATCAGTGAATAACTGAGAGAGGGGGGGGGTGAATCAGTTGTTAATAGATTAAATCAATCAAACCACTTAATAACCTTTAACTGGAGCACATAGACATTGAATACCAGAATAGTAAAAATAGATACCGATAAGCAATAAAACTCAAGAATAAAACATAGAATTAACACAATGCAACCATACCACATATCACCAAGATTTGTATGTGATAAACTTGGTAAAGGGAAAAACCACGATGGGAAGCCTACCCACAGTCAGATGATACTTCTGTAGAAAGTATGTGATACAATGAGGGGCCTATACATGTAGGAAGGCACACTACCTAGAGCGTATTGCTCATTACAAAAGAGTCTCACTAACTATAGAGAGGTTATAACCACCTCAAGATAATTGGATAACAATCTAGAATAATGAATTGCTAGAGATAGCATCTACCATGCCTGATTATAGTCCCAGTTAAGCTCAATACCGGAGGCCTTTGACCTCTTACTTAATCTTAGTTTGATCACCTATGATCGACCAAATATCCTTCGGATATGATATTGCATTCCACGACCATGACACTCTTATTCCATTCCCATACCATACCATTCCATGATATACAATGAGATCTTACATCAATTTATACAAACCCTAAAGCCTAAACCAATTAGGTCAGCCACCTAAATGATATTACAATAAGATCATTACATACATCCATATTACAATGATATGCCATGTCATCTTAAGACCAAAAAAACAATAACCAATCCATAAATCATCTTGGTAACATGTAGAGAACACGTTAACATTATATCGGTCCATAGCCTAGATAGGTACCATACCTAATCTGGATCCACCACACCAAAGTGATGTCTCCAATCAGTTGAGGCATGATCAAGGATCACCTTCTGCATTTTGAATTCCATCTAAAAGCCACACCAACACCACTTAGCATTCTGTCAAGGTTTCTCAGTGAAAGCTCTGTCAGTTAAATCTTAAACCCATGTCGGTAAGGGTTTACAAGAGTGTATGATAGCATCGGATCACCAAGTCAATACCAAATGACCAAAACATGCTCTAGAAGCATGTAGCACTTAAAAGAAAACATACTCCATTGATCCAAACATGTCAAAAGTGTCGAATAGATAGTCTCTTCTATCGGTAACACTGGATCTTCTACTAGTAACTAAAACTTGTCTGTCCGTAACCAACCATAACAACTAGTGTTGACATCAATGACAAAACATCAATGCAACACATAATCAATGCATCCATATTGCCAATAGTATGAAGCATCAAAATATAATTTCCAAGGCTTTGACTATGCTACTGTGAAGATAGATTCATCCAGGAATTCTGAGATAATGGGTGTATCATCAATCATAGGTGCATTTGTTAGCTGTTCTGCAAGGGCTTGTCCTTTAATGGCTTTTCTATCAACGTACTCCATGTCAAATTCGCTCAACATCATAACCCATTTAGATAACTTGCTAGTGAGTGTTGCTTTATTAAGAAGGTACTTAAAAGTGGATCTACTTTTTCAATGAGCTTGGTCTTGTAAGTTAGCATGTAATGATGCAATTTTTGCAAAGCAAAAACTGTGGCAAGACACACACACTCAATTGGAGTGTAATTAAGCTTGTACCTAACTGATGAGCGATTGATGTAATGTATAGCTCTTTTCTTTCCATCAGGGTCTTGTTGTGCCAATAGTGCCCCTAGTGTTGTTTGTGTAGCTATTATGTAAAGTAGTAGTGGTTTTCCTTGAATTGGTGACATCAATATTGGTGGATTCAAAAGATACTCTTTAAGAATTTGGAAGACCTGTTGACACTTATCATCCCAATTGAACTTGATATTCTTGTGTAGTAGATACTGAAAGGGATGAAATTTATCTTCTAGTTATGCAGTGAATCTTCATATTGATTGAAGTATTCCTTTATGAAATTATTGTCATTGATGTCAAGGATTTCAAGAGGTTGTAGAGAAACAGGAAACAATCATGCATAACATGAAGACAGGAGAAGACATGTGAAGCACATAACATGCAGGTTATGCATTCATGCATGCAATTGCACATAACATGACATGTTATGCTATAGGAGCCTCGGTTGAGCTCATTGACTCAACTTATCAGTAGTGGTATGGATTTATATGTTTATAAGGAACCTCTTTGGTGCATCGATGGTCGGACTCAACACTCAACAGGGAAGTCTTCAGTGTTTGATCAAGTTTTGAGTTGGGTATGGTGAGCCATGATTTCCATGTGCTAGAAGTTATTTGGATTGCATGTGTCGGTGGGTCTCACGGTTTGATCGAATGAAGGAGACCATGCGGGATAAGATAGTGAAGCGAGAGAAGGATCTCACTATCCTACAACATGTAGAGGGATGAAAAGAGAACGCTACGGGGTAAAAGAGAACAAAGAGAACTACAAAGTCTCTTATCCTGCATGGGTTAAGAGGTCATGCCAAATGTCATGTAGGCTAACAAAAGGTGAAGAGAGACATGTCCCCCACTATCCCGCGATGTCAAAGACCATAAGTTAGAACTCTTGCGGGACAAGAGAAATTGAATAATCATGCATCCCGCCAGCCCACATGGGTAAAGAGGGCTCACAAATGATGATGTAGGATAATGAAAGGAAAGAATGAGGTAGCCCAATTGGAACCAATAGTCCATGTGGCAATTTACCAAGATTGACCAAGTGACTTGGATGTCAATTAAGAAGACTTGTGACAACATCTGTGCATGTCGATTGTCATAGAGCTTTATGTGGAAGCTGACCAACTTTGAATGAGTGATCTGGATGAAGAAATTAGAGACATGTGGCTCTCTGGTGGTCAAATAATATATCTGATACACAAAAGATGGTGATGAAGGATATAAGAGTGGTAGTTGTCAATCTTTTTTGGGTAGTTCGATAGAGGATGAAGAATGCATTAATGGTGGCTAAGTTATAGGCTAGTTGTGTGGCTTGAGGAAGACTTCTTGATCACTTTAGACAAAGAAAAACTACTTAGAACTTAGCAATCTAAGTACAGAGAATGATATGAAAAAAGATAGGATGCATTTACTATAGGTGACAAATCTGAGATCATATTCAAGACAAAGATTAAATTCTTGAGAGGTGTAGATCTCCGAGACAACTGAATTAAATAAAATATTCAAGTTTGCAGTAGAAGAAAAAAAACTAATATTTACAGAGTCAAACGCATCCAGCAACATATGTAATGAGATGTGACATTGTTAGGTATGGTTGTCGAGTTAGAGATGGAGGTGGAAATAGAAATGTCTCAACTAGTCGACAAAAAGACAAGTAGTGGAGAAGTGTGTTGTTCTTGTGAGAATAGAGAAAAATATACAGAAGTGGAGAGAGAAAGAACAGAGCAAGAGCAGAGTATTTTGAAAGGTAAAGTTTTAGCTGAGAGAAGAAGATAACCGATAGAGGAAGAAGAAGAAATAGAGGAAGAACTTCAATAGGTAGAGAAAATCATTCTAAAGATATGAGAATTTTTTAAGTGTTACAAAACTCATTTGTAACAAGGATTTACCACTGCACATTATAAATTTTGATAATTATTGTAAACCTTTGAGTGGGTTCTCAGAGTAGGGGTAGGTTCTCCTTTGAGTAGGTGCTCCTTGGGTTGGTGCCCTAAAGTTGAGTGGTCAGTGCTACTTGGGTTGGTGCCCTAAACTTTGTAATTTGTTATTCACTGTGAAGATAGATTGGAGTAGTAGACTCCAACAACTATTCTCACCAAGGTTTTTCCCACATTGGGTTTTCCTCGTAAATCTAGTGTTGTGGTTTTATTTGTGTGTGTGTGTGTTCTTAATTAATTTACAGTTTCAGTATTTGCACACATAGTTAAAATATTTAAAATACACTAATTCACCCCCCTCTCAGTGTCCATTTTTGTTCTTCAATTGGTATCAGATCCCTAGGTTCCCTTACTATAAAGCTTCCTCTAGCTTGGGTAGATCCTGTCTCGTTAACACAATGGCTAGAAATGAGTCCTCCTCCAAAGAATCTATATTTGATGGAACCAACTATGCCTTCTGCAGTAGAAGAATCGAAACCTACTTGTCCTCTTTAGGGTTTGATGTTTGGATGTTAGTAAAAAATGGATATATCGTTCCTCAAGTTCTACCTACCGACCTTGATGCTAAGAGGGAGTATGAAAACAATGCAAAAGCTAAGAACACAATCTTAAGTGGCCTCTTTGATACAGAGTTTGTCAAAGTCATGCACTGCACTTCAATAAAAGATACTTGGGACAAGCTACAAAAAATATATGAAGGCGATATCAAAGTAAAGGAGTCCAAACTACAAAATATCAGAGGTCATTTTGAAGGACTAAAAATAAAGGAAGAGGAGAAAATAGCTGAATACATTCAAAGATTAGATAAAATTGTAAATACTATAAGAGGAGTCAGAGAAGAAGTCAAAGATGAAGTTATTGCCAAAAAGGTACCCAGATCTCTCAATCCAAAGTATGACACCAAAGTCTCTACCATTGAAGAATCTAAAGATCTTACCACCTTCACAATGGATGAACTATTTGGCTCTCTGTTAGCCTATGAGATGAGGATAGTGAGTGTTGAACCTTCAAAGAGGGAGGTTGCCTTCAATACCACACAAAAAGGAAAATAACAAGCTACAAATGAGGATAAAAATAATTATGGTACTACCATAGCCAACTTTGTAAGGAAGTTCAAACGAGGTTCAGGAAAGTACAAAGGTAAGTTGTCTTTCAAATGCTTCAACTATGGAAAAAGAAGACATTTTGCTTTCAAGTGCCCTTATAGTGAGAAAGATGGAGAAGAAAAGAAAAAAAAATGCTTTGGTAAGGATAAAATGAAGAAAATATACAAGCCAAGGAGAAGAAGTTTTAGGAGGAAAAATAGTATCTACACCTTTGAAGATGATGCCACATATGAAGAGAGTATCTCTGATGAGGATTGTAGTGAAGAAGAAAGAAAAATTAATCTCTTTATGGCATAAGGAGAACTAGATGATGAACAAGTTGCTAGTGATGAAGAGGAAAAATCTGAAGCCAAATTAGACCTAGAAGGTGAACTTGTGAGTACTCTAGAAGAACTTAGAAAGGTAAGAAAAAAATACCAAAAATATAGGTCTGTTGCTACCGAAGAACAAGAGCTGCTAAATAAATCTCTTGAAGAGTTAAAGACAACAATTTATTACTTGAGAATCCAATTGGAAGAAGCAAAAAGGATGTATGAAGTAATAAAATAAGATTTAGAGGAGAAGGAAAAAGAATTTCAAAAGATGGAGGAAGAAATCATCAATCGCAAAAAGGAACTTGAGAAGTGTAAAGATGAACTCAAGATGAGAACCAAGTATGGTGGCAACACTAAGGCATTAGACAAAATGTTGAGAAACCAGAAGAACACAAAGGACATTAATGGTGTTGGATTTGAAGCAGGACAATGTTCTAATTATGAAGATTCACTTAACAAGGAGATACACTTCATTTCTTCAAGTGAAAGTGAAGTCAAACAAACATTCACAGTCAGCAAGCCGACTAAAAAGAGGATATATGTTGCTGTAAAAAAGAATGAATCAAAGAATCAACATGCTGATCCTAAGAGAAAATCCAAGGTTGATGATGGAGGCTTCACAAAGATCAAGGATACAAGAAGGAAGAAATCAAGAAGATAAAACTATGCTGCTCAAAGGAGACCAAGGAGAAACAACTTCAACAATGACTAGTATGTACCTCAGTTCCATGGCTACTGTTATAAATGCAATACTTATGGTCATAGAATTGCAGAATGTAGACATATGCGTAGGTCCTCTCCTGATTATGCAATTAGAAATCCTTTTGCTTCTCTTAGATACGTAAATGCCATTTGTTATCATTATAATTGTGTTGGTCATAAGAGTCATGAATGTAGGAGAATGTATCTCAGTCCTACAATACATTTTCAAATTCATCATTCAATATAAATGTAAAATGATATCATTGTAAAAAATTGGGACATATTGCAAAATACTTTAAGCTTAGGACAATTAAGCAAAAGAAGATAGTGTCAACATCTTAACCAAATATAAAACCAAAAAAGAATGGGACAACAGAAAAGAAGAAAGAGACCAAACAAGTTTGGGCAGAGAAAGATAAAAACAAAAGTGAGTCAAGTTTGATTGTACAAATTGCCTTACATGCAAAAAGGAAAAACTTGTGGGTAGTAGACAATGGCTGCTCCAATCACATAACTGGAGACAAGAAGAAATTTATTAAACTTGAAGATTGGAATGGTGGTTCTGTGAGGTTTGGAGATAATTCATCAATCAAAATCAAGGGCAAAGGTACATTGAACATTGATGGCAAATTAAAAGGACATGATGTTTATTATGTTGAAGATCTGAAACATAATCTACTAAGTGTGACTCAAATGTGTGATAAGGGATACAAATTCACCTTTAACTCTAAAGGATGTGAAATCAAAAAGGATATTAATGGATAAATTGTTGCTGAAAGAAAAATGACTAATGAAAATGTCTACAATTTAAAAGAATGCTTTGAACCACAATTCACAATGGGACAAGTTGATGAAAGCTGGATGTGGCACAAAAGGCTAGGACATATCAATTTTGACAACCTATTTAAGGTAAGAAAGAGAGGGTATGTTAGGCACATACCTCAGATTATCAAACATGGTTTGCACTTTCTGTGATGAGTGCCAAAGAGGGAAGCAAACTAAAGTAAGCTTCAACACTAAATAATACTCAACTTCAAGGCCACTAGAGCCTGTTCATATGGACTTGTGTGGGTCAACTAGGATAAAAGCACTAAATGGAGAAAAATATTTTATGTTTCTTATAGATGATTTTTCAAGGATGACATGAGTCACTTTTCTTCAAGACAAGTCACAAGCTTTTGAAAGGTTCAAAATCTTCAAAAATATGGTAGAAAAATAAAGTGGATACAAGATGAAATGTTTGAGATTACACCATGGAGGTGAGTTCACATCAAATGAATTTGAAGACTACTGTGAAAGACATGGAATTAGAAGATAGTATTCAGTCCCTAGGACACCACAACAAAATGGTGTTGTGGAAAGAAAAAACAAAACAACCAAGGAAATGGCAAGAACAATGTTAAATGTGTAAGGAAGTTAAGTAGCGGAAACAACTTCCTACACTAACCTTGAGAGGAGGGTAATGCAAAACTTTTTCAGATCATTACAACAGTTACAGAAAATAGAAATAGATATAATAGCAATCATACCACAACACAATGATTTACGTGGGGAAAACCCTTTCGGGAGAAAAACCCCACCCTCCAAAAGCAGCTCAATATTTTATTCAGCAATCAAAAATAGATTACAAAACACTCACAGAGCAAGCTCTTCGCAGGAGTACCACTAATCAGAGATTCAGAGGCAACTCAATAGCCATGAGACTCTTACACACAACCTCTATCTCACACACCTCATAAAAAGGAGATACAATACAAGAAACCGTCAAACGGTATTACAAAACCATGGGCTAAAACCACCCAATAAGGTGTAGCCGACCTTATCTCCCTTCTAGATGCCCTATGACATGTTAAAGTACACATCAACACGTGTCGCTCCCTTTTACAGCTCATTTATGTGTTCGATACAAATTATTTTTCCTATTTCAGGAGTACAAACTTCTGGAGGCCATAACTTGAGAACTGGGTGTCCGATTGACGAACCGTTTGAAGCGCCAGAAAGCTCGCGAAGTGCTCTATCACCTCGTAACCCGCTTCGCCGGTTACGGCCACTTTTCAGGGCATTTCGGAGCCTCTAAAGTCCCCAAAATTAAGTTTAAACATTTTATTGCACCCCTCCAAGATGAAAACTTTAATATCTTCAAAACTAGCTGTGACCTTGCGACGCAACTTTACCGGAATGCTTATCTAGCCAACCAGAAGCTTCAGGGAGAGTTTCGCACCATTTCGTGCTCAAATGAAAACTTACTATAAATAGTAACCTCACATAAATGCAAGGTTGAGACACCATTTTTCCCAACAAATCTCCCACTTGTCGAACACCTTGCATGAGCGGAAGGGAATGTCAACACAATGAATCAATTGCTAGGGGCCATAAGGCCCATAGACTCTGAACACCATCTGAACTTCTCTGTGCTCACAGCCTTAGTTAAAGCATCTGCAACATTCATCAAAGTGTCCACCTTAACCAGCTTCACCCTACCATCTTCGACCATATCTCTAACAAAATGATACTGAACATCAATATGTTTGGTCCGGGCATGAAATGTCGGGTTCTTAGCTAGGCTAATTGCACTCTGACTGCCACAGTAAATTGTCACTGTACCTTGTTTTATTCCAATATCCGAACACAGTCTCTTAAGCCAAATGGCCTCTTTACAAGCATGAGTAGCTGCCATATACTCTGCTTCAGTAGTGGATAAAGCAACCACAGCCTGTCGCTTACTCATCCAACTAATTGCACCACCAAACAAAGTAAACACATAAGCACCGGTGGATCTTCTGCTATCAATATCACCTGCCCAATCTGAATCTACATAACCATGGATATCAAGGGAATTCATGTCTCCAACTGAATTACCATGATAACACAAAGAATACTCTGAAGTACCCTTCAAATATCTGAAGACTCTTTTGACTGCATCCCAATGAACTCTACCAGGATTAGACATATATCTAGAAAGTACTCCCACTGCTTGGGCAATGTCTGGTCTAGTACAGACCATAGCATACATCAAGCTTCCAATCGCACTCTGGTAAGGCACTCTGCTCATGCCTTCCATCTCCAATGGGGATGTAGGACAATCTGAAATAGATAGTTTCTTTCCAACTGTAAAAGGAACACTCAATGGTCTACAATTCTGCATGTTGAACCTCTGTAACACTGAATTCACATACTTACTCTGGCCTAGCCATAGCTTTCTGTTCGCCCTATCTCTTCTAATTTCCATCCCAAGAATGTGCTTTGCTGCACCAAGATCTTTCATTTCAAATTTAGCAGCGAGCTGAGACTTCAGTTCTGAAATCATACCTTTCCCTTTACCAATGAATAACATATCATCAACATACAATGCAATGAATAAGAAATGATCACCATAAGATTTATAATAAACACAGTGATCTGATTTAGAACGTTCAAATCCCAAACTCAACACATATGTATCAAATTTCTGGTACCACATCCTAGGACTTTGTTTGAGGCCATACAAAGATTTCTTCAATTTACAGACCAAATTACTTTTGCCTTTCACCACATAGTGCTCCGGCTGTGTCATATAAATATCTTCCTCCAAATCACCATGAAGGAAAGCAGTTTTCACATCCATTTGCTCAACCTCTAAATCATAAGCAGTAGCAATAGAAAGCAAAAATCTAATGGACGTCATTTTTGCAACAGGAGAAAATATCTCACCGTAATCAACACCCTCAACCTGAGAGTAGCCTTTTGCAACCAACCTTGCTTTATACTTCTCAATGCTTCCATCTGAACCAATCTTTTTCTTGAACACCCATTTACAACCAACAGGTTTTCGTCCTTCAGGCAATGGTACAAGATCCCATGTATCATTCTTTTTCAAAGCTGCCATTTCTTCCTCCATAGCAATCTTCCAGGATTCTGCATCATTCATACCTAATGCCTCTTCTACAGATTTCGGTTCATCCACACTAGTATTCAGAGCAAAAATACATCTCCAATCATCAGGTGAATACCTTTCAGGTGGTTGTCTATGTCTTGTAGACCTTCGAACAAGCTGAGTTGGAGGTTCTTCCTCTTCTTCTGAAGATTCAGAGCTAGACGAGCTCTCCTCAAATTCTTGCCTATCTAGGGGTCTCGATTCAACTCTTTCAGGTGTAGAAGGAAGTTGAATCACATCTTCCTTTTTAGTCTGTTCTGGCTGTAGTGTAACAGAAGGAGACTTAATTTCTCTAAAAATAACACTTCTACTGTGAATTACCTTTTGTGCAATAGGGTCCCAAAGCTTGTATCCTTTCACACCATAACTATACCCGATGAAGATACATTTCATAGCCTTGTTCTCTAACCTTGTTCGCTTCTCCTTTGGCACATGTGCATATGCCTCGCAACCAAAAACTCTAAGATGTCTCAATGAAGGCTTGTGACCTGACCATGCTTCCATAGGCGTTTTATCAACAAGAGCTAATGTAGGAGACCTGTTAATCAGGTAGCAAGCAGTGGCAACAGCTTCAGCCCAAAACTTTTGTTCGAGACCAGCACCACTCAACATACTCCTAGCCTTTTCCATCAGTGTCCTGTTCATTCTTTCTGCAACTCCATTCTGCTGTGGAGAATACGGAGTTGTCTTATGCCTGTTAATTCCACAGTCTTTACAGAATCTATCAAAATCATTAGAGCAAAACTCACCGCCATTATCAGTTCTCAAACATTTTATTTTCTTTTCAGTCTGCAACTCAACCATTGCTTTAAATTCTTTAAAACGACTAAAAACTTCAGATTTACTCTTTAGAAAATAAACCCATGTCCTTCTACTAAAATCATCAATAAATGAAACATAATATGTGGATTTTCCAATCGAAGAGACATCTACTGGACCAAACACATCAGAATGGATAAGATCCAAAACACCACAAGTTTTATGAGAACTCGAGTAAAACTGAACGCGGTTTTGTTTTCCATAAATGCAATGCTCACAGAAATCAAAGTCAAGGTTACAGTCATTCAAACCTTCAACAAGGTTTTTATTTTTCAAGGTCCTTAGACCCTTTTCTCCAATGTGGCCAAGTCTCTGGTGCCATAACATAGTCTTCTCTGCAGGTAACTTTGCTTCAGACGAAAGAGCACCCTTAGGTACCCAAAAACCATTTCCATCTGCTGAAGGTGAAACCTTCAAATCTTCTAGTGAAGTATCCGCAGATTTGCTTTTTACAGAAGTGCTATTACACTCAACAGTGTATGCTTCAAGCTTATACAAAGTGCCAAACCTGACACCTCTAGCAACTACCATAGCACCCTTAATCATCTTACATCCTGCTTCAGAAAAGACTACCTGCACACCCGCATCTATCAGTTTGCTCACAGATAATAGGTTTCATTTTAATCCAGGGATATGCAGCACACCATTAATCCCTTTTATTCTACCATCAGAAAACCTAATTCTAACCTTACCTCGACCAACAATGTCTAGATGTGAATCATCACCCAAGTACACCTTACCTCCATTAAATCCTTCATATTCAGAAAACCAATCTCTATTGGAAGTCATATGAAAAGATGCACCTGAGTCAATTAGCCAGGCATCATTACCTGCATGAGTCGCCAAAGCCGCAATAAATGCATCACCATCTTCCTTGTCGGACTCAGAATTAGAATCGAACTTTTTCTTTTTCTTCTTCTTTTCTTCTTTGTAGTCCTTACGGATGTGACCCGGTTTACCGCAATTCCAGCAAATGACTTTGGACTTTCCAGGAGATTTCGATCTCCCTTTGGATTTGGACTTGCCGCGCTTCTCATTCTTCTTGCCTTTCTCCTTAGGTCTTCCACGAACGGTTAGGGCTTCCTTTGAACTGATGGATACCTTCCTTCGCATCTCTTCACCAAGTAGGGCACCCACCACGTCTTCAGATTTCAAAACAACAGAAGTACTACCGATAGCCATAACAAGAGAATCCCACGAATCAGGCAAAGAACAAAGCAAGATCTGACATTTCTCCTCCTCGTCCATCTTAACACCGACGGATACTAATTGAGCCACAATCATATTGAATGCTTCTAGGTGGTCTGCAATTCGTCCACCCTCTTCCATCGCCATCTGAATATTCCTGCAATAGGATCAAAAAGTGTCTTCTGCACAAGCTCCCACTCAAATCTGGATTAGTTCAAAAAACCCAACTGCCCACAATTGAAACCAAAGGTGATCAGGCTCTGATACCACTTGTAAGGAAGTTAAGTAGCGGAAACAACTTCCTACACTAACCTTGAGAGGAGGGTAATGCAAAACTTTTTCAGATCATTACAACAGTTACAGAAAATAGAAATAGATATAATAGCAATCATACCACAACACAATGATTTACGTGGGGAAAACCCTTTCGGGAGAAAAACCCCACCCTCCAAAAGAAGCTCAATATTTTATTCAGCAATCAAAAACAGATTACAAAATACTCGCAGAGCAAGCTCTTCGCAGGAGTACCACTAATCAGAGATTTAGAGGCAACTCAATAGCCATGAGACTCTTACACACAACCTCTATCTCACACACCTCATAAATAGGAGATACAATACAAGAAACCGTCAAACGGTATTACAAAACCATGGGCTAAAACCACCCAATAAGGTGTAGCCGACCTTATCTCCCTTCTAGATGCCCTATGACATGTTAAAGTACACATCAACACGTGTCGCTCCCTTTTACAGCTCATTTATGTGTTCGATACAAATTATTTTTCCTATTTCAGGAGTACAAACTTCCGGAGGCCATAACTTGAGAACTGGGTGTCCGATTGACGAATCGTTTGAAGCGCCGGAAAGCTTGCAAAGTGCTCTATCACCTCGTAACCAGCTTCGCTGGTTACGGCCACTTTTCAGGGCGTTTCGGAGCCTCTAAAGTCCCCAAAATTAAGTTTAAACATTTTATTGCACCCCTCCAAGATGAAAACTTTAATATCTTCAAAACTAGCTGTGACCTTGCGACGCAACTTTACCGGAATGCTTATCTAGCCAACCAGAAGCTTCAGGGAGAGTTTCGCACCATTTCGTGCTCAAATGAAAACTTACTATAAATAGTAACCTCACATAAATGCAAGGTTGAGACACCATTTTTCCCAACAAAATGAAGCAAATCTGCCTGATTATTGTAAATAGGCAGTTCATACTATTGTATACACCTTAAACATAGTACAAATAAGAGTGAACAAAAATATGACACCTTATGGACTATGGTATGATAGGAGACCCTTAGTCAAGTATTTCAAGGTGTTTGGCAACAAATGCTTCATCAAAAGAGATGAAGATGGATTAAGTAGCTTTGAATCAAGAAGTGATCAAGGTATCTTCTTAGGATACTCTATTTAGAGAAAGGCCTATATGTGTTTCATTCTTTCCTTTCAGTTCCTATTCCTACCATGTGTTACAACTCAAGTTCCATTAATATATCCAAGAACCCTATCATGCATTCTAGGACAAAGAAAATTGCAATCAAATATCATTTTCTCAAGGAAAAGGTTCCAAACAAAGAGGTAAAAGTTGAATATGTGTGCACTGGTGAACAAGTTGCTGATATTTTCATTAAGACCCTGCCTAAGGACAAATTTGAAAATTTGAGACAGAAATTGGGTGTTCTTCCACCCGCCTTCAACACTTCAAATTTTTTGTGTAGTCTATGGTTCAGGGGGAGCATATTGTTTTGCACTTTTTGCCTTGGAATCTCATGTACAGTCTCAAGGAGAGTTCTAAATTTTTATAAGCAGAATTGACACTTATTTTTATATTGTAATAATGGTTCATGTAGCTACAGGAAACAAAGGCAGACCAACATGAAGATAGGACATCTTTCAAGAAGCTGTAAAGGAAATTTCAAATGTATTGTAGATGTGTCATGATTGAAATTCAAATTTCCATTCATTGCTATAGAAAATCAAAGGGGAAGAGCGCGAGCAGTTGAAAATTCGTTCTTTCACCCTTTGCCCTCATTGTCAAAGAGGGTAAAATGCTCTGTGAGTATCTATGCTGCGAGTGATTGTGAATGTGTTGACATCAATGCCAAAGGGGGAGATTGTTAGCATTATTGCCATTGATGTCAAGGATCTCAAGAGGCTGCAGAAAAATAGGCAGCAGTCATGCAGAACACAAAGACATGAGAAGACATGTGAAGCACATAACACACAGGTTATGCAGCCATGCATGCAATTACGCATAACACATGTTATGCTACAGGGGCCTCGGTCGAGCTCATTGAATCCACGCATCAACAACGGTCTAGAGTTACATGTTTGTAAGGGCCCTCTTTGGTGTGTCGGTGGTCACACTCAACACTCAGTAGGGAAGTATTCAGTGTTTGACTGAGTTCTAAGTTGGGTATGGTGAGTCATGATTTCCATATGGCGGCAATTGTTTGGATCACGTGTGTCGATGGGTCCTGTAGTGCGATCGAATGAAGGAGACTGTGTAGGATAACACTTAAACGAATAGAAGGCCATCCCACAATGTTGAAAAGAAAGATGCACTAGTTGTGTGGGATAAGAGTTTATTTAAGGTAAAAGGTCCCCCCTTTCTATCTCGTGACATGATGAACAAGAGTTTTGTGACTTTGCGGGACAAGAAAAAGACAAGGTAAATGTATCCCTCACCATCCTGCACCGTTGATGACCAAAGAAAGTTGGTCCCGTGGGATGAGAAAGAAATGGAAGGGTAGAGGATTCCCGCTATCCCACAGTGCTAAGAAGAATGAGATGATGGTTATGTAGGGAAACATGTAAATAATAGTAAATGGTTCATGATATCTTGCACCATTCAAGATGGGTGTGCAATGGTCGTGTAGGATAAGATAGTGAAGTGAGAGAAGGATCCCGCTATCCTGTAGCATGCAGAGGGATGAAAAGGGGACCTATGAGGTAAACAAGAAGGAAGAGAACTATGAAGTCTCTTATCCCGCATGTGTTAAGAGGTCATGTCGAATGTTGTGTGGGATAAAAAAAGGTGAAGAGAGACATGTCCCCATTATCCCATGATGTCAAAGACCATAAGTTAGATCTCTTGCGAGACAAGAGAAATTAAATAATCGTGCATCCTACCAGCCCGCATGAGTAAAGAGGGATCATAAATGATGATGCAGGATAATGAAAGGAAAGAATGAGGTAGCCCAATTGGAGCTGATAGTCTATGTGATGTTTTACCAAGATTGACTAGGTGACTTGGATGTCAATTAAGAAGACTTGTGACAGCATCTGTGCATGTCGATTGTCATAGAGCTTTACATGGAAGTTGACCAAATTTGACTGAGTAATATGGATGAAGAAATTAGAGACATGTGGCTCTCTAGTGGTCAAAGAAGATATATGATACGCAAAAGATGGTGATGAAGGATCTAAGTGTGGTAGTTGTCGATTCTTTTTGGGTAGGTCGATAGAGGACGGAGAATGCATTAATGGCGATTGAGTTGTAGGTTGGTTGTGTGGCTCAAGGAATAATTCCTGATCACTTCGGGCAGAGAAAGATTACTATTAAACTTAGTAATCTAAGTACAAAGAATGATTTGAAAAAAGATAGGATGCATTTACTATAGGTGGCAAATCTGAGATCATATTCAGGATAGAGAATAAAATCTTCAGAGGTGCAGATCTCCAAGACAACCAACTTTAATAAAATATTCAAGTTTGCAATAGAAGAAAAAAAAATATTATATGTACAGAGTCGAACGCATCCAATAGAAGATGTAATGAGATGTGACATTGTTAGGTGTGGCTGTTGAGTCAGAGATGGAGGTGGAAATATAAATGTTTCAACTAGTCAACAAAAAGTCAAGTAGGGGAGAAGTGTGTTGTAGGGTGCGTTGTTACTATTGTGAGAAAATACAAAAGTCTACAAAAGTGTAGAGAGAAAGAATAGAGAAAGAGAAGAGTATTTTGAAAGGTGAAGTTGTAGCTGAGAGAAGAAGATAACTAACAGAAGAAGAAGAAGAAATAGAGGAAGAACTTCAACAAGTAGAGAAACTCATTCCAAAGATATGAGAAATTTGTAGATGTTGCAAAATGCATTTGTAACAGGGATTTATCACTGCATTGTAAATTTTGATAATTATTGTAAATCTTTGAGTGGGTGCTCAGAGTAGGGGTAGGTGTTCCTTTCAGTAGGTGCTCATAAAATTAGGGGTTGGTTCTCCTTGGGTTGGTGTCCTAAAGTTCAGGGGATGGTGCTCCTTGGGTTGATGCCCCAAAATTTGTAATTTGTTATTCATTGTGAGGCTAGATTGGAGCAATAGACTCCAACAACTATTCTCACTGAGGTTTTTCCCACATTGGGGTTTCCTCATAAATCTGGTGTTGTGGTTTGATTTGTGTGTGTGTGTGTGTGTGTTCTTAATTAATTTGCAGTTTCAATATTTGCACATATAGTTAAAATATTTAAAATAAATTGATTCAACCCCCTCTCAGTGTCCATTTTGGTTCTTCATTCCTTGTAGAGACCGAAGTTGACTGATATTATTTAGTGGTGAAATCATTAATATAGCCTTGATTTTTGCTAGATCTGCTTCAATTCCTCTTTGTGAGACAATGTATCCAAGGAGCTTCTCGGAGGTCACCCAAAAGACACACTTCTTGGGATTCAATCTGACTTTGTATTTCTCTTAACTCTCAATAACCACTAATAAGATGTCCAAATATGTTTCTCTTTTTACTGAATTTCCCAGGAGATCATCCACATAGTCTTCCACTATTGCATGAATAAAATCATGAAAGATAGCTGTCATTTCTCTTTGGTATGTAGCACCCGCATTCTTTAATCCAAAGGGCATAACATTCCAACAAAAGGTACCCCAAGAACAAGTAAATGCTGTTTTTTGTTGATCTTCAGGTGCTATTTTGATTTGGTTATACCCATAGAATCCACCCATTAAAGACAACATTGCGTGCCCGACTTTCAGATCTACTATCAAGTAGATTTTTGGCAGCAAAAAATCATCTTTTCGACAAGCCTTATTAATGTCTCTAAAGTCTGTACATATTCTGATGCTGTGATCTAGTTTGCTGACAAGTACCAAATTTGAAATCCACTCTTGGTAGTCAATTGGTCTAATGATTTTGGCATCTAATAATTTCTCTAGTTCTACTTTGACTAACAATGCCACTCGCAGATGCATCTTCCTTAATTTTTGCTTTACTGGTTTAGCTCCTGGAGTTACTATCAAATGATGCATAACTAGATCGGGATCTAATCCAGGCATGTTAGCATAAGACCATGCAAAATTGATTTTTCACTCTCTAAAGAAACCTATGAACTTTGGCCTCTCTTTTTTTGTCAAAGATTGTGCCAAAAAGATGTTATGTGGTACCTCCTCTGTGCCAATATTTGTCTTGATAGTTTCCTCAATCGTCATTGATGATTTCTCTTCATATGATATCATGGGAAGGGTGTCAAAACTTCCATCCTCAGGTCCTTAGAGAGGTTTTCACCTTTGGATGCATCCTTTCTTTTTACTTTTTTAGGGTCAGACAACGCCACAATGTGGTTTTTGCCATAAGACCCATGATTTGTTTTTATTGTGTAGCGTCCTAAAATTGTGACACTTGCAATTTTGACTGCATTTGGGTCTTCACGATGGTGACGCAACACTGAACCTGAATGGAGACCCTGAAACTTGTTCATGACATCAAAAACTGCATTTTTCAGCACCCTGGCCTGATCCTCCTTGCACCCTGCTATCCCTGGAGGTGGGACCATGGCACCCAGCGCCCTGGTCCTTGGCCCTATTTTGGGCCCGGTCTCTTATGGGGCTTCGGGTCTTTAAGTTTGCAAATTGGAAAATAATGTTTCTTGGTCAGCCTAAGGTCGAAAAAATCAGTCTATCAGCCCTAATTGACAAGTATATAAACTACATTTCCTCTCCCATTTTGGTAGATGGAAAAAAGGTGGAAGCGATATTCAAACATTCAAGCATTCAAGCATTCAAGCATTCCTTCAAGCAATTGATCATTCTAAGTCTCCATTCAAGGCTAAGTGTTGCATTTAAGACAAGGATTCAACCATTGAAGAGGAGATCACATACAACATACAACATACAACAACATTTACACTTTTGCATGTAAGAATACAAACATTCTTACAACAAGGTATCAGTACTTGTTTACATTACAATCATTTAAATTTACAACATTCTCATTTCTTGGTTAATTCCAAAACCAGGGTTTGACCTAAGGGCAAACCCCTAATCCCTAACCCCCCAATCGTCCTCTCTTTTCTGTGTGTAGGTTGCAGGTACACAGCTGTAATTGAAGATCTGGAATCCTTGTGCAGAGACGAACAGATCCCCCTTCGTTTTGTGGATTTTTCGGAGGACCGTGTGCACGCCGGGTGCCATCGTCCTGTCAACTTTTGCTCAAATTTGTAGGACAGCACCGTCTCAACATATTACTGCTAATTCCAGGTCCGCAGCTTCACCCTATATTCCTATCTCTGTTTATAAGTGAATCTTTCTCACTTTACATGCATTCCTAGCTCAATCCTTCTATCTACATTCTTTACAAAAGGGGGTAGCCTTGCTGTCTTAACCCTTGAAACTCATTTAGAATCCAATCTTTCATTGTCTGGGATTGGATCTTGTGGGTTTCAACCCCTCTTTTGAATGTAAAGTCTCCCCTAAGTGAAAACCGTCAACCCTAGTGACCTCCTTTCTCTCTCCTTGGAGTGGAGTTGGGGAGGGGAGAACAACTAGGGTTCGATCGCACTTTTTTCGCTTTACATATTGTTATACTTTTGTGACTAGAAGGTAACTTGGCACCCTCTCCAAAGTATGCCATGCTATTGAGTTCTATGATGTATCCTTCTTTGTGGTCCCCATGTAGAAGATCATCTCGTATGCCAAGGTAATCAATGAAGGCATAATCATTTTCAAAAGTGTCAAGTGATATAGGTCCTTGTTGATCCGAATCAGTGAGCTAGGGATGAATGAGGGGAGGGCCATCAATGTTTTCAAAGTCAATAGGAGTGAGGGTAAAGACACAAGAGTCTTTGAGTATGTCAATGCAATCATCAGGGTCATTGCTAGAACTCTCCTCATCTGCCTCAATTGTAAACGAATCCAAATTGATGTCACTAGAGGGACACTCAACAACATGAGTCTACACTCTTCGGGGTTTTGACCTAGGAACTAGATATGTAGAGGGTTTAGGATCCCAAAATGTTTTTATACATCGTTCTCCACTGTCTTTATTTTGTTCTTGAGTTGTAGGATCTGATAATGTTGCTTGACCAACTTTGAATTGCTTTCTAAATTCTTCCTCCTCAGTGAGTTCACTTGGTTCTCTGAATGTTTCAGTGAGCTCATAATCACTAGATGACTTACTGAACCCCATTCCCATTCATTAGAGTCCATGAAATAGCATTTCTCTTGTTGTTGGTCATTAAGAAGAGTAGAACCTGTGATTTGTAATGCTTTCTTAGGACCAAGACCACCTAATCTCAAGGGTCTAAAACCCAATCATTTGGTACACTGCTTTTGTAGTACTAGGTTTGGTTGCAATGACTCAACCATTCATTTCTTTTATAACCCGAGAGGGATTTTACCATTATATCCAAATTTTTGTAACATCTTGAAGCTTTTGCCATAGTTTGCACATGGTATCTTGATATGGTCCTTTGAAGATTCTTCTTCAAGTTCTTTATAGATCATTTTGTGAAGATCCTCTTCTTCCATCTCACCCCATTTTTTGAATATAGTGGGAACCCATTTTATTATAATTGTGGATACTTTCTTAGAAGGATGTGGTCATCCATAATCTTTTGGAGAATCCATTATCTATCTTAAATACATGGTTTGATTCAAAGTATACTCTTCGATGCCATTGTTCTTGTATTTTCCTTTGAGCTCACCTTGTTTTGAAGTAGAAGGTTTTAATGATTCTGGATCA
Source organism: Cryptomeria japonica (assembly GCF_030272615.1). Lineage (NCBI taxonomy): Eukaryota > Viridiplantae > Streptophyta > Pinopsida > Cupressales > Cupressaceae > Cryptomeria > Cryptomeria japonica. Next base: position 114,973,885 of record NC_081406.1, read on the forward strand.
ACATATGCAGATGATGGAGTTACTTCTCTATTGATTGGAATTATTATCTTTGATCTTGGTTGCTAGTTATTACAATATATGAATGGATTTGAATCACCTTTGACAATTACTTCAACTCCATTGTGGGGGAATTTGATACATTGGTGATATGTCAAGGGTACTGCTCTCATTTCATGAATCCATGGACATCCCAAAAGTATATTGTATGTGAGATCTAGATCAAGGACTTGAAAAACCACATCCTTTGTGACTGACCCAATTATTAGAGGTAAGGTGATTGTGCCTTTGGATGAGCATTGTTCATCATCATATGCTTTGATAGTGATATTATTTCTTGAATCCACAACTTGTTTAGAGTACCCCAATTGTTTAATGGTATTCAATGTACAAATTTTTAGACCCGCTCCTCCATCTATCAAGACTTGTTTGATGCAAATTTTATGGAGAAAGGCTTCTATATGAAGAGGTACATTGTGTGGTTGACATATGGATGCGTCATCGACTTCTATGAAGGTAAGGCAATGTGGAGTGGAAATGTATCCCACCATGGCTTGAAACTGGTCCACGTTCAGATCAATGGGTATAGACGTTTCTCTCAATGCTTTGTCAAGGATAGCCTTATGTGAAGGGGATATGCACAAAATCTCAAGGATGGAAATGAGAGCGGGTGTCTTCCCTAACTGATGTAAAAGGTCACACTCATTTTTGGTAAATGATAAGGCTATGGTCTTAGATAAAATACCTTGAAAGGTGAATTTGCTTCGACGGGTTGTAACATTGCATTCAGAGATCTTGTCATTAGATGATGAAGAGGATGGTCCAATGCCTTTCAAAATAACTTTACACCTTTGGGTAGAACCTTGGAGAGTTTCGTCCTTTATGAGAATAGTAGAAACATGATTATACATTGAAATGTGGTTAACAGTCAATTCATAATCATGACATCTTAGTATAATTAGCTTGATTATTTGCCTTGGCTTTTCCATTATCATGTTTAGGGAATGGTTCCTTAAACATCTCATGTTCCTCATTGGAGGTATAACCATCACCTTCTATGTAACCCTTGTCAATAATATCTTGTATGATATTCTTCAATCTATCACAGTTTCTAGTCTTATGTCATTTTCTCTTGTGGTATTTGTAGTATTCATCATCATTCGACCAAGCAAGTTTCACTTTAGGCTCATATGGTGGATGGTTTGGTATTGTTATTAGCTTGTTTGCAACCAATTTATTAAATTCTATCTCATTTAGCTCTCCCAATGAAGTTTATTTTCTTGAGGGTTTAGAAGTCCTTTGAGAATTCACTTGATTGTTTGAATTGGACAAGCTTGCACCAATAAAAGTCATTTTTGGTTTCACTGTATTTGCATCTACAACCCCATCATTAACAAAATTCTCGTTCTTGTTCCAAAAGTGGGGTTTGTCCTTCCCATATAATTCATCTTTATTTTATTTGAATAGCTTTATGATTCCTTGTTCAATAAGGACCTTTTTTGTTGCCAAACCCTTTTCAATGAATTTTTTCAAAGTAGATAAACAAACTTTCCTTAGTTCATATCCAATGTCTTTGTTTGCATGTTGAGTGAACATTTCTACCATTTGTTTTTGTGAGATACCACAAGAGCATCAACTAGCAAGACCTCTCCATCACTGTAAGAATGAAGAAAAAGATTCTCCACTTTTCTACTTGGTATTACACAAGTTAGTCACTGACACATATGTTTCAATGTTGTAGGAGAAGTGTTGTATGAAAGCTCCTACTAGATCACTTGATGAGTTACTTCTAGGTGGGAGTTGAGGGAACCATTCCATAGCTTTTCCACCTAAACTTTGTAGGAATAATCTCATCAAGTATGTCTCTTCTCCTACTACCTCAATGTAAGCTATGAAAAATTCTTTTATGTGTGCCTTAGGATCTTCCTTGCCTCTATACTTGTTAAATTTTGGTGTCACAAAATGTGGAGGAAATGGAGGCATTGGAATACTTCTATCAAATGGATAAGGACACATGTCTCTCATTGTGTATTTTTATTTTGGTGTATTCATGTCTACCATTTATTTTTGCAAATCCTTAATTTGTTGTCCCAAGTCATTCTTAGTTGGTGTCTTTTCTCATTGAGTCAGTCCCATGCCTAAGCCACTGGGTGAAGGAGGAATGTAATTCATGTATGAATGGTGTTGATCATAAATGTGTTCATATAGAGGGGAAACACAATTATAGCTAGCATATGGACCTCTTGGTATGGTATTGTAGTGAGGAGCACTAGGCCTAGGTCGATACATGTTATGATCATGAGGATAGGAGGTATCATAAGAATGATCTTGAGTATTTCACCCAAATTTGACATGAGGTCTCCTCGTGTCATGATTTTTAATGTTATCATGATTATAGTTGTATGCATTGGCTCTATCTTATGTGCTAGTATGTTGGGCATTAGTATTGACATTTCTCCTCCATGGAAAAGGACAGTTACAGGGTTGTTCATGAGATTTCCTAGCAAAGTTGGCTTGAGAATGAGTGTTGGTGACTTAGGCACAAAATGTTCTCCTATTACAAACATTATTTCCTCTTGGATTTTTATTTGTGTGATTCACTTTGTTAGGATCCTCCTATAAAATTTGTTATACATCAAAATCATGAGGTAGCCTTATCCCACTTTGTGCCATGACTTGAAATAAGTACTGTCTATCTCTTCTCATGATTTCTTCAACCAATATATTAAACATTGGTTCCATGATAGTCTCTTCAATGTCTGCATCGTAAGAGATACATTGTCATTGTTATTGTTGTTCTCATTATCATTTTTGGGTATAGTACTGTGATTCTCAAATGGATTGTAAAAGTCATTAGCATCAAATTCATAGGTACTCGTGTTGAGAGATCATAGAGCTTCTTCAACTTCTCTTATAGACCTTTGTGCACAGGTTTCAGCCATGAAATAGACCTTGGCTAAAATGAGGGATGGAAGAAAATGTGAAAACTATGGAAGAGCAAGAAGGAATATAAGATGGAATGAATCTAGGGTTGTTTTGCAATGCACAAAATTATAAGTCCAAGATAAGTGTGATCTAAAGTAAGGCGTGGCTTCCAAAGAGATGATAGATCTCTTGATGAGGTAAGTTGACCTTGACTAAAGAGGATCAAGTGGGACCCTAAGATGATAGATTTGATGTGGGACCACATAGTGATATGTTGTAGTATGTTTGCAAGATATGATTAGGACAACAAAGCAACCTTTTGACTCTAGCTTGGAAAGTGTGTATGAGGGATTTGCAAATGAGGGAAAATGATTGACAATATGCGACCAAGACTAGTAGACTAAAACATGAAGCCCTATTGGAAGCTGCCTTAGAATCTATTTTGATTCTCAAACTTAAGCACATTTTTCTTGTTAATGGCATTTTGTAGTTTTGTCTTGAATCACAGACACAATTTATGCAACCCGGACATGGTAATATACTCCTCAAATGCCTTTTTATCATAGAAACACATTTTAACCAATTGATACAGTATTGTTTGAGTTTTCTGATGATCAAAATCACAACTTTGCTCAGCACATACACAATTGCCGAACACAAATGTGATTTCATTTGACATGGACATGATTTATGTAGTTTTTGACAATGTTTTCTCTTTGATACATAGACATGTTTCTACCCTGCATAGACGCATTTCCTTGAAAAAGATGTGGTTCTGAGAAAATTTTCTAAAACTGTCCAAATTTATAATTGTTGAGTGTGACCAGATCTTGATGTTAGTCTTATGGCAAGAAAACACAACACATAATGAAGACACAATGTCTAATGTATTTTTGTCAAAACTGATCGTAATGTGTATGTTCTAGGCTGAATCAGCCCAAATTTCCATGAGGCCAGCACAATCAAAGACACATCTGTTGGTGTAAATAAATATTCATTTTGGATATTATTACACTTACTATAGTTAACTTAGGATAATGCATCTCTTCGTAGTTTGGATTTGAGACACTTAGGGAAGTGTGCACTTAGGGATAGAGCTTGTAGGAGAAATTCCACCTTTTGTGGTCTTATTTTGCTGTTACACTCCACATTCGGTGGGTCATCCACCTCTTGTGCAATATTATATTATTTCTCCTACCTACCCTTAGTATTTCTTACCTACCCTTGTTTCTCATTGAGCCACATGTCATATTTGTGTGCTCATACATCCATATGGCCTTGCCTATATATGCAGGCCTCTATTCATTGTATTGGTTAATCCAGTTGATCATTTGCATATTGATGAGAATATAGTTTGTTCTTGTCATTCTATTGTCTCTTTTATGCTTTTCATTGTGCCCTTGATCTTGGCAAAATCCTACATGGTATCAGAGCTATTGGGGCTTCATTGATTGGTTTTTGGAGACATCGTGGAAGGCTTCTATTTTTGGATTTGGGGATCTTCATTTTTTGAGGGCATCATACAGCGATTTGGACATCACCGTTGAATCCGGGAGGCCGTTTCCATAAATTTCGACTATAAAGTCGACCTATTTTGGTGAGAAATATTTTTTCCCCATTTTGGGTATTATCATACGGATTTCGAAATTTAAAAAAAAATAATAATTTATTTTTCAAAAAAAAAAGTTTCAAAAAAAATTGAAAAATAAAAAAAAAAATCAAAAAAAATATTTTCTGCATTTTTGGGGGTCCGCAGACCCCCTCGTACTCTGTCGTACCTGCGTGTGTGTTGCAGACCGCATACCTGCTGCAGACCGCGTACCTGCTGCAGACACGTACCTGCCGGCCCGTACTCCTCGCCGCTGCCGTCGCCGTTGCAGAGTCCCGCCGTTGCTGCTGTGTCTCCTCCGACGACCGCAACCCCCTCCCGCCAACCGCCTCGGTTCCCAGCCCGCTGCGCTCGTCTACCTAGCGCCGCTGCCGACCGGTCAACCTCCGCCGCCGGCACTCAACTCCGGTCGCTCCTTCCGTCGGCGACCACCACAACTGACGGCCCCGCGTCCGCCACGTGGCAGGTGGCCACTGGCCCGCGGTCGACACCCTGATACATCATCTCCATATGGTAGCGTAGTCGACTTCCATACACCACGTCACTTGCGACATGCAGTTCATCCGTACAGTGCCACGTCATCATTCGTACTGCACAGTCATCTGCGCAATCAGCAGTTCATACAGTACGGACGCCCAGTTAGCAAGGAGGCAAAGTTTTTGCGACGGTTGGATGACCGTCAAATTTAACATAGTGAATTGCTAACGTTAGCGCCACATAAGCACTTTTTGAAATTTTTTCGACCCCTCTCCATTGGGCTTTTCAGTTTTGTAGTCCAACTTTGAGAGGCCATATCTCGCTCATTTTTGCTCCTTTTTTGGTGCAATTTTTTTGAAATGGGCTAGAATTTCGTGATCTTTGTAGTGGTATGGTTATTTTATGATATTGGTGCACAATTTTTTCAGAATTTTTGGATTCTCACAGCTGTACCTGTCCAATCCTCAATTCTGCAACTTCAAAGGCCTCGTTTGAGCTCATACGACCTCCTTTTCAGGTGCCGTTGTTTTTTAAAGTGCTAATTTTTTCATCTACTTTCATAATATATGATCAGATTTTAGAGATTTTGAGTGGAAATTGTACTTTCAGATATTGGTCTTATTTGGCCTATTAGGTACTTGTAAATTGCTTGGATCTTAGTTAGATCTCTTGCATTATCAGTTTGAGTCTCTTTTGGCCTTATTGAGGTAGTTGTAAAATTGTAAATCAGAATTCCACTTTGCCATTTTTTGCAAGTGGCCCATTGTATACGCACTATTTATAAAATGCCAAAATCATCACATTTGGGAGGGTTCTTTGATTGAGTGAATTTGGCGGGGTGTCTTGTGTGATTGTGCCTCTCTTTGTGCTCTTTCCATTCTTGTTGCAATGAGTCCTAACAAATTTCAACCTTTAACTCCACATAATTATGCATCATGGAAAATTAAAGTATGGAGTAAATTAATGGAAAAGGGTCTCACACACTACATAGATGGAACAATAACAACACCACCTGATCCTAAGGCTGATCCAAATGCTCAATTAGAATGGCTCACAAAGAATTGCATGGCTCTTGGAACCTTACGCAAGTATGTATCAGATGACCTCATTTTTCACATTGAGAAGTGTAAAACAATCAAAGAGGCTTGGGATATGTTTCAAAAATTGTATGGACAAGTTGATGAAATCAGAGGCTATCAGATTGACAATGAGCTCACCAACTTGGATCCCAAGAATTTTGATACAATCCAAGATTATGTCACCAAAGCAAATGAGCTAAGAGCAAAGCTTAAGGATTGTGGAATTGATAAAAAGGATGCTCAATTGATATTCAACTTGTTGGATAAGCTTGCACCAGAATATGCAGCATTTGTGTCTAGCTTCCAAACTCATCATTTGATAGTGGGGAGTTCTTATGTTATGCCTTCATTTGATGCTTTCACAGAAATGTTGATATTGGAACAATCTAAGTTGTTGAACATGGGGTTTCTCAAGTCTTCAAAGTCCAAGGCTTTGGTAGCAAATCAAGGAAATCAAGGAAGTCAAGGCAAAGATTCCAACAAGAAGAAGAAGCAATCTGAGTCTAAGCCACACCAGGAAAAAGGACAATCATCCTCTCCATCACAAGGCGATTTTTCATCCTCTTCCAAGAAGGGGACACCACCTAAGAAGGATAAACCAACTTGCGCATATTGCAAGAAATATGGTCATGATGAGCATCGATGCCACACAAAGCAAGTTGATGAGTTAACCAATCTTCTTAAAAAAAACAATATCAACTTTCCATTCGCCTACACAAAGAAGGATTCATCTCCTTCCTCTTCCTCACAGTCTAAGGGAAAAGGGCAAACATTTGTGGCTACAACAAGTTCTTCACAGCAATGGATACTTGACTCGGGTGCCTTATATCACATGGGTTCTACAAAGGAGCAGTTTTCTTCATTGGAGCCATCTAAGACACCTCACATTTACATAGGTGATGACACACAAGTAGAGGTTGAAGGGAAAGGTTCAGTCAACATGGATGATGGAACATTTGAGAATGTTCTCTATGTTCCTAACTTGTCTACCAACCTTCTCTCCATCTACCAAATCACTCACTATGGGAATGGGAAAAAGGTTGAGTTTACACCAGATTCAGTTGTGGTAAAGGAACTTGATGATGATGCCTTGGTAGCAGTGGGACAAGTCAATGACAACTCAAGGCTTTATTCATTCTCCCAATTTGTGCCAAGTTCACCTTCTAGGGCCTTGCTTACTCATTCAAATTCAGAAAGTAAGCTATGGCATGAGCGGTTCGGTCACCTCAACTACCACTATCTTCAGTAGCTAAGCACTAAAGACATGGTCACAGGTCTACCTCAAATTAGTTTTTCAGAGGGTGTATGTTCAGGTTGTTCCATGGGCAAGCATCCTGAAGAGAAGTTTGATAAAGGGAAAACTTGGAGAGCTTTGGAAGTTCTTCAACTTGTTCACAGTGATGTAGCAGGTCCATTTCCAGCACCTTCATTTAGTAAGGCCCGCTATGTTCTTACCTTCATTGATGACTACTCCCGCTTCACTTGGGTCTACTTTCTCATTCATAAGAGTGAAGTATTTGACAGATTTCAGGACTTCAAGACTCATGTGGAGAAGCAATCAAGGAAAGTGGTCAAGATTCTTCGTACAGATAATGGAAGGGAATATGTGAACAAGAGACTTGAGGATTTTTGTACATTTGAGGGGATTGATCTTCAGCATTCTATTGCATACACTCCACAGCAGAATGGGGTTGCAGAACGCAAGAATAGAACTCTCAAAGAAATGGCTAGTTGTATGATACATGCACGTTCTCTTGATCTCGCCTTTTTGGCAGAGGCTATCAGTTGTGCCACACACATCCAGAACCGGGTTCCTCACAAAGCTTTGCAAGATATTACTCCTGTTGAAGCTTGGGCTGGTAGGAAACTGATTGTGAGACATTTCAGAGTCTTTGGGTGTCCAGCATGGGCTTGCATACCTCCGCAGAAACGCAAGGCATTTCAACCTCAGAGTCGGCCTTGCATATTTGTTGGATATCCTGAGGGTGTTAAGGCATACAGATTGATGGATCTAGAGAGACATGAGGTATTCATTGAGAGGAGTGTTCACTTTGAGGAAAGCTCTCCTAGCTTAGCCTCTCTACCTCCTCCACCTTCCTCCATTGTGGATAGTGATGCTAGTGATTCAGATGATGAGACTCCTTCAACTCCGACTCGCAGGGTCACACCTCCGCAGGGTCCACTTGCAGTAGAGGAGCCTCATTCTCCACCTCCACCTAGACCTCATTGGGCTCGACAGACACTTGAGTCCGTGGGTTCTCTTGTTGGGGATCCTTCGGATACATGGAGAACTCGATCACAACATCAGGATCTTCCACATGCATTCATTGCTACCGCTTCCGATCCACAGACATTTAGGGAAGCATCAGGGGTTCCTGAGTGGGACCAAGCTATGGAGGAAGAGTATAGTTCCTTGATGAGGAACGACACATGGGATTTAGTCCATCTCCCTAAGGGGAGAAAGATGGTTTGATGTAAGTGGATCTATCGGACCAAGTTTGCAGCAGATGGTAGTGTGGATAAGTATAAGGCTCGGCTTGTTGCAAAAGGTTTCTCGTAGGTTGTAGGTGTTGACTATACTGAGACCTTTGCACCTGTAGCCAAGATGAACTCCATTCGTTTGACACTTGCTATTGCTGCAGCTCATGGTTGGGCTGTACATCAGATGGATGTGAAGAGTGCTTTTCTTCATGGTGATCTTGATGAGGAGATTTATATGGAGCAACCACAGGGTTTCATCCAGGATACTTCCTTGGTTTGCAGACTAAGGAAATCTCTCTATGGCCTTAAGCAGGCCCCCAGGGCTTGGTACACCAAGATGGATTCCTTTCTTCTCTCCGTAGGGTTCACCAGGTGTCATTCCGATCCGAATGTCTACATTTTGTGATAGGATGACTCTCACTTGATACTTGTGCTCTATGTTGATGACTTGATCATTACAGGGAGTACTTCATCCATCATTAGTAGGGTCAAATCTGCTTTGCATGATAGATTTGCTATGACTGACTTGGGTCTTTTGCACTACTTTCTCGGGATAGAGATTTCACAGTCAGCTTCCGGAATTACACTATCGCAGCCCAAGTATGCTCTTGATCTACTTTCACACTTTCATATGGCTGATTGTAAGCCTGATCTAACTCCCTTTCTTTCAGGAGTCAAGCTTGAGGCTCAATGTTCTTCTCCACCAGTTGATGCCACTTTGTAGTCAGCTTGTGGGTAGTCTCATCTACTTGACTCATACATGCCTTGATATTTCGTTTGCAGTTGGCATGGTTTCCCGCTTCATGCAGGAACCACATGAGCTTCATTGGAAATCCACCAAATGCATCCTTCATTACATCCAGGGTACACATCACTATGGGATTCACTATGCAGCAGGCAGAGGACTTCGCTTGGTTGGTTACACAGACTCCGATTGGGTTGGTGATCTAGTTGATTGTAAGTCTACTTCTAGTTACAGTTTTCACCTTGGTTCGGGCCCCATTTGTTGGCAGAGCAAGAAGCAACATGCTATTGCTCTCTCTTTGATTGAGGTTGAGTATCGAGGCGCTGTTAATGCAGCGACTGAGACCATTTGGCTCCAGCAGATCCTCACAGAGTTTGGATTCACCACTCCACGGCCGACAGTTCTACATTGCGACAATTAGAGTGCTATTGCCATCTCGAAGAACCCGGTCTAGCACCAATGGACCAAACACATTGAGATTCATATGCACTATATCCGAGAGCTCATCCAGGAGCAAGTCATTGATTTGCAGTATTGTCCTACAGTAGAGCAGGTTGCTGACATATTCACCAAACCTTTCATCGAGAGTAAGTTCTAGTAGTTGCGAGCTCTCTTGGGGGTGCGGGATGTGTCATTAGGGGGGGTTAGCTAACTTCTCCTTCCTCTCTTATGGGGGGCGACTTTTTCCTCTTTGAGGTTTTGTCCTTCTTCTTTGAGAGTCTTTTGTACATTCATCTCTCTTTTGGGGGGGAGTTTTTTCCCACTGGGTTTTCTTCTTTTCTCTGTTTGTGAGAGATTGCATTGCATAGTTTTGCTTGCATTTGCATATTGTACATGGGTACCTATCATGGCCTAGTAGCCGAGACCCATCTTGCATTGTTGACTTGAGTCTTCATTCCCCTAAGTTGCACTTAAGGGGGGGTGTTGGTGTAAATAAATATTCATTTTGGATATTATTACACTTAAGTTAACTTAGGATAATGCATCTCTTCGTAGTTTGGATTTGAGACACTTAGGGAAGTGTGCACTTAGGGATAGAGCTTGTAGGAGAAATTCCACCTTTTGTGGTCTTATTTTGCTGTTACACTCCACATTCGGTGGGTCATCCACCTCTTGTGGAATATTATATTATTTCTCCTACCTACCCTTAGTATTTCTTACCTACCCTTGTTTCTCATTGAGCCACATGTCATATTTGTGTGCTCATAAATCCATATGGCCTTGCCTATATAAGTAGGCCTCTATTCATTATATTGGTTAATCCAGTTGATCATTTGCATATTGATGAGAATACAGTTTGTTCTTGTCATTCTATTGTCTCTTTTATGCTTTTTATTGTGCCCTTGATCTTGGCAAAATCCTACAACATCAAACACTTCTTAGCCTAAGGTCTATGTTCTCATGGCGGTAACTTCAGCCCACAACTTGGAATCTGTGCCAGCTCAAGTGTAGTCACACCATGATGGGTGTATCCACTAATTTTTCACCTTTTTCATGAGAGGACAACTAGGGGCCTTCAAGACTAGAAGGATGACCCAATCACCCTCTCCTCCAAAAGCTAGAAGTAGCTTATGCTAAGATGAGGATTTCTATCTCGTCTCACGGGAGCCTTATGGTGAGTATCTTGGGGGGAATACTAGCTATCCCCTTGGATTGAAGCTATTGCAATGTTCAATCAAAATGGGGTGGGCCACTACTCTAAAAGTGTTTAGTCATGTTCTAGGGCATTTGTTGGATGAATTGGATTGGGGAGATTATCAGATGTTGTAATGGATTGATTGAGTAATGTGTTGTCATTGATGTCAACATATTGCTTTGTGTGTTGTAGATGAGCTGTTGCAAATTAATGGGTTTTGAGATATGTATCTTGAGTTGATTTAGTGTAAGTTTCAGTGGTCCGCATGATGATTTGATCGAGTTATGAAATCTAGTGTTGCGGTTGGTTTTTCAATTGTTTAGTTGATCAGTGTTCAGTATTTTGATTTGTATTGCTTTGGAATTGTAATATCCTTAGTTGTGGATGTGTGGGATATATTTGAGACGTTCATATATGTCCTCAATTAAGATAGTTTGTGATTTGGAAGTCCGCAAGTGAATATTTGAGTTTGATAGTTAGTTTGGTTGATGTTCTTGTGCTTCGGTATAATGATGATGATGATTCTTGTATTTTGAGCAAGTGCGGTTGTTGTTTTGGTGATTCACGTTGCTTGTGGATGTTTCTAGATCATGTTTTATTTATGTTGTTGGTTCGTATTGATCGTTGTGCGTGTTATTGATGATTTTCATTATCCGATGGTGTTCTTCATGTTCTTGGCCGACATGATGATTGTAGTGTGTTGCAGATGATCGAGGCATAATTCTTGATGGTGTTTCATATTTGTGGTGGTTATTTAGGTCCATACTATGTCTTAGTCGACATTGTATTGGTCCACATGTATTGTTGTAGCATGTGTGGTGATATTTTGTAATTTGTGATATGTGTTGAACCAACCTTGAAATATAGATTGATGATATGTAAATAAGCCTTGTAATCTTGTGAGAGATGTATCTGCAAGTGAATCTGAATGTGGTGATCGAATAAGTGTGCAAGCAAGTGTTTTGATCTTTTGGAAGTGTAAATAAGTGTGGAAGAGCATATTAGATTGTGTGCTTAACCGAAACTGTACCCAGGCATGAGGAGATGCTATTTTATCAGTCCATGATCCTTTGGATGTAATTCAAATGTTTTTGTAAGACAACGAGTCTTCCTAAGGGTTGTAACCCTTCTTGTTTGGTGATTTGAGCAGTGAGCTCTAGGTAGTGTGCTTGAATGCATGTGCATTCCCCATTGTAATATTTCATATAATCCTAACAGGGTATCATCTCATTATGGGTGTGTTACCACCATGGTTTTTCACTTAACTAGATTTTCCATGTCAAAAACCTTGGTGTTATGCGTGTTCTTGATGTGGTGATGATCTATTCTTTCACTGTTAATTATTATATCTAAATTTGTGGTTGAGTTAAGTCAAGTTTGTGAGAAAAATAATTCATCCCCCCTCTCAGTTTTCTGCATTGTTGCCAATAGAATCTGGTAGCCATACATGCAACATTTTGCTCAGATTATGAGGCCTCCCAGCTTGCAGAGGCTACACTCTATAGGTTTTGTCATACTAATTGACACTAGATGAGACATATGTTGGTATGACACATCCTGGCCAAGTGATAAGCGACTTTTGTTGAAAACCATAATCTTTTATATAGCAGACCATAACAAAATGCTTCTTGGGTCATTCCCCCTCACAAGATGGGAGGCAGGCCCTCTAAAAGATAATAATTTTTTTTCTTACACCCAAGGTCTAATGAAAGGCGAGGGGACAGGATACTTTTGTTATCACCTTTAGGGTTCTAATCTAAACACAAGCGTGCCAAAGGTACAAGACACTCCAAGAAAGTTAATTAACCCTCAACAAACAAAGAAAAGGTGAATGAAAACATGTGAGCCTAATTAGACTAGGAATTGAAATGAGAAGACACACTAAAATTACCCCCACATGCAAGCACACAAGTTAGGTTCATTTTAGAAATCCAAATCGAAATGTGAAATAGGGGCCTTCGACAATATGTTTGTTGGCATTATGTGAACTGGTATGAGGACATAATGATATTGTATGTTGTCATTGATGTCAATATGTGATATGAAGAGAGAACCGGCATATGTGAGAACCGCTGACATATGTGAGAACTGGTATATATGCCAAAGTAAAGCGGTATATTTGTTCAAGGTGAACTGACATGTCAAGGTGAACTGACATGTAGTCATGGGAACCGGCACATGGAAGCATTGTATGACTACAGGTTGGTAGGTAGTTTCCACTTTAGGATTTCTGGTTGGAGTATCTTAAGCCTGTGTGACTCAATCAGTGATCTTTATGTGATGAAGTTAGCATGATAATGAAGAATAGATAGTGTTTCCATGTAAGCCTTGTGCGTGTGAAGGATCTTGCATAAAGAAGAATGTTCCTATCTACCTCGGGAATGTGCGAAGTTTGTAAATGGTGATAACGTGTGATGGGTTATCAACCGCCATGAAATTGGTGGAAAATGAACGATGGAGAATGTCTTGAGATTGGATCAAGATTGTTGCATTCAATACATTATGATCAACGGTCAAGATTGAACCATTTGAATTCCTTAACCTATTAGGTTTAGGGTTTAGGGTTTAGGGTTTATGCTTTCAACCTAACTATTTTCTATAAGGTCGATGTTGTGATTCTTTCAGAGTTTGTTGGCAAAAGTTGTGTGTGTGTATCTAAGAGAAGAGATATGTGATTCTTTCTAGAGCAGAGGAGAGAAGTCATATCTGTAGAGTGTAAGTGCAGAAGGTGAAGAGGAGATTAAACAGATCTGCATTGACATTGAGTGCTATTATTAGGTCATTGATATACCTGTTGATCTTTAACTACTTCAATAGTTGTGAAATCCCCTAACAACATAGCCTTAACCAGCTTGTTGAAAATCCTCTAACAAGGTAACTCGAAGCTACTGAGTCATTGATATCCTTTAGCTATTGAGTTCTTGAAATCCTCTAACAAGGTACCCTTAACAGGGTTTAACCCTTAACTGGGTGATCCCTAATAGGATTGGTTCCTAACAGAACCTATTGTATTTGTCTTTAACCAGACAAGGCTCCTAACAGAGCGGACTTCCAAAGATTTCAAAAACAAGCTTGTGGGTATTCATCCCCACTTTGGTTTTTCCTAGTTGGGTTTCCACGTGAAAAATATGTGTGTCATGTGTGATGTTATGATTGTTTTCTGATTAAGTGGTGATGCTTGTTGATCTTGCTATAATATGTACATCTTTGATGGTAGATTTCTTGTTCATGCATTAGAGTGAAATGGGAATGAAGAGTTAGATTATATGAGAAGATAAGTGTCAACTGGTCTTTGCTCATCTTAGTTACACTAGGTTCTGCCGGTTGAACTCTGTTGAAGGACCAGTGTAGCTGTTTGCTTGTCAGTGCATAAGTGTTAGTTGACAAACCGATTTAAGGTTGAGTTTTTGCCTGTACTGATTCACTCCCCCTCTCAGTACTGGTTTGGTACTATTCGTTCATCATTAAGTTATCAATTAGTATCAGATCGTCCTCCAAGTCCTCTATGTTATAAGCTTAACCGCTTGAGGGAAAGATCCTGTTGTAATGATGAAGAGGGAAGGTCCAAAGTTTAACAAAGAAAATTTTAGTATATGGAAAGACAGAATGAAGATTTACATCAGAAGCATGGGTGCTCAACATTGGAGCTATGTTGAGAATCCCTATGTTGCCCCTACTGGTACTCTCACCAATGATAAAAGAGAGAGATACAAGAAAATGGGCAAGTCATGGAAGCCCTTATTAGTAGTCTATCTGACATTGAGTTTATTGATGTTCAGGACAAGGTAAATCTCAAAGAGGTATGGGATGCTCTTGAAAATATCTATGGCGGTGATGAACATGTAAAACAGGCTAAGGAATAAAGCTCGAGAGGGAAGTTTGAAGATATGTGGATGGTTGAAGGTGAGACCATTCAATAGTATGGAATAAGAATCAAAACCGTTGTTGGAGATATCAAGAGTGCAAGTGGTAAAATAGAAGACTCCACTGTGGTAAGCAAAGTCCTGAGATCCCTATTGTCGGTCTATGCAATAAGGGTTATCGCTATTCAAGAGCTGAGATCAATAGACAAGACTAAAGTATCCTTGGAATCCATCATAGCAAAGTTTACAGCCTATGAGCTAAATAGTTTTGATGGCAGTGTTCAAAAGACTGAATCAACTTTTAGAGCTTCTGCTGTATCATCCAGGAAAGGAAAAGAAGTAAGCACTAGTGGTGAACCAAGACAGAGCAGAGTAATGGATGATGAGGAGTTTCTGATGGAATTTGAAGCTCTTCTTGCCAAGAAATTTCCAAAAGGAACTGGTAAATATAGAGGTAAGCTCCCTTTGAAATGTTTTTCATATAACTGGATAGGACATATTGCTATGAATTGTCCTAATAGTGACAACAAGGATAAAGTGGAAAGATTTAGGAAATTCAAAGGAGGAAACTGGAGAAACTATTTTGTTGCAGTTGATGAAGGTGTCATAGATGAGGAAACAGAAGATGAAGAGAATGAAGATATTGTGTTTGTTGCTATAAAGGAAGATGTGGCAGACAAGAAGGCTCTTGTCTCCCACTTTGATAATTCCAATGAGTGGATCATTGACAGTGGTTGTTCTCACCATATGATTGGTGACCAGAGCAAGTTCCTATCCTTGGAGGAGTATGATGGTGGTGTGGTTCATTTTGGCAATGATGCACCATGCATGGTGAAAGGTAGAGGGTCCATCTCTCTAAATGGAAAGAGTAGTGTTGACAATGTGTATTGGGTTGATGGTCTCAGACACAACCTTCTGAGTGTTGCCCAGCTAAATGACAATGGCCTCACTCTAGAATTCAAGAATGGAGTTTGCAGAATCAAAGGAAAATATGGTGAATTGGTGGCCATCGACATGCAGACCAAAGGTAACCTATTTCATCTAAATGCAAATATAAGTACATGTCTTATGGCTAAATTTGATGATAGCTGGATATGGCATAGGAGACTCTGCCATGTAAACTTTGATAACATTGTAAAGGCCAGTAAGATCAAGGTAGTTAGAGGGTTGCCGGTGCTAAGCAAACCAGATAATACCTTGTGCAGAGAGTGTCAATTAGGGAAAATGTCTTCCTCAACTTTTAAAGGAAAATCTTTCATTGTTGACAATTTGCTTGATCTTGTGCATACTGATTTGTGTGGTCCTATGAAAACTAGGAGTGTGTAGGGTGATAGGTACTTCATGATTCTCACTGATGACTGCTCAAGAATGATGTGGGTCACATTCTTGAAAGACAAGTTTGAAGCCTTTGTGAAGTTCAAAGCTTTCAGAGCATTAGTGGAGAAGGAAAGTGGTAAAAGGATCAAGTGTCTCAAAACTGATCAAGGAGGGGAATTCACTTCTGGTGAATTCAACAAGTATTGTGAAGAATTTAGCATCAAGAGGCAACTATCTACCCCCCAGACTCCACATCAGAATGGCCTAGCAGAGAGGAATAACCGGAGTATGGTTGAAGCAACTAGAACCATGTTGATTCAAGGAAAAGTAGCTCACACCTTTTTGAGAGAAGTGGTAAGCACTACAGTCTACACAATGAATCGGGTACTCATAAAGAAAGGTAAGGATAAAACTCCTTATGAGTATTGGACCGGTAAGACACTTGTGGTTAGCTACTTTAAAATGTTTGGTAGCAAATGTTACATCAAGAGAAGTGAACACCAGAGCAAATTTGATGTGAAATGTGATGAGGGAATATTCCTAGGATATTCCACCAAGAGTAAAGCTCTCAAGTGTTTCAACAACAGGACTTAGAGAATTGTGGAAAGCATCAATGTAAGAGTTGATGAAACCTCTGAGAAAACTGAGGAAACTGGTAGTGTGCAAGTAGTAAGTGAACTAGTTGTAACCTTCTGGGAACCGATTGTCAGTCAACCGAGTACCAGTAATAGTGTTCCTGAACCGGTGAATGTTGATAGTGATGAAGATGAGGATGAAGAGGAAAGTAAGAAGAACCAGTCAAGACTATTCCTCGGTATGTCAAGCTGAATCATGATCCTAAGCAGATCATAGGAGATAAGGATGCAGGAATCCTTACAGGAAGAAAGATCAGAGAAAACTCATGTCTAATCTCTGAATTTGAGCCTAAGTCATTCCAAGAGGCTCATAAAGATGAAGACTAGATCAAGGCAATGGAAGAGGAACTTGACCAGATAGAGAAAAATGGTACATGCTCCTTGGTACCCAGACCAGAACATAAAAATGTCATTGGAACCAAATGGGTGTTCAGAAACAAGCTGAATGAGGATGACATAGTGATCAGGAACAAAGCCAGATTGGTGTGCAAAGGATATGCTCAAGAAGAAGGAGAAGACTATGGAGAAACCTTTGCTCCTGTAGCCAGATTGGAAGGAGTTCGTATGCTTCTTGCATATGCAGCTTTTAAAGGATTCAAAGTATATCAAATGGATGTAAAATATGTATTTCTAAATGGTGTACTTGAAGAGGAGGTGTATATAGAGCAACTAGATGGGTTTGCCCTATCTACGGATAGTGACATGGTGTGTAGGCTACATAAAGCCTTATATGGTCCAAAGCAGGCACCTAGAGCATGGTATGAATGTCTACATTCCCATCTTGTGAAGATTGGATTTGAGAGAACAAGTGAAGATAGCAATATTTACTTGAAATCTGAAGGAGATCAGATTCTGATTTGTGAAGTTTTTGTTGATGACATTATCTTTGGTGGAGATGAAAAGATGAGTCATGAGTTTGCTGATGAGATGAAGGAAGAGTTTGAGATGTCACTCATAGGGGAGATTAAGTTCTTCATTGGACTGCAGATCCAACAGATGAAAGATGGAATCTTTATCACTCAGTCCAAGTATGTCAAAGAGTTGTTGAAGACCTTTGGCATGGAAGATAGCAAACCAGTTGGTACACTGATGGTGACCAGTTGCAAATTATCAAAAGAGGATGATTTCACATTGGTTGATGAGAAGGAATACCGATCAATGATTGGTAAGTTGCATTATGTAGTGCATAGCAGACCAGATATTGCACATGTAGTTGGTATTACTGCAAGGTTCCAAAAAAATCCAAGAGAATCCCACTTGGTTGCAGTCAAGTGGATTCTTAGGTATCTAAAGGGAACAGTTGACTATGGATTGTGGTACCCATACAACAATTGTTTCAACCTGAAAGTATTCATCGATGCTAACTGGGCAGGTAATGTGGATGATTGGAAAAGCACAACCGGTGGTGCATTCTTTCTCGGTGGTAGACTGGTCTCATGGATGAGTAAGATGCAGAGCTGTATCTCTCAGTCTACAGCGGAAGCAGAGTATGTTGCAGCTTTCATGAACTGTACTCAAACAATCTGGATGAAGCATGTTTTAGATGGCTTCAAAATCCCTGTATCTAAACTGATAAGTATATTGTATGATAACACAAGTGCTATCAATATTTCAAAGAATCCGGTTTTCCATTCTAGAACTAAGCATTTTGAGCTTAAGTATCATTTCTTGAGGGAAAAGGTTCAGAATAAAGAGATTGCACTGGAACATGTTTCCAGTAAGGAGCAGTTAGCAGACATATTCACCAAGCCTCTCCCAAAGACTGCATTTGTGTATTTAATAGGTGAATTGGGGGTACTGCCCCTTCAGGAGGTAAATTAAGAGTATTTGTTCCACATCAGTTAGGTATTGCATAGTCAATTTTTTTTTGATTGATGTGTTGAAGGATGCTACTCCTCAGGGGGAGCAGCATAATGGAACGGGGATGTTTGTGCCTCCACTTTGGCATTGTTGTCAAAGGACGAGAAGAAGTGTAGCAGAGAAGATATCTCCAGAAATTGGGGAGAAGATGAGTTTACAGAAAGATACCTTTGTATATTGCCATCAATGCCAAAGGGGGAGATTGTTGGCATTATGTGAACCGGTATGAGGACATAATGATATTGTATGTTGTCATTGATGTCAATATGTGATATGAAGAGAGAACCAACATATGTGAGAACCGTCGGCATATGTGAGAACTGGTATATATGCCAAAGTAAAGCGGTATATTTGTTCAAGGTGAACAGGAATGTCAAGGTGAACCGACATGTAGTCATGGGAACCGACACATGGAAGCATTGTATGACTACCGATTGGTAGGTAGTTTCCACTTCAAGATTTCTGGTTGGAGTATCTTAAGCTTGTGTGACTCAATCGGTGATCTTTATGTGATGAAGTTAGCATGATAACGAAGAACAGATAGTGTTGTCACATAAGCCTTATGCATGTGAAGGATCTTGCATAAAGAAGAATGTTCCAATCTACCTCGGGAATGTGCGAAGTCTGTAAACGGTGATAACATGTGATGGGTTATCTCCCGCCATGAAATCGGTGGAAAATGAACGATGGAGAATGTCTTGAGATTGGATCAAGACTGTTGCATTCAATACATTATGATCAATGGTCAGGATTGAACCGTTTGAATTCCTTAACCTATAAGGTTTAGGGTTTAGAGTTTATGCTTTCGACCTAACTGTTTTCTATAAGGTCAATGTTGTGATTCTTTTAGAGTTTGTTGGCAAAAGTTGTGTGTGTGTATTTAAGAGAAGAGATACGTGATTCTTGCCAGACCAGAGGAGAGAAGTCATATCTGTAGAGTGTAAGTGCAGAAGGTGAAGAGGAGATTAAGTGGATCTGCATTGGCATTGAGTGCTATTATCAGGTCATTGATATACCTATTGATCTTTAACTACTTCAACAGTTGTGAAATCCCCTAACAGGGTAGCCTTAACCGGCTTGTTGAAAATCCTCTAACAAGGTAACTTGAAGTTACTGAGTCATTGATATCCTTTAGCTATTGAGTTCTTGAAATCCTCTAACAAGGTACCCTTAACAGGGTTTAACCCTTAACTGGGTATTGTGGCCATCCCTTAACTAGGTGATCCCTAATAGGATCGGCTCCTAACAGAACCTATTGTATATGTCTTTAACTGAACAAGGCTTCTAACAGAGCAGACTTCCAAAGAGTTAAAAAACAAGCTTGTGGGTATTCATCCCCACCGTGGTTTTTCCTAGTTGGGTTTCCACGTGAAAAATATGTGTGTCATATGTGATGTTATGATTGTTTTTTGATTAATGGTGATGCATGTTGATCTTGCTGTAATATATACATTTATGATGGTAGAGTGCATGTTCATGCATTAGAGTGAAATGGGAATGAAGAGTTAGATTATATGAGAAGATAAGTGTCAACTGGTCTTTGCTCATCTTAGTTACACTAGGTTCTGTCGGTTGAACTCTGTTGAAGGACCGATGCAGCTGTTTGTCTGTCAGTGCATAAGTGTTAGTTGACAAACCGGTTTAAGGTTGAGTTTTTGCCTGTACTGATTCACCCCCCCTCTCAGTACCGGTTTGGTACTATTCATTCATCATTAAGTTATCAATGTTTTCTTCTTTTCAAGACAACTACTCGACTTTGTTAATTGAATCAAGAGGGCTAGGATGGAAAAAACAAATCTGAAACCCTAATAATTAAAAGATAAATGAAAGTTAAAAAATCTGAAACGTGGCTATACTAGATGAAAACACAGAAACCGAACACAGACACAAAAATACCACACTCAGACGCAGAAAGGCGAGAAACTGAAACCTACAAAATAGATTTGAAACAAAAAAGCGGAAAAAAAGACCAAAACACAACTTCTAATAAAAAACGTAAAAATACGAAACCCAGATGTGGAAAGAAAACCCTGAATCTATGAAACCACTGAAAAAACACAGATGCAAAAATAGATGACATCGACGCAGTTTCCGGACGCAGACACGGAAAGAAGGATCTCAAACACAGAAATATGAAATCTAGATCTACAGAAAACACAAATGAAAAAAAAGATAACCCAGACGTAGAATCTTAACATAGACGTGGAAATAATTGTCGCAGTCGCACAAGAATGTGAAATCGTCGCTGATTCGACCTGCAACTCACTAAAAACTAAATCTTCCAACACAACGTTAGGAAATAAAAGGGACAAGAGTCCCATTGGGCATGCCAAAATGTATGAGGCAAAAAATGATGGTGATAAACTATTGCAAAACCTCGAAGATTCAACCACAAACAATTTTAGTTCTATAATAAAACATTCACCATACACCAATGAAGATACCTAAGATCATGTAAATCAACAAACAAAACGTATTACCATTCACATGTCAAGTAGGGTTTTAATCTCCATTGTTTCCTATCTCCATTGATCTTGCTTGATATATATTTGCTCTCAGATTTTGTATGCCAATATATAGGAATTGGATCTCCTATATTATAGAAGAACTCTCGTAAAAAATCCCTTACATCATGGGATAAAAAATAAACAAACTATAACAAACACATGTAAATATACAAGCTCCTAAACAAACTAACAAATATTTTTCTATGTAGCCCATAATTCTAACAAACATGTAAACATTAGCAACATTTTTCCCAATAATAGTTATTAGAGTCAGAATTGGAGAAATCCATTCTACCTTTCTTTTTATCCTCCTCCTTGCACTCTTTTTGGAAATGACTAGATTTGTCATAGTTCCAACATTTTGCCTTGGAATTTTTACTAGGAGACTTAGATCTCCTCAAAGACTTAGATTTATAATTCTTGTCCTTTTTCTTGTCTTTCTCCATTGTTCTACCATGAGCAACTAGGGCCTCCTTAGCCATCTCAAAAGATTTCCTTCGTATCTATTTAGATAACAATGAACCCACCACATCCTCCATCTTGAAAGTGGTCATTGTGCTTCCAATGGCCATCACAACGTGATACCATGATTCCGACAAAGAACATAACAAAAGCTTACATTTATCTTGATCATCAATCTTGTCACCAACATAATTCAATTGAGAAACAAGCATGTTGAACACATTCATGTGATCTTTCATGGACCCTCCTTCCTCCATCCTCAGAGGAATAGAGCTTCTTTCTCAGGAATAAATTATTTACCAAGGATTTCTCTTGATAAATATCACCAAGCTTTTCCAAAGTGTATTTGTAGTCTTCTCCTCATTGACATTCAAGAGAACTGAATTAGATAGACAAAGTCTTATCAAATCCTTAGCTTTCCGATCCCTTTTATCCCAATTATCCAGTGGTGTATTTTTGGATTTTGTCAAAGAAACCACATCTCATAGATCTCTATCCATGAACATGTCCTCTATTTTGAGTTTCCACAACACAAAATTGCTACCATTAAATTTATCCATCTCTATTCTGTTGGATGTGCTTTCCATATCAAAGCTACAACAAAGTTATGAAATCTTCCTTTTCAAAACTCTCATTGAAACTAGATCAACACATGGGACCATCTTGAATGTATTGCAGATCCTACAACATTCGCCTAAACCAAATATCTTGAAAATTAGTGGTAGTAGCGTTGTATTTAGCGTTTGTTGTAGAGAGAGATATAGTGGGTTGTTTCTTGGATTTCCAAGAATTGACTGTAGAACCAAGACTAAATACATAACTAGAAGTAGAATTTTGATCATCTATAGAGCCTGCCTAATTGGAATCAATATATCCAACCAATTATTTAAACCTCCTTCAAATGGTGAAAAGAAATGCCATAACACAATGTTCCTTTAAGATACCTTAGAATCCTTTTAGCAACACCCAAATGTGTTTCTTTGGGTTTAGACATGAACCTCGAAGCCAAACTTACAATATATGTAATATCTGGTCTAGTGGTGGTCAAATAAAGAAAACCTCCGACTAACTTCCTATAGAGAGTGGGATTTACATAAGAGGAATAATTAGAAGTACAGAACTTAATACCAAACTCCATAGGTGTGGCCACAGGATTGCAATCCTGCATATGAAACCTTTGAAGAAGATTTAAAACATACTTTTACTGAGACAAAAAAATACCATTGTTATGCTGCCAAACTTCAATACCAAGAAAATAATGCATCTCCCTTAGATCAGTCATTTCAAATTCTGAAACCATTGTGGCTCTAAATTTAAAACAATGAAGATTTATTGCTAGTGTAGATGAGATCATCCACATAGAGAACAACAATTAGAACATCTTCACCAAATTTTCCAATATAAAGATTAGGATAAAACTAACTTTTGACAAAACCTTTTTTCGAAAGATAGGAATTGATTCTAGAGTACCATGCTCAAGGTTCCTCTTTTAGACCATATAAAGCCTTCTTCAACGTATAGACAAAATTTTCTTTGGACGAAACTTCAAAACCTTGAGGTTGAGAAACATAAATTTCCTCATCAATATAAACATTGAAAAAAGCACTTTTAACATCCATATGATAAAAACTCCATTAATTTTGAGGATCCAAAGACAAGACTAATCTATTTTAATATCCATCCTAGCTATAGGAGCAAAGGTTTTAATATAGCCAATACCATCCCGCTGGGTGTATCCTTTTGCAACTAGTCTAGCTTTGTATTTATCAATAGTCTCATCAAATTGATATTTAGTTTTTAAAATCTACTTTGTACAAACAACATCCTTACCAAGAGGCAATTCAACCAATTCCCAAGTGTGATTTCGTTCAATAGATG
This sequence comes from Cryptomeria japonica, assembly GCF_030272615.1. Classification (NCBI taxonomy): domain Eukaryota; kingdom Viridiplantae; phylum Streptophyta; class Pinopsida; order Cupressales; family Cupressaceae; genus Cryptomeria; species Cryptomeria japonica. The sequence goes on from NC_081406.1 coordinate 114,997,356, forward strand.
CTATTTCACGATTCATGGCTGCAACCCACTCTTCTTTTGGCTCATTATTCTACATAACATGAGTCATGAGAGTATAGTTAACCTTTCTATGGGATCTCAAGTAGTCATTTGATCAAAATTAGTATCTAACATTAGAGAAAGGGGATAATTTTTCTTTGTTCTTCTTTGATAGTTCTGATATTGCCAACTCTCCACATTTGAGGATTTAGGTTTTGCAATATCAACTTTGGATTCATTAGACACAAGAAAATGAGAGTCCTCTTCACCTATATCATTCACAAGAGGGTTAGATTTATTCAAATTAATCTCAATATTCTTAGCCTTTGCATTTGGAGTATATTGTACTCTTTCTTCAAAGATAACATCTCTGCTTATGATTAATTTCTTACTGATAGTATCATATAATTTGTAAGCTTTTTTTTCAGAACCCTATCTAATAAAAATGCATTTGGTACAATTTTCATCCAACTTTTTTCTTTTTTCCTTAGGAATATGTGCATAAGCAAAACAACCAAACACCTTAATATGGGTAACAAATGGTGTGAAACCAAACCAAAATTGTTCAGGAGTCATGCCATGAAATAATTTTGTGGAGTTTCTATTCAACAAGTAAACTACAGTAAGGACCACCTATCCCCAAAAGCTCTTATCTAGGTTCTTTTCTTTCATCATGCTTCAAGCCATTTCAACAATAGTTCTATTTTTTCTCCTAACAACCCCATTTTGTTGTGGAGCATAAGAAGTGGTAAAATCTCTTTGAATCCCATGTCCTCTACAATAATCAAAAAACACATTTGATCCATACTCTCCCCCATTATCTGATCTTATTAACTTAATGAATTGACCACTTTGTTTTTTGAAACTAATTGTTGGAACTCAACAAATGTATCAAAAACTTCCGATTTATCAACCAAACAATGGATCCAAGTTTTACGAGAAAAATCATCAATCAAGATAAGAAAATACTTGTATTTATTTAGTGAGGGAGTTTCCATTGGACCACATAAGTCGATATGAATAACTTCAAGTGGTTTTCGTGCTCTTCTAGACAAACCAATTTGAAAAGTATTTCTATGTTGTTTTCCAAACAAACATTCTTCACAAATTTTCTGATCATTCTTAAGGAATGGAAATCCTCAACCATATGTTTCTTCTTAAGCAAAAGTAAACCACCAAACTTTAGGTGGTCGTACCTTAGATGCCATAATTGACTATCATGCACCTCTATAGTACTCAAGACTTGTTTGGGTGAAGAAAAATAAAGGGGAAACATACGATCACCTATCATCTTTTCTCAGGCAACCACTACATATCTTTGTGACTTATCTCTGATTATACATTCATTCCTGTAAAAAATAACTTGATTATTTTGTTCAAGCGTTTGACCAACTGATAACATATTCCTTTTTAGAGCATAAACTAACAAAGTATTAGAAATGTGCTTAGTTTTTCCATTCTCATTTGCTACTTCAATGGTTCCTATTCCTTTAGTCCCATGTGAATTATTGTCTCCCAACACAACATTACTATCATATTTTTCATTCAAGTTAATAAATAGTTTTTCATTAGAAGTCATGTGTTGAGAGCAACTAGAATCAATATACCATAAAGGCTCTTCATTGGAACTTGCATTCAAACATAAAAGAAATACATTTTGTTTCTCTTCTACAACATTATTAAATTGCTTGTGCCAACATTTAGACTTATAATGGCCAAATTTGTTGCAATGGAAACACTAAACATGCCTTTTGTCTCTACTAATATCCATGCGTCTACCTCTTCTTCTGCTTCCATAATTATTATTTCTTCCTTGAAAACTATAACTCTTCCTTGATCTTAGCCCTTGCCTCTGTAATTGTGACTAGACTCACCTCTATGTTCATATTTGGAATCATTGCCATAACTAGATTTCTAATAACCCTTAGAAAAAAATATTCTTTTTACCTCTAATATTTACCTTAGATGCAAATTCTTTTTCTAAATGTTCTTGATTTCTTTTCATTTGTTCTTTTGCTATTAATAAAATGCCACTTAACTCATCAATTTTCGTAAAAAGTAACATATTTTGAAATTTCAATTGTGGAGACAACACTATCAAATTTGGAAGGCAGACTTCTTAATATTTTTTCAATCACATTTTGATTGCTTATATCATCTCCTAGAATTTTCATCCGATTTGTCATCCCGTCAACTTTTGTTAAAAACTCATTAACTAATTCATTTTGATTCATTTTAACATTGACTAACACGTCGCTATCATGCTTTACGAAAGGTCTGTTTTGAAACCAGAATAGCTTCGGCCCTTAGAAACAAGAAACAAGGTGACCCTGCTCTCACGTCTTTATGTGTGTCTGCAGATCTCTTATCTGTCCGTTTTTCCAAGGAAAGAAGAGGCTGGGCCCGTGGTAAAGTTTCCCGTGGGTTAGATGTGACCCGTTGTGCTACACAAAATTAAACAAGCTTTGAAACTTCAAAACAAAGAAGGCTTCACTTTAAATTTGCCAATGCCCAAGTCAAACGCGTCAAAGAAAGCGCGTGGAATTTAATGAGTGATAGAAATGTGAATTTCGGTAAAAATTACACCAAGTCGTAAATTTGTTTTAACGACTTGAGTGGAGTCAAATTGGCGTATTGACTCCGCTACTTTTGCCATTGTCTTTCTCTTGGCTTTCCTGCACCTCCTTTCAATGCTATTAAGCAGGCGTTCATGTTCCCCTCTTAACTCCATTTATCTCTCTTCTTCTTCCTCATCTAAAATATTTGGAAATGGAAATGGAAGAAGGGCTAACACCCCCCCGCTTCCTCTTTCTCGTCTTCACAGTATTCATATTGTGCCTCGCTTCTTCATCACGAGCTTGTCCAGAACCAGATGAACCCTTCCAATGTGGGGATTATTTCTTCAAATATCCCTTCGGAAGAAAGAACAGCGGTTGCGGTGACCCTGCTCTTCAGCTTGACTGCGATAAGGCACCCAAGATGCCTCTACTCAATATTAATGGGTACGAATACTACGTAATGGAATTCCCAGATCCCCACAATTTCATGACAATAATTGACAGGAATATCTTCGAAGGTACATGCAACCCACCGATCAGTAACCAAGCAACGCAATCCCCGTCTGGAGATCAATCTGACTCTGAAGATAGTGGGAAGAATTTGAATTTGTGGAAGCACTGTAATGTAACGGCTTCTGTATACCCGCTACAAAAATGCGGTACATGGTACTACGGTTTCATTATTCCTGAGTCCAATTTGACTCTACAATGTAAGCCACAAGTTGTACGCCTGGTGGAAAGCCTACAAGGAACTGATCCACTAGCATTTGTAGATGAATCTTTTCAAATAAATTGGACTGTCGACGAAAACTGCAGGAAGTGCCAGTCATATGGTGGGACTTGTACCTCCAACATCAGCTCGACTCACTGCAATTGCACAAACAGCCCCCATCCAGGAAAATGCCTGGCTCGTAAGTACACGAACTCGAATCTGTATCTAATCAATTTAGGAAAATTTTAATGCTGTATGAAATGACGTGTGCACTCTACTGGGAATGATTATTTACTATATTTGCTGAAATTTATGGACTGAGCGTTGTAGGTAATTCAAGGACTAAAACTGCCATCATCGCAAGTGAGTATGTCTTCTTTATTAGTTATCTATATTCTTTATATCTTTATTTCGTTGACGTGAATGTAAATACTTCACCTGATTCTTATTAATCAGGCGCAGCCATTGGAACCGGTGCATTGTTACTGATGGGAGCACTCCTGTTCGTTAATAGGAAGAGGTGTTTACCCACTTCCTCCGACAGACACGATCTGTCTAATATAGAGAAGTTCCTGCAAGATTATGTTCATCAAATGCCATATAGATATTCATACTCTCAGCTTATGAAGATCACCAATAACTTTGCACATAAAGTCGGGGAAGGAGGTTTTGGTGTGGTATATAAGGGAAACCTACCATCTGGCGATCTGGTGGCCGTCAAAATGCTTGATCAGTCAAGGAGCTGTGAGAATCAATTCATGAATGAAGTAGCAACCATTGGAAGGATCCATCATGTTCATTTGGTTCGGCTCATAGGATATTGCTACGAAGAATATAGAAACGCATTGGTGTATGAGTACATGGCTAATGGTTCTCTAGAGAAGTTTCTATTTGCAGGAAGAGAGAAGGAACAAATCCTAAATTGGGCACAGCTGTATTCAATTGCTTTGGGTGCAGCTCGTGGAATAGCCTATTTACACCAAGATTGTGACAACCGTATCATTCATTTTGATATAAAACCCCACAACATATTACTGGATGAAGAGTTCACACCAAAGGTAGCTGATTTTGGTCTGGCTAAACTCTGTGGGAAGAAAGAGGACCATATATCAATGACAGCAGCAAGAGGAACGCCTGGATATGCCGCTCCAGAGGTGTGGAATAGAAATATGGGAGCTGTAACAGACAAATCAGATGTTTACAGTTTTGGCATGGTATTATTGGAGATTGTTGGAGGAAGGAAGAATATCGATGTGCAGGTAAGCCGGTCCAGTCAATTGTATTTTCCAGAGTGGGCATTCAAGTCGATGGAGAATGGGCAGTTGGAGAGGGGGTTGAGAGGAAGTGGTCAAGCAGAAATAGAATGTGAAGAGAAAGAGAAAGCAATAAGATTGGCCAAAATAGGACTATGGTGCATTCAGTACAACTCAAGAGATCGGCCAAGCATGAGCAGAGTGGTTCAAATGTTGGAAGGAAATGGTGATGATGTAACCAATCCTCCCCTGCCTTTCAATTCAACAATTAGGGCCGCACCTTCAATACATTCAAGTGAAGAGTCTTCTGTGTAAGCAAGGAGGGGAATCTCCTTCATATCCATCATTCTGGTCGTCAACATTATTCCGGGTAGGAGTCCCTTGAGTGTCAATTTATTCCAACTTCATTGTGAATAAAATATAATGTAAGAGAATTATCCAATATAAGGACTTTAATAGTAGCCCTTTATTTATTTATTTAGTAAGGACCATTCTTTGATTATGAGGAACATGAAGTTTTTTGTAATCACGAAATTTATACTCCGACCTATCATATTTATGGAACTTTAGAAGTTGAGTAATCGGAATCTATAACTTTTGGTAATAGATAATATTTTTATTAAAAAATTAAGGTAGAATTTGGTGTATATATTGTTTTTTTTAAATGTTTTAAAAGAGAAATGGTGAATTTCAAATTTCAAAGGATTTTATAATTCCGTAAGTTTTTAGAAAATTTGTATTATTTAGAGAGAAATAAATGGGAGCTTAAGTTTTGGGTAGTTAGCTTTCATTGGCAAGTAATTTAGTTTTGATTGGTTGTAATTTTCTCTTTTTTATTTTACAATTGTTTTAGCAAACTAATTTACTAGGTAGACTTTTGACCATTTTCATTACTTTGAAATAGAATTTCTCTTAAATCTATACTCTTCTTAATTCACAAGACCACTTACACCTTGCTCTCTTCCTAACCATTTTTGTCAGCTAGGATGCCATGTGTCATGCTACATTCCCAACCAATATTGAGCACACTCATGTCCCTTAAATTCATATTGATATTTCCTACCAACTACTTGGTTTCCCAAAAACAATAATTCACCTCTATCCCTCAAAAGGGATCAAGATGTACTTATAAAAAGACGAATAACTAATAAGGATAGGATTCAAGCTCTCAATAGGAATTTAGGTTACACATTTGAACATCTAAGGCATGAAAAAGAGAGCATGGGTCACATAGACAATCACAATCAAGATCTCAATTATTAGACCTCTCTTATTACATTAATGCAAGAGCATCTAAATGGTCAAGTAATTTTGGACAGCAAATTATTTTATAGGTGTTTATTTGCTTGCATAAATATTTATCTCTTGTTAAAAAAATATTTTTTATTCATAATATTTTGATTGTGCACACAAAGCTATAACTATTCATTTTAATATGTACTACTACATAATCTTCATGAAGCCTACAAATTATGATTAGAGTATCTTCTGAGTGTCATGAAAATTCTTATGTTTCTAATTTATATTTTGATTGCTTTTGTATAATTTATGGTGAGTTCTTATTAAAAAGGGGACCTAACCAACTTGTATACCAAAAGTTCTAAACTTCATGCCAAATATAATGTTACCTATTTAAGTATTGATCCTATGCAATTTTTTGGTTGAAGACACATTGAATTTTAAAGATCATTTCTCAACATAGTAATTTATGAATGAATCATCTTACAAGACAAAAAGGACATGTCCAATTCTAAGGAAGATTAAGGAATTGAAATATCTAAATATTTTGTCAAATGGTCTTGATCTCATGTGTATAGGCTATTAAAATATATTTTTGGTTGGCACCACCCTACTACATTTTTTTCTCTATAAAATATGGTAAAATTGTGACAAGTAATGGAGGAGGAGATTATACTGATGATAAAAAATTGGAAAAGGACTAAGATTCTTGACAAGTACTTGTGATTCTAGAAAAATATCAACTATGATACATACATCACTTGTTACTCTTATTTTGTAAAGAGTTAATCTAGTATCATGTATTCCTACATCAATTATTTGTAATGGTATAAGGATATATAACCTAATAGCCAAAGTATAATATGTGTATTTCGTTGTAGGTAATCCATAAGATAAATGGCTTAGAAAAGAAGAGGCAAATTTTTTTTAAAATCACAATGTGATAATGAACTCACTAGTTTATGATAAGAGGTATAGAAGTGTTGTAACCCTTCGGACCATGTAGAGGCAAGTAATGATTGTTGTTGAAATTTAGTCATGGTGAGGGACTAGAACATGAACCACATTTGGAAGAGGTTTCAAATTTTAGTGATAAACTAACCACAAAAGATAATCTTGTCATAGCATTAGTGGGAGTAATAAGTAATATAAAACTTGACCTCTCTTTCTAATAAGGAAGTTTCAATCTTAATATCTACTAGATTGGATCAATAATTTGGTTGAATACTTAATGATTGAGTTTTTTGAAGAACCAAAGTGATTTAAGTACATGCCACTACCAGATTGAAAAGATAAGTTTTCTTATATTGGGAATATGTGCACAAAAAATGAGCAAAGAAGAATAAGTCAATATATATAAGTGGGATGAGATGGTTATAAAGTTGAAGGCAAGTTTTTGTTAGTGAACTACATTTCAGGAATTTTTGAAGAATTTTTTGGTATTTGCACCAAAATGGTGAACTAAAAACTAACCACACACCTATAAAAACCACAAAATGTAGGTAATGCATTCTAGTTATTTGAAAATTTAAATAGCCCAAATGTGTTACAACTTGGAAAATTTAAGCCTTAACGCAACTAGGTTTTAGAGTTAAATCCCGTATGGGTTAAACTTATTATAAAACTGTGATCAATATTTTACAATACAAGAAACCTGTATGTACTTTTCCAGTTATATTATTTTAAAGTGACCAACTAGGTCATTTCAACCTGCGACCATTATAAAACTGTGACATTGTTTTTTAAAAAATTCAAAAGGCTATCTAGGAAAATATGGGAATCATGGAGGTCTCAAAATTTGAACACACAGCATGACTTTGAGGGGGGGGGGGGGGGGGGGGGCGCTAAATTAGGCCTTCCTTAAAACAAATTTATCTTTAAGCTCTTAAACTTCAAACCACAGTTATATTTATTAACTTTGCAATAATAAAACACAATACACAAGAAACACAAAATTTATGTGGAAAACCCTAAGCAATGAGAAAGCACTATGAGAATCACACTCACAATATGAATAATTTATTACACTATTTTAGGCTCAAGGCCAAGGAAGCTTAGTGCTCTGAATTTAGACTTGGAAAACTAAGGCACACAATATTAGGATAAGATACAATGATCTTATATTACTGAGACACACAATCCTAGGGCAAGATACAATGGACTTGCATTACTAAGGCTTGCTTCTCTAGGACAAGATACAAATCGACACAAGATGCCAAAAATAGTATGCTATATTTTGGCAGGTATAAGGAAATAATAAATTGAAATGAACAAAATCTCTTTATCACGAAACTATGCTTTAACCATTGTGTCAAATGAATAATCTCATGGCAAACATAATTCACACATTCATTGTCTCAAAACTTTGTCACACTAAAGTATATCAACATTAAAGCTCATCATATTATGAAATTCACACTTTTGCTTCTCCACATATTCTTTCACATCATTCACACTCAATCCACATCAATCCATATTTCAATTCACACATCTGCACATCCTGAAATATTAACTCATTCATTGAAACCCTCAACTAGGTTGGTCATGTAGATAAAATATACATAAATTACATAGGGTCAGCCACAAAGAGAAACTACACCAAATACAGTCCACTCCAAGAAATAAAGGGGACCCAAATACATCACAACAAGTCTTCCAAATTCAATTCCAATGAACTGCTCACACTAAAACATCCTCTAAAGTCGACATCAAACATAACCTGTAGATTATAGCTAATAAACCAGTCAGTCCAAAAAACTCACCCAATACAAATTACTCAATGTGAATATTCACACACCATGGTAAAACCCATAACAAAAATCTAACTCAACCTCCAATGTATATCCTAACCAAAAGAGTATGAGCCAAATAACATAAACCAATTGATCCTACTAGAGACCAACACAACTAAGCACACCAAACAAGTGAACAACATAACTTCAGTTTGTTGAGCAAACCAACATATAAAGTCTAAACAAAATATGGTAACTAAACACTGCATGAACTATATTAAATCAATAAATAAAATATGGTAATTTATTGTTGGCATTATAACAGACAATAAGAGATTGTTGGCATTATGACAGACAATAAGAGATTGTTGGCATTTCAATTAAGATATTGAGAAGGTTGTTGATAATTATGGATATAACTGATTAAGGATGTTTACTGTCTTCACAATATTATTTTGTCATTGATGTCAAGAAATTGATTTTCTGATTTAGTATGATGTTGCCATATCTTAAGAAGTATGTTTTGAAGAGAATTAAGATGTCGGTAAAAGACACAGAAAGAATGTGATGAATAAGGGGAGGAATAAGTTATTCAATGGGCAACTATTACCGAGTTAGACAATGATGAGATCATGTTGTTTAGATTGTTTTGATATCCTACATATGCTATTGTTTGTAAGGTTAATACTATACTATGCTACCGAGCAAGGAACCTAGTCAGTAAACCCTAAGGTTATCGCTATCGGTTAATGAAGGCGGAATGTCTATTGAGTGAAGTTTAGTATTTACCGAGTTGCAACCGAGTAATAACATAATGCATTGGATGTATACATGCATTATTTAATGATGGAAGCTGATGAGCTGGTTGTGATTAAATGATTAGTACAATGTGTATGAAGTTTGTTAAGGATCTATGGCAATGGAAGATTGGTAGGAAAATCTACAGCTCAGATTGAACCGCAATACCCTAGCACAAGTTCCAAGAAATGTATGCAAGTTCCAAGGTGAGGTAAAACATTTTCAAATCGAAGGATACATTGAACTTGGTCAAGATTGAAGATCTGATGACTATGATTGATCATGGGAAATGTGATCAAAGAGATTAAGCGGTGAGCAAATTGTTTATAAATAAGGAACTGTTGATAAACAATGTATGCAGGCAAGTGTAAGCACAAGGATGCTACATAGTGATTACCGAGCACAGAAGCTTGAAGACCTGTTTGAATAACAGAGTAAGGAGCCCAACAGAGGGACAAGATAAGTCCTATGACTAGATTGTATTGAGAAAATAAGAATCTTCTTTAGCATTTTAGATGCAAAGTTGTAGACATATTCATTACTGTTATTTATTTGTAAGAGATAGAAAATCTCTTAACCGAGTGGAGTTAACAGTCTTATTTGTAAATCCTCTAGCAAGGTGACATTTTGATTGAGTGTTTGAAACCCTTTAACAAGGTCACCTCTAACAAGGTGAAGATCCTAACAGATCTGAGGGAAATCCCTTAACCGGGTCACATCTAGCAATGTGTTTGTAATCCTTAACAGGATTTGCTTTTAACCAAGCATACTCTAGAAGAGTATATTTCTTAGTGGGTTTGAAATCCCACAATGGTTTTTCCCTATTTGGGTTTCCACATTAAATCTAGTGTTATGAGTGTTGTTATGATTATGTGTTCTTAAGTTTGTACGTTTTACAGTTTTGGCTACGTATATCTATTAAAGCTACCGAGGTTGAATCTGTTGAATATATTGAAGATTAAGTTTGTATGATTCACCCTCCCCTCTCATCTTATTAACAATTGGCATCAGATTTATCAATTGGTATCAAAGCTTTGGACTCCAAAAGAAAAAATTTAAAGGACTAGAGGAAAAGATCCAAAGATGTACAAGAGGGATGCACCGAAGCTGAACAAGTCAAGTTTCTCTACATGGCAGAAAAGGGTGAAGTTGCACCTATCAAGAATTGGAGAATATGTTGTATATTATCTGGAGAATGATTTCATTACACCTAGTACCTATCCATTGACAATGGCAGAGATAAAGGCAAATCAAGAACATATTCAAGCAATGATTGAAATAACATCTGTATTGACCGACTCAGAGTTTAATGATCTAGAAGGCTACAATGATGCCAAGGCAATGTGGGACAAGCTCATATCTATGTATGGTGGTGATGAACATGTTCAAAGAGAAAAAGTGGACAGTCTACGTGGACAACTTTAATCTATGAGAATGAACAAAAAAGGAGCAGGAAGAACCATTGAAGAGAAGGATGTCACAAGTAAGATATTAAGAACCCTTCTACCTGCTTATGCAATCCGAGTATCTGTAATCAATGAATTGAGGTATGTACCCAATATGTCAGTTTCTTTGGATGCTACTATTGGTAAGCTACATGCATTTGAGTTAAATAACTTTGATAACAGTGGGTCTTCGGTAAATAAAATTAAGTCTGCATTTAGTTCTTTTCATCTTGATGAATCTGATGATTACAATGATAGAAAGTATAAGTACTCTGAAGGGAACCACAGTGGAGAAAGTGAAAGATTTCACAAAAACATGGAGGAGGTACACAAAATTTATGAAGAAATCAAAAAGCAAGAAGAGTTTGAAGCACTATTAGCCAGAAGGCTACCAAGAGGAAAAGGTAAGTACAAAGGAAAGTTGCCTTTGAAATGTTTTAACTATGATAGAATAGGACATATGGCTTCTAATTGTCCTAACAAAGAATCTAGTGAAAAGAGAGATTACCGAGATGACAGACAGAAAGATAATCATTACAGAGGACACCGAGACTTCAAAAGAAGAGATAAAAAGACATGTCTAATAGCTGATGAGGAATCTAATGATGATAAATCAGATGAAACTGACATAGAGGAAGTTGTTTATGTGGCTATCAAAGATGGATCAGATGAAGAAAGGTACGAACAAAAATCTTTAATATCTCACATAAATACTAATGATTCTTAGATCATAGATAGTGGATGCTCACATCACATGACAGGTGATAAACACAAGTTTGTTATGTTAGAAGATTATGATGGAGGTTATGTAAGATTTGGTAATGATGCACCATGTCCAGTGAGAGGTAAAGGATCTATAACACTTCTTGACAATGCTAAATGTAATGATGTTTACTGGGTTGAAGGTTTGAAATACAATTTGTTGAGTGTGGCACAGGTAAACAATACAGGATACCGAATAGAGTTTCAGAAAGGAATTGTCAAAGTTCATGACAAGCATGGAAAGTTAGCATCTACTGAGACACAAACAAAAGGTATCACATTTCACATTGACTCAACTCGGAATAAATGTCTATATGCAAAGATAGATGATACCTGGTTATGGAATAAAAGGTTTTGTCATGTAAATTTTGATAATCTTATAAAAATAAGCAAGAAGCACCAAGTAAAAGGTCTACCGAGTCTTGAGAAACCTGAGAATGCTATATGTCAAGGATGCGAGATGGGTAAGATGACAAGATCAATCTTTACAAGTAAGTCCTACACTTCTAAGGGAATTTTAGATCTTGTACATATTGATCTTTGTGGTCCTATGAAAGTACAGAGTTATTATGGTGATAAGTATTTCATATTATTTGTGGATGATTACTCAAGGATGATGTCAGTAATGTTTTTAAAAGAAAAATCAGAAGCTTTTCAAATGTTTAAATGGTACAAGGCAAGAGTTGAAAATGAAACAAGAAGACAACTGAAATGTCTTAGATCTGATAGAGGAGGTGAGTTCACTTCTAATGAATTTAACTTATACTGCAATGATCATGGTATAAAGAGGCAAGTATCTTCACCGAGAACACCCTAGCAAAATGGGATAACTGAGAGAAGAAACAGATCAATTGTGGATTGTGCAAGAACCTTGATGATAGAAAAGAAGGTACCTCAAACATTTTGGAGAGAAGCAATCAACACTGTAGTTTATACCCTGAACCAAGTACAACTAAAGAAAGGAACCTTGAAGACACCATATGAAATTTGGTATGACAAGAAACCTAATGTAAGTTATTTTAAAATCTTTGGAATTAGATGTTATGTTCACAAAGATGACAGAAATGGTAAGTTTGATCAGAAAAGTGAAGAAGGAACATTTCTTGGTTATTCTTCTAGAAGCAAAGCATTTAAATGTCTGATCAAATCATCTAACAAAATAGTAGAAATTGTAAATGTGAAAATTGATGAATTTGCAGAAAGAAATGATGAAGGAAACTCCAAAGAACCAGAAGATTATGAAGGATTTGTATATGTTCAACCGAGAAAACTATTGAAGGAAATGAAGAGAATATCCAGTTACCGAGTGATGAAGAAGATCATATAGAATCTACTGAGCCTATATTAGCCAAGTATGACAGAAGAAATCATGCATCAAATCAGATTATAGGAGATAAGAATGATCCAGTGATGACAAGGAATAAACTAAGAGAGAACACATGTTTGATAATTGAATTTGAACCAAGGATAGTGAAAGAGGCCTTTAACAATGAAGATTGGATAAATGTTATGACAGAAGAGATTGATCAAATCAAGAAGAATGACACATGGACACTGGTCCCAAGACCAAAGGACAAAAATGTAATCAGTATAAAGTGGATTTTCAGAAACAAGCTGAATGAAAAAGGCGAGGTCATTCGAAATAAAGCAAGACTAGTTTGCAAAGGTTATGCTCAAGAAGAGGGAATTGATTATGGTGAGACTTTTGCACCTATGGCAAGACTTGAAGGAGTAATAACATTGTTGGCATACACTGCTTACAAGAATTTTAAAGTACATCAAATGGATGTCAAATCTGCATTTCTGAATGGTATATTAGAAGAAGAAGTTTTTATTGAACAACCTGAAGGATTTGTTAAAGGAGAGAATAAAGATCAGGTATGTAAACTGAACAAAGATTTATATGGTCTGAAACAAGCACCTAGAGCATGGTATGAAAGATTGCACTCTTATTTAATCAAGATTGGTTTTATAAGGACAAGTGAAAACAACAATATGTACATGAAGAATGATGAAAATGGAATACTGATCTCAGCCATATTTGTTGATGATATTATCTTTTGTGGAAATGACTCTTTATGCAAGAACTTCGGAAATGAAATGAGCAAAGAATTTGAGATGTCATTAATCAGTGAGATAAAGTATTTTATAGGTCTACAGATATTGCAAATGAAAGATGAGATTTTCATTACTCAATCCAAGTACATAAAAGAAATCTTGAAGAAATTTGGAATGGAGGATTCAAAACCAGTAAGTACTCCTATGACTACCAACTATAAACTATCAAAGAATGATGAATCTGCATCTGTTAATGATACACTTTACCAATCTATAATTGGAAAGTTGCAATATGTTGTTCACAACAGGCCAGATATAGCACATGCAGTAGGTATAGTTGCAAGATTTTCTGCAGATCCCAAGGAAACACAGATTACAACAATCAAGAGAATTTTCAAATACTTGAAAGGCACTGAGGATTATGGTTTAATATATCAGAAAGGAAATGACTTTGATTTAAAAGTTTATACTGATGCTGATTGGGCAGGCGACATAGATGATAGGAAAAGCATAGGTGGTGGAGCTTTCTTTTTAGGAGAAAGACTAGTAAGTTGGTTTAGCAAGAAACAAGGATGTATTTCACAGTCAATGGCGGAAGCTGAATCTGTTGCTACAGCATTGAATTGTACCAATATAGCATGGATCAAACAACTATTGGAAGGCATAAATGAGAAAGTTACCGAGCCAGTAACTATATTCTATGATAATACTAGTGTCATTAACATTTCAAAGAATCCTGTTATGCATTGTAAGACAAAGCACATCTCTATCAAATATCATTATCTTAGAGAAGAAGTTCAAGAGAAGAAAGTGGTGTTGGAGTATGTTAGTTCAAAGGAACAAATAGCAGACATTTTCACCAAGCCACTGCCAAGGGACACTTTTGAGTATCTCAGAAGTAAGTTAGGGGTCCTACCCCTATCTTCTACTCACTGACCAAGTTCGGTGAAAGCATCAATTCGATGACTCTGAAGAATACCTTTTAGGAGTTGATGTTGATTTACACACTTTAGGATGTTTCCTAAAGGTGTGCAGGAAACAAAAATAGGGAATGGGAATTGAAGACAAAATGCTCTAACCGAGACTGAGTTGATACGAAACAGCAAAGGAATTACTTCACACAGGAAGAAATTATGTATTAGTTTTCTTTTGGCATTGTTGTCAAAGGGGGAGAAGACTAATGACAGGGGGAGAGAATTTTAGCAATCACGGCAATCTGAATTTGAATCCTTTTAGGTCAAATCAATTGGTTTTGCCATCAATGCCAAAGGGGGAGATTGTTAGCATTATAATAGACAATAAGAGATTGTTGGCATTATAACAGACAATAAGAGATTTTTGGCATTTCAATTAGGATATTGAGAAGGTTGTTGATAATATTGTTTTGTCATTGATGTCAAGAAATTGATTTTCTGATTTAGTATGATGTTTCCATATCTTAAGAAGTATGTTTTGAAGACAATTAAGATGTCGATAAAAGACATAGAAAGAATGTGATGAATAAGGAGAGGAATAAGTTATTCAATGGGAAACTATTACTGAGTTAGACAATGATGAGATCATGTTGTTTAGATTGTTTTGATATCCTACATATGCTATTGTTTGTAAGGTTAATACTATACTATGTTACCGAGCAAGGAACCTAGTCGGTAAACCCTAAGGTTATCTCTATTGGTTAATGAAGGCGGAATGTCTACCAAGTGAAGTTTAGTATTTACCGAGTTGCAACCGAGTAATAACATAATGCATTGGATGTATACATGCATTATTTAATGATGGAAGCTGATGAGCTGGTTGTGATTAAATGATTAATACAATGTGTATGAAGTTTGTTAAGGATCTATGGCAATGGAAGATCGGCAGGAAGATCTACAGCTCAGATTGAACCGTAATACCCTATCACAAGTTCCAAGGTGAGGTAAAACATTTTCAAATCGAAGGATACATTGAACCTGGTCAAGATTGAACATCTGATGGCTATGATTGATCGTGGGAAATGTGATCAAAGAGATTAAGCGGTTAGCAAATTGTTTATAAATAAGGAACTGTTGATAAACAATGTATGCGAGCAAGTGTAAGCACAGGGATGCTACATAGTGATTACCGAGCACAGAAGCTTGAAGACCTGTTGGAATAACAGAGTAAGGAGCCCAGCAGAGGGACAAGATAAGTCCTGTGACTAGATTGTATTGAGAAAATAAGAATCTACTTTAGCATTTTAGATGCAAAGTTGTAGACATATTCATTACTATTATTTATTTGTAAGTGACATAAAATCTCTTAACCGAGTGGACTTAACAGTCTTATTTGTAAATCCTCTAGCAAGGTGACATTCTGATTGAGTGTTTGAAACCCTTTAACAAGGTCACCTCTAACAAGGTGAAGATCCTAATAGATTTGAGGGAAATCCCTTAACTAGGTCATATCTAGCAATGTGTTTGTAATCTTTAACATGATTTTCTTTTAACCAAGCATACTCTAGAAGAGTATATTTCTTAGTGGGTCTGAAATCCCACAATGGTTTTTCCCTATTTGGGTTTCCACATTAAATCTAGTGTTATGAGTGTTGTTATGATTATGTGTTCTTAAGTTTGTACGTTTTACAGTTTTGGCTACGTATATCTATTAAAGCTACTGAGGTTGAATCTGTTGAATATATTGAAGATTAAGTTTGTATGATTAACCCCCCCTCTCATCTTATTAACAATTGGCATCAGAGTTATCATTTATTTAGACTAATAAAATTAAGTTTTAGGTATTGGGGTAAGGAGGGAGGGGGAGACTAAGAGGGAGAGAGAGACCTAGAGAGAAAGAGAAAGAGAGAGAGAGAGAGAGAGAGAGAGAGAGAGAGAGAGAGAGAGAGAGAGAGAGAGAGAGAGAGAGAGAGAGAGCATGGGAAGAGCATGGAGAGATAAAGAGAAGTATCAATATGGGCAATACCCTCAACCCCATACCATTAATATTGTATCCTAAACCCTATAGCCTAAACTATATATCCTATACCCTATTACCTAAACCATATACAAGGGAGGGAGAGGTGATGATCTTGAGAGAAGAGGGAGAAAGAAGAGGAGAGATATAAGAGAAAAGAGAGAGGGCTAAGGAGATAGGGAGGGAAAGGTAGACAAGGAGTGACTAAGAGATCTAGAGAGAGGAGAGATAAGGGAGGGATAAGAAAATGAGAGAGATAAGTTCATAAATAGAGGAGGGGTAGGGAGGTAAAGATAGAGATGGAGTGCGTGAGAAAGAACTAGAGACTGGATAGATATAGAGGTGAGAGAACCAGAGCCTAGGGAGAGAGAGGTGAGTGGCCTAAGGAGAGAGGGGTGAGAGACTTAGGGTGATAGAGAGAAGAGAGAGTTCATAAATGGAGATAGGTATCTCACGCCTCCCTCCCTCTTCTCCTCTCTTCCCAGGCTCTTGGTCTCTCACCTCTATATCTCTCTCCTCTCTAGTTCTTTCTCACCCTCTCCAACTCTCTATTCCTCCTTACCCCTCTCTCTCTTTCTCTCTCTTTGTCAACTTATCTCTCTCATTTTATTCTCTCTTTCTCTCTCCCTCACCTCTCCATCTCTTCCTTCTGTAGTTCTCTTAGTCATTCCTTATCTACCTCTTCATCCCTCCCTCCCCTCTTTAGGTCATCACCTCTCTCCTCTTCTATCACCCTCTATCTATCTCATTTCTCTCTTCTTCCATCTAGGTCTCTCACCTCTCTATCTATCCCCTCTCTAGTTCTATCCCTCCATAGAAGCAAAGAGTTGAGAAGCCTAGAGAGGGAGAGAGAGGCGAGAAACCTAGATGGGGAGAAATATTGGTGAGATAGATAGAGGTAGATAGAAGAGGAGAGAGGCGATGACCTATAGAGGGCATGGACAATGAAGAGGAGAGAGAGATTAGAAAAAGGATAAAGAGAGGGTTGAGGAAGGGAGGGAGAGGTAGATAGAGAGTGATTTTAAGAGACTTGGAGAGGAGAGATGTAGAGAAGTGAGGGAGAAAGAGAAGAAAATGAGAAATATAAGTTCAAAGAGAGAGAGAGAGAGGGTAAGAAGGTAGACAGAGAGGTTGAGAGGGAGGGAAAGATATACAAGTGAGAGACCTAGAGCCTAGAGAGAGAGGGGTGAGAGAGATTTAGAAGAGAGAGAGAGAGATAGGTGAGTAATGAGACAGGGAGGGAGAGGTAGAGTGGTAAATATGGAGAGAGGTATAGAGACATAGGGATGGTGAGAGAGAAAGGATGGGGTGGAGAGATAGTAATCGAGAGAATGGAGAGAGAGAGTGGAGAGAAAAAATAATAGAGGGAGAGGGAAGAGAGAGGGAGGGAGGCATGGATAGAGTTGTAATTAAGGAGGGAAGGTGATGTAGAGAATCAAAGAGGGTGAGAGTGACCTAAAGAGAGGCGAGAGAGGTGAGATACATAGGTCTAGAGTTTGGAGGTGATAAAGAGGCAAGGGGAGAGAGAGAGAAGAGAAGGAGAGAGCTCATAAAGGGAGATGGTTAATGGGTGATGGAGAGAGAGGTGGAGAGGGAGGAGAGACCTAGAGTGGGGACAAATAAAGAGTTAAGATACCTAGAGGATGAGAGAGATGTGATAACCCTGGATGGGGAGAGAAAGTGATTAGATATAGAGGG
Organism: Cryptomeria japonica; assembly: GCF_030272615.1. Lineage (NCBI taxonomy): Eukaryota > Viridiplantae > Streptophyta > Pinopsida > Cupressales > Cupressaceae > Cryptomeria > Cryptomeria japonica. The sequence continues at coordinate 115,015,539 of NC_081406.1, forward strand.
GATAGAGAGAGTAGGTAATGAGACATGGATGGGGATATAGAGAGGTCTAGGAAGGGAGACACCTTGAGAGGAGAAAGAAAGAGGGAGTGAGGGAGAGATGACCTCACTAATAGAGAGAAAGAATAAGATGAGATATAATAAGAGAGAGTGTGAGAGGGAGAGGTAAAGAACTAGAGAGGGGAGAGATACAAAGGTGAGAGGTTTAGAGCCTAGGGAGAGAGGAGTGAGAGACCTAGGGGATAGATAGAGATGAGAGAGATAGAAGGGCAGAGAGAGGTGGGTAATGAGATAGGGAAGGAGAGGTAAAGATGGAGGGAAGGAGATACCTAGGGATGAGAGAGAGAGAGAGAGAGAGAGAGAGAGAGAGAGAGAGAGAGAGAGAGAGAGAGAAAGAGATAAATAGAGAGAGAGAGAGAGAGAGAGAGAGAGAGAGAGATAAATAGAGAGAGAGAGAGAGAGAGAGAGAGAGAGTGAGGTATGGGTGAACTCACAATGTTGGTTCCCACTTTTTCATATATCCTACATTTTTTAGAAAATATAATGATTTATGCTTTAAGAGGTCCCATTTGAAGTAATTATTTGAAGAGTGTTAGATAAAAGTCTCTTAGATCAAAATTTCTTGGATAGAACCTCTCTACTTCTAAATCATACTTGCAATGGAGTCTCCTTTGCATCTATCAAATGCTGATAAAAAACCAATTTTACATTAGCTTTTGGGGGGTCAAATGAATTCATTTATAAGTTTTTTTTTGTTGTTGTATTTTTACCTTATTATAAGCTTTCCAAATAGTATAATTTTTAATATATTTAATTTCATTAATATTTTTTTATTTTATTTCTTATGAATGTAGGGTTTTCACCGAATATGAACTTCTTTGTTCAATGCCTATGGAAAAATAATAAACATCACCCAATTTTTTTTGAAAAATATTTATGCACTAGGTATTGAAGTCCTCTTTCCAACAAAAATAAATAAAATTGATTTTTGTTATATATATACCAAGTTCTGTAATATCAAATAGACATATGTCAAAATTACAGTTAACTCGACTTCAAATCTTAATAAAAAATGAAATATTGAAGATAATGTTACAGAACCAATTGAAAACACTAGATATGGATGTTAAAAAAGGGTGCCTGCAAGAAGTTGTTTCCACTTTTTGGCCAAAAAGTGGAAGTTTTTTCCCTTTTTTTTAAAAAAAAATTTCGTCCCGTTTGACCTAAATATTTGAGGCACTTAAAGAACGATTCTTGGAAAAATTCAGTATTAGGAAATGTAGTGCTCGAAGTCTACTTTCCAAATATGTAATTTATTTTAATACCCAGATCTTAAAAATGAAGTTTGAATAGGAATTAGTAAAACCTATAGTTTAAAAGTCACTTTTTAGGACCATACCATGGTCATGTATGACAAACATAATTTGATTTAAACGAAAGCATTTTTCTTTATCCTTTTGGGAAAGGATCTATAACTCACTCACCTTTGATGAGGATATTTTTTTGTAATTTTTTTCTGTATATATATATTTTTTGTTATTTTTTAATTGGGAATAATCACTGTTTTAAAAAATCAGCATGTACAGAAAGCATAATTTGACCTAAACTTAACATTTTTAATTTTAATTTTTTAAACTATATAGATTCGTCTCTAGTTTGATCTTGTATAAGTTTTTTTTTCAAAAAACTTAAAGACAAAAAAGTTATTAAATTTTAAAAAACCCTGTTATTTCAAGTCTATGGATCTCTTTCATTAGAAATTATTTTAAAATTAAAAATATTGATCCATTCTTTAAAAAAAATATATATTTGGAATCTAGACAGTGCATACTATAATGGAGTTTTGTTGTTTAAAAAAAATCTGAGAATTAGGTGTTTAGATATTTTTTTTTGTATGAAGCTTGATTTGGCCTTCAAGTTACAGGTCAAACCAATTCCAAGCCTCAAGTTTGTCTTTCCGAACCTACAAGCAGGCCCCAAAAACATTTTTTCACAAACGGGATCCCGTTCTATTTTGCAAATTGATTAAAAATGCAAAAACAACACGAGATCCCATTTTTTTTCCATTAATTTCTTTTTTTGGATTTGTATAAATAAGAGATAATTTAACATAATAAAACATGTCTTCAAATGTGCAATTTTTTACATAATATATTATGATTTAGTTGTCTTTTGGATGCTCTTTTGTTGCAATTTTAGAGCCATTTTTTGAAGGTGGCATTTATTGCATAATTTTTTAGTCATGGGGTCTAAACAACGTCAGAAGAAGAAATAAAGGAGGGAATTGACCATTGAGGTAATTCAAGGAGAAAGAGAGAAGGAGGCCAAATGCCAAAAAGATAGAAGAATGAGGATTCGACAAATGAATAATCCTGATGCTTCTGGATCCACAACAATGGAAGAGACAAACATTCAAGATGATGCATTTGGGGATCAAATGAATGTAGATGATGCAATTATGGATGATGTTGATGTGAATGAAACAATTATGAAGAATATTCCAAGTACAACATCCTCAAATCCAGGTACATCTTCAAATCCTTCTCTAGAAGACATGGATAATGTGATTATAGGTGATATTCATATTGATGATTTAGTAGAAGCTAGATATACCAATGTTGAGATTGATAGAATTGTCCATGAAATTGAAAACCTTCATGTTGGTAAAGATGAAATTATTTTGAATGTTGAAAGTGAAAATCCTTTTGAAAATGGTGAAAATGAAAATCCTCCAATTGTTGAAGATCGGGGAAACATTTTTATAAAAAAATGAAAAAAAGGTTTTGGATAATCTTCCTGGTAAGATTTCTTGGAGACAGGTAAGAACATATGCCAATAGAATATACAAAGAATTTTTTTATCAAAAAAAAACTTGCAATTCAATGTCAACTTATGATGCAATTGATAAGGATGTGGAAAATGAGAAAAGTGATGAAACAAATAGGCATCTATGCGAAACCATAAAAAAAAGATGAATCTGTTAAGCATGCTATGTCTACTATTGCAAGTGCCATTGAATATATTGGTACAACGAGTCGATCTAAAGATAAGAATACGGCACGATGAGCTATAGCAATCGTCATAGTGAATAAAACAACCTTGAATAAAAGGATGGTAAGTGACATTAGTGGAATTTTAAAGATGCATCCTAAAACATTGGTTAGAGAAGCTAAAAAAAGAGAAAGTATTGAAAATGATCCAATCAACCAAAGTTGGAGTTTTAGTGGTAGACTTCGCACGTTAGATATGAAATTGAATATTGAAGTGAAATCTTTGGTTGAATTTTTTTGACATGATAATACAAGGGTATCGTCTAATGCTAGAGATGTTCTAAAGTTGAGAGTGGGGTGTAAAATTTGTGACCCTCATCCAAAACACCTATTAGACACAACTCAAACTGAATTTTATTGATTGTTTTTGGATGAAGTTGTGTTACCTAGAAATATTACTATAAGTCAAAGATCATTTGAAAAATGCAAGCCCTGGTATGTGAAAACTAATAAGCAAGGAGTCTCTTGTTGTTGTAAAATGTACGTGCAATTTCATTACTATTATGATATTTTTTGATAAATACGTTGTGTTTTGCATAGTAACATGCTTATCTAGGAATGTGGTATTGATATGCCACCTGAATCAATCAAGGAATTTGTAGCAAGTTTATTTTGTCAAAGAACTGATGGGAAATTATTTTACTTACATTCATGTATCTCTAGACAATGTTCTAGTTGTAGCAATTTTTCATCACTAGTAGAATGTATGCATGAGAGTAGTGAAACTGATTTTGGACAACAACTAGTGGATATTAGAAGATTTAAGAATGTTGAGTATCCCTTAAAGGATGGGAAATAAGGAAATCGTGTAGATTTAATCACATCGAAGGTTAGTGTACCTACATTCATGTCAGAATTTAAAAGTAAGATCGTACCAAAATATGTGACACACTCTCAACATGCTAGATGGCTTGATTCTCAATTTCATACATGTAGAAATATATTTCCAGTTGGAAGTATACTATCAGTGGTGGAATTTGGAGAAAACTATACTCTTAAGCCACAAGAGGAAATTCAATCTCAATATTACAATTCCACTCAAGTTGCTATTTTTGTTCATATTGTTTATAGACACGCACATGATAGCACATAGGATGATAGAAAAATCCTAAGGGAGTATCATTTCTATGTGAGAGATAATAAGATGCACTCGTTAGAGTTTGTTCAATATTGTTTCACCATATTTTATAAAAATATAAGAGAAAGAGAAATCCAAATGACAGAACATCTTATATGGTCAGATAATTGTACTGGACAATTCAAGAATGCTCAAATATTTTATTAGTTAAGTAGAGCTCACAAGGAATACAATATCCAACATACATGGAGTTTTTTTGAAGCTGGACATGGTAAAGGAGAACATGATGGAGCTGGTGCATGTACTAAAATGAATTCTTGCTAGAGAGCAATTAAAATTTGTAGATAATGTAAAATTTAAAGATGCACCTTTAATTGTAGATTGGTGCAATACAACCTTATCTACTAGATCGGCTGTGAACTCTACAATTTAGCGATTCTTTTGGTTAGTTGAAGAGGAAAACATTGTGCTGAAACTTGATTGTGAGACAATTAGCATATAGGAAAAATGGCATTCATTTAAGAGTTCAAATGCAAGCACATGGACTATATGGATAAGGGAACTTGCATGTTTTTGTCAGTTTTGTATTTCAGGTGATTCTGATGTATGTGAGAATACTGAATGGATTGAAGATTGGAATCAAAGATCGTTGAATCCTACTCAAGCACAAGATCAGATTAGCACAATTGAAGATAATGATCATCTATTTGCATCAGATGATTATGATCATGTTTCAGACCTTGTACAGAAAGGTAATGATTTTTAATTATTTTGTTGGCCATTTAATAAATTTAGTTTCAAACTTTTTTATATATAGTGTAAATTAAAAATGGTAATTTTTTAATTCTAAATTTTGATAATTTATTAATTTTTTGTTTGTAGGACATGTGTATGTTGTTGTTGCACGTGATGACAATGAAGAGGAAACAAAATATTGGTTGGATCGATTTGTTGAGACTAAACACAAACTAGTTAATCCTCGAGAAGATGATGATGGTTTTCATTATTCGACTGGTTCAGTGGTAGTTGTTGGAACTTGGCTAAGGAAATATTTGACAAGGAAGAATGGTTTGCCTACTTTTGAATATTATGAAACACACTACTCACATTTGATTGTTGCAACACATGTACAACTAGTGAGATATAACAACAAACCTAGTAATAAAAAGTTTTGGACAATTTCTATGGAAGTCACAAGACAATTATAGATGCTTTGGAAAAAAGAGAGGATGTAGATGCTACAATGGAGAAGTATTTAAATAAAGAGATATGTATACATTAAATGTATATATATATATATATATATATATATATATATATATATATATAATTTCTTTTGATTGTACCATTTGATCATGTAGATGGTTTAATATATAGGTTAATCCCCTTATTGAGAGCTCTTATACAATTGTGGTACATGTAATGGAATAAGTATTTAATATATAGAGGTACGTATACTTGTTATTAAAATTACATGTCTTTCAATGATTTAAATTGATAAATTGCTTTTAAAATAGGTTTTCATAATTCATTTAAAATGTGAACTTGACTATTTTGCACTTCCATCTAGATTCTAATTTTTTTTGTCCCCTTAAGCCACATGTCCTTATTATTTTGATTCCCTTAAGCCACATGTACCAATTGTAAACCCATCCCCTTAAGCCAAGTCATGTCCTAATTAGTTAATTTCCCCTTAAGCCATGCCCTATTTAGTTCAAATGATCCTCTTTCAAGCCACATTTCCTATTTCTAGTTTGACCCGCTTAAGTCATGTCCCAATTATTCCCATCACCTTCATCTTGCCTCATGCACGTCCTAATTAGTTAATTTCCCTTTAAGCCACATTGTCCTAGTTTTAACTTAAATTCACCCCACTATAAATCCTATATATAATATATATCTGTAGACATCTAAAAATGGTCAACGCTTGCAGAGTCACATTTTAACATTTGCGCATTGCCTTATTTAGGTTTTTTGCATCGCATTAACATTTCTTCTATGTTGCGCACTTGGTCTTTATCATTTGCTAGCATTGAGTCCTTCTTTTGCATTCTTCATTTATCTCACTTTTGAATTTGGTCTTGGCGATAATAATCTTCAGTCATGATTTTGGTCGATCTTATCCTATCGCATCAATGTGCGTGCTCTTTTATCATCATTTTGGACATCGTCAATCCTAATTGATGATGGAATTAGGGTTTTGTCCTCTTATCAATCTTTTCATTTTGTGATCGATTTGTGATCGATCCTCATCCTTGTCAATCTCGTCAATTTTGCGATCGATTTGTCATCGATCCTTGTCCTCTTCAATCATGTCAATTGGCGCATATCAATTTGGTCTCTTTATCAATATTGGTCAATTTGTCAACCAATCTCAATTGTTTATCAATCAAATCATTTATCAAGTCAGAATCATGATCAAATCGACCCTACATCAATTATCTTTTGTCAAGACCTAATTGTCATCCTTGCATTTCTAATTCATCTTCTAGGATTTTATGATTTATTCATTTAATCTTGATTGTCATTTTCCCTCTAGGTTAAATAATTTATTTATTTATCCTAAGTCTCCTTGTCACAATTAAATATTTATTTAATTGGCTAATTAATTCCCCCTCTTTTTGTGAATTAATTAATGAATGAAAAGTTATTAATTAATTCACCTAATTTTCTAATTTCATCAATTTCTAATTTTCCAATTCCTATTTTCCACCTAATTTTCTAAATTGTCAAATTCAATTTCCACCTAATTAATTTCTCTCTAGTCTCTACCTATTTTTGTGCTTCGGTGGAAGCATGAATTTCTCATGCGTCATACTATTGGCATAGCAAGATGTCATAAGCTTCTAGTCCTCTAACCTTTGCATTGGCAATATGTCATAATTCATGACATAGAAGGTGTCATAACCTTATTCCTTCAACTCAATTTTCCCATTTTTGAAATCAATTGCCTCTAATATCAATTTCATGCTAATCTTGTCTTTTCTCCAATTTATCTATAAATTGGATGAATTTCTTCTATCAAAAGGCCGAATCAATCATGCTTCTAATACCCTTATGTTGTCATCTCGTCTTGTCAATTTTGCTTTCATATTATACTTATGCACTTGAAGGTGAGATCCACAAAACAAAGTAATTTGAAGGAGAAAGAAGGACAATGGAGATTTCTAGAGGAGATATTCACATTTGCGATGGTTTGCATTTGAATTGAATGTCTTGTTTTTCATGTATCTCTATTGAATGTTCTTAGGATTGTTATCACTGCAATTTAGTTTTCATGATTGAGCTAGGCTAATGTTTATATTGCTTTGATGATTTCCAAATTCTAACTCACTATAAATAAATACCTGATGGGTGAAATCTTTGAAGGAAGGGTTACGTGGGAATTGTAGTTACTTGGGAAGTGATGACCCTTGGACTCTTTCTCATATCAGCATCTAAGTAGGGCCTCACAGTCTAAATCGTGCTTGCGCGACTACATTTGTTTGGTATCTTGGTGGGCCTATGTCTCAATCACACTTGCGTGACACCAAGGAGTAGCGCTTAACAGAAATCCTTATTAAACACCTTGTATTTAGAGGCCAAAATCCATCTAGTTGCTTGAGAAGGAGGAGTTCGGATACTTGGAAGAGATACTAAGTTCGCCATGGGCAGATTTCCATGGGGACTGATGCTTGGCTGCCTTGAGAAGTGAGTGTCATGGAGGGGAGTCCGTGGGGCCAAGAATCTATGTATTCTCCTTGAATCTCATAACAAGTCTACCTCTCAAGTACCTACTATCCTTACCTACCATAAGAAATGTGTGAATGAGCATGATTGTCTTGAGTCTAAGTTAAAATATCTTGTCTTCTTTGCTTGTCAAAAGTTGAGTTGTGTCTCATTTCAAAAACAAGACAAATTGATTCAAAACAAGGTTAAACACAAGAGTATTTCATTCAACAAAGTTCAAAACACCTTCAAACATGGTTGTCAAACATTTTTCAAATGTCTTTGTTTCAAAATTCATGTCACTTTAGGTTAGGTTTTGCATAGTCCCACTTAGGTCCTAAGGCATATTGTCATCTCCTTTCATTTTAGTCCTTTTCATTGCAAGCATCCTCATTTTGCACTTAGGTCCAAGATCATTTTCCCTAAGTTTGAATTTCATTGTCATATCCAAGATAGATTTCCATTTAGGTTGCACAAGTTGCATTTCGCGTATTCCAAGTCATTGGTCTTCACATATCCTTATCATTGCATTGTCATATCATATCCTTAGATCATTTTCATATCATATCCTAAGTCATTGTCATAATCATTGCTTTCTTGCATGTAGTCTCAAAAACTAAGTTTTGTCATACTTGAGTAATCCAAATCTTTGAATAAACCCTAAGTCATTGTTAGGAAGTCTAGACCTTATCAAAAAAAATTTTGTCTTTTTGTCATCAATGTCATTTGGTCAAACCTAGCTTAGTATCCAAGCATATAGGTGAGACATTGTCCATTTGTCCTATCATCATTTGGTCCTTTGTCCTTTGAGGTCTAGACATCATTTCAATTTCCTAAGGGTCTCATTTTTAGAATTGCATTCGTGAGTTTGTCAAAATCTTGAAAAAACAACAAAAACATAGGTTGCATTCTTGCCATAGATTGCATTTTCGTCTATTTAGGTTGCATTTAGTTGCATATCATACATCATCCTTTTAAAATAAAAAATCCCAAAAACATTGCATAGTGACATGTCTATTGAAACAAGGTTCCAAGCACCAATGATGCAACAAAGTTTGATGTATCAACCGACAATGCAATCAAATTTTAATCCAAGGCAATCACAATTATATCCAACCCAACAACAAGGCAATATCGGTCAAACTTTTTATGATGAAACAAGTCTCCAAATACAAAAACTAGAGGAGAAACTAGCTCAAGAAAAGGAGATTTTGGAACAAAGAGTGAAAAACATTGAGAAGAATAGATCACAAACATCCAAAATGTTTCAAAAATTTCCAGGTCAAAATCCAAATATTGAGCAAATTGATGTAAGATCTCTTATTGAATGATTAGACATACCAGCTCTCCTCTCACAAATAGAGATGATGAAACAATTTCAAGAAAAGAGACAACAACAATTTCAACATTATGTGCCTCCACAACAAGAACAAGAAGGGGTTTACTATCAATCATATTTTCAACAGACACAACCAATGGTCCAACATATACAACCAATGGTCCAATTTCAACAATATGTCCAACCAACTATGCAATGTCAACAAATGGTTCAACCAATGGTGGAATATCAATGTCAACAACCACAACCAAACATTCAAAAACAAAGGTTGCAACACACACCAACCCAAGTTTCAAACATGTTAGAACAATTGAACCAAGTCCAATATCAAAACATGACATCAAACCAAAAACAAGTTCAAACTCTAGATCCAACCATGTCAAAACCTCAAAAGAAAGGTGGCTTTATTGCAATGATCTTAAGGAAATTACCAAGTGAGTTCTTTGAGGAAGATCAAGATAATACACTTATGTCTAGCAATGCCTCATCTCCCCACAAACAAATTGACTCCCCAGTGGCATCTATCCCTACACCTTTAGAAGTTTCACAAGAACCTTCTATATTGTCCTCATCAAACAATACACCCAAGAATGAAATTATCCAAGGGCTATCCATAATTGATTGCCAAGATAATCCAATTCATGATGAACATCCTTGTCTTGTTTCGGAAATACAAGATCCAATGCCACCATGCACTTTATTGCCATTACCTTTTTTAGAGGACCCCATTCGAAGTCCCTCTTCCTCATGTTCAAGCATTGATTCCTTGCCAGAATCCATCACAAACATTCAAATTCCATCCCCTTCATGCCAAAGAATTAATCCCTTGCCAAAATCCCCCATGCATATCCAAAGTCCAACCCCATGTCAAGAGGATAATTTAGAGCATGAAGAAACCTATCCTGAAATGGATGAAGATCAAGATCTTGAAACCTTATCATCCCATCCAATTGTTGACCAAGATCCCATTTCCCCAGACACTCATGACGATGATTCCCCTATTCTTGTCCATCCTATCCAAAGCCCTATTGACACTCCATTCCCCGAGCAAGATCAAGATATCCTAGTCCATCCAATCCCAAACGATCCCCTTCCATTTCATGAAAAAAAAGTCCTTTTGAATCCCATTGACATTCCACTTCCTAAGAAAGATCAAGATATCCCTTCCATCCTTTCCGATGATCCCATTAAAAGTCTAGAGAAAAGCACCTTTAAAGAGGAATCCAATGATCTTCCTCCTTGTCAAGATCAAATTATTCCTTTAAATCCTCCACAAGATCCTTTTGTTCCTCTATCTCCTTGTCTTAATGCTCCATATACACTCTACGATCGCATTTCTTTTGATGATCCCATTATTTCTTCCATTCCATCTCTTGAAGAGGCTATCATTGAACCATGTCCACTACACAATCCTAATCCCCCTCATGATTCTAGCGTGTCAGTGCAAGATGTTCATGAACCCCTAACATTAACAATGGGTTCTTCCAATTTGGTGCAATCCGATCCACTTCAAGATCTCATTATTTCTCTCATATCATATCCACCTCATAATGGACTCGCGTCTTCTTCCCAAAGAAAAGAGTATCCTACAAGTCAAGATATTCATAAAGGCAAAGGAGTAGACCTTCATAAGAAAGAACCCCTCCATATCAAAGAAGACCTTAAGGGTCATGTCTGCACAACTCACTCTCAAGATGTTGGAATCCCTCCATCAAAATCAAAACGTACACCTTCCCCATCATACTTTCCATCCATCTTAGGTCCTTATATCCCTTCGTCCTCTATGCAAGATCAGAAAAGGCATACACCCTTGAGTAAATTTCATCAATCCAAAATAACTCCATTTCATTCATATCCATCCATGCATTCCTTTTTCTCCTCCAATCAATTTGGATGCCAAGTATAAACACCATAAGTCTAGCAATCCACATGTATTCAAAGATCAACATGTCCAATATAATTGACATGTCAAAACAGAGAACAATATGATCTATAAAGAAAAAGAAATATCCAAAAGGCCACAAAGGCCCACTCAGCAAAATAAAGAAAATTCAAAATATATATGGGTTCCTAAATCCCTTGTGCAAGCAATGCACTCCAATGAACCACAAAAGCATGAAAAATCAAAAACCATGTGGGTCCCTAAGCAACTCCTTGAAGCACAAAAGCCTAAAGAAACATCCAACTTGGCATCCAAAGTTTCTATTCCTCCATCCAACCCTCTCAAATTTGTTCCTCCATCACCTTCTTCATCCATTTTGGGCCCTTATGTCCCAAAATCCCAAGCTATTCCTCCATCCAAATCTCACAATCTGAGATCCATTTTTCCTCCATCAATCCATCACCCCTCAAGGTGTGTTCCAATGTTGATATTGCCTTCATTTCCATCTAGTGAAGCCTAATTATTCCAATACCCTATCCATTATCCAATGCATATTTTCCATCCTTCGATCCCTTTGATCCAATCCTTTACATAAATCCTTGCCTTAGTTTCATCTTATTTTCCATGTCCTTATCCTACCAACATCTTTGAGCACACTTTTAAAGGTCATGGTCCATTTTTTTCAAGGCTACTATCCAAACAAAAAGATGTTTGAGTCCTTCTTCCATCCCCTATCATGTGTCCATCTTCTATTGAAAAAGTCAAAATACAAAAAAACAACAAAAAAGAAGTAAAAAAAAAAAACAAAAGAAAAATTAAAGCAAAAATAATTCATCCACTCGTGAAAACCTGGCAAACAGGTGTCATGCGTAATCTATGAACTTCTTGCATACCATACTTGGGGGCAAGTTTTATCCTATCATATCCTTTTGTCCTTCATTGTTCCATTATCCTATCAAACCCCTTTCATTACCCTTCATATCCTATTGTCCCTCATGTCCAGTTTCCCTTTCCACCTTTGATCTTGACAAGGCTAAGGATCTTCATGAGCATCATGCATCTTGTTTGCAGCTTTTAGTCTATCATAGCTTTTTGTATTTATCCATTTGGTTATTACAACCTTTCATCCATATTCCCTGGCTTATTGCAACTTTCTGCCACTATCCCGTATCCTATCCCGACCTTCAGTGCATGTCCCTTATCCATTCTTAGTCTTGCTTATCCTATCCATATCTTATCACTATCCATACACTCTTTGTATCCCTTGATCTTGATCTGACATAAGGACGCAAAATTTAAACAATGGTTTCAAAAACCTCTTGACATGTCCCTCATGCCATGTCACTGCTTTACATTGTCATATCCAGTCTCTTGTCCCATCACGCAATAGCCCTTGAAAATTGCATCCGTATTGTCTCCATAATAAAAGGCCTTTGTCTTCCCTCTATCCACCAACATTTCAAAAAGCCTATTTATTCACCTGTCATATTCCTTGCCTTGCTAGACACTGGGGGCAAAATCATAAAAATTGAAAAATGTCCTAAAAAAAAATCCCTAAAAATTCAAATAATGTCCTGAAAAAATCCCTAATAATTCAAATAATGTCTTGAAAAAATAATCCAAAAAAGTTAAATAAAGTCCTGAAAAAAACAAACAAAACAAAAGTATCCCCTTTGTGCATAGATAGATCGCTGAGCATACATCCAATGACAATCAATCACACATTGCGCTTTACTGCAAATCACGCATTCACAGATGAACTTTTCAATCAAACCAGACATTCAAACTGATTAAAATTGTCATATCAATCAATCAACATCAATATCATTTGTCCTTGTCACTATTATCATGGGTCTTATATAGGGTGTGGTATACTCGAAACCAGACTGTGTCCTATCTTAGACGGGGTACCGCATTCCCTGAAACCAGACAGCATGATCATTCCTATTTTCCACTTTTGACAATGACAATCAGACTATTTGTTTGACTTGGTCGAATTTGTGCATCTTATCTTTTTACTGATATATCTTTGGCTTTGATCATGTTCCTATTTTGCTCGATGATGTCACTGAGCGATTTAGAGTGACCGGGATGGTTCATGGTCCCTTTATTTGTTTGTTGTGTTTGTTGTTTGTGGAATGTTTGTCGCAAACTGAGGCAACTATATCATTGGGTGTCTGTGATAAGTATGTTCACTTTGTGAATGCCGCACATACCTCGACCCTTGATGTATGCACCCTAGGATGCTTCACTCATTCCTTGTGTGCAATGTGTCTATCTTTTGCAAACGGGGTTGCATTTTAGCTCTGGCCTTCAATGCCATGATGCTTTGCATCCGCTTTGCTACATTAAATAAAGGTTCTCACCTACAAAGTGCATTGGTGAAAGCAAGTTTTTCTTCATCTCCAACTGTCCTCTGTCTAATTTCTTCTTACTAACATTTCTTCCGTCAGTTTGGGCAGTTAGTTCGGTCTAGTGCTCCGATCTCCAAAAAAAAACATAAGTTGCATCCTGCATTCATTGATTAGTACCATTTGCAAGCATCATATCAAGCATTTTATCCATTTCATATTTGCATCAAAACCACATAAAAATATATTCATACATGTTCCACAATGGTACATAAACAGTGCATAAGCCATCCATGCATGGAAAAGTATACATCAACCATAATACATTGCATCCCATCATAGAGCTGCATATCATATCATATATCAAAACAATAACAGAGTACAAAATTGGACTATTTGTCCTAAGTATGGCTCGCAGGCTGAATACATAATGTCAAAATACATATGTCTTTATCATAAGGAGTACGCGCCTCTGTCACTGGGTGCTGCATCTGTCCTCCTCATCCTTGCCATGTCTCAAAGATGATGTCCCTCCTACCGCTGGCCCTGGCTGTGGTGGTCTCCTAGGTCCACTCACCCCCATGCTGCTCACTGACCTTCGAGAATGTGGTTTGCTCTCTATCCTCGATCATGCCTGATATGACACTGCTCTCTGCTCTGGTGGAATTGCACTCTCATATAGTGTCCTCCAATGGCGTATCTCCTCTCTGGTCTCTACCAACATGTGTGCCATCTCACATGCACTTGCATCCCTAATTGACCTAATAGACTTAGTCACTCTCTGCTCTGCTTGCAATGCCTACGCTATTGTTGTATCTCGAGCCACTGTCGGTCTGGCTATCTCTGCTTTGAATTGATCCTACTTTGTCCTCAAGATAGCATTCTATCTCTCTAATGTCACAATGTGATCATGCTGACTCGCTATGGTAGCCCTGCATATCTCCATCTCCTCTATCCTAGCTGTCTTTGGCTCTATGAGTATATCCTACAATGACTCCTGATAAACTAAATCTGGCTCATCCCCTCCATCCTCATCATCCCCCTCCTCATCCCCTCTATCCTCATCATTCCCCTCATTTTCATCATCTCCCTCATCCTCTCCAGCGAGTGGGAAGTCCTCTTGTCTCCTCGGTACTGGAATATAAGGATCTGTCAATGGCACAGGCCGACGTCATGCAAACCATCTCTCATACTCTTCTGTCATCCCGGTGTCCTCCACAACTGATCTCCAATCCCACTATCTCTACTATAGTTGTGTGAAGTCGACATATTCTATGTGTGGCTGAATCATCCTCCCCCACTAACTCATCTCTCTATGAGATCGGGCAAAGTGTGCAGTCCCTCTCGGTACATCCTGCCTCTCTCCAAACTATCATCTGACTCTCTCTGGTAGGTACATCTCAATCACTCTCTGGCAATTCACTGATCACCGAATCAGGTATCTCTCCTATCTACAATACGGTAGCTCATCACTATCATCTGACCATTCAGGGCAATCAACATATGGCCTCTAGGTGAACTCTATCAATCTGTCTAGCTCATGTCGCCAATACAATATGTATCCAAATGGACCTTATCTCAATGTACCCCCATAGTAGTACACATATGGTCGATGTGGTACTACCTGTCTCTCTGCAATCAGTCGACATATGGCTATGTGCTCAAATTCCCATACTTGTAATAGTGTGACCCCACAGCTCAAAGTCTGCACTCCCTGATATGCTATATGATGCAACTAAAAATATAGCATAGCAAGCACACATGGTCCC
Source organism: Cryptomeria japonica (assembly GCF_030272615.1). Lineage (NCBI taxonomy): Eukaryota > Viridiplantae > Streptophyta > Pinopsida > Cupressales > Cupressaceae > Cryptomeria > Cryptomeria japonica. Next base: position 115,030,713 of record NC_081406.1, read on the forward strand.
CATGCATATACAGTCCCCTCTATCGCCATCCACTCTAGCACTCTTACCCATCCAATAGGGAATCCATGTCCTCATCTGTCCCTTGCTAATAGGCATGCTATAACCACGACTATCACCACATATCATTGATTGTACTTTGCTGCCATGGTCTCCCAGCCAATCTCCCTCTCTATGATATCCAGATCATCTACATTGCACTCAAATAAATTGCACAAAGTGTCTCTCCCTATCACTAGGTCATACTCTATCATCTCCCCATGAATCAGAATGCGAAGGATACGCCATACATCCTCTAGTGTCACTGTTGCCTCTCCTGTCGGCAGATGGAATAAGGTCTTTAAATGCCATCGCTCTGCCAATGCGGTCAGTAGTCCTGTGTTTGACCTAATCTCGGGCATGAATGTAATATAGTATAATCCCAGTCCTGCTAATGTATCTTTGTCCATGCTCCTGAGTCTATGTCGTAACATGAAGCAGTCAGGTCGATTCTCCCGCACAATCAGTGGATATTGTCGACTCTGCATCACAATTGGGGCACACTTTGTCAGTTTTAGGGTTTCCTCCTATGGGTTGCATTTCCTTGTTTCATCCACAAATTAGGGTGTTTCTTATCTATTTTGACCTATCCTACCCTTATCCCCCTTTTCGGGATCATTCGCGTGCTATTTTCGGTCAAATTAAGGTCCTCAGTGTACAACTACACTTGTGTACCCTGTCCTGCGCCTATGCAGCATCAAGCTATGCCTGTGTACCCTACAAAGGCATAGAACATCCTACACAAGCATAGGATGCACCCACACAGGGGCAAAAGTCCTTTTTTTAATTCCTTGTGGGCCCCACAATGTCCCGCAAGCAAGTAAAATTCATGAAATTGACAATATGGGTTTTTGAGATACATACCGCTGCTCCCACTTTGTTCGGTCATCTGTAGGTGCATACACATTCCCTGAGGTGATCTACCATTGGAATGTTTGCCATCTCTCTGCAAGGTTCCTTTTCCAGAGCAACAAATCCTCCACTTTGGCTAGTGCAAATGAGCTATTTTCCTTTTCCTTGTCTCATTTATATATCTTTGTCAGTGCATAGATGGATGTGCACCCTCTTCATCTTATGCTGGTCGTGGTCTTTTGCACCTTCAACTGCTTGTCATTTGTGTATCCGATCCCCGATTTTCAATCCGTTTGATCCTATCATTTTCTATCATTCTTATCGATCAATTGGCCTCTTTTCTAGATGTTTCCAACCAATTCCTTGAGGGGGCATGCATATGTCATTGTCATTATCTGGGGCATTTTCATTATTGTTCTTTGAAACAACACTTGAAATCACATTGTCTCAAAGAGGGGCAAAATGTAGACATCTAAAAATGGTCAATGCTTGCGGAGTCACATTTTAACATTCGCGCATTGCCTTATTTTAGGTTTTCTGCGTCGTATTAACATTTCTTCTATGTCGCGCACTTGGTCTTTATCATTTGTGAGCATTGAGTCCTTCTTCTGCATTCTTCATTTATCTCGCTTTCGAATTTGGTCTTGTCGATAATAATCTTCAGTCATGATTTTGGTCGATCTTATCCTGTCGCATCAATGTTCGTGCTCTTTTATCATCATTTTGGACATTGTCAATCCTAATCGATGATGGAATTAGGGTTTTGTCCTCTTATCAATCTTGTCATTTTGTGATCGATTTGTCATCGATCCTCATCCTTGTCAATCTCGTTAATTTTGCAATCGATTTGTCATCGATCCTTGTCCTCTTCAATCATGTCAATTGACGCATATCAATTTGGTCTCTTTATCAATATTGGTCAATTTGTCAACCAATCTCAATTGTTTATCAATCAAATCATTTATCAAGTCAGAATCATGATCAAATCGACCCTACATTAATTATCTTTTGTCAAGACCTAATTGTCATCCTTGCATTTCTAATTCATCTTCTAGGATTTTATGATTTATTCATTTAATTTAATCTTGATTGTCATTTTCCCTCTAGGTTAAATAATTTATTTATTTATCCTAAGTCTCCTTGTCACAATTAAATATTTATTTAATTGGCTAATTAATTCCCCCTCTTTTTGTGAATTAATTAATGAATGAAAAGTTATTAATTAATTCACCTAATTTTCTAATTTCATCAATTTCTAATTTTCCAATTCCTAATTTCCACCTAATTTTCTAAATTGTCAAATTCAATTTCCACCTAATTAATTTCTCTCTAGTCTCTCCCTATTTTTGTGCTTCGGTGGAAGCATGAATTTCTCATGCGTCATACTATTGGCATAGCAGGATGTCATAAGCTTCTAGTCCTCTAACCTTTGCATTGGCAATATGTCATAATCCATGACATAGAAGGTGTCATAACCTTCTTCCTTCAACTTAATTTTCCCATGTTTGAAATCAATTGCCTCTAATATCAATTTCATGCCAATCTTGTCTTTTCTCCAATTTATCTATAAATTGGATGAATTTCTTCTATCAAAAGGCCGAATCAATCATGCTTCCAGTACCCTTATGCTATCATCTCGTCTTGTCAATTTTGCTTTCATATTATACTTATTCACTTGAAGGTGAGATCCACAAAACAAAGTAATTTGAAGGAGAAAGAAGGACAATGGAGATTTCTGGAGGAGATATTCACATTTGCGATGGTTTGCATTTGAATTGAATGTCTTGTTTTTCATGTATCTCTATTGAATGTTTTTAGGATTGTTATCACTGCAATTTAGTTTTCATGATTGAGCTAGGCTAATGTTTATATTGCTTTGATGATTTCCTGATTCCTATCTACATTAATTACATTGCAACATTAGAGAGACAGAATGCTATCTTGAGGACAGAGTAGGATCAATTCAGAGTAGAGATAGCCAAATTGACAGTGGCTTGAGATACAGAAATAGCGCAAGCATAGCAAGTAGAGCAGAGAGTGACTGAGTATATTGGGTCAATTAGGGATGCCAGTGCATGTGAGATGGCATAGATGTTGGTAGAGACCAGAGAGGAGATACGCCATTGGAGGACACTATATGAGAGTGCAGTTCCACTAGAGTATAGAGCAACGTCATATCGGGCATGATCGAGGACAGAGAGCAGGCCACATTCTCGGAGGTCAGTGAGCAGCATGGCGGTGAGTGGACCTAGGAGACCACCACAGCCAGGACCAGGGATAGGAGGGGCTTCATCTTTGAGACAGGGCAAGGATGAGGAGGACAGAGGGAGTACCCAGTGATAGAGGCATTTGCTCCTTACAACAGATACATATATAGTTTGACATTATGTATTTAGCCTGCGAGCCATACTTAGGATAGACAATCCAATTTTGTACTCCGATATTGTTTTGATATATGATATGATATGCAGCTATATGATGGGATGCAATGTGTTATGGCTGATGTGTACTTTTCCATGGATGGATGGCTTATGCACTATTTATGTACCCTTGTGGAACATGTATGAATATATATTTATGTGGTTTTGATGCAAATATGAAATGGATAAAATGCTTGATATGATGCTTGATATAATGCTAATGGTCCTAATCAATGAATGTAGGATGCAGCTTATGTTTTTTTGGAGATCGGGGCACTAGACCGAACTGAATGCCCAAACTGACAGAAGAAATGTTAGTAAGAAGAAATTAGACAGAGGACAGTTAGAAATGAAGAAAAACTTGCTTTCACCAATGCACTTTGTAGGTGAGAACCTTTATTTAATGTAGCAAAGCGGATGCAGAGCATCATGGCATTGAAGGCCTGAGCTGGAACGCAACCCTTTTTGCAAAATAAACATCAAAGAAATCATCATGGCTAAGGTTTTCACTAGAGGGCGAATTATTTTTCTTTACTTTAGTTAATTTCCCTTTAAGCCACATTGTCCTAGTTTTAACTTAAATTCGCCCCCCTATAAATCCTATATATAATATATATCTAACTATTTTTTGTTGTTGTAGGTTTATCTTAAAGTAGTTTTTTGTTGTTGGTGGCATGTGAAACGAGTTCATGAATCTTTAGAATTAAATGAAGATTTCCAATGAATTGGTAAGCATCATTTTTTTGTTAAATGTTTAGTTTTAATTTCTATATTTGATGTTTTTCAATGATAAATTTTTAAATTGCTTTTAATAAATTTTGAAACCATTTTGTTTTTCAATGATAAATTGTTCCATCGCCTTCCTTGCCACATGTCCCAATTATGTAGATAGATTCCCTTGCAATTTGCCTTGTCCTAATTAGTTCAAATGATCCCCTTTTAAAAGCCACATGTCCTATTTAGTTAATTTTCCCTTTTAAGCCATGTCCTATTTAGTTCGATCCCCTTTCTTGCCACATGTCCCAATAAGGTTTGCATCCCCTTAAGCCATGTCCTAACTGGTACATGTGCATCATTTTTTTGGTTAAATTTGACTTAGTTAATATTTTTGTATTTTTAATTAAATTTGACTTAGTTAATTTACATGCATTTAATAATTTAATTCTAATTAAGTTCTGATTAATTTTTTTGTGTGTGCATGTAGGTACATCTTGTAACTACTTTTACCTATGGAGATCTAATTTATCTAGATCACTTTTGAAACTATGGAGATCTAATTTATCTAGATCTCACTTTTGAAACTGTTTTTAATGTCTTAGATTGGATCAAACTTATATAATACTTTAGATTTCAGAATATTGAGTTCTTTAAATTTATATAGATTTGAGACATGTGGATCTTGAAACTTTTAAATTTGAGACATGTGGATGAAGCTAAATTATTATATTCAAGAGATGCACCTGGATTAAACATTTTTATATAAGCTTTTAGTATGTATATGTGTGCATGTACATGTGTTATTTTAAAAATTATCAATTGCTTTGAATTAAATTTTTAATGTATACAATGTGTGTACATGTGTTATTTTAAAAAATATCAAAATTGCAAGTGTTTTATTTTTAATGTACATATATGTATGTGTACAAGTGTGCTATTTTTTATAAATATCAATTGCTCATGTGTATATGTGTACAATTGCACTTGCTTCATTTATTTTTAATGTATTTATTTATTTTATCTCTACTTAAACAATTGCAAGCTTCATTTATTTTAAATGTATTTATTTACATTTAGTATGTACATACACATACACATGTATATAGATTTAAATTACAAATTTAAATGAAATACATAGCTCCAGATGATTATAAATAAATAAATATATGTATAAATATAATGTTCATGCAACATGTATGTATGTGTACTAGAAGTTCACTCGAACGTAAAACACACACACACACACATACTGAGAGGCGGGGTGAATTAGTATGGACAAAAACTTCTTAAACAACTTAAACTATAAAGATTGCACTAACTGGTAAATAATATAACCAATCTAAATCAAGGCACTACCGGTAAAACATAGTATGACTATAAAAGACATAAACTGGTAACATCTAGATCTTCTCAAAACCTAATATCTCATCTCAACTTCACACATATGCTTAAGCAAGTAATACATCAGAAATACAATGACCATTGGATCAGCTTGCATTACCGCTTAACAAAAAACACTAAAACATCACATGAAAAAGAATCACACATAACACACTAATTTTTCATGTGGAAACCCAACTGGGAAAAACCACGGTGGGGATGAATACCCACAAGTTGTTCATGAACTCTTATGAAGTTCGCTCTGTTAGGAGCCTAGTTTAGTTAAAGACTTTACAACTGGTTTTGCTAGGAACCGATCCTGCTAGGGATCACCCGGTTAAGGGATGGCTAAATACCCGATTAGAGGTTAAAACCTCGTTAAAGGTTACCTTGTAAGAGGATTTGAAGAACTCAATGATTTTGACTCACCCTATTAAAGGATTTACAAAAAGCTTGTTAAAGCTACCCGGTAAAGGGATGTTCCATCTGCTGAAATGGTTAGAAGTCAACAGGTAATACACTGATCTGATAACAACACTTAATGCCAAGGCAGATCTACTTCAGTTTCTTTACATCTACAATCACACTCTACAAATCTATGCTTACTCCTTAGGTCTAGCAATAATCACCTCACATACATTCATTTGCCAACAACTTCAAATAAAAATCATCATCGACCTTATAGACAACACTTAGGTCGGTGGCCAAAACCTAAAACCCTAAGCATCTAGATTAACAATATAGTAGATCCAATCTTGGCCATTTAAACACATTACATAGGGTAAAAAAATCTTGAACAAATCTCAAGACATTCTCCATCGTATGTTCTTCACCACTTCTGAAAGCTGATAACCCATCACGCACTCTACACTACTTACTAAGATTTTACACATTCCTGAGGTAGATAGAATCAATCTTCTTCATGGAAGATCCTCAAGGAGATCCTTCATGCGCACAAGGCTGACGTGGCAATGTGATCTAATCTTCATTTCAATGCTAACTCATCACAGGATGTCATCAGTCGAATCACATAGACTTGGAATGCATCAACCGGAAACCTTGAAGCTGAGACTACCAACCGGTAGTCATATCAAATGAAACCCCGATACAAACTATGCATATAGTTGTTCACACTCCAACATACTGGTTCACTTTTTTGCATATATCAGTTCATACCATCATACCGATTCACTTGCCAGTTTGTTTACTTCAATATACCGATTCATACTTCAGCATATTGACATCAATGATAACATACAATCCCATCATGTCATCAAACTCTGCACATATGCCAAAAATCTCCCCCTTTGGCATTGATGGCAATACACAAAGATATCTCTACATCTTCTTCCATATAATATGTTTTCAATACTGTAGATATCTTCTCTGCTTCACATCTTCTCCCCCTTTGACAACAATGCCAAAGTGGAGGAACAAATATCCATGATCTACTATGTTGCTCCCCCTGAGGAGTAGCATCCTTCAACAAATCAATCCTGAAAAGATTTGACAATGCAATACCTGACTGATGTGGAGCACATACCTTTAGTTCACCTCTTGAAGGGGCAACACCCCTAATTCACCTCTTAAATAGGTAAATGTAGCCTTCAGTACAGGCTTGGTGAATATATATGCTAACTGCTCTTTATTGGAAATATGTTCCAATACAACCTCTTTGTTCTGAACTTTCTCCCTCAAGAAATAATACTTGAGCTCGAAGTGCTTGGTTCTAGAATGCAATATCGGATTCTTAGAAAAATTAATTGCACTTGTGTTATCACAAAATATACTCACTAGTTTAGATACAGGGACTTTGAAACCACTTAATACATGCTTCATCCAAATTGTTTGAGTGCAGTTCATAAATGCTGCTATATATTCTGCTTCTATTGTGGACTAAGAGATACAACTCTACTTCTGGTTCATCCATGAGACTAGTCTACCACCGAGAAAGAATGCACCACCGGTTGTGCTCTTTTGATCGTCCACATTACCAGCCCAATAGGCAATAAACACTTTGAGATTGAAATCATTATTGTATGGATACCACAATCCATAATCTATAGTTCCCTTCAGATATCTAAGAATCCGCTTGACTGCTACCAAGTGGGATTCTCTTGGACTTTTCTGGAAATGTGCAACAATGCCCACTACATGTGCAATGTCCGGTTTGCTGTGTACTACATAGTGCAACTTACCAATCATTGATCGGTATTCCTTCTCATTCACCAACGCTGAGTCGTCTTCTTTTGACAATTTACAACCGGTCACCATCGGTGTACCAACCGGTTTGTTGTCTTCCATGCCAAAGGTCTCCAACACCTCTTTGACATACTTGGACTGAGTGATAAAGATACCATCTTTCATTCATTGAATCTGTAGTCCAATGAAGAACTTAATCTCTCTGATTAATGACATCTCAAATTCCTTCTTCATTTCATCTGTAAACGCATGGCTCATCTTGTCATCTCCACCAAAAAATATGTCATTAACAAACACTTCACAGATCAGAATCTGATCTCCTTCTGTCTTCAGATAGATATTGTTATCTTCACTTGTTCTTTCAAATCCAATCTTCACAAAATGGGAGTGTAAACGTTCATACCATGCTCTAGGTGCTTGCTTCAATCCATAAAAGGCTTTATGTAGCCTACACACCATATCACTATCTTCTGATAGGGAAAACTCACCTGGTTGCTCTATATGCACTTCCTCTTCAAGTATTCCATTCAAGAATGTAGATTTCACATCCATATGATACACTTTAAATCCCTTGAAGGTTGCATATGCAAGTATCATTCAAACTCCTTCCAATCTAGCTATTGGAGCAAAGGTTTCTCCATAGTCTTCTCCTTCTTCTTGAGCATATCCCTTACATACCAATCTTGCTTTGTTTATTACCACTGTGCCATCTTCATTCAGCTTGTTTCTAAAATCCCATTTGGTGCTAATAACATTTTTGTGCTCAGGTCTAGGTACCAAAGACCATGTACCATTCTTTTCTATCTGGTCAAGTTCCTCTTCCATAGCCTTAATCCAGTCTTCATCTTTGTGTGCCTCTTTAAATGTTTTGGGCTCAAATTCAGAAATCATGCAAGAATTCTCTTTGACCTTTCTTCTTGTAAGTATTCCTACATCCTTATCCCCTATGATCTGCTTTTGATCATGATGCAACTTTACATACCTAGGAATGATCTTAACTGATTCCTCTTTCTTTTCCTCTTCATCCTCATCTACTAGTGTAGGAGCACTATTAATTGTACTTGGTTGTTTTGCAACCGGTTCCTAGAAGGTTACATCCGGTTCATCTACCGCTCGCTCACTGCTGGTTTCCTCAGGTTTCTCAGAGGTTTCATCAACTCTAACATTTATACTTTCAACAATTCTCTGAGTCCTATTGTTAAAACACTTGAGAGCTTTGCTCTTGGTGGAATACCCTAGGAATATTCCCTCGTCACATTTTGCATCAAACTTGCTCTGGTATTCACTTCTCTTGATATAACACTTGCTAACAAACACTCTAAAGTAGCTTACTACTGGAGTCTTACCCATCTAATACTCATAAGGAGTTTTATCCTTACCTTTCTTGATGAGTAACCGGTTCATAGTGTAGACTACAGTGCTTGCCACTTCTCTCCAAAAAGTGTGAGCAACTTTCCCTTGAATCAACATCATTCTGGCAGCTTCAACTATAGTCCGGTTGTTCCTTTCTACTAGGCCATTCTGTTGTGGAGTCTGGGGGGCAGACAGTTGCCTCTTGATGCCATTCTCTTCATAGTACTTATTGAATTCACCAGAAGTGAACTCACCTCCTTGGTCAGTTCTAAAGCATTTAATTCTCTTACAGCTTTCCTTTTCAACTAGTGCTCTAAAGGCTTTAAACTTTCCAAAAGCTTCAAACTTGTCTTTCAAGAATGTGACCCACATCATTCTTGAGCAATCATCAATAAGAATCATAAAGTACCTATCTCCCTAAACACTCTGAGTTTTCATAGGACCACACAAATCAGTGTGCACAAGATCAAGTAAATTATCTGCAGTGAAAGATTTACCTTTGAAGGTTGAGGAAGACATTTTCCCCAGTTGACATTCTTTGCACAAAGGATTCTTCTATTTGTTCAGCACAAGCAATCCTCTAACTGCCTTGATCTTACTGGCCTTCAAAATATTATCAAAATTTACATGGCAGAGTCTCCTATGCCATATCCAACTATCATCAAACTTAGCCATTAGATATTGATTGATATTTGTATTTAACTGAAATAAGTTACCTTTTGTCTGCATACCGGTGGCCATCAGTTCACCACTCTTTCCTTTTATTTTGCATACTCCATCTTTGAATTCCAAAGTGGGTCCTTTATCATTCAGTTGGGCAACACTCAAAAGGTTATCCCTGAGACCTTCTACCCAATACACATTGTCAGCACTGCTTTTTCCATTTAGAGAGATGGACCCTTTGCCTTTTACCATACATGATCCATCATTACCAAATCAGACTACACCTCCATCGTACTCTTCCAGAGATAGAAACTTCCTCCAGTCACCAGTCATGTGGTGAGAACATCCACTATCAATAATCCACTCATTAGAATTATCAAAGCGAGAGACAAGAGCCTTCTTGTCTGACACATCTTCCTTAATGGCTACAAACACTATGTCTTCAATTTCTTCATCTTCTGATTCATCATCAGTGACACCTTCATCGATTGCAACAAGACAGTTTCTCCTATTTCCTCCTTTGAACTTTTTAAAATTCTCCAGTTTGTCCTTATTATCACTGTTGGGACAGTTGACAACAATGTGTCCTATCCTATTGCAAGAAAATATTTCAAAGGGATCTTACCTCTGTATTTTCCAGTTCCCTTAGGAAGTCTCTTGGAAAGAAGAGCTTCAAAATCCATCAGGATCTCCTCATCATCCATATCCTTTCTTTGTCTGGGTTCATATTTGGTACCAACCTCTTTTCCCTTTCTAGATAGTGCAACAGATTCTCTAAAGGTCGATTCGGTCTTCTAAACACTACCATCATAACTATTTAGCTCATATGTGGTCAACTTAGCAATAATGGACTCAAGGGATACCTTTGTCTTGTCAATAGATCTCAACTCCTGAATAGCGGCAACCCTTATTGCATAGATCGGTAATAAGAATCTCAAAACTTTGCTAACAATGGTGGGATCATCTATTTTGCCTCTTGGACTCTTGATGTGTCTTACAACAGTTTTAATTCTTATTCCATATTGTTGAATGGTCTCTCCTTCAACCATCTGCATGTCTTCAAATTTTCCCCTAAGGCTCTCTTCCTTATCTTGCTTCACATGCTCATCACCACCATAGATAGTCTCTAGGGTATCCCATACATCTTTGGGATTGTCTTTGTCTTGAACATCTATAAACTCGATATCAAATAGACTGCTGATAAGAACTTCCATGACTTGCCCATTCTCCTAAATTTTTCTTCTTTGATCATCAATGAGAGTACCAGTAGGGACAACATAAGTATTCTCAACATAGTTCCGGTGTTGATCACCCATGCTTTTAATGTAGATCTTCATTCTATCCTTCCATATCTTAAAGTTATCTCTGTTGAACTTAGGACCTTCCATCTTCATCATTAGAATATGATCTTTTCCTCAAGCGGTTAAGCTTATAACATAGAGGACCTGGAGGACACTTTGATACCAATTGATGAATAATGATGAACAGTAAATAACCAGCAGATACTAAGAGGGGGGGTGAATCAGTATGGACAAAAACTTCTTAAACAACTTAAACTACAAAGACTGCACTAACTGGTAAACAATATCACCAATCTAAATCAAGGCACTACCGGTAAAACATTGTATGACTGTAAAATACATAATCCAGTAACATCTAGATATTCTCAAAACCTAATATCTCATCTCAACTTCACCCATATGCTTAAGCAAGTAATACATCAGAAATACAATGACCACTGGATCAGCTTTCATTATTGCTTAATAGAAAACACTAAAACATCACATGAAAAAGAATCACACATAACACACTAATTTTTCACATGAAAAACCAACTGGGAAAAACCACAATGGGGATGAATACCCACAAGTTGTTCTTGAACTCTTCTGAAGTTCTCTCTGTTAGGAGCCTAGTCTAGTTAAAGACTTTACAACTGGTTCTGCTAGGAACCAATCCTGCTAGGGATCACCTGGTTAAGGGATGGCTAAATACTTGGTTAGAGGTTAAAACCCTGTTAAAGGTTACCTTGTAAGAGGATTTGGAGAACTCAATGATTTTGAGTCACCCTGTTAAATGATTTACAGAAAGCAAGTGTTAAAGCTACCCGATAAAGGGATTTTCCATCTGCTGAAATGGTTAAAAGTCAATAGGTAATACACTGATCTGATAACAACACTTAATGCCAAGGCAGATCCGCTTCAATTTCTTTACATCTGCAATCACACTCTACAGATCTCTTCTTACTCCTTAGGTCTGGCAAGAATCACCTCACATACTTTCATTTTCCAACAACTTCAAATAAAAATCATCATCGACCTTATAGACAACAATTAGGTCGGTGGCCAAAACCTAAAACCCTAAGCATCTAGATTAACAATACAGTCAGTCCAATCCTGGCCATTTAAACACATTACATAGGGTAAAACAATCTTGAACAAATCTCAAGATGTTCTCCATCGTCTGTTCTTCATCGCTTCTGGAAGCTGATAACTCATCACATGCTCTCGACTATTTATTAAGATTTTGCACATTTCCGAGGTAGATAGAATCAATCTTCTTCATGCAAGATCTTCAAGGAGATCCTTCATGCGCACAAGGCTGACATGGCAATGTGATCTAATCTTCATTTCAATGCTAACTCATCACAGGATGTCATCGGTCAAATCACATAGACTTGGAATGCATCAACCAGAAACCATGAAGCTGAGACTACCAATCGGTAGTCATATCAAATGAAACCCCGATACAAACTTTGCATATACCGGTTCACACTCCAACATACCGGTTCACTTTTTTACATATACCGGTTCATACCATCATATCGGTTCACTTGCCAATTTGCTTACTTCAATATACCGGTTCATACTTCAGTGTATTGACATCAATGACAACATACAATCCCATCATGTCATCAAACTCTACACATATGTGGTCAACATGAAATATAATCAAAGTGTACATGCAAAGTAAACAAGTCCATGTGTACACATGTACACATGTACATCAAGTCCATGCTCAAAATGAAATATATAATCAAAGCGTGCAAAATAAACAAGTCCCATGGGATGGAATGATCAAATGTCAGTAAACTACATGAAACATGTAACAAATCTATGTATATATATATATATGAAGATGATTGTAACTAAATCATTCTAGATTCCTCTTCAAGCCACGCAGACAAGAATGAGGAGAAGATCCACTCTACAAGACAAAACTATTCAAGTTTGTGAGAGTTATACATAGTTCATGTGTAATTATATATATATATATTTAAAAAAAATTTAAAATTTCAATTAATAAGTTCAGTAGCACATATGCGAACATGAGTAGGCTCATCTCCTCTAGACTCCACTGAGGGCTCTACATCTCTAGGTGCTATAGGGGTAGTCGATGGCACTGGTATCTAATGCTATATAGTTCATACACATATATAGATCAAGATCAATGATTTAAAATAGAAATTTAAATTCAATTTATATTTTAAATGTTCAATTTGAACTAGAGATAATTTAATGTTCATATGCATGTACCTAACTCAGATCATCTCCTCTACACAATGTATCCTGGGGGACATCAACAAAAGCTCCGCTATCAACAAGATCCTACAAGGTATTTAAAAAAGAGTTGCATGTGTCAATTATATGCATGCATGTACATATATATATACAAATTAATTTAATTTTTAAATTAAAAATCTGAAACTTGTATTATTTTTTTTTTAATTTTAAATTTAAATCAACATTAAATACCTGAAATGCAGACGATGTCTGCAGAAAACTAACAAGAGGGCTAGGATGATCATATGGCCCATCTGAATGTAAACTCATCCTGATGGTTGTGTCCACCTGTACAATAAAATTAATTAAATCTAGATATTAAATCAATTGTATATGTTTATTTATTTATTTAAAATATCATGTAAGTTTGATGAACAAAATTAATTAAATCTCTAAATATATATATAAATTAAGATAGAGTGTCAACGTACTAAATCTCTCTGGTCATCTGCAACAATTGATGTTGGAGGAGCTGCACTCACCACAGTGGTAGGTGGATAATCCGATGTGGAAGCCAGTGTCGTAGTGGCCCCAAACATGGGCTAGAGACATACATGTGTAAATAGTGAAGACATATAGATAGAGATATCTTCATAAATAAAAAATTAAATATATATAGTGCAAACTATATGTATGTATTGGATCTCCCCATACTTGTTTACCACATGAATCATGATCTATGGGATGATCATCGATACAAAGAAAATTGACATATGAACCAATATTATCATGATCAATGGATTCTCCCCATGCAGCTAAAGAGGATGGACCATGATGTGAACTCGAAGCAAGGTCTGGACCATCACAAGGCCCATAACATAGTCGATGGCAACTCGTACAAAAATGAGGTGTTGATGTATGTGGAATGGCTATACTCATGTCATCATCATCCTCACTAGTCTCAATGTGGCAATGGTCCAGCAAATTAGTTGTCTACTGACTAAGGCTACCAGTGAGTGTGGTCAATGAGTCCAATGTGGAGATAACAAAATGCTGATGAATAGTCATAGGTATAATAGGCATAGGAGCCACAATGGCCTTGCAACGGGCAGGTTTGTTGGGGTCAATATGTGCCCCCAATCTATCCTTTGGCATACCACCACGAACACCCTGGAATGCTCTAATATCAAAATAATTGGGCTTTAAACCCAAAACAAACTCTGCATATAATTTTCTCAAGAAGTATAAAGGGCACTCTAAGTTGGCATGTGGTGGGGTGTCAAAATACCATCTTCCATCGATCCCAAATATTATTGGCCATGCCCTGATTTGTACACCACCCCATGGATATGCGAGATTTGTTTGGTGGAATGGGTTCACCTGTGATGGGGTTTAAAAAATATGAAACAAAGTGATATTTGTCTATTCTTAAGCTCAAAATATCCCTGTAGGAGAGGCCATCAGAATAAAACTGACATCTCTCCTCTCTCCATGCTCTATGTGAATCGATCTCTGCATCTATAGACCTAATTGCATCAATAATGTTTTTCATCTTCGATGCAAAACGGTGCATGTGTGGGGATATATGTGGTACTCTAAGGTTCTCATTAACATTTCCCTGTATGAAAACAACATTCTCATCAATAATGGCTTGAAATCGAGCCTCAACAAAATCAGGAGGTGGAGGATGATGATTGGGTGGGGGTGGAGGTGGAGGAGGGGATGGGGGTGGAGGTGGGGGTGGAGGTGGTGCACCATGGGCGGGGTCATTTGTGTTGGGAAAAATGGTGTCTCAACCTTGCATTTATGCGAGGTTACTATTTATAGTAAGTTTTTATTTGAGCACGAAATGGTGTGAAACTCTCCCTGAAGCTTCTGGTTGGCTAGATAAGCATTCCGGTAAAGTTGCGTCGCAAGGTCACAGCTAGTTTTGAAGATATTAAAGTTTTCGTCTTGGAGGGGTGCAATAAAATGTTTAAACTTAATTTTGGGGACTTTAGAGGCTCCGAAATGCCCTGAAAAGTTTCTGTAACCGGCGAAGCGGGTTACGAGGTGATAGAGCACTTCGCGAGCTTTCCGGCGCTTCAAACGGTTCGTCAATCGGACACCTGGTTCTCAAGTTATGGCCTCCGGAAGTTTGTACTCCTGAAATAGGAAAAATAATTTGTATCGAATACATAAATGAGCTGTAAAAGGGAGCGACACGTGTTGATGTGTGCTTTAACATGTCATAGGGCATCTAGAAGGGAGATAAGGTCGGCTACACCTTATTGGGTGGTTTTAGCCCATGGTTTTGTAATACCGTTTGACGGTTTCTTGTATTGTATCTCCTATTTATGAGGTGTGTGAGATAGAGGTTGTGTGTAAGAGTCTTATGGCTATTGAGTTGCCTCTGAATCTCTGATTAGTGGTACTCCTGCGAAGAGCTTGCTCTGCAAGTATTTTGTAATCTGTTTTTTATTGCTGAATAAAATATTGAGCTACTTTTGGAGGGTGGGGTTTTTCTCCAGAAAGGGTTTTCCCCACGTAAATCATTGTGTTGTGGTATGATTGCTATTATATCTATTTCTATTTTCTGTAACTGTTGTAATGATCTGAAAAAGTTTTGCATTACCCTCCTCTCAAGGTTAGTGTAGGAAGTTGTTTCCGCTACTTAACTTCCTTACAAGTGGTATCAGAGCTTGATCACCTTTGGTTTCAATTGTGGGTAGTTGGGTTTTTTGAACTAATACAGATTTGAGTGGGAGCTTGTGCAGAAGACACTTTTTGATCTTGTTGCAGGAATATTCAGATGGCGAGTTCGTCAGGGAGAATAGAGGTGGAGAAATTTAATGGAAGTAATTTTGAGATGTGGAAGCTGAAGATGGAAGATCTGCTAATAGATCGAGATCTTTGGGATGCTATTGATGCGAATGTCCAAAGGCCCTCAGATCCTACTACGGCAGCTCAGTATGATGTTATGGACCGAAAAGCCAAGGGTCTAATTAGACTGTGCCTGGCAGACTCTGTTCTAATCAATGTCCATGAAGAAAAATCTGCAAAGAAGCTATGGACTAAGCTTGGTGAGATGTATCAAGTGAAATCTTTATTAAATCAAATTTTCTTAAGAAAGAAATTGTATTCCTTGAAGATGGAAGAGGGTGGACGAATTGCAGACCACCTAGAAGCATTCAATATGATTGTGGCTCAATTAGTATCTGTCGGTGTTAAGATGGACGAGGACGAGAAATGTTAGATCTTGCTTTGTTCTTTGCCTGATTCGTAGGATTCTCTTGTTATGGCTATCGGTAGTACTTCTGTTGTTTTAAAATCTAAAGACGTGGTGGGTGCCCTACTCGGTGAAGAGATGCGAAGGAAGGTATCCATCAGTTCAAAGGAAGCCCTAACCGTTCGTGGAAGACCTAAGGAGAAAGGCAAGAAGAATGAGAAGCGCGGCAAGTCCAAATCCAAAGGGAGATCGAAATCTCCTAGAAAGTCCAAAGTCATTTGCTGGAATTGCGGTAAACCGGGTCACATCCGTAAGGACTACAAAGAAGAAAAGAAGAAGAAGAAAAAGAAAAGGTTCGATTCTGATTCTGAGTCCGATAAGGAAGATGGCGATGCATTTATTGTGGCTTTGGTGACTCATGCAGGTAATGATGCCTGGCTAATT
Organism: Cryptomeria japonica; assembly: GCF_030272615.1. Lineage (NCBI taxonomy): Eukaryota > Viridiplantae > Streptophyta > Pinopsida > Cupressales > Cupressaceae > Cryptomeria > Cryptomeria japonica. The sequence continues at coordinate 115,047,488 of NC_081406.1, forward strand.
GACTCAGGTGCATCTTTTCATATGACTTCCAATAGAGATTGGTTTTCTGAATATGAAGGATTTAATGGAGGTAAGGTGTACTTGGGTGATGATTCACATTTAGACATTGTTGGTCGAGGTAAAGTTAGAATCAGGTTTTCTGATGGTAGAATAAAAAGGATTAATGGTGTGTTGCATATCCCTGGATTAAAACGAAACCTGTTATCTGTGAGCAAACTAATAGATGCAGGTGTGCAGGTAGTCTTTTCTGAAACAGGATGTAAGATGATTAAGGGTGCTATGGTAGTTGCTAGAGGTGTCAGGTTTGGCACTTTGTATAAGCTTGAAGCATACACTATTGAGTGTAATAGCACTTCTGTAAAAAGTAAATCTGTGGATACCTCACTGGAAGATTTGAAGGTTTCACCTTCAGCAGATGGAAATGGTTTTTGGGTACCTAAGGGTGCACTTTCATCTGAAGCAAAGTTACCTACAGAGAAGACTATGTTATGGCACCAGAGACTTGGCCACATTGGAGAAAAGGGTCTAAGGACCTTGAAAAATAAAAACCTTGTTGAAGGTTTGAATGATTGTAATCTTGACTTTGATTTCTGTGAGCATTGCATTTATGGAAAACAAAACCGCGTTCAGTTTTACTCGAGTTCTCATAAAACTTGTGGTGTTTTGGACCTTATCCATTCTGATGTGTTTGGTCCAGTAGATGTCTCTTCGATTGGAAAATCCACATATTATGTTTCATTTATTGATGATTTTAGTAGAAGGACATGGGTTTATTTTCTAAAGAGTAAATCTAAAGTTTTTAGTCATTTTAAAGAATTTAAAGCAATGGTTGAGTTGCAGACTGGAAAGAAAATAAAATGTTTGAGAACTGATAATGGCGGTGAGTTTTGCTCTAATGATTTTGATAGATTCTGTAAAGACTGTGGAATTAACAGGCAGAAGACAACTCCGTATTCTCCACAGCAGAATGGAGTTGCAGAAAGAATGAACAGGACACTGATGGAAAAGGCTAGGAGTATGTTGAGTGGTGCTGGTCTTGAACAAAAGTTTTGGGCTGAAGCTATTGCCACTGCTTGCTACCTGATTAACAGGTCTCCTACATCAGCTCTTGTTGATAAAACGCCTATGGAAGCATGGTCAGGTCACAAGCCTTCATTGAGACATCTTAGAGTTTTTGGTTGCGAGGCATATGCACATGTGCCAAAGGAGAAGCGAACAAAGTTGGAGAACAAGGCTGTGAAATGTATCTTCATCGGGTATAGTTATGGTGTGAAAGGATACAAGCTTTGGGACCCTGTTGCACAAAAGGTAATTCATAGTAGAAGTGTTATTTTTAGAGAAATTAAGTCTCCTTCTATTACATTGCAGCCAGAACAGACTAAAAAAGAAGATGTGATTCAACTTCCTTCTACACCTGAAAGAGTTGAATCAAGACCCCTAGATAGGCAAGAATTTGAGGAGAGCTCGTCTAGCTCTGAATCTTCAGAAGAGGAGGAAGATCCTCCAACTCAGCTTGTTCGAAGGTCTACAAGACATAGACAACCACCTGAAAGGTATTCACCTGATGATTGGAGATGTATTTTTGCTCTGAATACTAGTGTGGATGAACCGAAATCTGTAGAAGAGGCATTAGGTATGAATGATGCAGAATCCTGGAAGATTGCTATGGAGGAAGAAATGGCAGCTTTGAAAAAGAATGATACATGGGATCTTGTACCATTGCCTAAAGGACGAAAACCTGTTGGTTGTAAATGGGTGTTCAAGAAAAAGATTGGTTCAGATGGAAGCATTGAAAAGTATAAAGCAAGGTTAGTTGCAAAAGGCTACTCTCAGGTTGAGGGTGTTGATTATGGTGAGATATTTTCTCCTGTTGCAAAAATGACGTCCATTAGATTTTTGCTTTCTATTGCTACTTCTTATGATTTAGAGGTTGAGCAAATGGATGTGAAAACTGCTTTCCTTCATGGTGATTTGGAGGAAGATATTTATATGACACAGCCGGAGCACTATGTGGTGAAAGGAAAAAGTAATTTGGTTTGTAAATTGAAGAAATCTTTGTATGGCCTCAAACAAAGTCCTAGGATGTGGTACCAGAAATTTGATACATATGTGTTGAGTTTGGGATTTGAACGTTCTAAATCAGATCACTGTGTTTATTATAAATCTGATGGTGATCTTTTCTTATTCATTGCATTGTATGTTGATGATATGTTATTCATTGGTAAAGGGAAAGGTATGATTTCAGAACTGAAGTCTCAGCTCGCTGCTAAATTTGAAATGAAAGATCTTGGTGCAGCAAAGCACATTCTTGGGATGGAAATTAGAAGAGATAGGGCAAACAGAAAGCTATGGCTAGGCTAGAGTAAGTATGTGAATTCAGTGTTACAGAGGTTCAACATGCAAAATTGTAGACCATTGAGTGTTCCTTTTACAGTTGGAACGAAACTATCTTTTTCAGATTGTCCTACATCCCCATTGGAGATGGAAGACATGAGCAGAGTGCCTTACCAAAGTGCGGTTGGAAGCTTGATGTATGCTATGGTCTGTACTAGACCAGACATTGCCCAAGCAGTGGGAGTACTTTCTAGATATATGTCTAATCCTGGTAGAGTTCATTGGGATGTAGTCAAAAGAGTCTTCAGATATTTGAAGGGTACTTCAGAGTATTCTTTGTGTTATCATGGTAATTCAGTTGGAGACATGACTTCCCTTGATATCCATGGTTATGTGGATTCAGATTGGGCAGGTGATATTGATAGCAGAAGATCCACCAGTGCTTATGTGCTTACTTTGTTTGGTGGTGCAATTAGTTGGATGAGTAAGCGACAGGCTGTGGTTGCTTTATCCACTACTGAAGCAGAGTATATGGCAGCTACTCATGCTTGTAAAGAGGCCATTTGGCTTAAGAGACTGTGTTCGGATATTGGAATAAAACAAGGTACAGTGACAGTTTACTGTGACAGTCAGAGTGCAATTAGCCTAGCTAAGAACCCGACATTTCATGCCCGGACCAAACATATTGATGTTCAGTATCATTTTGTTAGAGATATGGTCGAAGATGGTAGGGTGAAGCTGGTTAAGGTGGACACTTTGATGAATGTTGCAGATGCTTTAACTAAGGCTGTGAGCACAGAGAAGTTCAGATGGTGTTCAGAGTCTATGGGCCTTATGGCCCCTAGCAATTGATTCATTGTGTTGACATTCCCTTCCGCTCATGCAAGGTGTTCGACAAGTGGGAGATTTGTTGGGAAAAATGGTGTCTCAACCTTGCATTTATGCGAGGTTACTATTTATAGTAAGTTTTTATTTGAGCACGAAATGGTGCGAAACTCTCCCTGAAGCTTCTGGTTGGCTAGATAAGCATTCCGGTAAAGTTGTGTCGCAAGGTCACAGCTAGTTTTGAAGATATTAAAGTTTTCATCTTGGAGGGGTGCAATAAAATGTTTAAACTTAATTTTGGGGACTTTAGAGGCTCCGAAATGCCCTGAAAAGTTGCTGTAACCGGCGAAGCAAGTTACGAGGTGCTAGAGCACTTCGCGAGCTTTCCGGCGCTTCAAACGGTTCGTCAATCGGACACCCGGTTCTCAAGTTATGGCCTCCAGAAGTTTGTACTCCTGAAATAGGAAAAATAATTTGTATCGAATACATAAATGAGCTGTCAAAGGGAGCGACACGTGTTGATGTGTGCTTTAACATGTCATAGGGCATCTAGAAGGGAGATAAGGTCGGCTACACCTTATTGGGTGGTTTTAGCCCATGGTTTTGTAATACCGTTTGACGGTTTCTTGTATTGTATCTCCTATTTATGAGGTGTGTGAGATAGAGGTTGTGTGTAAGAGTCTTATGGCTATTGAGTTGCCTCTGAATCTCTGATTAGTGGTACTCCTGCGAAGAGCTTGCTCTGCAAGTATTTTGTAATCTGTTTTTGATTGCTGAATAAAATATTGAGCTGCTTTTGGAGGGTGGGGTTTTTCTCCCGAAAGGGTTTTCCCCACGTAAATCATTGTGTTGTGGTATGATTGCTATTATATCTATTTCTATTTTCTGTAACTGTTGTAATGATCTGAAAAAGTTTTGCATTACCCTCCTCTCAAGGTTAGTGTAGGAAGTTGTTTCCGCTACTTAACTTCCTTACAATTTGGCGGGGGGGTTGAGGCCCTATTGCATTAAGAAAATATTTTATATCAAACTCATCCATGTGATGATGTGTATGTAATCTGAGCTCTACATATATATATGTACATATATTTAATTACAAATCAAATAATTTAAAATCTAACTTTTGAAACTAAAACATGTCCAATCTACATATATATATACAAGTTCTATAGACAGATAAATGATAAATTTTTTACATATATATGTATGTGTACATGAAATCAAGAACATGTGTTTTTACATATATGATCATGTATGAGAATTTAAAATTTGACATCTATGAAATTTTTTGTAATTAATCATTGTAACACACATGACTTAAGGGGATTGGCCTAACTAGGACATGTGGCTTAAGGGGATAGGCCTAAATAGGTCATAATTAATTTTAGCATCTACAAATTTTGTAATTAATCATTTAAGACACATGACTTAAAGGGATTGGCCTAACTAGAACAAGTGGCTTAAGGGGATATGCCTAATTAGGATGTATGTGGCTTAAAGGGATAGGCCTTATTAAGATGTATGTGGCTTAAGGGGAAGAAACTTTGAATAGGAGACACATATGGCTTAAGGGGTATGGTCATAATAATATACATGTTAAAAGGGGTACATGGTCGTAATTAGTTAATTTCATGTGTACTTAGAATAGGAATTTCAAATTTAGCATCTACAAATTTTGTAATTAATCATTTAAGACATGTCTTAAAGGGATTGGCCTAATTAGGATGTATGTGGCTTAAGGGGATAGGCCTAAATTATAGGATGTACGTGCATTTCCTAATTACATGTGTCTTAAGGGGACATGGTTGTAATTAAATTTAATTTGATCATAATTACTTAATAAATCATATATAGTTAATAGGACCTATTACATGCTATTTAATATATGTCATTTAATAATATATATTGTTAATAGGTCTTAGTATGTTAAAAGGGGTATTGTCGTGACTCGTAATAGTATCTTAAGAGGCTTGTATGGCCAGTAATTAGTAATTAGTTAATAGGAATTTAAAATTTAGCATCTACAAATTTTGTAATTAATCATTTAAGACACATGACTTAAAGGGATTGGCCTAATTAGGATGTATGCACACTTAAGATGATAGGCCTAATTAGGATGTATGTGGCTTAAGGGGATAGGCCTAGACTATAGGATGTATGTGGCTTAAGGGGAAGAAGAACTACTTTAAATATAGGACACACATGTGGCTTAAGGAGATCATTTTAAATAAATAATTACGACTGGGATCCCCTTAAGACACGTGCATGTCCTAATTACATGTGTCTTAAAAGCGGACTTGGTCTTAATTTTATTAAATTTGATTGTAATTACTTAATTTCATATATAGTTTTTGATTAATGAAAAAGCAGGTTTTGAAGGGGCCCCGAAATTCTTTACAAGCAAGACTTAAACAACAAAGCCACAAGAAATAGAGAGGAACAGAACCAAAGAGAAAAAACCAGTAGAAAACCAAAGAAAACCCACAAAAGCCCTGAAAAGCCAGCAGGCCATCCAGGAATCAGATTTTTTCCAGGGCTTTAGCCAGGGTGCTGCTAATTTCTTGCAGCTCTTTGATGTTGTCTTTGAAGTTGGGAGGGTCCTTAGCAGCAGCAGCCACAACTTTCTTGATACTGGCCCTGGTTCTCTTCGCAGTCCCGCCCACTAGGGTAGCATCACCACTTCCAGTCTGGATGGTCTCCTCCTCTAGGTCAAGATCCACAACCGGTTTAGGAGTATGGTCAAAGACCTTGGCGATGTCCTCCAAGTTTTTGGTGACAGCAGAGAGGAGACTTGGGATAACTCCCATCAGATTTTTCATCGCTTCTTTTCCCTCTCCCAGCGATTTTACCTTGTTCTCCATTTCTTGCTTCCAATTAATATGCTCTCTATTTTAATTTCATATATAGTTAATAGGACCTATTATGCTATTTAATATATGGTATTTAATAATACATATAGTTAATAGGTCCTAGTATGTTAAAAGGGGTATTGTCGTAATAGTATGTTTTAAGAGGGGTATAGTCGTAATTAGTTAATTTCCTGTACTTAGAATAGGAATTTTTAATTTAACATCTACAAATTTTGTAATTAATCATTTAAGACACATGACTTAAGGGGATGGACATATGTACACAATATATGAGATGTTATGTGGTCATGTTGGGTCATAAAGGGGTACATGTTGTGTACATAAATGTTAAGAAGGTTGCATTGTGTCCTAAGGGAATGTTAAAAAGGTGGCATTGTGTCCTAAGGGACTAGATGCATGTGTTTAAACTAGATATATATGTCTTAAGGGGATGCAAGCCTAATTGGGACATGTGGCACTTGAAAGGGGATCAAAATATTTATTAGGACATGTGGCTTAAAAGGGGAATGATACATATCTTAAGGGGACACGCATACATGTTCTAATGTACATGCATGACCCCTTAGGAGCACATAATATGACCCCTTAGGACACCATGTGATCCTACGGGGTCATACATGTACATGGTCCTAGAAAGGGTTGAATGCATGAGTTAGAGCACGTGCATGTGTGTGACAGGCCTTTAGGACCACATTGTGTTCTAAGGGGTCATATGTGATCCTAAGGGGTCACACATGTGTTCTAACACATGTGTGGCCCCTTAGGACCACCTATGAGCCCTTTTAACATCCTATACTTAGTGTATATAATATACCCCAACTAATAGGATGGTAAAAGGGGTCATTTGTGGTCCTAAGGGGTCACACAAGCATTCTAACACATGCATGACCCCTTAGGACCACATTATGACCCCTTAGAACACAATGTGGTCCTAGTAAAGGCCCGTCACACACATGGACGCATTCTAACTCATGGTATAATGTGGACATGGCTCAAACTAAATTATAGGACACATGTGGCTTAAAAGGGGAATGAATTTGAAAATAGGAGATGGCTTAAGGGGACTCATGGTATAATATGGACATGGCTTAAAAGGGGATGTAGGCCTAATTGGGACATGTGGCAAGAAAGGGGATCGAACTAAATTGTAGTCCACATACACGACTTAAAAGGGGAATATTTTAAAGTAGGAGATGGCTTAAGGGGATACGCGCATGTGTTCTACAATGTACATGTGTGACCTCTTAGGACCACATATGACCCCTTAGGGTCAACTATGTGATCCTATGAGTCATATTACACATATACATGGTCATAGAAGGGGTTGAACGCATGAGTTAGTTCACGCGTGCATGTGTGACGAGCCTTTAGGACCACATTGTGTTCTAAGGGACCATCATATATGTGATCCTAAGGGATCTCACGCATGTGTTAGAACACATGCATGACCCATTAGGACCACATGGAGTGGCTAGGAAATAACTAGAGAGGGGACAATATAGTGAGAGACCTAGAGCCTAAATGAGATTATGAGACAGGTGAGAGGCCTAGGGTGAGAGAGAGAAGAGAGAGTTCATAAATAAAGATGGGTCTCTCAACTCTTCCTCCCTCTTCACCTCTCTCTCCCTAGGCTCTAGGTCTCTCACCTCTATATCTATCTCCTATCTAGTACTTTCCCATCCTTTCTAACTCCCTTTGCCTTCTTACCCCTCTCTCTCTTTGTGAAATTATCCCTCATTTTGTTCTCTCTCTCTCTCTCTCTCTCTCTCTCTCTCTCTCTCTCTTCCTTCTCTAGATCTCTCAATCATTCCCTCTCTGCCTCTTCCTCCCTCCCTCCTTATCCATCTCTTTCTCTTTGTTCTTCTCTCTCTCCTCTTCTTCCTCCCCTTTCAAGGTCATCACCTCTCTTCTCTTATGTACTCCTCTATCTATCTCACCCTCGTATCTCCCCATCTAGGTCACTCACCTCTTTCTCCCCCTCTAGGTATCTCACCTCTTTATTTGTCCCCTCTCTAGTTCTATCCCTCCATACAAGTAGAGAGTTGAGAGACCTAGAGAGGGAGAGAGGTGAGAGGTGAGAGACCTAGATGGGGAGGGAGAGACAAGAACAAAGAGAAAGAGAGGGCTAAGGAGGAAGGGAGAGAGAGGTAGGTAGAGAGTGAGTTCCTAAACCTAGAGAGGGGAGAGGTAGAGAGGTGAGGGATAAAGAGAAGAAAATAAGAGATTGGAGATCACAAAGAGAGAGGGGCAATGAGGTAGGATAGAGGTGGAGAGGGAGGGAAATAATTAGAGAGAGGAGAGATGTAGACGTGAGATAATTAGAGCCTAGGGAGAAAGGGGTGAGACCAAGGGGGAGAGATAGAGGTGAGAGAGATCTAGAGGAGAGAGAGTGGGTGAGGTGGAGAGGTAGTGATGGAGATAACAGAGAGAGAGTGAAGAGAAACAATAATAGAGGGATAGGGAAGAGATAGAGGGAGGGAGGTAGGGACAGAGACAAGGTTAAGGAGGAAAGATGAGGTAGAGAATGAGAGAGGGTGAGAGAGACCTAGAGAGGGGAGAGAGAGAGGTGAGAGAGACATGAGAGAGATAGGTCTAGAGTTTGGGGGAGATAAAGAGGTGAGAGAAGAGAGAGAAGAGAAGGAGAGAGTTCATGAAGGGAGGGATAACGAGTGATGTAGAGAGAGGTGAAGAGGGAGGGAGAGAACTAGAGAGGGGACAAATAGAGAGGTGAGATACCTAGAGGATGAGAGAGATGTGAGGGACCTAGAGGGGGATAGAGAGAGGTAGGTAATGAGACATGAATGGCGATGTAGAGAGGTTGAGAGGTCTAGGAAGGGAGACACCTAGAGAGGGGGTATAGAGAGGGTGTGAGGGAGAGGTGATGATCTTGCCAATGGAGAGAGAGAATAAGAGGAGAGATAATAAGAGAGAGGCGGGAGAGGTAAAGAATTGGAGAGTGGAGATATACAAAGGTGAGAGACCTAGAGCCTAGGGAGAGGGGTTAGAGAGCTATGGGAAAGATAGAGGCGAGAGAGATAGAGGGGGAGAGAGAGGTGGGTAATGAGATAGGGGAGGAGAGGTAGAGATGTAGAGATGGAGGGAAGGAGATACCTAGGGATGGGGAGAGAGAGTGGGAGGGAGAGGTAGTGATCAAGAGAATGGAGAGAGAGGGGAGTGAAATGATAATAGATGAATAGAGACCTGGAGGGAGGAAGGGAGAGAGATGGGGGTAAGGAGGAAAGGTGAGGTATAGAGGGAGAGAGGGTGGGAGAGACCTAGATAAATAGAGGTGGGGAGGGAGTGATGGGGAGGTATGTATTTAAGAGAAAGCTCAAAGACATATAGTAGAGAGTGAAGGGTAAGAGAGAGAGGTAAAGAGGTAGTACTAGAGCTTAGGAGAGAGAGGATATAGTGAGATAAAGAGAGGAAGAAAGGGGACATAGGAAGAGTGAAAGAGAGATCTACAAGTCTAGAGTTGAGGGGAGATAAAGATAGTGAGATAGAGAGAGCGAGAGAATGCTGGTACGATCATGCTGAATATTGAAATTTGATTGTCTAAAAATTTAAATGATCTTCTAAAACCTAGAATTTATATTATAACTCCTTGAGATCTAAAACCACTATCAAACATTATACGAATATATACATGAAATATAACTTGAAGAATGGACATACTAAATTGTGACTTATACTTAAATGCTATATTTCATCTATATATTCTTGTTGGAAGAGAGAAAGAGAAAATGATTTAATCCAATACAAAATACATTTCCATTTGGATAGCACCAAATAGGTTTGGTGTGACTAAACTATAGGCTTGGCACGGGAAACCTATTTGCACATGTCAAATATGACAAGCACCTTATTTGGTGCAATGGCTTCATTTGGACAAAAAAACGTTGGCATCTTTTTGGTCCCCCATCTTGGTACACATACCCAATGCCCCTCACAAAAGAGGGTTGTCTTCTACAACAACGAACCATTAGATTTATGACCTAATGATAAACAATTAAGATTTACAAGCTAAAAATTATATATAAAATGTGACCTTTAAGAACATTACTCGTGAACACCCGTCTTTAATTTATTCTAAACAACATTTAGGAAAAGTTAATTTTTCTTTCAAAGAATCATTAAGGTTTAAGAGAATTTCTATAAGGAAAAGTCTAACTATACCAATTAAGAAAAAATTTTAACCTTACGATTGACCAAAAGATTGAAATCAGTATAGTCAAATAAGTTAATTAATTTGCATATGTGGAAGCTACAAAAAATTCCTTAGAATTTGTTCAAAGGCTACTCGATCAAAAGGATAGCTATAGGATTGACGGACCTCAACAAATGGAAATTACTTGTAATTTCTAATTAATTGTATTTTGCAAGAAAAAAAACCTTCAAAACTGAATTAACGATAAGCTAAACACCTAGATAACACCCACATTTAATATTATGGATTGACAGGCAAGTTCAACTATTCGTAGGACCATTTTCGCAGAAATATCTCGACCATGTGCTCTTAGAAGGCTACACTTGAAACTTCCTTTATAAACTGTTTCATGGAATTCAGATGTTTTTTGTAGTCATGTGCGACCCTGATACTTGAAAGAGCAGCGCGTGGAAATTTATCACTAGGAGTGGTTGTGAACAAGGCAGAAAGTGACAACCGAAGTTGCTGGGAAATTCTGGTGTTAAATTTGTCTTTGTTAATTGAGTAGGGGCAACGGAAACGAGTCAATTCGGCTTATTGACTCTTCGGATAGTTTGCTGCAGTCTTCTCTGGCCCTTCTCTCGCATATCTTTTTCTGTTATTAACCTGTCATTCATCTTCCCTCTTTACTTCATACTCTTCTTACTCCTGTAACGAATGAACATCAAAATGGAAGGCCTGCCTCTTCATCTATGCCATTCTCAGTATACCAGCCTATCCCCTCTATACCCACTGCGCTTCCTCTTTCTAATCTCCACAATATCAATATCAAGCCTCTCTTTCTTCATCTCGAGCTTGTCCAGGTTTTAAGTGGGGGAGGATTTTTTTCCCATATCCTTTTGGCGAGGTGAACAGTGGCTGTTGTAGCTATTCTGATTTCAAAACGGACCTTTCGTACAGCGTGTTAGTGACAGGTTAGTCAATCGCAACTGTTAATTGCAAAATCGACGGTGTAAAACGTGTGTTAGTCAATCCGTACTGTCATTTTGAAGCTAAAATAGACGCATCCAACAGCAACTGTGATGACCCTGTGCTTCATCTTGAATGTGATCATGAGGTGAATATGACTCTAATTAATGTCAGTAGCTATCAATACTACTTATAACCCAGATTCATGGCAAGATCGTCAAATCCTGAAAATAATCGACAAGGATTTGTGGTGTGAGAGATGCAATCCATTTTTCAGTAACCATACAATAGAAATCTTGTCTAGCCTTCGCTTTAATATTACCTATGAATACATTAATTTAACTCTATGGCAGTGCCCTCCTGATACAGCTGAGGAAAAACTAGCATCTCCACTACCATGTAATCATAGTTGGTACCTTAATATGATGGAAGACTTTGAAAAGAAACATGGATTAAGAGAAACTCATAGAAATGAGCTCCAAGATTGCATTTCCATTTAATCAATTTATAGACAAATAGACATTAAATGTTGTGTCAATTATAGACATAAGTTAGCTGCAACATTAATGGCGGGCAAGTCTATCGACCGTTGCACGTGAAAGACATGGCTGGTGGTACAATCTCTAATGGTTAGTAATTAGAAGGATAATTAATTTATTTTATTCTAACATCCCCCCATAAAATAATATTCTAATTGTTGTTGATATCCCTCCATAAACTAAAAAAGGATGGGTCCCGACTTAAAGCTTTTTTAGGTACCCATTTACAACATTTCACAAGTTTTGTTTACATGGGTTTCCGTGTGCTATGATTTTCCCCTTATCACAAAACACTTTTGGTTTTTTATGACTTACCCCCAATCGATATGAGTGGTTTCAAGCTCACCACAAACTTGGTACTCAAGTGGTTTCGACTAACCACAAACCCAAGAAACTTCTCAAGTGGTTTCTATCTGACCACAAACTCTTCACTCAAACAGTTTCTAGCTCACCATAAACTCTTCACTCAAGTGGTTTTGACTGACCACAAACCATCATTATGGAGAAACAAATTTACAATGCACACACTATCTGATAAAAATCATTGAGGGCTTGTACCTGCATTGATTATTGAGTCAATATGAAGATAAATCCATCTATCGAGACACATGGGTAACCAGCCGATGTGCTCGCTAGATCTATAAGAATTCTTTTTAGATACATGGTTCATCAATATTTAAAGCAAAACATTTTGGGGTGTCGGGCACCACTGATCATGCACCCCTACAACAATTTAGGTATGATACACACTTCAGATTTGCTTTTTAACAAAGGTGACCCACACTCAAACATTTGCCCAAAAACAAGTTCATTAACTATGCCCATTTACATCACCACACTTCTTGACTTCATTTGAAACATTAGTGATCTTTACAATTTGCAACACTTTGTTTTTTATCAATCCCTTTTCAATAGCCACCCAATAATTATCAACAACTTCTTTAGAGATAGTTTTAAACTACCAACAACCTTATTTTTTGTGACTACTTTGATAGCAACATAGCCTTCACATTTAGATAGACAAAAAAATTTAACTTCCAACCCAAACACTTTACATCTCCTGCAATCACAACTAACCCCATGTAATATCTATAATGTTGAACATTCACACAATTCATTCATGCAAATGAGGCCTATATGTATCACCTAGGACACACATATACAAGCCAAAGAAAACTTACAGCCAATAATTGTCACCAGAATTTCCTTCTGCCAATAATTGTCACCAAAATTTCCTTCTCCAATAATTGGCTTTCACTTTGCAAACAACTTAACAGCCCACAAACTAATGAAAGGAACTCGCCTACAAAATGACTTCCTCTGCCACACTCGACTTCAAACAGAAACTTCATGTCTTATCAAATTTGCATCTACAACCTTTTGTACAACAATGATTGCTAAGATGGAAACTTCCTCAGACAATAAAGATCCAACAATCTCCACAACAAACTTTCTTCCCGGATCTGGTCTTCCGTTTAACATGCAGCTAGATTTTGCTGTGATATCTTGACAACTACAACAATTCCTATTTGTGAAGCGGCTCCCTTAAACATTTTGATTTTCAATGACATTGTTTTTCCTTCTTAATAGATTTTGCCTTCGTCACAACTCATTTACAAATTCAAACCATCAAGAATCTAAAAGAAACTCGAGCTTGCTCATCTAGGAAAACAACATTGATCAATACAGATCAGGCTCTATACTACCCAATCCATGGCAGTGGTCATTTAACACAGCAAGGAACACACAAGGAGTTGACAAAGTAGAACTTTGCTAACTGATTGTAAAAAAACACAAAGACACAAAGAGAACACAAACACAGAGAAACAAACCGGAGCACAAAGACAAACCACTTCGCATTGGGACACTGCACTTGTCAAATTGTTAGACAAACTTTCTTCTTACAACACTCTCCTTGAATCCTTTTTCTGCATTTAATAGCTGCAATCTTCTCTGACTTGAGCTTTCCCATGATCACTGCTGGTCTTCAAACCACACTCACCGATCTTGTGTCTTGTAGCAATCTCCTATATGTAGGAAGCTCTACTTTAATCTACTAAACCTTGGCTCTAATACCATGAAAAGAAACATGGATTAGGATAAACTCATAGAAATGAGCTCTGAGATTGCATTTTCATTTAATCAATGTATAGGCAAATACACATTAAATGTTGTGTCAAATGTAGACACAAGTTGGATACAACATTAATGGTGAGAAGGTGAAAGAAGCTTCCTTGGTGGCTGCAGATGAAAGACATGGCTGGTGGTCTGTGCCGACAATCTCTACTATCAGTGATTAGAAGGATAATTAATTTATTCTAATAGACTTGAGTTTTGTTAGTAAGTGTAAATCGCAAGTTAATTTCTTAGTTCCAGAGGAGAGCTCACGAGTAGAATTTCCACGTGAAGGGTTCCAAATACAATGGTATCTCCAAAAAATGTGCACTGGTTGTACGTCTAATGCACTATAAGATGAGGATGCATTCGATTGGAAACAATTATACGTTGAGCTTTATGAATTCATGCATTGCAGGCAATTCAATGACTAAACTTGTCAGGTCTACTATTCTAGGTCAGAATCCTTGGGCATAGCTTCTTTACTAATTTTGGTGAACTTATCAATTGAGGCTTTATGAGATGATGTATGCATTTGCTGAATTTATGGATTGAGGCGTTTGTGGACAATTCGAGGACCGAAAGTGCCATCATCGCAAATGATTGCCTTCTCTTCCTTAGTATCCATCCATCTCTCTATTTTCTTTTATCTATGTGTTTCATTGATGTGATTATCAGTTTTTTAACTTGAACTTTTTATTCAGGTGGGATCATAGGAACCACTGCATTGATACTATCAGGAGCATAACTTTTGTTCCTTAATCAGAAGAGATCTTTACCCACTTCCTTGAGAAACCCGATCTTTCTAACATGGAGAAATTCCTACAAGATTATGTTCATCAAATGTCGTGTAGATATATATACTATCATCTCATGAAGATCGACAATAAGTTTGCACAGAGTGTGCAAAGGAGGTTTTGGTGTGGTATATAAAAGAAAGCTACCAATTGGTGATCTGGTGCCCATCAAAATGCTTGATCAGTCAAGGCATTGTGAGAATCAATTCATGAATGAAGTGGCAACCATAGGAAGGATCCATCTATTGGGCATTGCTGCTGCTAGGATATGTTGTTGTCATTGATATCAACATATTCTTGCTCTGATGATTACATATTGGTTTATTGGGATTTTGGTTTGGTGTATGGAGTATCTCTAGTATCATTATATTCTTGTGTATTGGTTTCAGTGATCCAAGAAGCTTAATTAATCATATCAGATGATCCTATTTTGCAGTTTGTTTATCTGATCAGTATTTTGCAGAGTTCAGTATTTCCTCCGGTATATTCCAGTGTGATCATATATTGAGCTGATATTTTGGGAGATTGTTTGGGATGCTCTTGTGTATCTTCATTTTAGATGGTTCATGATTTTGTCCTCTGCAAGTTATCTTTTTTTCTTGACAGTTACTGTTGTTTGATTTTTCCCGAGTTTCAAATATTGATCGATGACGATTTGATAAGTGGTGTTGGTATAGTTGATACTAATGATTCTAACATGCTTGTTGGTGTTTCCTAAGTATGTCCTATTTGTTTTGGTGATCCGCATTGATCATTATGCGTGTTCTTGGTGATTTTTCTGAACCAGTGATGCTCTTCATGTTATGCATTTTTTCTTGGTGGTGTAACGTGTCGCAGTTGATCTTGGAATGATTTTTGGTGGTGATGAGTGTTTGGATATTTGAATTAGGTCCATGTTATATCATGCATATCATTATATTGGTCTGGTGGTCGATCTTTGTATTGTGTGATATAATTTTGTAATTGTGAGTTAAGGATTTAGCCAACCTTGTTATCAAGGTTGATGATTTGTATAAACAGGTGATATTTTCATGTAATTTAGGTATCATGGTTGTGTTTGCATTATTAGAGAGTGGTATATGTGTGAACAAGTGATTCATCCTTCGACATTGTGACTGAGAAAAGATTGGCGTTGTAGAGAAGACAATGAGTTTAACTAGACCTGTCATTAGGCATTAGTAGATCTTGTTAAATTGCAATTCATTCCTTCTGGATTGTAGTTTGAATCTTGTTGTTAGGTAGTGAACTGATGCAGAAGCATCCCCAGTTGATGAACAATCTTGCATCAACCAAAAATATTTCCTTTCATTTTTGTTCTTGTTTAGTTCTTTGTGCAGTTTTTTGTGTTCTTACTAGTTGGTATCGATAGTTGCTTGTTCTTCATGGCAGATATTATTTTTGGTTTCCAGATGGTTTCATGTGCTTGATTCCATATTTTCAGTTCATTTGGGTTCTTTTCCGATCAGTTATCGCTTCCGGTTGACTATTTCTAGGTTCCAGGATAATTCTTGTTCTTACCGGTTGGATTTTCTTCATTACTGGCACAATTCTTGGTGTGTGGATCTATCTTGGATCTTGTTTGATGTTCTTTGGCGTGTGGCCAACCTTCCTACTGAACCGCATCACTTGGTTGTTATTTTCTAGAAAGATTTATTTAATTCTTATGGCCGACCTAATTACATGTTTTCATTTTCTTGCATTGGTGAATGTAATCTTATGAGGTCGACTCAGATGTGTTCCAGTGGGTATAACATATTATTATGTATTCATTCATAGGGGCGGAGAAAGTGGAACTTAGAATAAGGATTATAGAGATTTGCATGTTGTGATCTGGTTGATTCTTAGAGTCTCGGTTGGATTGTATATGGCTTGAAGCTTGTAAGTAACTAGTTAATTACCAGATGTTATTTGATGATAATATGATGATTGTCGGATGATTGCCGCAAGTTCTAAAAATTTAATATGACCAGTTTATGTAAACTTGTTATGTTCTCTTGCTACATAAGCTAGTTGACTCAATTGAGGGTTTTTACCGGTTATGGTTGCATCAAGTGGTATTAGAGATGGTTATGGACTGACTGGTGGAAGAATCATTTGCGAACACTGAGGCATTCCTTGTGGTGGATAGATCGCCAATTGGAGGCAAGCTACGCATGTGTTCAATGGATCACCGAGGGGAGGCAATTGGTACCTGTAGTCAGATCGTCAAGTTGAGGCAGTTCACCAAAGTGGAAGAAGAGATGTCACTGAGGAGGAGAAACCCCTAGAGGGTAGAGCAGATGATGGAAGACTTCAAGAATGAAGTAAGGAATGAAATCCAAAATGCTTTGGCTAGTTTGTGGAGAAACCCCGATTCGATGAGGAAGTCAGTGAAGAGCTTGGGGAAGCTGAAGAACCGAAAGATGAAAGAGAGGAAATATTCCTGAGAGCAGTGGGACAAGTGAGCAAAGTTCATAAAGTTGAGGTTTCCATCTTTTCCGAAATGTTGAACCCAGAGGATCTGAATGATTGGGTCAGAGAGTTGGAGGACTACTTTGAGTTTGAGGATGTCAAGGACTCGCAAAGAGTCCTGTTGGCATAGACCAAGTTTAAAGGGCATGATGCCTTGTGGTGGAAAGAAATGCAGAAAGATGAGTGGAGAATGGTGAATTGAAGATCACCCGGTGGAGATATATGATTGCAAGATTGAAGGCCAAGTTTATACCAGGAGACTATGAATTGGAACTGTTTAAGAAGTTATAGAACTTAAAATAGAGAAACATGATTGTGAAGGAATATACTGAGGAATTCTACAAGGTGGTGATTAGATCTGGACATAGAGAGATGGATAGGGAAAAGGTGGGGAGGTACATCGATGGACTTTATTTTAACATTCAAGATGAGATGAGTATGTTGAAGGCTTCCATAGTTGAAGAAGCTTACAGTATGCTTTGAAGGCTGAGGAGAAGGTGAGAAGAAGACAACTGAATAAGGGAAAGGATAAATTCAAGATGAATGACAATATGAAGAAACTGGTTGAAGAAGAGGAGTCAAAACCTAAGTGGAGTAAAGAACTGAAACATAAGACATCGAGGAAAGGTAGCAGCAGTACCGGTAGAGAATTTCCTGGCAAATGTTTCAAGTGTGGAGAAACCAGAAATAGATTCTATGAATGTAAGAAAGGAATGGCAAGAAGTTGTATGGCAAGTGAGGAACCAGATGGTACTAGATTTGACTATGCATCGGAGCAAGGAGAATCCCTTATGCACAGAAGAAAGGATACCAAATCTACTCAAAGGAAGAGTCTTTTTCAAACTGTGTGTAAATCAGGTGGTAAGTGTTACAAGGCCATTATGGATAGTGGAAGTATTGATAATTTAGTATTTGAGGAGATGGTTGTGAAGCTTGAGTTGAAGAGTCTTAAGCATCCTTGTCCTTATGAGGTAAGTTAGTTACAAGATGATCAAAAGATAGAGATAAAGGAGTAGTGTTTGGTGAGTTTCAATATTGGGCCTTTTAGAGATGAAATTTTATGTGATGTTGTGTCTATGAGTGTTTGCCATGTCTTGTTGGGAAAGCCTTGGTAGTATGATAGAGGAGATATTTATGACTATAGAAGAAACCTAGTTACTATTGAAAAGGAAGGACAGAAGTTCACATTGATTTCTTTGAAGGAGAAAGAGAAGGAGGTGAAGGATCTGAGTCATGAGAAAAGTTGCAGTTTTGAGAAATCGGTGGCAGAGGTTATACCAAAAGGTTTGATAGAATTGGTTGCAGAGGTCATACTAGAGGTTTTGAAGAAAGACTAAATAGAACCAGTTGTGGAGGTTAAACCAGAGGGTGACATGAGTTTGCATAAGGAACTAACAGATGAACCTGATGGACAAATGGAACTGATCGACATAGAGCTGATGGTGACAAACTAGATGAAGTCTTGTGGCATAACCAAATCAGAGTTGCAGAAACAAAGACAATGTGCAGATTTGAAGCAAAGAAAGAGAAACAAAGGGATTCAAAGGTTAGAGAAGTTGGTTGAGGCACCGGAGGAGCTAAAACAGAGGTTGGAAGATAAGGAAGATGTTTGGATCAGAAATGAGCATGGGATCTTCATTCTGAATCCTTTTAGATGTTAATGAGTTTCCTCTAATGGAACATATTTTTCTACCTGGGTTGCCTGATGCAGGAGAATCCCTAGTCGATGAGCAATATTGCATCAACAAAAAATATTTCCTTTTAGTTTTGTTCTTGCTTAGTTCTTTGTGCAGTTTTCTATGTTCTTACTAGTTGGTACCGATAGTTGCTTGTTATTCATGGAATATCTTATTTTCAGTTTCCAGATGGTTTCATGTGCTTGATTCCATATTTTCAGTTCATTTGGATTCTTTTTCAGTAAGTTATCTCTTCTGGTTGACTGTTTCTGAGTTCCATGATAGTTCTTGTGTTTACCGGTTGGTTTTCCTTCATTACCAGCACGATTCTTGCCATGTGGATCTATCTTGGGTCTTGTCCGATGTTCGTTGGCATGTGGTCAACCTTCCTACTGAACCACATCACTTTGTTGTTATTTTCCATAGATTTATTTAATTCTTAGGGCCGACCTACTTACATGTTTCCATTCTCCTGCATTGGTGAATGTAATCTTATGAGACTGACCCAGATGTGTTCCGGTGGGTATAAACATGTTATTATGTCTTCATTTGTAAGGGCATAGAAAGTGGAACTTAGAATAAGGATAGAGATTCACATATTGTCATCCAATTGATTCTTAGAGTCTCAGTTGGATTGTATCTGGCTTGAAGCCTGCATGTAACTGGTTAATTATCGGATGTTCTTTGATGATAATATGATGATTGTCGGATGATTGTCAAAAGTTATAAGGCTTTAATATGATCAGTTTATGTAAACTTGTTATGTTCTCTTGCTGTATAAGTCGATTGACTATGTTGAGGGTTTTTCCTAGTTATGGCTGCATCATGAACCTTCCTTGAGGGTTGTAGCCTTTCGGGTCATTATCTTTTGAGCAATGAGCTCTAGACGATGTGCTTGAATGTTGGTGCATTCCACATTGTAATATTTTCACATACTACTATAGAGCATCATCTTAGTGTGGGTAGGTTCCCACCATTGTTTTTCCCTTAACTAGGTTTTCCACATCAAAATCTTGTTGTTGTGTGTTGTGTTGTTTATTTTCTTATCTTTGCTATTGCTGTAGTTTATCAGAGCTATTTTGTGGTTAATTTTGTTGATCTAGTGAAAACTAATTCACTCCCCCTCTTATTTTTCCCTCATTGTTGTTGCCAATAACTAGTATCAGAGCTATATCCTCCAGAAGAATCTTAACCGCTTGAGGAGATCGAGGATGGCAACTAGAAGTGGAAGTGTTATCTTTAAGAAGGAGAGTCTGAGATTTGATGGTAGTAACTATGCTATATGGAAGAAATGGATGGAAGTGTACTCGAGATGTCTTGGAGAAGATTGCTAGAAGATTACAAAGAATGCCTATTCTATTCCTCTAAATGGACCGGTTACTGCTGATGAGATCAAGGAAGCTAAAAATAACATCAGAGTAAAGGAAGCTTTGCTGAGCGCCCTGAATGATTCAGAGATGACAAATGTAATGGGACTTCAGACCACACATGAGATCTGGGAGAACCTTGAAACCCTGTATGAAGGAGATAAACAAGTAAATTTTGCTAAGTTGTAGAGTTTGAAAGGGAAGTCCGAGATGTTGAGAATGGGAGAAGATGAGAATATAAACACTTTCATGGCTAAAGTGAATGAATTTGTCCTAGGTATTAGATGTTCTGGTGGAACCCTTGAAGGAGATGAAATTGTTGCTAAGGTGCTGAGTTCATTGGATCCTTCGTACAAATATAAGGTAGTTTCTATTGAAGAGATCCAGAGTGTGACTATTGTGACAAGAGATATGTTGGTTGGAAAGATTTTTGCATTTGAACTGAGTGAGTTTGGTGAATCAAATGGAAAGTCTGAGACATCATTTACAACATCTATATCCTAAAAAAATAGTAATATGATCCTAAAGAATGTAGAATATCCAGATATGAAAGAGAAAGAAAGGAGATGGAAGACAAAGAAAGAGAATTGGAAGAGCTTGAAGCATTGATTTCTCGGAGATTTCCTAAAGGAGCTGATAACTATGATGGAAAATTGCCTTTGAAATGTTTCTCTTGTAATAAGATAGGACATTTTTCTTCTAGGTTCTCGGAGAGAATGGCTAAATATGATAGGCATGATAAATTTGACAAGCATGATGGGAATGATAGATATGAGAAGCATGATACACCTTACAAGTCTAACCTAAAGTATAAGCATCAAAAGAACTATTATTATGATGCTGATGAAGGTATTATAGATGAAGAATCAGAAGGAGATGAAGTTGTATTTTTTTCTATCAAAGAAGATGTATCGGTGCCCATTGATTCCACAAGCTGCACTATTGAGGAGAAATATTTAGTTGCTAAATTCGAAGAGAAAGATGAATGGGTGATTGACAACAGTTGTTCACATCATATGACCAATGATAAAAGTAAATTTGTGTGTATAGAAAGGTATGATGGTGGAATAGTAAGATTTGGATGGTAAGCATAACAATGGTGATTTGAGAGGTTCTATTTCCTTTGATGGTAAGCATAACACTGATGATGTCTTGTATGTTGAAGGTTTGAAGCATAATATTTTAAGTGTTGGATAGATGGTTGACAAAGGTTATGATCTACAACTCAAGAATGGTAAATGCAAAATCCTAAATGCCTCCAATATAGAGATTGCATCAAGAACTAATACTGAAGGTAATATCTTTCATTTAAATGCTGGTGAGAAAAGTTGTTTGATTTCTCATATTGATGAAAGTTGGTCGCGGCATAGGAGAATGTGTCACATTAATTTTGATTCAATGATTAAGATCAGTTATACACAAGCTATTAGAGATCTAGCTAAGATTATCAAGCCTGCAAATCTGGTATGCAAGGAATGTCAATTGGGTAAGCAAGCAAGAATTTCTTTCAAGAGAAAATAGTATACATCTGATGGACTGCTAGATCTTGTGCATACTGATCTATATGGACCTATAAATGTTAGAAGTGTGTAGGAAGATATATATTTTACGCTACTAATTGATGATTATTCTAGGATGATGTGGGTTGTCTTTTTTAAGGAAAAATCAGAAGCATTTGAAAAGTTCAAGATATTCAAAGCAAAGGTTGAGACTGAGTCAGGATTGAAGGTGAAATGTCATAGATCTTACAGAGGAGGATAATTTTGTTCTAGTGAGTTTGATTCATTCTATGAGAAGCATGGGATTATAAGACACATATCTGCTCCTAGAACCCCTTAGTAGAATGGAGTTGTTGAAAGGAAGAACATGATAGTCTTGGATGTTGCAAGGACTATGGTGATTGAAGGGAATATTTCAAAGATCTACTAGAGAGAAGTTGTTAGCACTGTTGTTTACATAGTTAGCCGATTTCATATTAAAGGGGATATTGGTAAGACTCCTTATGAGCTATGGTCTAGTCATGTTTGTACACTGAGATATTTCAAAATATTTGGTAGCAAGTGTTATATCAAGAGAGATGAGGATATAGGAAAATTTGATGCAAGAAGTGATGAGAGAATTTTCTTGGAATACTCAAAAAAGAGTAAAGCCTACTGGTGCTACAATTTAAGAGACTAAGGAGGATAGTGAAGAGTGTGAATGTGAAGGTTGATGAGAACCTTGGAAAAGAGATTATAGCATGCAAATATGATGATGGTTAGCATGTTGTTATAATGCCTATTTAGACTAATGAGTTGAAACAGATTGATCTAGTAGAGATAGTTAATCCAAATATCGTTGCTGCTGGTGGAGAGGTGCAGGAACCTGAAAATCAGAACAATCAAAAGACTCTGTAGTATGTAAGATTGAATTTGAAAATCAAATTATTGGAGATAAAAATAAAGGTGTGATAACTAGAAGAAGGCTAGTTGCTGAAGAGGTATGTTTGATTTCTAAGATTAACCTAAAGATGTTGTTGGGGCTTGCAAAGATTAAAATTGGATGAGAGGTATGGAAGAAGAATTAGATCAGGTTGAAAAGAATAATACATGGGAGCTTGTTCCTAGACTGAAAGATAAGAATGTTATTGGTACTAATTGGGTATCTAGAAATAAATTGAATGAAGCAGGTGAAGTAGTTAGAAATAAAGAAAGACTAGTATGCAAAGGATATTCATAGAAAGAACTAATTGATTATGAGGAGACTTTTTCTTTGATAGCGAGACTTGAAGCTATTAGACTGTTGCTTGCATATGTTGCCTATAAAGATTTCAAAGTGTATCAAATGGATGTCAAATCTACCTTTTTGAATGGTGATCTTGAGGAAGAAGTCTACATTGAGCAACCTGATGGATTTTCATTATCAAATGATGGTGACATGGTATGCAAATTGAAGAAAGCTCTTTATGGATTGAAATAAGCCCCTAGAGCCTAGTATGCTAGATTGGATAAGTATTTGCTGAAATTAGGATTCAATAAAGAGATTGTTCACAGTAATCTGTATTTTAAGATTGAGAATGATAACATATTAATTGTTGAAGTCTTTGTTGATGATATTATCTTTGGAGGAGATGATGACTTAAGAATGAAGTTTGTTAGTGATATGCAGAAAGAATTTGAGATGTCTATGATAGGAGAGATGAAATTTTTCTTATGTTTGCAGATTTCACGGACTAGAAAAGGTATCTTTATATCTCAAGCTAAATATTTGAAGGAATTATTGAAAAAGTCTGGGTTAGATGACTCCAAACTGATTGGAACTCCTATGGTGACTGGCTGCAAACTGTCTAAAAAATAATGAATCTTAGAAAGCTAATCAGTATTTATACAAAACTATAGTTGGTGGACTGCTATATCTTACTCAGACTAGGCCTAACATTATGCATTTTGTGTGCATGGCTGCTTGATATCAAGCTGATCCGAAAGAGTGTCATGTCACTGTTGTAAAGAGGATATTTAGATATTTGAAGGCAACTGTGGACTATGGTTTGTGGTATCCAAAGAATGATGATTTCATGTTATGTGGTTACACTAATGTTGATTGGGCTAGTGATGTTGATGACCGGAAAAGCACCACTGTCGAGCCTTCTTTTTAGGTAAGAAATCGGTTTCTTAGGCTAGTAAGAAACAAGATTCATTGTCCTTATCTACTATTGAAGATAAGTACATTGTTGCTACTAGTAATTGCACTTAGGTAGTTTGAAGAAAATGTTGAAGAATATCAAAGTTATCTATGATGAGCCTACTGTCATATATTGTGATAATTAGAGTGCTATCAATATGTCAAAGAATCTGGTGCAACATTCAAAAAATAAAGATGTGTCAATCAAATATCATTACTTGAGAGAAAAAGTCAGTGAAGAGGAAGTGAAGTTGGAATATGTGTCTACAAAGGAACAGATTGCTAGTATTTTCACTAAGTCTTTGTCTACAGATACATTTGTCTATTTGAGAGACAAGTTAGGGGTATCTACCCCTCCTGATGAGAACTAGATGCATTAAGTTGGATCAATCTGGTGGATTTCAGAGCCTTATCTTTCTATCCGAGTTGATGAGTTGATGTTTCTACTCAGCCAAAGTAGTCAGTGTGTGTTTTAGATGATCAGTTTATCCTAAGGGGGAAATTGTCCTTCTTAGAGGATGATTTTTGGGAGAGAAGCATAATCTATATTCTATCTTTGGAATTATTGTCAAAGGGGGAGAGAAGCGTGTGAAAATTGTCTTATCTTCTTGATCTTAGGGGGAGTCTACTAGAGATGTTTTTCTTTCTTTGCATTGATTATTTTTTACATTCATATGTTGTCATCAATGCCAAAGGGGGAGATTATTGGGCATTGTTGCTACTAGGATATGTTGTTGTCATTGATGTCAACATATTCCCGCTCCGGTGATTGCAGATTGGTGTATTAGGATTTTGGTTTGGTGTATGGAGTATCTCTAGTATCATTATATTCTTTTGTATTGGTTTCAGTGATCCAAAAAGATTAATTGATCATATTAGATGATCTGGTTTTGTAGTTTGTTTATCTAATTAGTGCTTTGTAGAGTTTAGTATTTCCTCCGGTATATTCAGGTGTGATTAGATCTTGAGCTGATATTTTGGGAGATTGTTTTGGATGGTCTTGTGTATCTTCATTTCAGATGGTTAGTGATTTGGTTCTCCATGAGTTATCTTTTCTTCGTGATAGTAACTATTGTTTGAGTTTTCCTGAGTTTCCAATGTTGATCGATGAAGATTTGATAAGTGGTGTTGGTACAATTGTTACTAATGATTCTAACATTCTTGCTGGTGTTTCCTAAGTATGTCCTTTTTTTTTGGTGATCCACATTGATCGTTGTGCATGTTCTTGGTGATTTTGCTAAACTGGTGATGTTCTTTGTGTTATGCAATTTTTCTTGGTGGTGCAGTGTGTTGCGGTTGATCTTGGCATGATTTATGGTGGTGATGAGCGTTTGGATATTTTAATTAGGTCCATGTTATGTCATGTATATCATTATATTGGTTTGGTGGTCTATCTTTATATTGTGTGATGTAATTTTGTAATTATGAGTTGAGGGTTTAGCTAACCTTGTTATCAAGGTTGATGATTTGTATAAATAGGTGATATTGTCATGTAATTTAGGTATCATGGTTGTGTCTACATTATTAGAGAGTGTTGTATATGTGAATAAGTGATTCATCCTTTGACATTGTGACTGAGTAGAGATTGGTGTTGTAGAGCAGACAATGAGATTAACCGAAACTGTCATCAAGCATTAACAGCTGTTGTTATTGTAGTTCATTCGTTCCAGATTGTAGTTTGAATCTTCTTGTAAGGTAGTGAGCCTTCCTTGAGGGTTGTATCCTTTTGGGTCATTATCTTTTGAGCAATGAGCTCAAGGAAATGTGCCTGATTGCTAGCGCATTCCCCATTGTAATTTTTTCACATACTACTGCAGAGTATCATCTTATTGTGGGTAGGTTCCCACCGTGGTTTTTCCCTTAACCATGTTTTCCACATCAAAATCTTGGTTTTGTGTGTTGTGTTGTTTATCTACTTATCTTTGTTATTGTTGCAGTTTATCACATCTATTTTTGTGGTTAAGTATATTGATCCAATAAAAACTGATTCACCCCCGTCTCAGTTTTCCCTCATTGTTGTTGCCAACACCATCATGTTCATTTGGTTCACCTCATGGGATATTGCTTCAAAGAAAACAAAAATGCATTGGCTAGTGGATCTCTAGACAAGTTTCTATTGGCAGGAAGAGAGAAGCGAAAAATCCTAAATTGGGCATAATTGTATTCAATTGCTTTGAGTGCAGCTCATGGAATTACCTATTTACAACAAGATTGTGACAATTGTATCATTCATTTCGACATAAAAGCCCACAAAATATTACTCGATGATGAAAAAAAACTTGTAGCCAAGTTTATGACAATTTCTACATAACCCATTATAGATTTTAATCAAATCAACACGTAGAAGCCATGTGCAAAGAATAGACAACATACCCATGAAAATATGACATAAGATATATCCTGGGAAAACCCTCATAAGGGAAAAAACCATCCTCCAAAAGCATCATCCACTATGTATTATCAGTAATACATCAATTACAATACAACTATGGAAAACCTTAAAAAACCCAGCCATAACCAAGCACTCCATATGACCAAGCATGAATCCACACATTCCATGCCATGCTTCCTCCTTTATAAATGATAACCTAGGTAACCCAAACAATTATCCTAGTGGTTCTTTTATAAACACAAGCTCCCACAAAACCACCAAGTGTTATTACATCAAAACCATGTGCCCAAAACCATGTGACAATAAAATATAATATTTTTTCTACCTACCCTTGATCCACATTCAATATTGGGTACTTCATCATAATTACATTACCCAATATTAAATAAATATAATATAATAATACTAATGTGTCAATACAACTTATCAAGTGGTTACAAGAATATTCTAAGGGAATCTCTACATGTTGCATGTCCATCTAGGTGCTCCTAGGTGCAACAATACAATCTGATATTACAATATAATTCCATGTCCACCTCACATAATAATAAAATAATATACAAAAATAAAACATTATTATGCAAGGTGTACAACACCATTTTCCCAAAATTCTCCCACTTGTTATAGTATACATTGCATAAAGGCCAAGAAGTAATCTATCACATGAACAAGAGACTGATCTCTCTAGGCACATATACCATCATGGAATCCAAGTGCTTCATGTGCTTAATCAAGATACCTGCAACAAAAAATAAAGTGATCACCATCTCATACATGAATGCTCCCACCCTCCATCATGCCACTGCCACTGGACATGTAAAGGTCATCCAAAGAGAAAGCCACATAATCTGTCACAAAAAATGATAAAAATCTGCACCAACTGATATCCAAACATAAACACTAATCCAAAGGTATCCAATGCAAAGGTAGTTGTTTATATATATGAAATAATACCCACACAAAGTGTTAACACATCAACTATACATGCCTCCAAGGCATATAAACCAAGTGAATAACATCTCATCAACATATGCAACCTATAACATGCAACCATAAGCCCCAAGTGAAATACCCACCATGTATATACACCAAGGAACTCCCACTACATAGGTAATGTCAATATCAGAAATGAATCCACTAACAACATATCATAGAAGTGTAACCATGTAGTATCAAGAAAATCCACATCAATATGAACATCATGTAAACCAATAACCTGCAATTACTACTCTCACACCATGTCTCCAACATTCTCCCATGTTCTCCACACCAACAAAAGAAAGAGATAAAGGAACCTCTATGCCATCTCCCATATGAAAACACATGAACACAAAACCACTGAGCACATAGCTCCAAACAATCTCTAGCCAATGTAATGTGAATATGAACATTCAGGAAGATAATTGAAACAAGGAGAGAAACACTGGAAATCAAATCATGTAGTATGTCCTTCTACACACACCTCTAAATGCTAACTGTGTGAAGTATGATATCCTCCATAAAACCCCACATGAAAATCATAACAACACCCAAAACCATTCAATCCCTTGGACTAAACAAACATCTATAACATTTACTCAACATGGATGTAAGCCTCTCATAACCAAGAAGATCAAACTAAATATCCATTCCCAAGCCTAGAGGATACACCCAAAAAACCATTTCCCAAACTAATATCAGTGATTGCCACCATCATAATAATAACTCAAATGCACATGGAGATAACCAATGCCATACATATCTCAAATGGACCCTCCAGAACTAACAAACTCCATGTAGCTCAAGACCCATATCAATGAAAGATAACCATAAACATAATGCACTTAAAAGAAAACAATGGGCAATACCTCTCAAGTAGTAAACTACTAACTAGACCAAGAGTGGAGAATGAGAATGCTCATCAAGCTATCCAAGTCATCATGACTCACACTAAGAATGATCTTCTCTCAATATAGAAACCACGTGAATTCTCCTCAGACTTCCAGTTGAAATAACAACCTGCCTCAACACATGCCTCTAATCACAAGAGAATACTAGCATCACCAACATCCTCCAAGTATCCATGAGTACGTGTAACCGATCAATCCATGCTAAATTCCAAATGCAACATATCACCACCATGAAGTAAACAAGCAAATGATCATGTACCCAATACAAAGAGAACTACCAAGATAAATGTCAAAGCTCCAACGACTGAATCGGGAACATAAACATGACAACATGATCTAATCCATCTCAAAGAGATAACATGCTCCATATGAAAATATCAAATAACCATATCATTCCAAAACCCTAAATGTGCATCAAGAGTGTACCATGCCATAATATAATCCATCCAAACAACAAGAATAAACATGTCAAATGAAAGCATAAAACCACATCTATACCAAGAACTTTGTGAGTCTCAAGATGCAAACATCTCTTAACAGTGTACCCACAAATGCAAGAGAATCCTTCTGCAACAATATGATCTAAGACATCCTCCAAAAATTTGCACACTAAGAAGATCATCCACCATCCAATGGTGAATACACATCACTACCAACAACTCTCATTAAACAGTGATATCGAGTCACACATGGCATCACGATAACCATCTCCTACATGAAGAACATCCAGGTCCACATACATCCAACTGAAATGTCAACAATATTAAGTAAACCATGAGATCCATCTCAAGAAGATACATACAACCACCAACAAACCACCAATCATGAATAAAACGAACATTGTCAACTCATCACTGTCAAAGATCCCACTGAAAGTGTAATCAGATAAATAACCAAGCTATCATGACATCATGATCAAATACATGCTATAAGTCCCATGCCAACTATCCAAGTACCATATCATAATCCATCCTCTCATCTCAAAACAACCATACCAATGCACAAATGACCACAGACAAGGTCAACTAAGGTGTATGCACCACAATGAATCAAACCTGGTGGATATAGACAGTCCACATCCAAGCCATCCAACTGTAATTGAATAAGTGAGCTCAAACCTACCAATCACATAACTCATAAATTCAATCACTGAACATGAAAACTCATCATCACATTAGTAAACTACAAACTGACATACCAAAGAGAATAATCCATATAGATAGCCATGACTCAAACACCAAATTACCATCTGATTTGATTTGCCAAACATGTCCACAAACTAGTACCATAGTCAAAGGAACTAAATAAGCATCAAGGAGATAAGAACAACCTCCTTATATCAAGATAAATCACCACAATCATGACTATTTTGTGTTAATGCAAAACATGTACCTGCATACCCATGATACCATAATCATTACCTACATCAAACTATCACCTACATAAAACTCCAAGTCTCAAACCGAGTCCAACCATGTCCTCAAACCAAGAAAAACCATGCACTTGTATCCATCAAATTAAAACTTTGAAACAAACTTTTAAACCTCTCCATACTCATCAAACTAATACAATAATAGCACCAAACTTAAGTACACTAAACACCCTCTCCAACACCTATTTGAAATTAAAAATTGATTCCATATGCAAAAGATATGAGCAAAACTGTATCAAGGAGAATATCAGGCTTCTAGGCTCCCAAAACATGTTAAGAAAACAAAATCACTAAACCAAACTTGTACCAAATGGTAGTGCTCAAAATCACCTCTCCAACGAGTATAATAAGTGAAAAACAGACTCCTCGGGTGAAAGTTATGCTAGTTGGAAGAAAACGTCCAATTTCGCTATATGATGAATACATAGACTTAAAAATTTAATAATTTTCCCAAAGTCCATTATCCAAATTTTAAAATAAAAATCAATTTCTAGGTGGAGCCCACTGACCAGACCCCACCACTCATCTTCCACTGGTGGCAATTTTATTTAATATTTTATTAAAAGTATTTAAAGAAGGGTGGATTCCTTTTTTTATTTAAAAATTGGCAAATATATTTTATTTAACGCCCATTGGGCGGGGCCACGGCGGGGACCATCTGTAGTGGGTTGGCATGGCAGGTACCCATCGTTGGTGGGAACCCAGCTACCAGTGATAGTGGGTTGGGGTGCCGACACTAGGTACTGCCGACAGAGCTAACAATACCTATTGTCGACAGGTACTGCCTCTATCGAAAAGCACAGGGGGAGGGTATGGGGGTCGGGGGTGGTGGCCCGACCCTTGCACAATTAATATTTTAAAAAAAAATTCAATTCATTTTTTTTTTAAAGAACCCTCAACCATCATTCTTATTTATTTATTTTTATTGCACATACAAAATTCTGCCAGCAAGACAATTTTTTATATTTTTTTATTCTCTGCAGACGCCTGTCACAAATTTGACGGTCGTCAAGGCTATGATTCTAATTTTTTTTTTTTGCAATTATTTCAACTATGACAAAATAGGGCAAATTATACATCAATTTTTGTTTCTCGGCCAACTTGAATCCATCCATGAGGTTCGTTTTGTCCCATGAGTCCACTTATGAAATCTCACCCCCTAAACCCTCATTCAAAGCATTTTTCAATGATGTCCTAGATTGACCAAAATTTTGCCAACCCCAAATCTACAAACAACCAATCATAACAACAAACCCAAATAATATATATCTACAATAACAACCTGTAAAACCATATATCTTGCCTTGTCTTTTCATTCTTTCATGCATTCATGGATTCCAACTAGGGTTATAAACACCATTAAACCAATAGCTCTGATACCACTTGAAAGGAAAATTGTTGTCAACTTTATGATAAGTTTTCACATAACCCATTATAGATTTCAATCAAATCAACACATATAAACCATATGCGAATAATATACAACATACCCATGAAAATGTGACACAAGATATATCCTGGGAAAACCCTCATGAGGGAAAAACCCAGCCTCCAAAAGCATCATCCACCATGTATTATTAACAATGCATCCATTACAATATAACTATGGAAAGCCTTCAAAAATCCTAACATAACGAAGCACTCCATGTGACCAAGAATGAATCCACACATCCCATACCATGCTTCCTCCTTCACAAATATTATCCTCACTAACCCAAACAACGATCTTTGTGGTGCTTTTACAAACACAAGCTCCCACAAAACCACCAAGTGGTATTACATCAAAACCATGTGACAATAAAATATAATATTTTTCCTACCTACCCTTGACCCACATTTAATATTGGGTACTTCATCACAATTACATTCCCTAATATTAAATAAATACAATATAATAATACCAATATGTCAATACAACTCATCAAGTGGTTACAAGGATATTCCAAGGGAATCTCTACATGTTGCGCGTCCATCTAGGTGCTCCTAGGTGCAATAATACAATATAGTTCCATTCCCACCTCACATAATAATAAAATAATACAACAATAAAACATTATTATGCAAGGTGTACAACACCATTTTCCCAACAAATGAAGATTCCACACTAAAGGTATTCATCTAGCTAAACTTTGTGGGAAGAAAGATGACCATATTGTTGGCATCATGGTGAGCATGTTAAAGTTTGAGGTACTTATAGGTTGGCATTGATGGCAAATACCAGCTCCAATGTCATCACAACCAATTGCAAAAGGGTTATAGTGGATTAGTAAGGAATAGGGGACTACAACCTTCCACTGGTGAGAAGAGACCAGTTTACAGGAAGCAACTGGTAGCAGATCATAATAGTGATTGATAAGTATGCGAAGTGAAAAAGATAAGAACACATAGTCATTAGCATGTTTGACTTGCTAACATGTGGATCTGACAAATTTAGAAAGAGCTAGTTGAAGCCGAAGTGCTTGCTAGAGAACCAGGGAGATTTGTGGCATGAACAAATAGTCCCATCAATATAATCGATGAGATTTGAGGAACAAATAGATTGGCGCATAGACTAATTTTTGAGTTCAAATTTTGGAGGGAAAGTTCATGCCAAGATTGAATACAGCTATATATATGTTTTTCATCTTGATTTTTATTATTGTGGGAGTTGTCTGTGAATTGTGATTGAAAATAAGAGTAAGGTGAAGAATGAGCTAAGTGCAAAAGGATTCCTTATGAATCGGTGAGGTCATTACTGAGAAGAGATAGAAGTAGATATAGAGCAGATCTATATGATAGAAATGTGTCATCATCACATCAATGATTTGTTTCTCTCTAATAATGGCAGCAGATTGAATCTCTTAATAGGGTGAACCTTAACCGGTTCTGTTTGTAAAATCCCCTAACAAGGTGACTCCATGATGGAAGTGTAAAATCCTTTTGTAAGGTGAATCCTAATAGATTCCAAGGTATTCTTAACAAGATAGCCATCATCGTTAATAGGGTAGTGTTCTCAAAAGGAACAAGATTGTAAGCTCTTAACCGAACACTCTTTTTACTACAGTAAAAGAGATTGTGGGTTATCCCCACCATGGTTTTCTCCCTCTAACTGAGGGTTTCCATGTATAATTGCTGGTATTATGTGATGTTTATTTGATTCATGCAAATCTCTTTCCTTCAATGTTCTTGATTTCCTAATTAATGCAATGTTTTAAGTTAATTTGAAATTTAAGGTATTTGCAGATTGATCAGTTTGGAATTTTATTGTTTATAAACTGTTTTTACTGATTCACCCCCTCTCAGTCACCGATATCAGTATCAGAAGAAACTTGATGAGGCTAATGAGATGATTACTTAGTTGAAGGATAGACTGAAAAAATCACTTGTTAAAAGGAAGGAACTCGCTCTACAACTTAATGAGAGTCAAGATATCATAGATCAACTCTCTGAACATAGTGGATTTGAAGAAGTAGAAGAGGCAGTCTCAGAGCTGATGGAAAAGAACAAGAAGCTAACTGAAGAAAACACAAATCTAAAAAGAGAGCATGAAAGTCAGGCCCTAAGAATGACTGAAATAGTAGAAGCCAACAAGATAGCAGAGGATAGAAAGAGAAATTGAGAAGAAGCACTATCAAAAGATGAAAGAGCCAAAAGTCTCATTGAAGAAGCCCTAAGAGAATGATGAAATCATCATTGAAAAGGATGAAGAAATTTGAATTCTTACTCAAGAGAATGCAGTCATGCAAGAACATTTGCATGACAAAGCAGAGGAAAAGGAGAAGATGATGTAGATTGAACAACTCAGAAATGAGTTGAAAGCTACAAATGAGAGAAATGAAAAGCTGAGAAAAATTAATGAAATCTCTAAGAAGATAGATGAACAACTAAAATCTCAGAGGAGAACAAAGGTGACAACTGGTATTGGCTACTTTGGTATAGGTCCAATAGAAATAGGAGAATCATCTAATCCCAAGAGGATGAAGGATGATAAAAGGGACAAATTAGGAATAAAAGGGATGAAGTTTTCTAAATATTCTTGCAATTATTGTGGTAAACCAGGACATAAGTCTGATGTCAGTTGGTCAGTCACAAGAAGTCATTCACCTTTTATGGTTATTGCTATAACTGTCACAAGTATGGACACACTGGTTATGTGTATAAATCTTGATCAAGTAGCATGTCTAGTAGAAGAATCTTTAATGGATATTTCTTTACATGCAATAAATATGGACACAAAGCTGAAGAATGCATGTTCAAGACAAATGAATCAAAATCTCCACCCAAACTAGTTAGCCCTAATAGGAGTAATCATCTCAATATCACCTGTTCCACTTGTGGAAATTTTGGTCATGATGCAACGAATTGGAGAATGAGAATGGGTAAGAGAAACAATGCAGGACCATGGAAAACTACTGGTATGGCATCTTTCATTTTCCATAAGATCAATCATTTAGCCAAAGAGTACAAGAACCGATCCTATAACCAGTCTGAAGACAGGAACCAATTTGGCAAGAAGAAAGGGCCAAATGATTTGAAAGGAAATAAGACATTTGAAGAAGTGAAGAATGAAATGAAAAAGATGTGGACTAAGAAGGAAGATAGAAAATAAGGAGCGAAGAATTTTGAAACTAAGTCATCATCCACCAATGATGACAGTTATTCTTCAAACTAAGCATATCGATGCTCAAGGGAAGCCTTTTAAAACAAAACAAAAAGAAGAAAATCATGGCTGATTCCCCGAAACCAAAGTGAGGTAACTCTTATTTGCATTACTTAGATGCAGAAAAGTTGGCATATTGTTTGTAATTCTTCATCAGTGAATTATTAAGAGTATAGTTGTTAAAGGTTGTATTGTTACCGGTAAGGAAGTAACACTCATAAATTATAAGATATTACCATTTGAGGTCATACAACTTAACTATTGTAAAAGTTCTCAGAACAACTTAACAAATAAATAAGGAAATGAAAGCTCATTTTGTTTACCTTTCTTTCATTTGTGCATTCATGATCTGCTTGTGTGTGTAATCAAAGGCTTTTTAAATTTGTTAAGCGCATTACGTGCAAAGTAAGTTTGGAGATCAAGCAGTGAATTTTTGATGATCGAAAGCCCTAGAAGAAATGGTAGAAGAAGTCAATCTGTGAATTCTCTTCAAATTCATCATGGAAGCTTCCATGTCGACTCTGTTGAGGTAGTTAATGAGCCACAACCCGAGTTCAAGATGCATCCTTTGAAGGACAGATAGATCAATATGACAGTTGCCTTATCATCTATGCCCTCTGATGTGTTACTGGTTGAAGATATATGTTCTTTCAAGATGAATTCAAAAGGTTTTGTGACAATAGTTTGTTGAAGGCAAAACATATGCATCTAAAGACCAAGGGTTTGTCATATGTTGTTGATATTCCTAACCAATTCTATGTTGATTGGATCAGGTATGTGCTAAGAAGAGTGCATGACTAGTTTCTATGGTTGGAAGCTAGAGCACCAATCAAAATCACAAAGGAGGTGATCCAAAGAGTAATAGGATTTAGTGCAATAGGTGAAGCACTAACCCTAAGGATAATATCATCTGGTGATGTCTCTCAGTTGACTCAATCCTGATTTGACAAGAGAGAAATGACAAGTCACTCATATTGAGGATGAAGAAGTGAGGTTTGCATCTGCAATGATAGCTTATAGGGTTTATCAATCAAGCCGCATGAACAATGTGTCGGTTCTATTCATGCAGCTTACTAGATCATCAAGGAGGATGCAACATACGACATTTGTGAGATGATAAGAAGTCAATTCCTAGTGAACATGGGCCGAATCAAGAAGAACAAAAGAAAATCATTCAGCTATGGTTCAATTCTGGTATGTATCTTCTTCTATGTGCAAAATTTCTTTCTCAGTAAGGGAAATGTAGTGTGGTCTGTAGATAAACCTATCATAGTTTAGATAGGTAAAATTATTAGAGACTTAGGTGATAAGTTTGGAGAGACAATGTGGGCTTATTTTAAAGCTTTCCAAACTAGAATGCATCAACAAGAGAGAATCCCAATCGGTATAGTCCAAAAGTTCAAGGACACCATTTGTTTTCTTGTTGATACTGATTGTTTCATTATTCAATCAGTTCAACCTAGAACCTTCTAGGTGTTGGCATATGATGAACCGACATGTTGATATGATGATAATGTATGTTTTCATTGATGTTAATAAGTGCATGAGAACAAGTATGAAGATTGGAAGAAGTTGGTGAACCAGTATGAAGAGATGCAGTGAACTGGTGTCTGGGTTTCACTAAGTGTGACTACTAGTTGGTAGTATCAGCTCTAGGGTTTCCAGTTTGGAAATCTCGCTTGTGTGGTGCAACTGATGATATTCTATGATGACTTAGCTAAGAGATGAAGATGAGACCATGAAGCCACGTCAGCGTTGTGCACGTGAAGGATTTCCTTGAGGATCTTGCATGTGAAGATTCACTGCATTAAATATCTACCTCGGGAATGAACATTCTTCTTAGTGGTATGAGAAGAAAGCGTGATGAGTTACTGATTGTTGGTGTAAATAATTATTCATCTTGGATATTATTACACTTACTTAAGTTTACTTAGGAAATGCATTTCATAGTAGTTTGGGTATGAGACACTTGGGTGTTTGTGCCATATTGGGATAGTGTGTGTAGGAGAATTTCCACCTTTTATGGTGTTGATCTTGTTGTTACACTCCACATTCAGTGGGTGATCCACCTCATGTGGAATATTATATTGTTTCTCCTACCTACCCTTGTTTCTTATTGAGCCACATGTCATGTTTGTGTGCTCACATATCCATATAGCCTTGCCTATATAAGCAGACTCATATTCATTGTATGTAACAAATGCTTAATGATCCAGTTGATCATATTTTTCATCTTGATAGAATATAATTTATTTCTATCATTTATTTTGTTCTCTTTTTTTTGTGCTTTCCATTGCCTCTTGATCTTGGCAAAATCTCACATGGTATCAGAGCCATTAGAGTGTCATTGGTTTGCAAATTGAGAGAAATTTGATGCTATTTGGGGTTTGCATTTTGGATCTTTCTATTGCAGGTTTTTATTGAAGCTTGATGAGTCAAATCTGAGGTCATCATTGGATTGAGGAGGTCCAAGAAAGTCAGTTTTACCTTTTGTTTCATCCAAATCGGACTTCAAAGGCCAAATCTAGAGGCATTTGAAGTTTGAAGCCACGACGAAAATTTTCTAGAAATTAAAACTTTGCAGGTGTTTTTCAAATAGCGATATCTCACTCATCCAGACTCCTTTTTTTGAGCAATTCTTTTTGTTTTAGGGTAAAATTTCATGATCTATATAGTGGTGTAGGATTTTTCTGATTTTCAAATACAGGTTTTTTGGAAATTGCGAAATCCCAATTTTTACAACTTTGGAGGCTTCATTTGGGCTCATATGGACTCCTTTTCAGGTGTCATTTTTTTTGAAAGTGCATATTTTTTCATCTACTTTCATAATCTGCCATCTGTTTGTAGTGATTTTAAGTAGAAATTGTACTTTCAGTATTTGGCCATTTTTGGCATATTTGGTACTTGCATTTTGCTTGGATCTCAGTTTAGATCACTAGCAGTATTTGTTGAAGTCTCTTAGATCTCAATTTGAAAAGTTGTAAATTGAAATCAGAAGTCCACCTTGCCATTGTTTGCAAGTGGCCTATTGTACACTCACTACATATAAAGTGCCAAAATCATCATTTTTTAGGGGGGTACTTTGATTGAGTGAATTTGGGAGGGTGCCTCTTGTGCTTTTGTGCTCTTGTGTTCCTTCCTTTTTGCTGCTATGGGTTCTTCTAAGCTTACTCTCTTAACTCCTCATAATTATGCTACTTGGAAAATTGATGCATGGAGTAAACTTATGGAAAAAGGACTAACTCATTACATTGATGGAACTATTGTTGCTCCTGTTGATCCTAAGGTTGATCCAGTTGGTCACTTGGATTGGCTCACTAAAAATATCATGGCAATTGGTACCTTAAGAAAGTATGTATCAAAGGATCTCATTTTTCATATTGAGAAGTGTACTCTAATCAAGGATGCTTGGAAAAAGTTTCAAGACTTGTATGGTCAAGTTGATGAGATTAGGGGATATCAAATTGATAGTGATCTCACCATGTTAGATCCCAAGAACTTTGATACTATACAAGATTATGTCACTAAGGAAAATGAGTTGAGGGCATACCTCAAAGATTGTGGCATTGATAAGAAGGATACTCAATTGATATTCAACTTGATAGGCA
The DNA here is from genome assembly GCF_030272615.1 of Cryptomeria japonica. Classification (NCBI taxonomy): domain Eukaryota; kingdom Viridiplantae; phylum Streptophyta; class Pinopsida; order Cupressales; family Cupressaceae; genus Cryptomeria; species Cryptomeria japonica. Next base: position 115,085,198 of record NC_081406.1, read on the forward strand.
AGCTTCCACAAGAATATGCAACATTTGTTTCTAGTTTCCAAACCCATAGGATGACAATGGGTTCAAGCTACCCAATGCCTACATTTGATGCTTTCAATGAAATGTTGATGATGGAACAAACTAAGTTGATAAGCATGGGCATTATTAAGGCTTCTAAGTCTCAAGCATTAGTGGCAAATCAAGGGAACAAAGGAAATCAAGGAAAAGACAACTCAAACAAGAAGAAATGGCAATCAAAGCCTAAGGACAAAGCATCATCCTCTCCACAACAAGGAGATACATCCTCTTCCAAGAGGGATAATTCACCAAAGAGGGAGAGACCTACTTGTGCCTATTGTAAAAAGTTTGGTCATGAGGAGCGTCGTTGCCATTCTAAGAAGATTGATGAGCTGACACATATCATCAAAAAGCATAACATTGATTTGCCTAATGTCTACAAGAAGGATGGTTCATCAACTTCCACTCCCTCACATTCAAAAGGAAAAGGGAAAGCATTCATGGCTTCTACAAGTGGGAAAACTCACTCTTTTGGTATAAGAAAAGGAAAAGCTTTATGTGCTACTATCAGTCATGATTCAGAGAGATGGCTTCTAGATTCAGGGGCTTCTCATCATATGGCATCTTCGCAGTCTATGTTCTCTACATTTGAGCCTTGCACCATGCTGCAGATTTTGATGGGAAATCATACATACATGGATGTGATTGGGAAAGGATCTATTGACATTGGGGATAACTCCTTCAATAATGTGTTGTGTGTACCCCACTTGACAAACAATCTCCTTTCTATCTATCAAATCACACATGGCGCAACTAAGAGAGTTGTGGAGTTCACACCTGAGTTAGTTTTCATTAGAGACTTGGAGACTAGAGATATCATTGCGAGTGGGGTGGTTGATCATGCATCTCGGTTATACTCCTTTTTAGATTTTGTTGAAGATGATGATTTCATATTTGATGATTCTACACATGATGATCACACTTCTTGTGATGGTTCAGATTTTGAGGAGAACTTTGGGCACTTGAACATGGGGATTCTCACAGGTGAACCCATTCTTGAGTCATGTATTTCATCTCCTCATATTGATATCACATAACCTATTGCACCTGATGATGTGGATAGTGCGATAGTTTTTCCTTCATGTGATTCAGTGCAGCAGGATATTCATAGTCTTCTAGGTTCAGATTCATGGGATGATTACTTGATAGACATTGCAAGTTTGTTTGTGGAATCCTACATTTCAGATTTGGGAGACATCATTGATGACATTCATCTTCTCTTTGATGAAGTTGATCCTTCTTTGATTATTGTGAGGGAACACTCTGACCCTCTTGTTCATTCTCTACATGATCATTCTTTCGAGGTTGACATGATTGTGGATACTTATGTACATCAGTTGGAGGAGGTCTCTTTATTTTTTGAGGAGACATGTGAGTCTTTGGGACATGTTCTACATCCATATCCACTAGATCTTGGAGTGCCTTTTTCAGCAGTGTGGCATAGTTTACCACCTTTGGAGGGGGTATCTTTCAGCATTGACATGGGGACACTTGAGCAGTTTTCAGAGATTCCTTTCATCATGAGTTTTCTTCATACATCTTCCCTTCATGATTGGGGAGACTTCATGGATACACCTTTGGTTTTGTTTCTTCCAAAGGGGAGGAATATTGTTCGATGTTCGTGGAGCAGTTTCTTCATACATCAAGCTTCTATCATTGGTGCAAATTCCACATTGAGGGGGCCTTCCTAGCTTCTCTTCTTCTCTCATATGTGGGGGACTTTTTCCTCACATGGGCTTTTGTCCTTCACATTCTTCTATGAGTTCTCTTGTAAGTTTTCATCTCTCTTTAGGGGGAGGATTTTTTCCCATTGGTTTTTTCTCTCTTTCCCCACTTTGTGAGAGATTTCATTGCATTGGTTTGGATGCATTTGCATTTGTACATGGGTACCTAACATGGCCTAGTAGCTGGGACCCACCTTGCATTGCTTAGTTGCATTGTAGACTTAAGTGCATTCCCCTAAGTTGCACTTAAGGGGGGGTGTTGGTGTAAATAACTATTCATCTTGGATATTATTAAACTTACTTAAGTTTACTTAGGAAATGCATTTCATAGTAGTTTGGGTATGAGACACTTGGGTGTTTGTGCCATATTGGGATAGTGTGTGTAGGAGAATTTCCACCTTTTATGGTGTTGATCTTGTTGTTACACTCCACATTCAGTGGGTGATCCACCTCATGTGGAATATTATATTGTTTCTCCTACCTACCCTTGTTTCTTATTGAGCCACATGTCATGTTTGTGTGCTCACATATCCATATAGCCTTGCCTATATAAGCAGGCTCATATTCATTGTATGTAACAAATGCTTAATGATCCAGTTGATCATATTTTTCATCTTGATAGAATACAATTTATTTCTATCATTTATTTTGTTCTCTCTTATTTGTGCTTGCCATTGCCTCTTGATCTTGGCAAAATCTCACACCGATTTCTATGTACGGTGAAGAATGGATGATGTAGATTGTCTTGTGATCTGTTTGAAATTATATTGCTCTATGCAAAGTGTTTGGATGGTCAGGATTGGACAGCTTATATTGTAAACCCAAAATGCTTAGGGTTTAGGGTTTATGCTACTGACCTAATTATTGTCTATAAGGTCGATGATGTTTGTTATTGTAAGTTGTTAGAAAATGTTGTTTGTGTATCCGAGTGATGAGAACAGTAAGAGAAAACTGCAAAGTGTGATTGCAGAGTAGAGGAACTGAAAAGGATTTGCCTTAGCATATAGTGTTGTTCTCAGATCAAAGCTTTACCTGTTGTCTTCTAACCATTTCAACAAAAGGAAAATCCGTTTGTTGGGTAGCTTTAATAGGCTTACTATAAATCCTCTAACCAGGTGACTCAAGTTCATTGAAATCTTTAAATCCTCTACCAAGGTAACCTTTAACAAGGTTTCAACCCTTAACAGGGTATATAGCCATCCCTTAACTAGGTGATCTTTAACAGGATTGGTTCCTAGCAGAACCTTATTCTAAAGTCTTTAACCGAACTAGGCTCCTAACAGAGTGAGCTTCAAAAGAGTTTAAAAACAAGTTTGTGGGTATTCATCTCCGCCATGGTTTTTCCCATTTGGGTTTCCACATGAAAATCTGTGTGTCATGAGTTGTGCATTTTTTTTTTATGTGATGATTAAGTATTCTTTGTTTAAGTGATTATGCATGCAAAGCTAATGGTTATGGTATTGTCGACACACTACATGCATATGTTTATGGGTGAAGTAGTTATCAAGTATTGAATGAATCTGAAGGATTTGGTTTTACCAGTTTATGTTGTCTGAGGTCTTACTGTGTTTAATCGGTATTGCCATGGTTAAGTTCAGTAATGAAGACAACCGGTTAGCATTGTTTTAACTTGATAAGTTGAACAAAAGTTTTTGTATGTACTAATTCACCCCCCCTCTCAGTACTAGTTAGGGTATCTATTTTTCATCATTATTCATCAATTGGTATCAGAGCAACTCCAAGTCCTGGGTGATATAATATTAACCACTTGAGGTAAAACATCATGCCTTAATGATGAAGAGGGAAGGTCCTAAGTTAAATAGAGATAAATTCAAAATATGGAAGGACATAATGAAGATCTATATCAAGAGTTTGGGTGCTCAACACTGGAGCTATGCTGAGAATGTCTATGTAATTACCACTGGCACTTTAACCGATGATTAGAAAAGAGAGATTCAAGAAAATGGGCAAGTCATGGAAGCTCTTATTAGCAGTTTGTTTGATATTGAGTTCATTGATGTACAAGATAAGGAGACTCCTAAAGATGTATGGGACACATTGGAAACTATTTAAGGCGGTGATGAGCATGTAAAGAAAGCTAAGGAAGAGAGCCTTAGAGGAAAATTTGAGGACATGAGGATGGTTGAAGGTGAGACCATTCAACAATATGGCATAAGAATCAAGACTATTGTTGGAGATAGTAAGAGCACTAGTGGAACAATTGATGATGCCACCACTGTTAGTAAAGTCTTGAGATCATTGTTACCAGTGTATGCAATTAGAGTTGTTTCTATTCAAGAGTTAAGGTCTATTGACAAAACCAAGGTATCCTTAGACTCTATCATTGCAAAGTTAACTGCATATGAGTTGAATAGCTATGATGGCAGTGTTCAGAAGATTGAGTCAACTTTTAGAGCATCTGTTGCACCAACTAGAAAGGGAAAAGAAGCAAGTACTAGTTATGAATCCATGAAAAGCAGAGGTATGGATGAGGAAGAAATTCTGACGAAGTTTGAAGCTCTTCTTGCCAAGAGACTTCCAAAAGGTACTAGAAAATACAGAGGTAAGCTTCCTTTAAAGTATTTTTCCTGCAATAAGATAGGACATATAGCTGTTAACTATCCTAAAAATGACAATAAGGATAAACTGGAGAGGTTTAGAAAGTATAAAGGAGGAAATAGAAGAAATTGTCTTGTTGCAGTGGATGAAGGTGTTACTGATGAAGAATATGAGGATGAAGAGAATGAGGACATATTGTTTGTAGTTGTAAAGGAAGAAGTGTCTGACAAGAAAGCACTTGTCTCTCACATTGACAACTCTAATCAGTGGATAATTGATAGTGGTTGTTCTCACCACATGACTGGTGATCAGAAAATTTTTTTGTCTCTAGAAGAATATGATGGAGGTGTTTTTAGATTCGGCAATGATGCACCATGCTTGGTAAAAGGAAAAGGATTCATCTCATTGAATGGAAGGAGAAATGCGGATGATGTCTACTGGGTAGAAGGTCTTAAGCATAACTTGTTGAGTGTTGCTCAACTAAATGATAAAGGACTCATTCTGGAGTTCAAAGGTGGAGTCTGGAGTATAATAGGAAAAAGTGGTGAACTTATTGCCACCAGTAAGTAGACCAGAGGTAACTTGTTTCAGTTGAATGCCAAGATAAGTCGATGTCTGATGGCAAAATTTGATGACAGTTGGATATGGCATAGGAGACTTTGTCATATAAACTTTGATAATATTGTGAAGGCTAGTAAGATCAAGGTAGTAAGAGGATTTCCTTTGTTGAACAAACCAAAGAATTCCTCGTGCAGAGAATGTCAACTTGGGAATATGTCTTCCTCAACTTTCAAAGGTAAGTCTTTTTCAGCAGAAAACTTACTTGATCTTGTGCATACTGATTTGTGTGGTCCTATAAAAACTAGAAGTATTCAGGGAGATAGGTATTTCATGATTCTTACTGATGACTACTCAAGAATGATGTAGGTCACATTCTTGAAAGACAAGTCTGAGGCGTTTGGAAAGTTCAAAGCCTTTAGAGAATTATTAGAGAAGGAAAGTGGTCAAAAGATAAAATGCCTAAGAACTGATCAAGGAGGTGAATTCACTTCTGATGAATTCAACAAGTACTGTGAAGATAGCAATATCAAGAGGCAGTTGTCTGCCCCAAGGATACCACAACAGAATGGCATAGCAGGAAGGAGTAACAAGATTGTAGTTGAAGAAGCTAGAACAGTGTTGATCCAAGGAAAGGTTGCTCACACTTTTTGGAGAGAAGCGGTGATCACTACAGTCTATACTATGAACCAGATACTCATCAAGAAAGGTAGAGTTAAAACCCCTTATAAGTATTGGACTAGGAAAACTCCCACTGTGAGTTATTTTAAAGTGTTTGGTAGTAAGTGTTGCATCAAGAGAGGTGAGCATCTAAGAAAGTTTGATGCTAAATGTGATGAAGGAATATTTTTGGGATATTCCACTAAGAGAAAAGCTCTCAAGTGCTACAACAATAGAACATAGAAAATTATTGAGAGTATCAATGTCAGGGTTGATGAATCCCCTGAGGAACCTGTAGCGAGGAAGTGGAAGATGAACTGGGTATAGCCTTCTGGGAACCAGTTAAGAAAGAAACAAGTAAAGATCTCAGTGTTCTTGTATCGGTAGAAGCTGTAGTAGGTGAAGAAGAAGAGGAAAAACTAGCAGAACCAGCTAGAGTCATTCCTAGGTATGTGAAACTACATCATGATCCGAAGCAAATCATAGGAGTTAAAGATGCAGGGATACTCACAAGAAGAAAGGTGAAAGAAAACTCTTGCATGATTTCTGAATTGGAGCCCAAGACTTCCAGAGAAGCACTTACAAATGAAGACTGGATTAAGGCAATGGAAGAGGAGCTAGACCAAATAGAAAAGAATGCAACATGGTCCTTGGTACCCATACCCGAACACAAGAATGTCATAGGTACCAAATGGGTCTTCCGAAATAAGCTAAATGAAGAAGGCACAGTTGTGAGGAACAAGGCAAGACTTGTATGCAAAGGATATGCTCAGGAAGAGGGAGAAGACTATGGAGAAACCTTTGCTCCTGTGGCTAGATTGGAAGGTGTCTGAATGCTACTTGCATTTGCAAAATTCAAGGGATTTAAGGTTTATCAGATGGATGTGAAGTTTGCATTCTTGAATGAAATTATGGAAGAGGAAGTGTATATTGAGCAACTGGATGGGTTTGCCTTATCAGAAGATAGTAACATGGTGTGTAGATTACACAAAGCCCTATATGGATTGAAACAAGCACCTAGGGAATGGTATGAATGGTTACAATTTCACCTTGTAAAGATAGGATTTCAGAGAACAAGTGAGGATAGAAACATCTACCTAAAATCTGAAGGTGATCAGATTCCGATCTGTGAAGTATTTGTAGATGACATAATCTTTGGAGGAGATGATAAAATGAGTCATTCTTTTCCAGATGAAATGAAGAAAGAGTTTGAGATGTCTCTGATTGGAGAGATAAAGTTCTTCATTGGTTTAGATTCATGAAATGAAAGAGGGTATCTTTATTACCCAGTCCAAGTATGTCAAAGAGGTATTGAAGACCTTTGGCATGGAGGAGAGCAAACCGGTTGGTACACCGATGGTGACCGAATGTAAACTGACTAAGGAAGATGATTCAACATTGGTGAATGAGAAGGAGTGTCAGTCAATGATTGGTAAGCTACACTATGTGGTGCACAACAGACCATATATTACTCATGCAGTGGGCATAGTAGCTCTTTTTTAGAAAAGTCCAAGAGAATCCCACTTGGTAGTTATCAAGCGAATTCTTAGATATCTGAAAGGAACAGTTGACTATGGATTGTGGTATCCATATAATGGCGACTTTAATCTCAAAGTATATACCAATGTCGATTGGGCAGGTAGTGTAGATGACTGAAAGAGCACAACAAGTGGAGCATTCTTTCTTGGTGGAAGACTAGTCTCCTAGACAAGCAAGAAGCAGAGTTGTACTTCTCAGTCTACAATTGAAGGAGAATATGTGGCAGCATTTATGAACTACACTTGACCAATATGGATGAAACATGTATTGGAAGGTTTCAAAGTACCTATATTTAAACTAGTGAGTATATTTTGTGACAATACTATTGCAATAAATATTTCCAAGAATCCGGTATTGCATGCTAGAACTAAGCACATTAAGCTCAAGTATCATTTCTTGAGAGAGAGGGTTCAAAATAAGGAGGTTGTACTAGAACATGTTTCCAGTAAGGAGTAGCTAGCAGATATATTCACTAAACCCTTACTGAAGATTGCATTTACCTATTTGAGAGGTGAATTAGGGGTTCTGCCCCTTCATGAAGTTAACTAAAGTTGTGTGCTCCACATCAGTCAAGTACTATAGTGTCAAATATTTTAGGATTGATGTGTTGAAGGATTCTACTCCATAGGGGGAGCAACATAGTGGAGAATGGAAGCTTGTGCCTCCACTTTGGCATTGTTGTCAAAGGGGGAGAATATATCTGATGTATGGGGAGAAGATATCTAATGTATGGGGAGAAGATATCTAATGATGCAAAATACACTGGTCTATGATGTTTACAGTTGTAATGCTACACTGAGTATTGCCATCAATGCCAAAGGGGGAGATTGTTGGCATATGATGAACCGACATTTTTATATGATGATAATGTATGTTGTCATTGATGTTAATAAGTGCATGAGAATCGGTATGAAGAGGTGCAGTGAACCAGTGTCTAAGTTTCACTAACTATGATTGCCAGTTGGTAGTCTCAGCTCTAGGGTTTCTAGTTCGGCAATCTCACTTGTGCGATGCAACCGATGACATTCTATGATGAGTTAGATAAGAGATGAAGATGAGATTGTGATGCCACATCAGCCTTGTGCATGTGAAGGATTTCCTTGAGGATCTTGCATGTGAAGATCGACTACATTAAATATCTACCTCAGGAATGAACATTCTTCTTAGTGGTATGAGAAGAAAGCATGATGAGTTCCTGATTTCTATGTCCAGTGAAGAATGGACAATGTAGATTTTCTTGTGATCTATTTGAAATTATATTTCTCTATGCAAAGTGTTTGGATGGTCAGGATTGGACCGCTTATATTGTAAACCCAAAATGCTTAGGGTTGAGGGTTTATGTTACTGACCTAATTGTTGTCTATAAGGTTGATGATGTTTGTTATTGTAAGTTGTTGGCAAATGTTGTGTGTGTATCCGAGTGATGAGATACTTGCCAGACCAGTAAGACAAAATTGTAGAGTAGAGGAACTGAAAAGGATCTGCCTTAGCATATAGTGTTGTTATTAGATAAAAGCTTTACCCGTTGTCTTCTAACTATTTCAACAGAAGGAAAATCCCTTTGTTGGGTAGCTTTAATAGGCTTACTGTAAATCCTCTAACAAGGTGACTCAAGTTCATTGAGTTCTTTAAATACTCTAGCAAGGTAACCTTTAATAGGGTTTCAACCCTTAATATGGTATATAGCCATCCCTTAAAAGGGTGATCTTTAACAGGATTGGTTCCTAGAAGAAATTTATTATAAAGTCTTTAACTGGAATAGGCTCCTAATAGAGTGAGCTTCAAAAGAGTTCAAAAAAAAGCTTGTGGGTATTCATCCCCACTGTGGTTTTTCCCATTTGTGTTTCCACATGAAAAATCTGTGTGTCATGAGTTGTGCATTTTTTTTATGTGATGATTAAGTATTCTTTGTTTTAAGTGATTATGCATGCAGAGCTAATGGTTATGGTATTGTTGATACACCACATGCATATGTTTATGGGTGAAGTAGTTATCAAGTATTGAATGAATCTAAAGGGTTCATTTTTACTGGTTTATGTTGTATGAGGTCTTACTATGTTTAACCGTTATTGCCATGGTTAAGTTCAGTAATGAAGACAACTGGTTAGCATTGTTTTAACTTAATAAGTTGTACAAAAGTTTTTGTATGTATTGATTCACCCCCTCTGCTCTCAGTACCAGTTAGGGTATCTGTTGTTCATCATTATTCATCACTAGGTACCTGCTATGGGTTATAAGATTGGGGTAGACACTGCCAAATTATATGTAATCATCTTAGTATCTAAACAGGTAGACAAAAATGTGAAGAGATTTGGAACTTATAAGGAGGCAAGCTCCAAAATAAAGAGGGAACTCAAGGAGCCTATCATACAAAAGAAAGTAAGGAAAATGATTGACACCTTAGATAAGAAGTATGGAGGTGAAACATCTAGTTTCACTGCTTCCATCGATACAAGTGAACAAACAGGGGATAAATCAAGCAAAGATGGAGAACAAATAGAAGGAAAGAAGAAAATGTCCAAAACAAAACCCAAGGGTGATGCATCTAGCAAACCGACAACATACATGAAAGAAAAGGACTTAGAGACTCCTACATCTTCCCAAGGTAAAGGTGGACCAGTAGGAGTCACATATGTAAGAAAGAAAAATAATGGAAGGATAGTTGACACAAAAGCCAAAGAGAAGCTCAAGAAGGATGAAAAGGAGAGTGATAACTCTGACATCCAATCTAATAAGATAGTAAAAGAAATTAGAACAAGTGGTAGGAATGTAGCTCCAACTATTGATCAATTGGTCCATGGGATCAAAGAGTATGGAGGTTTACCTGTTGTTGGGAGAAAGTATCCCATCTGCAATGAGGAAGACAAAAGAAAAATTGAAGATGCACTTATCTGGAACTTACATAAATTCTACAAAATTCCTACTCAACTACATGGAATTATTCCATCAGATTTACAAAATCTCATTGAAGGGAGATGGAAAACAACCTTAGCAATTGAGAAGGAACACATAATAAAAGCACTCATGGAAGTGTAATATGAATTAGATTATAATCAAGCATCTGTAGTGGTCGAAGCATTCGTACAATGTTCTAAAATAAGGAACAGAATAGGGAGAGAGGCTATATGTGATATTAAAAGTGTGCAAGATGAGGGTGTTTCCATATGGAAAGCAATTTTGAGCCAGCAAAAGGAAGTTGAGGAGGAAATAGAAAAAGAAGTAAAACAACGACAAGATGTAGCTGATCAAGAAAAGGAAAAAAGAAATGACAAGGACACCACCGATAAGTTTGATGTATTTATAGTTGAAGATATCATAGGGTATGTTGTGTTAGATATTCCTAATATGGCAAAGGATGCAGAGTCGCCGGTTGAACAAAAATCAATTGTTGAAACTATTGATATTGATAATACACTGACAAAGGGAACCGATCAAAGTAAGAATCCCAGAGAAGATGAAGTCATAATTGAAGAGATTCCTTGTGAGGAAAGACCTCAAAGGAATCTAAATACTCCCACAATAAATCCTACTGACAACGAACCTCTTTTTCCAGAAAAAGGTGCAAAGGAAGAAACCCCAAAGGTGATAGATTCATCAATACCATCTGTTGATGAAGCAGAGAAGAAGAAAATAGAGGAGAAGGAAGCAGAAAAGAAGGAAGAAGAGAAGAAGGAAATAGAGGATAAGAAAAAAGAAAGGAAGGAAATAGGAACAACCGATACCGATCCAGAGGACACCAAGGAACCAAAACAAGACAAGAAGAAAGAGGATTCCTCATCCGGTCAACTTGAAGGTGTAGCGTCCTAAAATTGCGACACTTGCAATTTCGACTGCATTTCGGTCTTCACGATGGCGACGCAACACGCAACTTGAATGGAGACCCCGAAACTTGCTCACGACACTAAAAACTGCATTTTTCAAGCACCCTGGCCTAAACCTCCTTTGCACCCTGCTGTCCCGGGAGGTGGGACCAGAGCGCCCAGCGCCCTAGTCCTTCAAGACCATGGCGCCCAGCGCCCTGGTCCCTGGCCCTATTTTGGGCCCGGTCTCCTATGGGGTCTCGGGTCTTTTTGTTTGCAAATTGGAAATTATTGTTTCCTGGTCGGCCTAAGGTCGGGAAAATCAGTCTATCAGCCCTAATTGACAAGTATATAAATTACATTTTCCTCTCTCATTTGGGATGGATGGAAAAAAGGCGAAAGCGACATTCAAGCATTCAAGCATTCAAGCATTCAAGCATTCCTTCAAGCAATTGATCATTCTAAGTCTCCATTCAAGGCTAAGTGTTGCATTCAAGACAAGGATTCAACCATTGAAGAGGAGATCACTTACTACATGCTACATACAACATACAACATACAACAAACAACAACATCTATACCTTCGCACATAAGGATACAAACATCCTTACAACAAGGTATTAGTACTTGTTTTACATTACAATCATTTACATTTACAGCATTTCTCATTTCTTGGTTAATTCCAAAACTGGGGTTTGACCTAAAGGCAAACCCCTAATCCCTAACCCCCCAATCGTCTTTGCTTTTCTGTGTGTAGGTTGCAGGTACGCGGCTGAAATTGAAGATCTAGAATCCTTGTGCAGAGATGAACAGATCCCCCTTTGTTTCGTGGATTTTTCGGAGGACCGTGGCGCCGGGCGCCATCGTCTCAACAACTTTTGCTCAAATTTGTAGGACAGCGCCGTATCGACATTTTACTGCTAATTCCAGGTCCGCAGCTTCATACTATATCCCTATCTCAGTTTATAAGCGAATCTTTGTCACTTTCTATGCATTCCTAGCTTAATTCTTCTATCAACATTCTTTACAAAAGAGGGTAGCCTTGCTTTATTAACCTTTGAAACTCATTTAGCATCCAATCTTGCCTTGTGTGGGATTGGATCTTGTGGGTTTCAACCCCTCTTTTGAATGTAAAGTCTCTCTCCTAAGTGAAAACCATCAACCCTAGCGACCTCCCTTCTCTCTCCTCAGAGTTGGAAGAGGGGAGAGTAACTAGGGTTCGATCGCGATTTTCCGCTTTACAGAAGGTAGTAAGAAAATAGTGGTGGACACTCCTCTGGTGAAAAGGAAGTTAGATTTAGAAAAGGAAACTGAGAAGAAGAAATCTAAACTCACATCTCAGCCAAATCTGAGGTAGAGGATGAAGAAGAAAAAGAAGAAAAATAGGATGAAGAAGAGGAAGACTCAGTAATAGATACCAAAAAGATGACCCCCAAACAGTTAATGAAAGTCTCTAGAAAAATTGAAAATTCAAGCTGAAAAGGCCAAAGTTAGAGCAAAGAAAAAGAAGGAAAGAATTCTTAATACTGCAAAGACAATTCTATTTGATCTCATTCCTAACATTGCTGCTGATGAGAATGCATCCATCATTAATAAATTGGGTACTCTTGTCAAAGAAATTGGTTCAAAGGCAACCAATCTGGAGAAGGTTGCAGCTAGGCAGTATGATACTAAGAGAAGTAAGAAATTAATGAAATAAATATTAGTTGACAAAGTTGCTCTCTCTAACAACATTGAAGAGGTGAATTCTATCTTAAAGGAAGTCATCCAATTATTTGTCAAATTATCAAGCTTCACTAATTTCATCAAAGATCTTGAAGATAAAAGAATACACACTCAAAAGGAAATCCAAGATCTAATAAGTACTTCTGATCCTCTTACAAGCTCTGCAGTGACCATTAGTGGAAAAGTCAAATAGTTGACTCATGAAATCAACAAGCTGAAAGAGAAACAAGACAAACGAGATCTCAACTTGTTAGGGATATAGTGTTACCTTGCACCCATCATTGATTTATTGCAAGGGAATGTGAAAGAAGCAGAAAGCCTCATCACTTCACCTGACTGTAAGATAGTATATGATATGGAGGATTTTGTCACAAATCTACATGGACAAATCCACACTATGAAATAGGTGAAGCCTACATGGGAATCTTCTTTGGAGGTTGCTAAGGTCAATTTCAGAGACATTTTTTATTTACTCTCATCTTTATGAATTCTTTTGTATGCTATGATTCTTTTATCCTTTGTCATTGTTGCAAAAAGGGGGAGAATAAATGTATACTAGATTGTACATATGAGGATGAAGGACTATGTGTACAAAGAAAAAGAATGTATATAGTTAGAATACCATTGGTAGAGGCAGAGTAGTATCGGTAGAGACAAAGAAGGTAGAGAATAGGGGAAGAACCAGAACAGGGGGACAATTACAAGAATTAGCAAGAATAGAGGACTAGCTACATCAAGGGGAGAACCTGAATATAGTAGAAGGTATTCATTACTCCTCTCATTCTAGTTCAATCCAACCATTTGTTTTTCCACCAATGCCAAAGGGGGAGATTGTTGGCATCATGGTGAGCATGATGAAGTTTGAGGTACTTATAAGTTGTCATTGTTGGCAAATACCGGCTCTAATGTCATCACAACCAATCAAAAAAGGGTTATAGTGGATTGGTAGGAAACAGGGGACTAAAGACCTCCATCGGTGAGAAGAGACTAGTTTATAGGAAGCAACCGGTAGTTGAGCTAAGTGAAGAAGGATCACCAATATAAATGAAGCAACTGGTAGCAGATCATAACAGTGATTGATAAGTATGCGAAGTGAAAAGGATAAGAGTGTGTAGTCATCAACATGTTTGACTTGCTAACATTTGGATCTGACAAATTTAGAAAGAGCTATTTGAAGCCGAAGTTCTTGCTAGAGAACCAGTGAGATTTGTGGCACAAATGGATAGTCCCATCGATATAATCAATGAGATTTGAGGAACGAATAGATTGGCACATAGAATGATTTTTGAGTTCAAATTTTGGAGGGAAAGTTCACGCCAAGATTAAATACAACTATATACATGTTTTTCATCTTGATTTTTATTATTGTGGGAGTTGTCAGTGAATTGTGATTGAAAATCAGAGTAAGGTGAAGAACGAGCTAAGTGCATAAGAGTTCCTTATTAATCGATGAGGTCATCAATGAGCAGAGATAGAAGCAAATATAGAGCATATCTATATGATAGAAAAGTGTCATCATCAGATCAATGATTTGTTTCTCTCTAATAATGGCAGCAGATTAAATCCCTTAACAGGGTGAACCTTAACCGGTTCTGTTTGTAAAATCCCCTAGCAGGGTCACTCCATGATGGAAGTGTAAAATCCTTTTGTAAGGTGAATCCTAACAGATTCTAAGGTATTATTAACAACATACCAGTCATCTTTAATAGGGTGATGCTCTCAGAAGGAACATGATTGCAAGCTCTTAATTGGGCACTATGTTTATTGCAGTAAAAGAGATTGTGGGTTATCCCCACAATGGTTTTCTCCCTCTAATCGAGGGTTTCCACATATAATTGCTGATGTTATGTGATATTTATTTGATGCATGCAAATCTCTTTCCTTCAATGTTATTTCTTTCATAATTAATGCAATGTTTTAAGTTAAAAAGGTATTTGTAGACCAATCAATTTGGAATATTATTGCTTATAAATTGTTTTTACTGATTCACCCCCCTCTCAGTCACCGGTTAATACCAACACATATATCAATGATAGCCACAAGAGGAACACTAGGATATGCTACTCCAGAGGTGTGGAGTAAAAATTTGGGAGTTGTAATGGACAAATCATATGCTTATAGTTTTGGAATGGTATTATTGGAGATTGTTGGAGGAAGAAAGAATATTGATGTGTAGGTAAGCCAGTCTAGTCAATTGTATTTTTTAGAGTGGGAATTCAAGTTGACGGAGAATGGGTAGTTGGAAAGGGGATTGAGATGAATTGGAAAAGCAAAAACTGAATGTGAAGAAAAGGAGAAAGCAATAAGACTTGCCAAAATAGGACTGTGGTGTATTCAATACGATTCAAGAGATCAATTGAGCATGAGCAGAGTGCTTCAAATGTTTGAAGGAAATGGTGATGATGTAAGCAATCCTCCCCTTCCTTTCAATTCATCATTAGGGATGGACCTTTGATACATTCAAGTGAATATTCTTTAGTGTAAACAACCAAAGGAATCTCTTCGAAACTCATTATTCTAGTCATTGGCATTATTAAGGATGAAGAACATAGTTGGACACTGAGAGGGGGGTGAATCAATGTATTTTAATATTTTAACTATATGTTCAAATATTTAAATTGCATAATAATTAAAGACATACAAACATACACAAATCAAACCACAACACCAGCTTTACAAGGAAAACCCAATGTGGGAAAAACCTCGGTGAGAATAGTTGTTGGAGTCTACTGCTTCAATCTAGCCTCACAGTAAATAATAGATTATAAAGTTTAGGGCACCAACCCAAGGAGCACCAACTTCTGAACTTTAGGGCTCCAATATAAGTAGCACCAACCCCTAATTTTATGAGAACCTACTCAAAGGAGCATGTACCCCTACTCTGAGCACCCACTTTGAGATTTACAATGATTATCAAAATTTTACAATGCAGTTATAAAGAATTATTACAAATGTGTTTTGTAACACTTACAAATTTCTCATATTTTGAGAATGAATTTCTCTACCTATAAAAGTTCTTCCTCTGGTTCTTCTTCTTCCTTTGTCTAGTTGTCTTCTTCTTTTTGCTACATATTCACCTTACAGAACACTATATTCTTGCTTTGTGCTTACTTTCTCCACTTCTTTATATTTATCTATTTTCTCTCAATAGCAACATTACACTCAGCTCGACACACTTTTTTATTCATTCGACTTGTTGAGATATTTCTATTTCCACCTCTATCTCTATCCCAGTGACCACACCTACCAGCATCGAATCACACATACAATCATGTACAATCATCTCTGCATAGAGGAAAGTTTTTTCCTCCAAATCTGCAATTTAAAATTAATTCATTTTTCTCTCTGGGATTCGATCTGTAGTAGATTGGATTGTTTTTCTTGGATCGACCATTTTCTTTAAATGACTCTTCTCTAATTTTTTGAAAGTTCTTTTTACTAGGTTGCTATATTTAGCAAGCTCAATCTGTCCAACAAATTTGATTCTTGCTTTGTCAATCACCTCGAGCCCTTCAACCATCTACAACTTGGTCGCCATTAATGTGTTTTTTGTCTTCTGTCAATAGACTACAAATATCAACCACTACCACACTTAGATTCATTGTCACCGACTTTTGTATATCAAATATTCTTATCAAAAAGCCAGGGAGTCATAAGTCTCCATTTTCTTCATCAAATTACTTGAGTCAAGGTTGGTCAACCTCCACATAAAACTTTTTGACTATCGACATGCACAACTATCATCAAAAGTCTTCTTTATCGACATCCAAGTCACTAGGTTAGCCTTGGTCAGCTGCCACATGGACAATCTGTTTGCATTTTTGATGTTTATGTTGTGATTGTCATTGATGGACACACACTTGTATTGAGATCCCCTTTATATGTATGAGTTCATGCTCAACCGGTATTTGTTCCAACCGGTATGTTGTACTCTAGTCTTTTGACTAGTGGTGATTTTGCAGAATGTGTTTCCCAGTCTGAAGTGGCATGTCAACCCCAAGTGGTTCACAGATCACAAGTGGTACGAGGAAGCAAAGCGGCACAACACATTCTTACCAGTCTTCATTTTTGTCAAACTGGCAACCGGCATTTTTGTCAAACTGACAACTGGCATTTTGTATGAACTGATAACACTCTGTGATGAGTTACCAACCGGCATTTTGTGATGAGTTACCAATCCACCAATTGTTTGACAGTGCCGACACATTGACGGTGATTCTTGTGTCGTGTTACTGAGTATGTCTAGATTCACTGAACCGAGGAAATTGTAATGGAATCCTATTGGACTGACATGAAATTAGATTCCTTTAAAAGGACATCATGTCTAGGGTTTTTAGGTGGTTGAAGGAGCTGCGAATAGGGTTTATGTTGAGCTAGGGTTTAAGGCGGAAGAGTAGAGCGATCTTATTAGAGAAGATCGAGTTGTAATTGAGAGTGAGACAGAGAAGATTGAAGTAATGCTAGAATGCATTAGCTGTGAACAATACTGGATCTAACCAAGCAGTTTGTGCTAGTAGATAGATCAAACACTTGTTGATTACTCACATCTTTGACAAGTTTGTAGCCCTTAACTGGGTAGGCCTCAAAGCCTTTGTAAAATCCTCTAACAAGGTGGTTCACACATGTGAATCCAAAATCCTCTAACAAGGTAGTCTTTAATCGAACTTATCTCCTAACAGAGATTGAGATTCCTAATAGGATCTATTCTGGTGAAGAACATTGTAAGACCTTAACCGGTCTAACCTTAACCGGTCTGGTTTCTATTCTGCAAATAGTGACTTGTGAGTTCCATCTCACCATAGTTTTTCCCAGCTGGGTTTCCACATCAAATATCTTGTGTTATGGTTGTATTGCTTTTGTGGGTGAATGGTTTATTCGCATTTTGGTTTGTATGTGTGATAACCGGTTTGATTGTCAGACTGCTTTACTGGTTTATCTCTAGACTATGTAAGTGTTTTAGTGCAAGGTGTTTTGGCATACTAATTCACCCCCCCTCTTAGTATTCATCAATTGGTATTAGAGCCAACCTTTCTATAAGTTTAACCACTTGGAAAGAGATATGGGAGAATACACATTGAGGGAACTTACTCAATGACTCACTAAGTCTAAGCAAGCCTATAATGATCTTATGGTCAAATACAAGGCATCTCAAGCAAAAAGAAGAGAACATGCAAAGAGGTTGATGGAACTATCTGAAAGTAGTTTTGAAGATGAAGCTAACATGGAAGCTATGATTGCTGAAGTGAATAAGCTGAATGATTCAAACTCCAATCTGAGAAAGGAGTTGGAAGGACTGACTATTCGGTTTAGCCAAAAGCTTGAGAACCAGAGAAAGACTGAAGATCTGGTAAAAGATAGAGATCATGAGATTTCCAAGTTGAAACAAGAGATTAGTGCACTAACTGCTTGCCTTCATGAGAGCAGAATGGAGAAAGAGGACATGCAAGGAGAACTAAACATTTCCATCTCTGAAAATGCAAGTCTTATGGAGACAAACACTGCTATTTCCAAAGAACTCTTTGAATCAAAGGAAATACTAGCTAATTTTGGCAAAAGTACAGTCAGGCTAGAGAAAAAGCTTGAGTCATCTAGACCGGCAAAGAATACCAATGGTCTTGGTTTTTCTGGACATGAGGAAGGAGAATCCTCAAGAACAAATGCTGAAGCATCAAAGAAGCAACTGGCACTCAAAGGAAAAGGTTAGCAAAAATTCAAATCTGTTTGCTTTAACTATCTTAAAGAAGGACACACTACCAATGTATGTAGGAGCAAAGCCTACAATAATTTTCCTTATTTAATCAACAATATACCTAGATCCAATAAGTTCAATGGTCATTGTTATGCATGCAACAAGTTTGGGCATAGAGAATTTGAATGTAGGTCTATAATGGATAACACCGGAAGATATCCTCAGAGGACCAAAGGAATTGGTCCTGAATCTTTTATGAACTGGAACCATAACTGGTTTAATGTCTTCAATCATCAGTCAAGAAGTGGTGGTCATCAAACGACAATCAGATGGAGAGAAAGTTGTATGATCTATCATGATCATGGTCACACTATTGTAACATGCAGAAGGAAGAATGGAAACATGTACAATGGACCTTGGAAAGCACCTGGACTTGTTTACTATCACTGCAACAAACTGGGTCACATTGCAAGATTCTGCAGAAGCAGAAAAAGTATACCTGATGGTATATCGATCACTCAGGAAGGAGAAATAGAGGTTGAAAAAGTTCAAGAAGACATGAAGAAAATATGGAAGAAGAACCCAGTATTATTGGAGGAGGAACCAGTTTTTGCACCCAGTGTGGAAATACCTGAACCAGCAAACTAAGCCCGAAAGGCTTAGGGGGAGAAAATGGCAAAATTCTTTCAAAACCTCAATTAACACTGGTAAAAGACCTTAACCGGTATGCTACACCTATCACTTGGCAGAAGACCGGAAATGGTAAAGAGGAAAATTAGGGTTTATGCCCTGATATAGGAGCATTAATGATGGTAGGTGAGAGACATGTATAAATGCAATTTTCAAATCATTTCTCACTATCTATTTTTCGAGTGAAGAAAAGTTTCCAAGTGCAGAGCGTAGAGAAGGTGATTTGAGCTTAGATTTCAAGGAATTGGAGAGATTTGAAAGAGATTCAAATATAGTTTGCAATCGGCAGTGGAGAACTCAAAGTGGTGATTTGGCATCCGACGGAGAGCAAAGCAAAGTAGAATCAAGAAGCCCTAAATTCCCATGTGAAAGGTATTTTTTGTGTTCTTGAAATACTCTTCAATGGCTTCTGCATCTCATACCAGTTAAGCACATCCATTGAGTCAGAAAATTTCATTTAGAGGAAGTCCAAGTATAATGCTTTGTCACAAGTCCTAGCTGGAGTCATAGTTGAAGAAGGAATTTCAGACTATATTGATTGCAAGATAGAAGACCTAGGGTCCTTAGCCATTCATACTCAATTAGGTCTATTTTGCGGCAAGGACAAAAGGATCAAAACGGAGTTCAGTATCTTAGAGAAGAACAAACTCCATAATATGGTGTATTTTCTGGAAGATTTCACAGAGGATCACATCAGAATCATCCTAAGCAGAGTCCATGGTGACAAGATGTACCTGGAAAGAATGCATGATATCATGCCTAAGGCAATTCATGCAGTGACTAGTTTCTGCTACACAAGGGAAGTGCCAGCCCTGAAAATGGTAAGCAAAATGGAAATGACCAAGCTCACCAGTTCGACAAGTGATTCATGAGGTATGACAGTTAATCCTATCAAGGATGAATTGGTAAAATATGCCTGCATGGTGATAGGCTACAGGACATTCTCAGCCAGTAGGATTAATTCTATATCTACTGCAGTGGTGATTGCTACTTACCGGATGATTATAGAGGATAACTCATTTGACTTATGCACCGGTATGCAAAGGAAACTCCTGTTAAATCTCAAGGCAATCAAAAAGGACAATTCATTGAGATTTAAATTTGGACAACTACTGGTAGGATTGTTTTTCTATTTCCAAGGCTACTTTTCAGGTGTAGGAGATGTCCAGTGGTCCCCTGACCAACTGGTAACCAAGTAGATAAAGGAAAGTGTGAAAGCCATTGGAACCAGGTACCCTGAGATCCTGAACAAATACTTTGATGAGTTTAGAATAAAAATGAGTCAGAGGATACGAATCTCAGGTGACATAGTGAAGAAGTATGAAGACGACATCTGTTTCACTATTCAGATGGACAAATGTCTAATGGAGGCTATTGAGCCTAGAATGGAGGAAGTGGAGCCTATGGGCTATGAAGTCATGTATGACATGCTGGAAGGGTATGCTTCAACCCTTATTGCCTCACCTCTTGATCCAAAGGTGAAGCAAACCAGAACCTACTTGGAGAGGATAGCACCGGTTGAAGAACCATGAGTGAAGAAGGGAAAAGAACCGGCAGCCAAGAAAGCTAAGGCAATGCCTGCGACATCAACACTAGCTACCACTGAGACTCCAAAAGTGACCAAGCGGTCACTAGCAAAGAAGAAATCAGAGGTAACATAGGCAAAAGTCTTCAAAAGAAAGAGGAAGACTAAGGCAAATGAACTTGACTCCGAAGAAACTGAGTCTGATGAACAGCCAAAGAAGGCTAGACAGACCAAGAAGGTGAAGAAGAATGAACCGGCAATATCCACACCGGTAAATATAGATGTCTCCTCTTACAAACCTTTGACACATTGTCAAAGAATAGTAAAGAATATTAGGAGAAAGTTACTTCATGATTTAATTGATTATTATGATGATTTCAATAGTGAGGAAAAAGATGAAGTACTGCAGGAAATTATTCTTTATTTATGTAGAAATGACCGGTCACCATCAGAGATTAAATCTTAGACACTGGATTCATTGTATAAAGCATTGGATAACAAATGGTGCATTGCTATTGAAAAGGAACAAGAGATTAGGGAGAAATTTTTTGCACATTACTTCCCCGAACTCTCAAACTTAGAATTATTTGATGTATTAGATCAAAATAATGGTCTCTTCTTCACAAGGAGAAGAGGACTCTGGTTGTTGGAAGGGAGAGTTGATGATGTAGAAAAGGATACACATCAACACATGGCCCATGCTATCAGTTCACACAAAGCTCGAATGGCCAACCTCCAAGTGGAAAAGGAACTGGTTATTTCCAAACCGGATGAAGTTTTTGATGAGGAAGGAAACCTGGTGGAGGAACCAGTCGACACCATAGATGTTGATGCCTTAGATATAGAAGATGTCACTCAGAACATACCTTCTGAGGGAACTGAACAGGGGCAACAGGCCGATCAAGGTGGTGAACAAGCTGTGGACACACAACAAGGGGCAAAAGAAAAAGAAGAGAAAAAGAAGAAGGATGAAGTTGAGAAATAGAGAAAGGAGGAAGAGAAGAAGAAAGAGGAAGAGGAGAAAAGAAAAGATGAAGAGAAAAAGAAAGAGGAAGAGGAGAAAAGAAAAGATGAAGAGAAAAAGAAAGAGGAAGAGGAGAAAAGAAAAGATGAAGAGAAAAAGAAGCAAGAAGAAGAAAGGAAAAAGAAAGAAGAAGAGGACAAGGAAGAAAAGAGGAAGAAGGAAGAAGAAGAAAAGAAGAAGGAAGAGGAAGAAAAGAAGAAAAAGGAAGAGGAAGAGAAGAAGAAGAGGGAAGAAGAAGAAAAGGAAGAGAAGAAGAGGAGAGCAGAGGAGAAGAAAAAGGTAGAAGAAGACAAGGAAGAAGAGAAGAGAAGAGAAGCCAAAAAGAAGAAAGCTGAAGAAGCCAAGGAATGTGAAGTGGAAAAAAGCTCTCAGGTGGAGACCCCGAAGGCAACCGGAAGTCAACCCTCACCGGTTGAACTCTCTAGTCCTATCGATCTCCAATCTGCAAGCAAGTCAGAACTTATGCAAAGAATCAAGGTTGCTCAAGAGCACCTTGAGATCATTTGCAAGAAAAAGGAACAAGACATCATTTAGGTAGCTATAGACATGCTCACCGGTTTAATCCCCAGTACTAATCTTCCTGACACTGATTCATCACTAGCACAACTCAAACTTCTATGTACTATAGTGGATGATCAGGTGTAGAGCCTAGAAGAAGTACCTAAGGCCAATGTAAAGAAAGAGCACCAAAAGGCTCTTAATCTTGCTCTGGTGAAGAAACTGAATGAGCTTAGGACTGAACTGTCAAAGGATCAAAAGGACATAAGGAGTGATTTGGATGAGGGAAACTTGCTACTCAGCAAAATATGTCAACCTCATCTATTTTGTGATGATGTGATAGCTAAGAAGTAACAGCTTCAAACGGACTTACAGTCCTACTTAAGCACATTCAAGACTCCTTACGACTCCTTTGTGGCATATGGGCAAACCGTTCATCGGTCCCAGATCCAGTCAGCTAAGATAGAGCAAGAGGTCAGCACAAGATCTAGGGATTTGCAGGAACTTCAACTGGTATTACTTCCATGACTGTAAATTCTTTAGAAATGCTATCTAAACCTAGAAGCACTGACAGTCACCTAAGAACTGAGCATAATAGATGCCATGGAGGAACAAGTATCACAAATGCAGACAGAGAAGGAAGTGGCGACCTCCCTACTTGAGTCCTGGTCTCTCTCCATGAAACAATTTTTGTAGGACTACAAAGTAGTTTTTGACAAGTATTATTCATTATTGTCATAAACTCTTTTATATATATATGGACATAGGTTTTTGCAGCGGCACTTTGTCATTGTTGGCAAAGGGGGAGAAGTACATGGTTTAAAATTTTGGGAGAAGTATCTATTTTTGAAATTTTGATATATGCTATATGCTCTGATGATTATGCTCTGAATGCAAAATTGCTATACACTTTGTTGATTAAGGGATAGTGTATATGCTTAGGGGGAGCAATTTTGTTAATGGCAAGTTTTTGTTGTAAAACACTTAGATGTCAAAATTTTATTTTCCTAAGTGTTGCCATCAATGCCAAAGGGGGAGATTGTTGGCATTTTTTATGTTTATGTTGTGATTGTCATTGATGGACACACACTTGTATTGAGATCCCCTTTATATGTATGAGCTCATGCTCAACTGGTATTTGTTCCAACTGGTATGTTGTACTCTAGTCTTTTGACTAGTGGTGATTTTGCAAAATTTGTTTCCTGGTCTGAAGCGGCATGTTGACCCCAAGTGGTTCGCAGATCACAAGTGGTACGAGGAAGAAAAGCGGCACAACACATTCTTACCAATCTTCATTTTTTTCAAACCGGCAATCGACATTTTTGTGAAATTGGCAACCGACATTTTGTATGAACCGGTAACACTCTGTGATGAGTTACCAACTGGCATTTTGTGATGAGTTACCAATCCACTGATTGTTTGACGGTGCCGACATAATGACGGTGATTCTTGTGTCGTGTTACTAAGTATGTCTAGATTCACTGAACCTAGGAAATTGTAATGTAATCCTATTGGACCAACATGAAATCAAATTCCTTTAAAAGGACATCATGTCTAGGGTTTTCAGGTGGTTGAAGGAGTTGCGAATAGGGTTTATGTTGAGCTAGGGTTTAAGGTGGAAGAGTAGAGCAATCTTATTAGAGAAGATCGAGTTGTAACTGAGAGTGAGACAAAGAAGACTAAAGTAATGCTGGAATGCATTAGCTATGAACAACACTGGATCTAACCAAGCAGTTTGTGCTAGTAGATAGATCAAACACTTGTTGATTACTCACATCTTTGACAAGTTTGTAGCCCTTAATTGGGTAGGCCTCAAAGCCTTTGTAAAATCCTCTAACAAGGTGGTTCACACATGTGAATGCAAAATCCTCTAACAAGGTAGTCTTTAATCAAACTTATCTCCTAACAGAGATTGAGATTCCTAACAGGATCTGTTCTGGTGAAGAACATTGTAAGACCTTAACCGATCTGGTTTCTATTCTACAGATAGTGACTTGTGAGTTCCATCTCACCATGGTTTTTCCAAGTTGGGTTTCCATGTCAAATATCTTGTGTTATGGTTGTATTTCTTTTGTGGGTGAATGGTTTATTCACATTTTGGTTTGTATGTGTGATAATCGGTTTGATTGTCAGACTGCTTTACCAGTTTATCTCTAGACTGTGTAAGTGTTTTAGTGCAAGGTGTTTTGGCATACTAATTCACCCCCCCCTCTTAGTATTCATCACAATCAACTCCAATTGGGATACCTCATTCTTTCTTTTCATTATCCCACAATATCATTTATGACCTCTCATTACCCATGTGGGCTGGCGGGATGCACAATTATTCAATTTATGTTGCCCCGTAAAAGTTCTAACTTATGGTCTTTGACATCGCGGGATTGTGGGTGACATGTCTTGCTTCTCCTTTTGCCGACTCGCATAAAATTCAACATGACATCTTGACCTATGTGGGATAAGAGACCTATTTTTCTCTTTGTTCTCATTTACCCCGCATGATCCTCATTTCATCCCTTTGCATGCTATGGGATAGCAGGATCCTTCTCCTTCTTCACTATCTTATCCCGTACGACCATTGCACATCCACCTTGAATGGTGTGGGATAGCGGGAACCATTTACCACTATCTTCATGTTACCCCACACAACCATCGTCTCATCCTATTTAGCACTACGGGATAGCAGGGAGCCTATATTGTTTCATTACTTTCTCATCCCGTAGGACCAACTTTCTTTTGTCATCAGTTATGTGGAATGGCAGGGGTTACATTTCCCTTGTCTTTTTCCTATCTTGCACAATCACAACACTCATGTTCATCACGTTGTGGGATAGCGGGGGGTCTTCGACCTCAATGAAACTCCTATCTCACACAACTAGCACATCACTTTTCAATGTCACGGGGTAGCAGGATGCCAACTCATGCACAACTGGTCCCGCATAGACATAGCACAACTTGAGTAAACTACTGAGCCACCAACACATATACATATGTGTACACTAGGACAGATGGGGACCACTAGACTCCAACTTGTCCTTTCTAGTTAAACACAATACTTTGATAAGTGACAGAGGTCGTCGATTCAAACTGCTATTCTGGTTGAACTACTATGAAATAACATATTTGAATTTGCAGTCCACAAGAGTCAAACCTGATGGGTCTGACACACTATGACGTATTTGTAGATCAACTCAAATACTGATTTGAACTCTATAATCCATATTCTTTTGCAACCTACAATTTTACTACATAACCTGCATGTTATGTGCTTCACATTGTTAAACACATAATACCTCTGAGGAGGGGGGGTGAATTTGTGGTTCCTAAGTTTCTCCTTTTTGATGTAACTTGAGAATATCAATTATTTACTTAATCACTTAAATAGTCAAACCAGTAATGCAAGAAGGAAATCCAAAGAGACCATGCATACACAAGTAACTCACAACACCATATTTACGAGGAAAATCCAATATGAGAAAAATATCGGTGAGAAAAGATGCTGAAGTCTACTGCTTCAATCCAGCCTCACAGGCAAAACACAATTTACAAAGATTTTGGGCACCAACCCAAGGAGCACCAACCCCTACACCAAGCTTCAACTTGGTGATGTATATTGAAATACTATTTGAATAAAATTAAGGCTTCTTGCTGCAAATGAATCCTGCAACTCTTTAATCAAGTAACTCTCTGTTATCTTTCTCTCCCTTTTACACACTATGTTACACTAGGGTGCTTCCTTCTCTACTATACCTTACCGGTTAGGCTCAACTGCCAGACTATGATACCACATGCAAAATCCTTTCACTAGTTTGCCTGCTCACTCACACTACAACTTGCTTGGAACACCTTCTCAATAATTTCACTTTGTTCACTCTCCTTTCACTTTTCTCCTCAATCTTCAAAGCATCAACAACTTTTCAGTCTCGAGCTCACATCTCTTATGAGGTGATTTCCCACCAAAAATACAATTCAAAATTTTGATGGTTAGGGTTTCCTCACCATCTATGAGGCAAACCAAATCCTATAAGATATTGCATGATCTAATCTTTCTTGATGTCCAGCTATTCATCTCTGCCATTTTCGTGCCTTCTAAAACACATTTTCTAGACAAAGAAAAAACACAATCCATTATTTCAACCTACAACTATCAAAATGCTATTAATGCCTCTGTTGTCTCCTTCTCAAGGTATACTTTCAATCCGATCTTCTTGCTTTGATCCAAGTGCCAACTACTCCTTGATCTTCCTCTGTTACTCCTTCTTCCTCAAGATGCAATCAGTCAGATGCAATCCCTTGATTTGTGGTTCCTTCATTAATAGCGATTATCTATTTCATCTACCCTATTGACGAAGCTTCACCAACCACAACAACCTTGCCACCTCTGCTCCACATGGCATCACGTAGATTAAGAAATGGCCTACCAATATGAAATTGGTTTGGAAAACACATATCGATAAGACCCTTGACTAGTAGAGTGTTCTCCTTCTGTTAACCGGTAGAGCATCCAGTACTGGTTGCATATCTTCACTAGTTGACATCAATGACAAATTAGTGCCAAAATGCCAACAATCTCCTCCTTTGGCATTGATGTCAACTTCTCATAGTTCACTCCATACCGATACATTTCTCCCCCTTTGACATAATGACAAAGGGTACTTGCGTACTTCCCCTTTGACTCATACCAAACTCTCCCTGAGTCATATAAAATCATCCTAGGCAGAAGACATAACTCCCAGCTTGTGTTGGAGGTATTCAAATGTGCTTATCGGTAGAGGTTTGGTGAAAATGTCTACTACTTGTTCACCAGTAGGAACACAATCCATTCTTAATTCCTACCCTTCAACCTTCTCTCAAAGAAAGTGGTATTTGATCGCAATATGTTTTATTCTGGAATGCATGACCAAATTCTTTGCTATGTTGATTGCACTCGAATTGTCACATCAGATGAGAATAGGTTCAGTGACGTCTACTTGTATATCTCTGAGAGTCTACTTCATCCAAAGCACCTAAGAGCAACATGTAGCAGCAATAATGTACTCAGCTTCAGTAGTAGATTAGGAGACTGAATCCTGCTTCTTACTATGCCAAGACACCAACTGGACACCTAGAAAGAAAGAACCACCACTTGTGCTCTTTCTATCATCAATGCAACTTGACCAATCAGCATTAGTGTATGCTTCCAAGATAAAATTTCCCTGTTTAGGATACCACAAACCATAGCTGAGAGTTCCTTGTAGGTACCTAAAAATTCTGCTAGCAGCATTCATGTGTGACTGCTTTGGTGTAGCTTGGAATCAGGCTACCATGCATACCGCTTGAACTATATCGGATCTTGAAGTAGTTAGATGCAGTAGACTTCCTATCATGGATCTATACATAGTCTGATCCACTACCGGTGATTCATCATTTTTACTCAATTTACAGCCGGTCACCATGGGAGTACTTACCGGTTTGCAATATTTTAGTTGGAATTTCTTCAGTATCTCCTTTGCATACTTGACCTATGAGATAAAGATTCCTTTATCTTTCTATAATATTTGCAAGCCAAGGAAGTAAGTCAATTCACCAAGCATTGACATCTCAAATTCTGACTGCATTTGATCAGCAAACTCTTTGCAGAGAGTATCCTTGTTGCCTCCAAAGATGATGTCATCTACATACACAACCACAATAATCATGTGATTTCCATCTTTCCTTATGTACAAATTACTATAAGCACTTCCCTTTTTGAATCCTTGATCTTTTAGATACTGATCTAATCTTGAATACCATGCTCTAGGAGCTTTCTTCAAACCATACAGAGCCTTCTTTAACTGACACACAAATGTCTCATCATCGTCCAACATAAATCCTACTGGTTATTTTGTGTGTACTTCTTCTTCTAAATTTCCATTAAGAAAAGAAGATTTTACATACATTTGGTATACTTTATAGCCCTTGTAGGTAGAGTAAGCTAGAAACATCCTAATTGCTTCTAGTCTATCCGTCAGTGCAAATGTTTCTTCAAAGTCAATTCCCTCTACTTGAGAGTATCCTTTGTACACTAGTCTAGCTTTATGCCTTACAATCTGACCTTCTTCATTCATTTTGTTCCAATAGACCCACTTTGTACTAATGATATTCTTGTCTTCCGGTCTAGGGACTAACTCCCAAGTCTTGTTCTTCTCAATCTAGTGCAGTTCTTCTTCCATGGCATCCATCCATTCTTGTCTCTTGCTAGCCTCAATGAAAGTTTTGGGTTCAACCTCAGTCATGAGGCATAGGTTGACTTGTTCATCATTCTAGGCAAGTCTTCTTCTAGTCTGCACACCATAATTCTTATTCCCCAGAATTTGCTCTTTTGGGTGATTCAACTATACATACCGATTGGGAACCTTCTTGGATGCTACCTCTAGTTTAGTTTCTATCTGAGCTTCATAATATTCATCACTCAAGTCATCATACTGATTAACTTGTGGTTGAGATCCTCTATGCATATCCTCATCAACTCTTACATGTACACTTTCAACCACTCTTCTTAGTCTTTTATTGTAGCATTTGTAGGCTTTGTTGTTAGATGAGTAACCAAGGAAGATCCCTTCATCACTCCTAGAGTTAAAACTTCCCAAACCATCCATATCTTTTTTAATGAAGAACTTGCTTCCAAATACTTTGAAATATTTGACTGATGGCTTCTGATCATACCATAGCTCATAAGGTGTTATTTTTCTATTTGTTCTTAATTGAACCCGGTTCAAAGTGTATGCAGTAGTATGCACAACTTCTTTCCAATAAGTATCAGGCATCTTGGCCTCATTCAACATGGTTCTGGCCATCTCTTTGACTCTCCTGTTCTTCCTTTCTACCACTCCATTTTGCTATGGTGTTCTAGGAGAAGAGTATTGTCTTATAATTCCATGTTTTTCACAATAATCTTCAAATTCATTTGATATGAACTCTCTACCCTAGTATGATCTTAGGCATTTTAATTTGTACCCACTTTCTTTTTCTACCATCTTTTGAAAGATCTTGAATCTTTCAAATGCTTGTGATTTATCTTGCAGAAAGGTGACCCATGTCATCCTTGAGTAGTCATCAATGAAGAGCATGAAGTATCTTTCACTAGCAAGTGCTTTTGTTCTAGTTGGGCCACACAGATTTGTATGCACAATTTCAAGTGGCTTGGAGGTGTTGTGCTCCTTTGTCTTGAAACTCACTTTTGTTTGCTTACCTTTTACACATTCATCGCATAATATGTTTACCAGTTTGATGATGAGTGGAATATTCCTCACACACTCCTTTTTGCTTACTGCAACTAAGTTATCAAAATTTATGTGGCCTATTCTTCTATGCCACAACCAACTTTCATCTACTTATCCTAACATACATTAGGACTCATAGAATTCCTTCAGATTATAAACATTTCCATTTATTCTCTTTCCTTCAGCCATGAATTTACCGGTACTCTTTCTTTATCTAGCAGTTGATTGAGTCAAAGGTGAATTTGTAACCTTTGTCACACATCTAACTCACACTCAGCAAATTATGTTTGAGGCCTTCCACATAGTATACATCACGTGCCTTCAGTTTTCTATCAATGCTTAGTGTTCCTTTTCCCTTTATTTTGATGGAATATTTGTCTCTGAACTTTACCGATCCACCATTCTAATCTTCAAGTTTAATGAATTTCCTTTTGTCACCAGTAATATGGTTTGAGCAACCACTATCTA
Organism: Cryptomeria japonica; assembly: GCF_030272615.1. Classification (NCBI taxonomy): domain Eukaryota; kingdom Viridiplantae; phylum Streptophyta; class Pinopsida; order Cupressales; family Cupressaceae; genus Cryptomeria; species Cryptomeria japonica. The sequence continues at coordinate 115,114,952 of NC_081406.1, forward strand.
CCACCCATAGATTTTTACTTTCAGCATGCAAGGCAGTCTGCACTATGAGACTCGATTCAGCCTTTTCCTTTTCTTTCTCAACCCAAACTGGTTTGATTTCCTTCTTCTTGTCAGCTACTATATTCAACTCTGGTTCAATTACTAGTTCATGATCTGGATTTTTTTTCATTTTCTTGATCTTCTTGTTCCTGCATAACTTTGCTATGTGTCCAAATTCTTAACAGTTATAGCATTTTATATTTTCATTAAAGAAAACATCTTTAAAATTATTGTAGGGTACTGGTTTGTTCTTCATGCAATCAAAACTCTTATGTCCATATCCATTGCATTGATAGTAGACATTATCCATATCCCAGAGTGCATTAAATGAATTTATACTTTCATAATTCATAGAAGGCTTATTGTTTAACCTTCAGTCAACTATTTTGCACCCAAACTTATTACACCGGTAACAATAACCATGAAAGTTTGATACATACTGGTTAGGTTGTCATGGTCCTACATGGAACTGCCTCATTGGGTGTCTTCCATTCATGTTGTTGAATCTAGTGAATCCTTCTCGATCAATTATGGAATTCCTCCTTGGGTCTGCATATTTATGCATGAAATATGGTCTCGTGTTCATTCCTATGTACTGGTTTGGATGTTGATTTCCAACAACATTTGCATATGTCTTTTTGCCAGTATCCTTTCCTATAGTGAATGTCTTCTTTTCTTCACCTTCAATTGAAGAGTTGAACATTATCTCTTTGTCAGATTTACCTTTGTGGGTTGAACGTTGACCAACTTCAAAGCCTAAACCTCCAGTGTCTTTGGATTGCTTTTGTTTTCTCAACATCTTAAATCCAAAGCCTCAATGCTTCCTTCATACTTACTTCTTGTTTTTATTTCTTCCTTCCTTTCTTCAAGCTCCTTTCTGAGCTTTAGTATTTCTACTTCCAGCTCTTGATGTTCCTTTTCTTTCTTTTTCTAATCAAGAGTTGTAGCTTCACCAATCCTCTTAGTTTCTTCTAGCTGTAGTTTTAAGTTAGATATGATTTGACCAGATTCTTCCAGAGACTGCTTCAGGAGATCTTGTTCATCTACTGCAACAAGCTTAACCCTCTTGAGTTCCCTTCTTGTTTTACTCAATTCTTCAAGTGCACTGATAAGTTCACTTTCCAAATCTACTTCAGCCTCAATATCCTCTTCATCCTCATCTTCATTAGTAGGTCTGTCAAGTGCCATGAAGAGGTTTACTTTTTTGTCGTTCTCATGGTCATCATCTTTCGAAGAATCTTTATCATCTATTGTGTCATCCTTAATGGTATATAGGTTGTTTTGGTTCCGGTAGCCTCTTCTTTCCCCTTGGTAGTCATTCCTATCTCTGTCTTTATCGGAAGATCTCGTGAACTCTCTTGACTCATTTCCACCAGCTTCTTTGTGAGGACAACTTGCAGCGAAATGTCCTACCTTCCCATAGTTGAAGCATTTAAGCAGTATCTTTCCCTTGTATCGGCCAGATCCTTTTTTAAGCTTCCTGACAAAGTTTTCTACTTTAGCATCAGAGTCTTCACTAGATTATTTATGAGTAATAGCTTCTTTTCCCTTTTTGGTGATGTTGAATGCTACCTCTTTCCTTGTGGAAGTTTCACCAGTTGTTCTAATCTCAGAGGCTTTCAGGGAGCTGAATAGTTCATCCATTGTAAAAGTCTTTAGATCCTTTGCTTCTTCTATGGCTGACACCTTAATATCATATTTGGGAGTGAGAGATCTAAGTATCTTTTTGACAAGATTCTCATCTGTGATCTCTTCTCCAAGTCCTCTAATAGTGTTCACAGTTTCATCAAATCTGTGAAGATAGTCTGCAATCTTTTCATCATCTTTCATCTTGATGCTTTCAAGTTGGCTTCTCAGCATTTGCATCTTGGCTTCTTTGACCTTTGCATCTCCCTCAAACAACCTCTACAATTTTTCCCATGTCTCCTTTGCTAAGACACAGTGCATGACTTTGACAAATTCATTATAGGATAGTCCACTCAAGATGGCATGTTTTGCCTTTGCATTGTTCTCATACTCCCTTTTTGCATCTGGATCAGTGGGAGGAGCATTGGGAATGGCATACCCATTCCTGACCGACATCCACACATCAAAACTAAGAGATGAAATATAGGTCTCCATTCTTCTACTCCAGAAGGCATAGTTGGATCCATCAAACATGGGGGATTTTGAGGAAGCAGACTCACTTCTTGCCATTGTGCTCAAGGTCTATAATCTACCCAAGGTTTGAAGATAACTTGGGAACTTATCTCTAATACCAATTGTTGAACATGGAATACCACTAAGGAGGGGGAGGGGGGTGAATCAGTGGTTCCTAAGTTTCTCCTTTTTGATGTAACTTGAGAATATTAGTTATTTACTTAATCACTTAAACAATCAAACCAGTAATGCAAGAAGGAAAGCTAAAGAGACCATGCACACACAAGTAACTCACAACACTAGATTTATGAGGAAAACCCAGTATGGGAAAAACCTCAATGAGAAAAGCTACTGAATTCTACTACTTCAATCTAGCCTCACAGGCAAAACATAGATTTACAAAGATTTTGGGCACCAACCCAAGGAGCACCAACCCCTGCACCAAGCTTCAAGTTGGTGATGTATATTGAAATACTATTTGAATACAATTAAGGCTTCTTGCTACAAATGAATCTTGCAACTCTTTAATCAAGTAACTCTCTGTTATCTTTCTCTCCCTTTTACACACAATCTCACAACACACTATGTTACACTAGGATGCTTCCTGCTTTGCTATACCTTACCAATTAGGCTCAACTGCTAGACTATGATACCATCGGTAGAATCCTTTCACCGGTTTGCTTGCTCACTCACACTGCAACTTGCTTTGAACACCTTCTCAAGATTTTCACTTTGCTCGCTCTCCTTTCACTTTTCTCCTCAATCTTCACAGCATCAACAACTTTTCAGTCTGGAGCTCACATCTCTTATTAGGTGATTTCCTGCCAAAATACAATTCAAAATTTTGATGGTTAGGGTTTCCTCACCATCTACGAGGCAAACTAAATCCTGTTAGATCTTGCACGATCTGATCTTTCTTGATGTCTAGCTATTCATCTCTGCCATTTTTGTGCCTTCTAAAACATGTTTTCTAGAGAAGGAAAAAACACGATCTATTATTTCAACCTACAACTGTCAAACTGCTATTAATGCCTCTGTTGTCTCCTTCTCAAGGTATACTTTCAATCCGATATTCTTGCTTCGATCCAGGTGCCGATTCCTCCTTGATCTTCCTCTGTTACTCCTTTTTCCTTGAGCTGCAATTAGCCAGATGCAATCCCTTGATTTGTGGTTCCTTCATTAATGGTGATTATCAATTTCATCTACCTTATTGATGAAGCTTCACCAACCACAACAACCTTGCCACCTTTGCTCCACATGGCATCACGCTGATTAAGACATGGCCTACCAACATGCAATCAGTTTGAAAAACACATATCGATAAGACCCTTGACTAGTAGAGTGTTCTCCTTATGTTAACCAGTAGAGCATCCAATACCGGTTGCATATCTTCACTGGTTGACATCAATGACAACTTAGTGCCAAAATGCCAACACACATGTCTTCTCTTGTCTTTGTGTTATGCATGACTACTGCCTACTTCACTACAACCTCTTGGCATTTCTTGACATCAATGATAATACTACCAATAATCTCCCCCTTTGGCCTTGATGTCAACACACTTGTAGACTATAGACCATTTCTCTATTTTCTCCCGCTTTAACAATAATGGCAAAGGGCAAAATGACCAACTGCTCATGTTCTCCCCCTTTTATTTTCTATAGCAATGAATGGAACTTCCAATTTCAATCATGACACATCTACAATACATTAGAAATTTCCTTTACAACTTCTTGAAAGATATCCTATCTTCATGTTGGTCTACCTCTATTTGTTGAACCATTATTACAATATAAAAAGTAGTGCCAATAGTGCTTATATAAAATGAAATGCAGAACTCCCCCTGAAAATATGCAAGAGGTTCAAGGTAGAAAGTGTAGAACAATATGGTCCCCCTAAAATAGTGACTACACAAAAATGCTTAAGTGCTGAAGGTGGGTGGAAGAACACCCAATTTCTATCTCAGATATTCAAAGCTATCTTTAGGTAGGGGCTTAGTGAAAATGTTAGCAATGTAGTCACTGATGCACACATATTCAACTTTTACCTCTTTCTTTGCAACCTTTTCCCTAAGAAAATGATATTTGATTGAAATGTTCTCTGTCCTAGAATGCATGATAAAGTTCTTTGATATATTGATTGTACTTGAGTTGTCACACATGATGGAAATAGGATCTAAAAAATCTCCTTGAATTTCCTTCAGTGTCTGCTTCATCCATAACACTTGGGAGAAACATGTAGTACCTGCAATATACTGTTCTTCAGCAGTTGATAGTGAAATAGACTCTTGTTTCTTGCTATGCCATGATATGAACCTATCTCCAAGGAAGAAAGCTCCACCATTGGTGCTCTTCTTATCATCTACACATCCTACCCAAACAACATTAGTATAGGATTGCAAAGTGAAATCTCCTTTCTTTGGGTACCATAAGCCATAAGTAAGAGTTCTTTGCAGATACTTGAATATCCTCCTAACAACATTGACATGTGATTTCTTAGAAGCTTCTTGAAATATTGCAACCATGCACACAACTAGAACTATATCAGGCCTTGATGTTGTAAGATATAATAGGCTTCCAATCATGGATCTATACAATGTTTAATCTACACTAGGTGACTCATCATCTTTTCTTAACTTGCATTCTATCACCATGGGAGTACCAACTGGTTTGTTGTCCTCCATCTCAAATTTCTTCAACATGTCTTTAGAATACTTATTTTGAGAAATGAATATCCCCTTATTGTGTTGTGATAATTGCAAACCAATAAAATTTGATAGCTCTCCAAGAATGGACATTTCAAACTCTGACTACATCTGATTACCAAATTCTTTGCATATAATATCTTTATTTCCTCCAAAGATGATGTCATCTACATATACCACAACTATGATTATGTGGTCCCCATCCACCTAAATGTACAAGTTGTTGTCAGTATTTCCCTTTTTGAATCCTTGTTGATGTAAGTACTTATCCAACCTAGAATACCATGCTCTAGGTGCTTGCTTTAGACCATATAATACTTTCTTCAATCTGCAAACAAATTTATCATCTTCATGTAGTTGAAACCCTTTAGGTTGTTCTATGTACACTTATTCCTCAAGATTACCAATTAAGAAATAAGATTTGACATCCATTTGGTATACCTTGTATACTTTAATATAGATAATGCCAAGAACATTCTTATTACCTCAAGTCTTGCAATAAGTGTAAAAGTTTCTTCAATATCTATGCCCTCTACTTGAGCATATCCTTTTCATATAAGTATTTCCTTGTTCCTTACTACCTTGCCTTCTTCATTCATCTTGTTCCTGCAAATCCATTTAGTACAAATAACATTCTTGTTAGTAGGTCTAGGAGCCAATTCCCATGTTTTGTTCTTTTCAATCTGTTGTAGCTCTTCTTCCATAGCCTTCATCCACTTATCACTCTTGTTGGCTTCATCATATGTTCTAGGTTCCATCTTAGTCATATGGCAGAAATTTACTTTCTCATATTTCCTTGCTCTCCTTCTAGTTTGCACACCATCATTCTTGTTGCCAATAATCTGATCTCCAGGGTGATTCTTTTGCACATATCGGTTTGGAGCTTTGCTTGGTGTTTCTTCTTCATGTTCACTCTCATATTGATCTTCATCTTCAATATATGCTCCTTCAGTTTGAGTTATTGAGTTTTTCTTTCCTTTGTACATATCTTCATCAACTTTCACATGTACACTCTCAGTTACCTTCTTTAGTCTTTTGTTGAAACACTTATAGGCCTTTTTGTGAGTAGAGTAGCCTAAGAAGATACCTTCATCACTTCTTGATTCAAAGATACCTAATCCATCCATCTTCATCTCTTTTGATGTAGCATTTGTTGCTAAACACATTGAAATACTTGACTGAGGGTCTCTTATCATACCATAGTTCATAAGGTGTCATATTATTGTTCACCCTTAGTTGTACTCTATTTAAGGTGTATAGAGTTGTGTGAACTGCCTCTTTCTAATAAACATCAGTTATATTTGCTTCATTTAACATAGTTCTTGTTGTTTCCTTGACTATTCTATTTTTCCTTTCTATAATACCATTTTGTTGTGGTATCCTAGGGGCTGAATACTATCTTCTAATTCCATGTCCCTGACAATAGTCTTCAAACTCATTTGACGTAAATTCTGATGAATAATGATGAACAGTTAGTACCAAACCGGTATTGAGAGGGGGGGGTGAATTAGTATAGACAAAAACTTTCCCTAAACCGCTTTGGCAGCAAAGACTGTACTCAATTGGTAAACAACATCACCGGTCTAAATCAGGGCACTACTAGTGACACACAGTGAGACTATGAAGGACCTAAACTGGTAACACTTAAATCATCACACAACCTAATATCTTATATCCACTTCACCCATATACATACACAAGTAATTTACCATCAGAAATATAATAACTACTAGTTCAACATGAATTACCACTTTGACATAAAACACTAAACCATCACATGAAAGGCATCACACATGACACACTAATTTTTCACATGGAAACCTAATTGAGAAAAACCACGGTGGGGATGAATACCCACAAGCTATTCTTGGAACTCTTAAAGTCTTCTCTATTAGGAGCCTAGTCCGGTTAAAGACTATTACAATAGGTTCTTCTAGGAACCGATCCTGTTAGGGATCACCCGGTTAAGGGATGGCTAAAATACCTGGTTAAGGATTAAACCCTGTTAAAGGTTACCTTGTTAGAGGATTTTAAAAACTCAATGACTTTGAGTCACCCTGTTAAAGGATTTACAACAAGCCGGTTAAGGCTACCCTGTTAAGGGATTTTCCAACTGTTGAAGTGGCTAGAGGTCAACAGGTATTACAATGATCTGGTAACAGCACTCAATGCCAATGCAGATCCACTTTAGTTCCTTCCTTCTACAATCACACTTTGCAGGTATCTTCTCTCTTATCTGGTCTGGCAAGAATCACATATCTCTGCACTAGGATACACACACACAACATTTGCCAGCAACCTCAAAATGAAAAACAACATCGATCTTATAGGAAACAAATAGGTCAGTAGCATAAACCCTAAACCCTAAACATTTAGGTTAAGTAATTCAGTCGGTTCAATCCTGACCATTGAGTACATTGCATTGAATACAATAGTCTTGAACAGATCTCAAGACATTTTCCAACGTTCATTCTTCATCACTTCTTGGAGGCTGATAATGCATCACACGTTCTCCACTGTTTACAAAGACTTTGCACATTCCTGAGGTAGATAGGATCAATCTCCTTCATGCAAGATCCTTCGCATGCACAAGGTTGATGTGGCAACACGATCTGATCTTCATTACAATGCTAACTCATCACATGATGTCATCGGTTGAATCACATAGGCTTGGAACACTTCAACCGGAAACCCTGAAGTTGAGACTACCAACTGGTAGTCATGCCAAATGAAACCTTGATACAAAACTTCCATTTATTGGTTCTCATTTCAACATACTGGTTCACCTTGAACAAACATACTGCTTCACTTTTTCACAAATACCGGTTTACATCATCATACCGGTTCTCTTACTAGTTTTCTTACTACAACATACTGGTTCATACTTTAGCATATTGACATCAATGACAACATACAATATCATCATGTCATTATGCTCTTCACGTATGCCAACATCCACTTCATACTTTAACATATTGACATCAATCACAACATACAATATTGCTCTGCACATATGCCAACAATCTCCCCCTTTGGCATTGATGGAAATATACAAAGATATCTCTCCACTTCACATCTTCTCCCCCAAAGTTGCAGATATCTTCTCTACATCACATCTTCTCCCCCTTTGACAACAATGTCAAAGTGGAGGCACAAGCTTCCCTGTTCCACTATGTTGCTCCCCTTGAGGAGTAGCATCCTTCAACACATCAATCCTGAAAAATATTTGACACTGCAATACCTGACTGATGTGGAGCACATACCTTTAGCTCACCTCTTGAAGGGGCAGGACCCCTAATTCACCTCTTAAGTAGGTAAATGTAGCCTTTGGTAGAGGCTTGGTGAATATGTCTGCTAACTGCTCCTTACTAGACAAATGTTCCAATACAATCTCTTTATTCTGAACTTTTTCCCTAAAGAAATGATACTTGAGCTCGAAGTGCTTGGTTCTAGCATGCAATACCAGATTTTTAGAGATATAGATAACACTTGTGTTATCATAAACTATACTTACTGGTTTAGATATAGGGACTTTGAAACCATTTAGTACATGCTTCATCCAAATTGTCTGGGTACAGTTCATAAATGCTGCAACATACTCTGCTTCTGTTGTAGACTAAGAGATACAACTCTACTTCTTACTCATCCATGAGACTAGTCTACCACCAAGAAAGAATGCACCACCAGTTGTGCTCTTCTGGTCGTCCACATTATAAGCCCAGTCAGCATCTATAAACACTTTCAGGTTGAAATCATTACTTTATGGATACCATAATCCATAGTCAATAGTTCCCCTCAAATATCTTAGAATCTGCTTGACTGCTAACAAGTGGGATTCTCTTGGGCTTTTCTGGAACCATGTAGTAATGCCCACTGCATGTGCAATGTCTGGTCTGTTATGTACTACATAGTGCAACTTACCAATCATTGATCGGTATTCCTTCTCATTTGCCAATGCTGAGTCATCCTCTTTTGATAATTTACAACCAGTCACCATCAGTGTACCAGCCGATTTACTATCTTCCATGCCAAAGGTATTTAACACCTCTTTGATATACTTGGATTGAGTGATAAAGATACCATATTTCATTTGTTGGATCTACAGTCCAATGAAAAATTTAATCTCTCCTAGTAGAGACATCTCAAATTCCTTCTTCATTTCTTCAGCAAACACATGGCTCATCTCATCATCTCCACCAAAGATTATGTCATCAACAAATACCTCACAAATTAGAATCTAATCTCCTTATGACTTCAAATAGATATTGATATCTTCACTGGTTCTTTCATATCCAATCTTCATAAGATGGGAGTGGAGACGGTCATACCATGCTCTAGGTGCTTGCTTCAACCCATACAAGGCTTTATGTAGCCTACACACCATATCACTATCTTCAGATAAGGCAAACCCATCTAGTTGCTCTATATACACTTCCTCTTCAAGTATTCCATTCAGGAATGCAGATTTTACATCCATCTGATACACTTTGAATCCCTTGAAGGCTGCATAAGCAAGTAACATTCGAACTCCTTCTAGTCTAGCTATTGGAGCAAAGGTTTCTCCATAGTCTTCTCCTTCCTCTTGAGCATATCCTTTACATACTAACCTTGCTTTGTTTCTAGCCACTGAGCCATCTTCATTTAGTTTGTTTATGAAAAGCCATTTGGTGCCAATGACATTTTTGTGCTCAGGTCTGGGTACCAAAGGCCATGTACCATTATTTTCTATCTGATCAAATTCCTCTTCCATAGCCTTGACCCAGTCTTCATCTTTGTGAGCGTCTTTAAATTTTTTAGGCTCAAACTCAGAGATCATGCAAGAATTCTCTCTGACTTTTCTTCTTGTAAGGATTCCTGCATCCTTATCTCCTATGATCTACTTTGGATCATGATTCAGATTTACATACCGAGGAATGATCTTGGTTGATTCCTCTTTCTTTTCTTCTTCATTCTCATCTTCATCAGTATCAGCATTTGCATCTACCGGTGTAGGAACACTATTACTGGTACTTGGTTGTTTTGCAACCGATTCCCAGAAGGTTACAACCGATTCATTTATTGCTTGTTCACTGCTGGTTTCCTCAATCTTCTCAAAGGTTTCATCAATTCTCACATTGATGCTTTCCACAATTCTCTGAGTCCTATTGTTAAAACACTTGAGAGCTTTTCTCTGGGTAGAATACCCTAGGAATATTCCCTCATCACATTTTGCATCAAACTTGCTCTGGTGTTCACTCCTCTTGATATAACATGTGCTACCAAACACTCTAAAGTAGCTTACCACTGGTGTCTTACCGGTCCAATACTCAGAAGGAGTCTTATCCTTACCTTTCTTGATGAGTACCCAGTTCATTATGTAGACTGCAGTGCTCACCGCTTCTCTCCAAAAGGTGTGAGCAACCTTCCCTTGGATCAGCATTGTTCTGGCTACTTCAACTATAGTCTAGTTATTCCTCTCTACTAGGCCATTCTGCTATGGAGTCTGGGGGGTAGACAGTTGCCTCTTGATGCCAATCTCTTCACAGTACTTGTTGAATTCACCGCGATTTGTGGAATGAACAAATTGGCGCATAGAATGATTTTTGAGTTCAAATTAGAGGGAAAGTTAGCACCAAGATTGAATAGATCTATATACATGTTTTTCATCATGATTTTTTTTTTGTGTATTGTGGGATTTGTGAGTGAGCAGAGATTGAAAATTAGAGTAAGGTGAAGAATGAGCTAAGGGCAGAAGGGTTCCTTAATGAATCAGTGAAGTCATCACTGAGAAAATATTGAAGTAGATACAAAGTGGATTTATTTGATAGAAAAGTATCATCATCAAATCAATGATTTGTTGCTTTCTAATCATTGCAGCAAATTAAATCCCTTAACATGATGAACCTTAACCGGTTCTGTTTTTAAAATTTCCTAACAAGGTCGCTCCATGAAGGAAGTGTAAAATCCTTTTGCAAGGTGAATCCTAATAGATTATAAGGTATTCTTAACAGGATACCAGTCATCTTTAACAAGGTGATGTTTTCAAAAGGAATAGGATTGTAAGTTCTTAGCCAAACACTCTTTTTATTGCAGTAAAATAGATTGTGGGTTATCCCCACCATGGTTTTCTCCCTCTAACCGAGGGTTTCCATGTATAATTGCTACTGTTATGTGATGTTTATTTGATGCATGCAAATCTCTTTCCTTCAATGTTCTTACCTTCATGATTAATGTAATATTTTAAATTAATTTAAAAAGGGTAGTTGTAGACCGGTCAGTTTCGAATATTATTGTTTATAAATTGTTTTTACTGATTCACCCCCCCTCTTAGTCATTGGTTAATACCAACAATTGGTATCAAGGCTTAGATCCTCTGAAGAAAAGTTTAATAGCTTCAGGAAAATATCATGGAAGAATATCGGTATCAGAAGTAGCGTGATGAAGCTAATGAGATGATTGCTTAGCTGAAGGATAGATTGAAAAAATCACTTGCTAAAAGGAAAGAACTCGCTCTACAACTTAATGGTAGTCAAGATATCATAGATCAAATATCTGAATAGAGTGGATCTGAGGAAGAAAAAGAGGCAGTCTTAGAGCTGATGGAAAAGTACAAGAAGCAGACTAAAGAAATCACAAATCTAAAAAGAGAGCATGAATGTCGGGCCCAGAGAATGACTGAAATATTACAAGCCAGGAGGATAGCAGAGCAAAGAAAGAGAAATGTAGAAGAAGTACAGTCAAAAGCTCAAAGAGACAAAAGGATTACTGAAGAATCCCTAAGAGAGAATAATGCAATCATCATTGAAAAGGATTAAGAAATACAGACTCTTACTCAAGAGAACATAGTCATGCAAGAGCATCTGCATGACAAAGTAGAGGAAAAGGAGAAGATGATGAAGAAGATTGAACAACTCAAAAATGAGTTGAAAGCTACAAATGAGAGAAATGAAATGATGAGAAAATTTAATGAAAGCTCTGAGAAGATAGATGAATAATTAAAAGCTCAGAGAACAATGGTGACAACAGGTCTTGGCTACTTTGGTACAGGTCCACAGGAAATAGGAGAATCATCTAATCCCAAGAAGATGAAGGATGATAAAAGGGAAAAATTATGAATAAAAGGTATGAAGCTTTCTAAATCTTCTTGGAATTATTATGGTAAACTAGGTCATAAGTCTGATGTCTGTAAATATCGATTGGTCAGTCACAAGAAGTCATTCACCTTTGATGGTTATTGCTATAACTATCACAAGTATGGACACACTACTTATGAGTGTAAATCCTAATCAAGTAGCATGTCTAGTAGAAGAAACTTTAATGGATATTTCTTTACATGCAATAAATATGGACACAAAGTTGAAGAATGCATGTTCAAGATAAATGCATCAAGATCTCCACCCAAACTAGTTAGCCCTAATAGAAGGAGTAATTAGCTCAATGTCACATGTTCCACTTGTGGAAATTTTGGTCATGATGCAACAAATTGCAAGATGAGAATGGGTAAGAGAAACAATGAAGGACCATGGAAAACAACTGGTATGGCATGTTTCATTTTACATAAGATCAATCATTTAGCCAGAGAGTGCAGGAACCAATCCTATAACCGGTCTGAAGATATGAACTAGTTTGGCAAGAAGAAAGGGCCAAATGATTTGAAAGGAAAGAAGACATTTAAAGAAGTGAATAATGAAATGAAAAAGATGTGGAATAAGAAGGAATCAAGCAAAGAAGGAGGGAAGCATTCTAAAACTAAGTCATCATCCACTAATGATGATAGTTCTTCTTCAAACTACGCATACCGATGCCTAGGGGGAGCCTTTTAAAACAACAAGGAAAATCATGGCTGATTCCCCAAAACCAAAGTGAGGTAGCTCTTATTTAGATGCAGAAAAGTTGGCATATTGTTTATAATTCTTCTTTGGTGAATTATTAAGAGTATAGGTGTTAAAGGTTGTATTGTTACTGGTAGGGAAGTAACACTGACAAATTGTAAAATATTACTGTTTGAGGTCGTACAACTTTACCGTTGTAAAAGAGCACCAAACAACTTAACAAATAAATAAGGAAATGAAAGCTCATATTGTTTAACTTGCTTTCATTTGTGTATTTGTGAGCTCCTATTGCAATCAAAGGCTTTCTAAATCTATTAAGTGCATTACATGCAAAGTTAGTTTGGAGATCAAGCGGTGAAGTTTTGGTGATTGGAAGCCATAGCAGAAATGGTAGAAGAAGTCAATCCTGTGAATTATGTTTTAATCCATCATGGTAGCTTCCATGTCTACTCCTATTTTGGTTGAGGTAGTTAAGGAACCACAACTTGAGTTCAAGCAGCATCCTATGAATGCTGGAGAGATCAATATGACTAGTTCCCTAGATCATATGTGCCCTCTGATGTGTTACTGGTTGAAGATATCTCTTTTTTCATCCAGTGTAAGCTTCAAGAACATGGAGTCAAATTCATTCAAGATGAATTCAAAAGGTTCTGAGGCAATGATTTGTTGAAGGAAAAACATATTCATCTAAAGACCAAGGGATTGTCATATGTTGTTGATATTCCTAACCAATTCCATGTCAATTGGATTAGGTATGTGCTAAGTAGAGTGCATGACTAGTTTCTATGGTTGGGAAATTGAGAACCAATCAAAACCACAAAGGAGGTGATCCAAAGAGTAATAGGGTTCAATGCAACAATTGAAGCACTAACCCTAATGATAATATCATCCGGTGATGTCATTCGGTTGACTCAATCTTGATTTGAGAAAAGAGCAATGATAGTCAGTCACATTGAGGACACAGAAGTGAGGTTTGCATCTACAGTGATATCCTATAGGGTTTATCAATCAAGCCGCATGAATAGTCTGTTGAGTGGTGCTATCCATGCAACTTATTAGATCATTGTGAGTGCAACATATGACATTTGCGAGATGATAAAAAGTCAATTCCTAGTGAACATGGGCTGAATCAAGAAGGACAAAAGGAAATCATTCAAGTATGGTTCAATACTGGTATGTATCTTCTTCTATGTGCAAAATTTATTTCTCGGTAAGGGCAATGTAGTGTGCTCTATAGATAAACCTATCATAGTTCAGATAGTTGAAATTATTAGAGACTTAGGTGATAAGTTTGGAGAGACAATGTGGGGTTATTTTAAATATTTCCAAACAACAATGCATCAATGAGAGAGAATCCCAACCGGGATAGTCCAAAAGTTCAAGGACACCATTTATTTTCTTGTTGATACCGATTGTTGAACTATTCAAGCACTTCAACCTAGAACCTTCTCGGTACCCACTATGGGTTATGAGATTGGGGCAGACACTGCCAAACTATATGCAAACATGTTATTGTCTAAATCGACAGACAGAAATGCAAAGAGATTTGGAACTTATCGGGAGGCAAGCTCCAAAATAAAGAGGGAACTCAAAGAGCCTATCATACAAAAGAAAGTAAGGAAAGTGATTGACACCTTAGATAAGAAGTATGGAGGTGAAACATCTGGTACCACTACTTCGACTGGTACAAGTGAACAAATAGGACCTAAATCAAGCAAAGATGGAGAAGAAACATAAGAAAAGAAGAAAATGTCCAAGACAAAACCCAAGGGTGTTGCATCTAGCAAACCAGCAACATACATGAAAGAAAAGGACTCATATACTCCTACATCTTCCCAAGGTAAAGGTAGACCGATAGGAGTCACATATGTAAGAAAGAAAAGGAATGAAAGGATAGTTGACACAAAGGCAAAAAATAAGCCCAAGAAGGATGAAAAGGAAGCTGATAACTCTGACACCCAATCTGATATTATAGTAAAAGAAGTCAGAAGAAGTGGTAGGAATGTGGCTCTAACTGTTGATGAATTGGTCCATGGGATCAAAGAGTATGGAGGTATAGTTGGTGTTGGGAGAAAGTATCCCCTCTGCAATGAGGAAGACAAAAGAAAAATTGAAGATGGACTTATCTGGAACTTACATAATTTTTGTAGAACTCCCAGTGAACTACATGGAATTATTCCATCAGATCTAAAAAATATCAGTGAAGGGAGATGGAAAAGTGCCCTAGCAATTGAGAAGGAACACAGAATTAAGGCACTCATGGAAGTGCAATATGAATTAGATTATGATCAAGCATCTCTAGTTGCTGAAGCTTGTGTACAACATTTCAAAATAAGGAATAGAATAGGACAAGCAGTCATAGGATATATTAAAGGTGTTCATGATGAGGGCATTGCCATGTGGAAAACAATTTTGAGCTAGCAAAAAGAAGCTAAGGAGGAAATAGAAAAAGAAGTAAAGCAAGGACAAGATGTAGCTGCTCAAGAAAAGGGCAAAAGAAAAGACAAGGAAGCCACCAATGAGTTTGATGTATTTATAGTTGAAGATATCATAGGTAATGTTGTGTCAAATATTCCTAATTTGACCAAGGATGCAGAGCCACCAATTGAATAAAAATCAACTATTGAAACTATTGATATTGATGTTACGCCGTCAAAGGGAATTGATAAAACTAAGCATCTTGGAGAAGATGAAGTCATAATTGAGGAGATCCCTTATGAGGAAAGACCTCATAGGAATTTGGCAATAATAAATACTCCTACAGAAAATCCTATTGATAACTAACCTCATTTGCCAGAAAAAGGTGTAGAGGAAGAAACCCCAAAGGTGATAGATTCATCAATACCATTTGTTGATGAAGCAGAAAAGAAGGAAACAGAGGAAAAGAAAATAGAAAGGAAGGAAACAAAAACAACCTATACTGGTCCAAAGGAAACCAAGGAACTAGAATAGGAAAATAAGAAAGAGGATTCCCCATATGGTAAACCTGAAGGCAAAAAGAAAACGGACACTCCTTCGGTGAAAAGGAAGTTAGATTTAAAAAAAGGAAAGTGAGAAGAAGAAAGATAAAATCACCATCTCAACCAGCTCTGAGGTAGAGGCTGAAGAAGAAAAAGAAGAAAAAGAGGATGAAGAAGAGGAAGACTTACTAATAGATACCAAGAAGATGACCCCCAAATAGTTAATGAAAGTTTCAAAAAAACTGAGAATTCAAGCTGAAAAGGCCAAAGTTAGAGCAAAGAAAAAAAATGCAAGAATTCTTAATACTGCAAAGACAATTCTATCTGATCTCATTCCTGACATTGTTGTTGATGAGAATGCATCCATCATTGATCAATTATGTACTCTTGTCAAAGCAATCGGTTTAGAGGCAACCGATCTGGAGAAGGTTGCAGCTAGGCAGTATGAAACTAGGAAAGGTGACAAATTAATGGAACAAATATCTATCAACAACAGTGAAGAGGTGAAATCTATCTTAAAGGAAGTTGGCCAATCATTGGTCAAATTATCAAAATTCACTAATTTCATCAAAGATCTTGAAGATAAAAGAGTACAAAATCAAAAGGAAATCCAAGATCTGATAGGTACTTTTGATCCTCTTACAAGATCTGTAGTGACTCTCTGTGGAAAAGACAAGCAGTTGACTCATTGAATCAACTTTATGAAAGAGGAATAGGACAAACAAGATCTCATCCTATTAGAGCTATAGTGTTACCTTGCACCCATCATTTATTTAATGCAAGGGAATGTGAAAGAAGTAGAAAGCCTCATCTATTCACTTGACTGTAAGACATTAGATGATATGGAGGATTTTATCACAAATATGCACGGACAAATCCACACTATGAAACAGGTGAAGCCTTCATGGGAGTCTACTTTCAAGGCTGCTAAGGTCAATTTCAAAGCCATTTTTTATCTACTCTCACCCTTATGAATTATTTTGTATACTTTTATTCTTTTATCTTTGTCATTGTTGCAAAAAGGGGGAGAATAAATGAATGTGGATTGTACATATGAGGAGGAAAGACTATGTGTAAAAAGAAAAAGAATGTAAATAGTTAGATACCACTGGTAGGGGCAAAGAAGGAAGAGAACCACCAGTAGAGGAAGGTACCAGTAGAGGTAGAGAAGGTAGATAACCACCAATAGAGGTAGCGTAGTACTGGTAGAGGCAGAGAAGGCAGAGAACAGGTGGAGAAACAGAACAAGGGGATAATTCTAGTTCAATCCAGCTAGATGTTTTTCCAGCAATGCCAAAGGGGGAGATTGTTGGCATCATGGTGAGCATGATGAAGTTTGAGGTACTTAGACATTGGCATTGATGGCAAATATTGGCTCTAATGTCATCACAACCGATCAGAAAAAGGCTATAGTGGATTGGTAAGAAATAGGGGATTAAAGACTTCCACTGGTGAGCAGAGACAAGTTTACAGGAAGCAACTAGTAGTTGAGTTGAGTACAGCAGGTTCACCGATATAAAGGAAGCAATTGGTAGCAGATCATAATGGTGATTGATAAGCATGCAAAGTAAAAAGGATAAGCATGCATAGTCATCAACATGATTGGCTTGCTAAAATATAGATCCAACAAATTTAGAAAGAGCTAGTTGAAGCCAAAGTGCTTGCTAGAGAACTGATGAGATTTGTAGCATGAACGAATAGTCTCACTGATACAATAGGTGAGATTTATGGAATGAACAGATTGGTGCATAGAATGACTTTTTAGTTTGAATTTTGGAGGGAAATTATCACCAAGATTGAATATAGCTATATACATGTTTTTAATCCATTTTTTTGTGTGTGTGTCGTGGGATTTGTGAGTGAGCAGAGATTGAAAATCAGAGTAAGATGAAGAACAAGCTAAAGGAAGAAGTGTTCCTTAATGAATCAGTGAAGTCATCACCAAGTAGAGATTGAAGAAGATACAGAGTGGATCTATTCGACAAAAAAGTGTCATCATCATATCAATGATTTGTTTCTCTCTAATCATTGTAGAAGATTAAATCCCTTGATAGGGTGAACCTTAATAGGTTTTGTTTGTAAAATCCCCTAACGGGGTCACTCCATGAAGGAAGTGTAAAATCCTTTTGCAAGGTGAATCCTAATAGATTCTATGGTATTCTTAATAGGATACTAGTCATCTTTAACAGGGTGATGTTCTTAGAAGGAATAGGATTGTAAGCTCTTAACCAGGCACTCTTTTTATTGCAGTAAAAGAGAGTGTCGATTATCCCCACCGTGGTTTTCTCCTTCTAACTGAGGGTTTCCATGTATAATTTCTGGTGTTATGTGATGTTTATTTGATGCATGCAAATATTTTTCCTTTAATGTTCTTACCTTCATGTTTAATGCAATATTTTAAGTTAATTAAAAGGGTAGTTGTAGACTGGTCAGTTTGGAATATTATTGTTTATAAATTGTTTTTCTACTGATTCACCCCCCTCTTAGTCACTGGTAAATACCAACACTATATACTACCTACAAGTTTTTCATTTCATCATGTAGGGCAGTTTGAACAATCAAACTTGACTCAGCCTTGTCTTTTTCTTTTTCTACCTAAACTTGTTTTGATTCTATCTTGCTCCTTGTTGTTGTTTCTTGATTTGGATTGATTTTTGGATCCAAGGTTGACACTACCTTCTTTTTCTTAGCAATCCTTAGCTTACAGTGTTTTGCATTGTGGCCCAAGTTTTGGCAATGATATCATTTGACATTTACATTGAATGATGAATTTGAAAAACTATTGTAGGACAGAGATACATTTCTCCTACATTCATAACTCCTATGACCATACCTATTAAAATGATAACAAATAATATTCATATCCCTAAGAGTAGGGAATTGATTTCTACTTTTGAAAAACTTGGTGGATACCTATGCATAAGATTACAATCAACAATTCTATGAACATAAGTGTTACATTTATAGGAGTAGCCATGGAATTGAGGCACATACCAATCATTGTTAATGTTGTTTCTCATTGGTCAACTTGGAGCAGCATAGTTTGGTCTTCTTGAGCTCTACCTTCTTGTATTCTTGACCTTAGTGAAGCCTCCATCATTAACATTTGCTTTTCTTTTAGGATCAACATGCTGGTTCATTGACTAATTCTTTGTAGCAGCAACATATTTCTTCTTCTCATTGGACTTGTTTACAGTGAATGTTTGTTTGAATTCACTTTCACTTGAAGAAGTCAAGTGTATCTCCTTTCCTGATGAATATTTACTATTAGAACATTGTCCATTTTCAAATCCAACACCATTGATGTCCTTGTTTTTCTTTGCTTACTTGACATTTTTTATAGTGCTTCAGTGCTGCCACCATACTTAATCCTCATGTTGAGTTCATCTTTATTCTTTTGCAATTCCTTTATTAAATTTACAAGGTCTTCTTCCAATTTTTGACACTCCTTATCCTTCTTTTCTAAATCTTATTTTGCAACTTCATACATCCTTTTGGCTTCTTCCAACTAGATCCTCAAAATTAGAAATTGTTATTTTTTATTCCTCAAGTGATTTGTTTAGTATTTCTTGTTCTTTAGAAAAAAAATTCTAGTATTTTTATATTCCTTCCTTACTTTTCTAAGTTCTTCTAGTGCATTCACAAGTTCACCCTCAAGGTCTACTTCAGCTTCAGTTTCCTCTTCTTCATCATCAACAATATTTTCAACAAATAACTTGTTGGCAACAACAATGGAGGAAAACAAGGGGGGTGAATCAGTTTTCATCGGATTAAACAATTTAAGCACAATCTTAGATCTGATCAGCAACAATAAGAACATAAATTAACACAACAATAGCAACACACATAACACAAATATTTTGACATGGAAAACCTGGTTAAGGGAAAAACCATGGTGGGAACCTACCCATAATAAGATGATACTCTGTAGTAGTACATGAAAATATTACAATGGGGAATGCACATGCATTCAGACACACTACCTAGAGCTCACTGCTCAAAATATAATGACCTAAAAGGCTACAAACCTCAGGGAAGGTTCACTACCTTACAATAATATTCAGACTACAATCCAGTTGGCATGAACTGAAAGAATAGCATCTCATAATGTCTGATGATAGTTTTGGTCAAGCTCATTTGTCTACCTTGCTACAATATTTGCTCCACACTTCACATTGAAAGATTAATTCACTTGTTCACACATACACCAATCTTTGATAATGTAGACACAACCACGACACACGAATTACATGAATATAGCACCTATTTATACAAATCATCAACCTTGACTACAAGGTCGGCTAAACCCTTAAGACCAAATTACAAAATTACATCACATGATACAAAATCAACCACTAGACCAATAAATTCCATAGACAACATGGTATGGACCCAAATCAAATCCTCAAACATGCAACACCACCACAAATCTCACCAAGATCAACTACAACACGCTACAACACCGAAAATACCACATAACACAAAGAATATCACCAGACCCATAAGATCTTCAATAACATGCACAATGATCAAGGAAGACCACCAAAATAAATAGGACATGATTAGGAAACACCAACAAGGACATTAGAACCATTTTCAATAGCTACACCAACACCATTTAATCAAATCTTCATCGATCAACACACCGATACTCAAGAACATTCAATAGTAGCAACTCAAAGAAGAAAGATAATTTGCGGAGCACCAAATCATGAACCATCTGAAATGTAGGTACACATGAACATCCCAAACACTCTCTCAAATCTACAACCAAAGATATGATCATACCAGAGCTCAACAGATCAAACATGAACTTAACTCTCTACAATATCGAAACACCAAAATACAGGAATATGTTGACATCAATGACAACAACATATCATAGCAGCAACAATATCCAACAATCTCCCCCTTTGGCATTGATGGAAACATATGAATGTGAAAAACATCAATGCAAAGGAATAAATCAACACCAACAATCTCCAACAGACTCCCCCTAAGATCATGCACATAAAGCTTCAAAGATAAGGTAGTTTTTCACATGCTTCTCTCCCCCTTTGACAGTAATGCCAAAGATGAAATTACAAATGATTATTCTCTCCCCTTTAGAACAAAGTAAAAAACCTAAACACTTGAACAAGTGTATGGTTCAAACACTGACTACTTCGGCTGAGTAGCAACACCAACTCATCAATCCAGATAAGAAGATAAGACTTTGAAGTCCACTAGATTGATGCATCTCAATGCATCTAGTTCTCATCAGGAGGGGCAAAGACCTCTAACTTGCCTCTCAAGTATACAAATGTATCTATAGGAAAAGGTTTAGTAAAAATATCTACAATTTGATCTTTTTCTGATACATACTCCAATTTGACTTCTTCATCACTAACTTTCTCCCTCAGGAAATGATACTTAATTGTTATATGTTTTTTTTAGAGTGCAGTACCTGATTCTTGGAAATATTAATAGCATTTGAATTATCACAATATATAACAATAGGCTCATCATACACAAATCTAATATCCTTCAACATCTAGTTTGTCAACTACTTGAGTACAGTTGCTAGCAACAAAAATGTATTCAGCTTCTGCAGTACATAGAGATATAGCATCTTGTTTCTTACTGGACCATGAAACCAATTTATTTCACAAAAATAAATCTCCACTGGTAGTGCTCTTCTGATCATCAACATCACCTGCCCAATCAACATTAGTATAAGCACATAACATGAAAACATCATTCTTCAGATACCATAAACCATAGTCAGTTGTCCCCTTCAAGTATCTAAAAATCTTCTTCACAACAGTAACATGACTCTCTTTAGGATCAACCTAAAATCTAGCACAAAGACAAACAACATGCATAATGTCTGGTCTAGTCTAAATCAAGTATAGAAGTTCACCAACCATAGATCTATACAAGGTCTAATTAACTTTTTGAGATTCATCATGCTTAGAATCATCTAACAGGTTTGGAATCATCTAAGTGAAACTTCTTCAATAATTACTTCACATACCTATATTGAGAAATTAAAATGCCTTTATCAATCTATGAAATTTGCAATCCTAAGAAGAATTTCATCTCACCTATCATAGACATCTCAAACTCTTTTTGCATATCATCAACAAACTTCATACTCAAATCATCATCATCTCCAAAAATAATATCATAAAAAAAAATCTTCAACAATCAAGATGTTATCATTATCAACCTTGAAGTATAAATTACTATTGGCAGTTCCTTTACAGAATCCCAACTTTGTCAATACCTGTCTAATCTAGCATACTAAGGTCTAGGGGCTTACTTCAATCCATATACTGCTTTCTTCAAATTTCATACCATGTCTTCTTCATCTGATAATGAAAACCCATTCGATTGCTCAATATAGACTTCCTCTTCCAAATCACCATTTAAAAAGATTGACTTAACATCCATCTAATCTACCTTCAAGTTCTTAGAATCTGCATAGGGGTGTGTGCACAAAGATGGTGGTCAGAAAAGTGGACACCACCCAAAAAAAACTTGGAAAAATAGCTAGCGCGTACGTGGTTTTAAAATTTAAAATTCCCATGTACGCACTTAGGTTTGTTCTTCCTGAGCCTAGAAAAGGTAGTGCGTATGCGCTACTTTTAGGAAAATGAGCATGTATGTGCCACACCTAGGAAAATGAGCGTGTACGTGTTGCTTATTGGAAAATGAGCACGTACGCGCTAATAATCCAAATAAAACCGCATACACGGTGCCTGATAAAAAAAGTTAAAAAAAAAAACATGGGTCTCATTTACCCATAAACAACATTTTTAACTTTATTTTTTCCTTATTTTCTCACCTAAACCGCAAATGAGGTGCTAAATTTATCCTCCAGGCTATGGATCAAGGTTATTTTTTTGTTTATTTTTGTCTTTCTTTCCGGTTTATGCAATTTGTTTTACATTTTAAATTTAATTTCATTAATTTTGATTAGGTTTTTTCATTTTTTGTTTCAAAAACTAGATTCTTCTAATCCAGAACAAGAACAACCAAATGCACCTCTTGAAAACCCACAAGAACAACCAAATGCACCTCCTGAAAACACACAAGAACAACCCCCAATTCCTCCTTTTGACCGCACAGCCGAAACATAGGAAGAATTAATTAATCAGTTAGGACAAAATACGTCTAAAAGAAATAGACTGATTATAAAATTGAAAACTTTTGAACTTGACCATCATCAATCCCTTGCCACTAGCCTAGAAACATTAGCTAGTGGTGCCATAGCTGTTTCCATAGAAATTACCAAATGGGGAAGCTTTAGGGATGGGTGTCGTCAATTCTATGCCAATGGGCTATCATACGATGGAGTAAAAAACAAAAATATTTCTAAACAACAAATATGTGCCCTTTTTGTTGATCCCAAAACTAGTCAGTCATTACCTCTTAATGCAAAGAGGTTTCCCATACATTTGTGTACCAATGCGCAGATGAAGAATCTTTTTTGGCAGAGGTGGTGGATGGTCTTTGATGATCCACCTTGTAATAATTATGAGATGCCATTATATTTTTTGAGAAAAATATATTATGAGTTTGTGCTCAATGTGTGGCCAAACTATTTTGACATGAGAGAGTTTCATGGTAGAGGTGGTGGCTCTGCCCAAGATAGACCTGGAGCCCATAGGTGATTAGCCGCGGAGAGTCGCCGCCCCCTAGAATCCAAACCCAAGGTGCATTAGGCTGTCCCATTAGAGCTAAAAGAGTCGATGGAGCTACAAACTCTTTAGGCAGCCACAACATTGACTGGTGCCATCATCCAGCATGGGACGTCATTAGTACACCCTATTGTATTGGATGATGAGCCGTTAGAGGGCGACAGAGAGCCCATCGAGCATGTGTGTCAGTTGCTTGCAGATACGCTCAGGGATAGATGATGCAGCCAGTGCAGATGGATACTCATATCATCTATGCATGATTTGCGGTTGTAGATGTCAAGCTCACATGGTTGAGGATGTCATGCTGATAGATGAGTTGATGGACATGGTGTTTGCCCATGAGCCATAGACACAGGTGTGTTGATTTAAATTCATAACATTTTATTTATCAGTCACTTTAAATTTGTAATTACATAAATAAATTTTCATTTACACATCGATTTAAATTGAGACAAATAATATGCATTTTAGGATGCAGTAGCGGTATCCCATACACCTCCCCTAGTTACCATAGCTGCAACTTTGATGCCTGAGGTATAAATTTTGTAACATGTAAAAATAGAATAGTACACTTTGAATTCAAAAAAATACAAGATATACTAACTATATTTAATGCTTGGTCCAATTTCTAGTTTGTAGGTGTTGATAGGGGACGAAATGTCCTAGATTGATGACATCATGCTCTCGGCAATTGATTTTAGCCTACAAGGCTATACGGTATCATATTTTGTACAACTCTATTTATGTATTGTTTTGATGGAATATGCAAGTCATTTCATTTTAGATTTTTTAAATTATGTTTAATTTATTATCTGTACTAATATCTCATGTTAATTTTCTATTTTTAGGGCACCCCCTCTGTGTCCAGGGCTCGTCCTAAGAAAAATAATTCCTCGAAGATGCCAAAACATGTGAAGAAGGTAATTGAACACATTTTTAGTTGTACAATTGTTTGAAAATGTTGAAATCAAGTATTAGTTGGGGTTTGTAGATTGATTAGTGTTTTTTGTCTATTTTACATGTACAGTGGCCATTGAGCTTTATGGATATGTTGAATGCACCTGATTCGCCCATGAATCAAGAGAGGGCGGAGGTATGTATCTCTACTTTATTTTCTTGATTTCATGATTATATGCACGTGTACATATGAACTTGTGATATATTATAATCTCATAATTTTTTCATACAGGAAATATCCATACCTATTTCATCAATGGCGAACCCTCCTCCTTGCACTGGAGAAGCATATCAGGATCTGGTAGACTTTTGTTTGATATGTAAAATTAATTGTTTTCAACCTTCAATACTTATCATTATATTAATTGCATTTAATCTTTGTACATTTTTTGTATAGGTAATAGTGATCGTTTCTACATCGATGGTGAGCCATCCTCAGTCCATTAGAGAAGCATATGAGGCACAGGTACGTCATTGTTCTCTATATTATAGCTTTTAAGTGATTTTGATATATTTATGTTAGTACATTGTATTAATTGTACATTTAATCTACAATAGACTCCTTCACAGTACGGCCATAACATGGATCCATTTAAGTATGTCTTCAAGAAAACTCCTAATAGTGACAAGGAGAGGAGAGTGAAGACATTCCCTCCTAGATCAGCTGATGAGGTAATCTACATTTCAATTGCAAAGGAATTAAAGTTAAATGCATAGTTATGTTGTTAATTGTGAACTATTTTCTACAAAAGAATTCTAACTTGGCTTTTGAATTGTGGTTTTGCAGCCATCTACAGAGCCGCGTACTGCACCAAAGAGGCTTGATTTTGATGATCCATCACAAGTTTAGGATCATATAGTGTTACTTTAGGTCATAGAATGATCAATACATGTAGATATATTCTATATTTTTATTGTATATCGATTTGGACATGTTATATGCCACTTTTTTGCAATACTTGTATTGACTTGGCAAACATGCCTTTTTATATATATATAAATATTGATATTCAATCTAATAAATGTGTAATGAGTTCATTATTTTGTATTCGTTGAATTTTGTGGTTGTCCTTTTATAAATTTAAATGAATATTTGCATATGTAATCAACAATATGAATATAAACAACCAAAATATATGATATAAAGCATTGCAATCGTGGAATATGATTTGATAAAATGTCTAAAATATTGAATTAACCCTACAAAACTCCTTGTATTCAGTTCATTATTGTGTATTCACTGTATTTGGTGGCTGCCCTTTTATAAATTTAAATGAATATTTGCATATGTAATTAACAATATGAATATAAACAACAATGTGTTTGGTGTGAGAGCACCCTCATGCTCGCAATGGTCAAATTATGTTCATCATGTGCACAAACTGACATCGCGAGCACATCCAGGTGGGCAGGTTTATGCTAGGCATGGCCCTATCATGCATCCCAAAGCACTAGAACGTCGAGAGTCATACCCTACCGATGCGATCTCTCAAGTGCCCTGAGTCCAAAAAATTCTCAAAATATGACAAACTGTTTCTTCCAATCCACGTCACATACGGTCGATCTGTTTCTTCCAGTGAGGTCATGTGAGGCTCCTTTACAATGGCCCATCTTATTTTTTGATGAATCGGAGCCATTTTCAATTAGTAGAATTTTTTTGCCTGCTCCAAAAACTGTCAGTTGCTTGCAAGGAAAAGTTGCAAGATTGGCTAGAATTGATTCGGTTCATTTTGTGCACAAACTGACATCACGAGTGCGCTTGGGTGGGCAGGTTTACACTAGGCATGTCCCTGTCATGCATCCCAAAGCACAAGAACATCGAGAGTCATACCCTACTGGTGCGATCTCTCAAGTGCCCTAGGTCCAAAAAATTATCAAAATTTGATGGACTATTTCTTCCAATCCGCGACGCATACGATTGATCTGTTTGTTCCAATGGGGTTGCATGAGGCTCCTTTACAATGGCCTATCTCAGTTTTTGATGACTCGAAGCCATTTTCAATTAGTAGCATTTTTTCGCCTGCTCCAAAAACTATCAGTTGCTTGCAAGGAAAAGTTGCAAGATTGGCTAGAATTGATTCGGTTCATCGTGTGCACAAACCGACATCACAAGTACATCTGAGTGGGCAGGTTTACGCTAGGCATGACTCTATCATGCATCCCAAAGCACCAGAATGTCGAGAGTCATACCCTACCGGTGCGATCTCTCAAGTGCCTTAAGTCCAAAAAATTATCAAAATTTGACGAACTGTTTCTTCCAATTCACAATACATACGGTCGATCTGTTTAATCTAGTGGAGTCATGTGAGGCTCCTCTACAATGGCCTATCTCAGTTTTTGACAACTCAGAGCCATTTTCAATTAGTAGCATTTTTACGCCTGCTCCAAAACCATCAGTTGCTTGCAAGGAAAAGTTGCAAGATTGGCTAGAATTGATTTGGTTAGTCGTGTGCACAAACCAACATCACAAGCACATCTAGGTGGGCATATTTACATTAGGCATGGCCTTGTCGTGCATCCCAAAACACCAGAACGTCAAGAGTCAAACCCTACCGGTGCAATCTCTCAAGTGCCCTGAGTCCAAAAAGTTGTCAAAATTTGATGGACTATTTCTTCCAATCCACGACACATACAGTCAATCTATTTGATCTCGTGGGGTTGCGTGAGGCTCTGCTATAATGGCCTATCTTGGTTTTTGACAACTCAAAGCCATTTTCAATTAGTAGCATTTTTTTGCCTGCTCCAAAAACCATCAGTTGCTTGCAAGCAAAAGTTGTCAGATTGGCTAGAATTAATTGTGTTCATCGTGTGCACAAACTGACATCGCGTGCACATCCAAGTGGGAAAATTTACGCTAGGAATGGCCCTGTCATGCATCCCAAAGCACCAGAACATTGAGAGTCATACCCTACTGGTGCGATCTCTCAAGTGCCCTGAGTCCAAAAAATTGTCAATATTTGACGTACTATTTCTTCCAATCCATGAAACATACGGTCGATCTATTTGATCTAGCGGGGTCACGTGAGGCTCCTCTACAATGGCCTATCTCAGTTTTTGATGACTCAGAGCCATTTTCAATTAGTACCATTTTTTCGCCTGCTCCAAAAATCGTTAGTTTCTTGCAAGGAAAAGTTGCAAGATTGGCTAGAATTGATTCAGTTCATCGTGTGCACAAACTGACATCATGAGTGCATTCATGTGGGCAGGTTTACGCTAGGCATGGCCCTTCCGTACATCCCAAAGCACCAGAACGTCGAGAGTTATACCCTACCAGTGTGATCTCTCAAGTGCCTTGAGTCCAAAAAATTGTCAAAATTTGATGGACTGTTTCTTCCAATCCACGACAAATACGGTCGATCTGTTTGATCCAGTGGAGTTGCGTGAGGCTCCTCTACAATAGCCTATCTTAGTTTTTGACGACTCGGAGCCATTTTCAATTATTAGCATTTTTTCGCCTGCTCCAAAAACCATCAGTTGCTTGCAAGGAAAAGTTGCAAGATTGGCTAGAATTGATTTAGTTCATCTTATGCACAAACCGATGTCACGAGCGCATCTGTGTGGGTAGGTTTACACTAGGCATGGCCCGGTCGTGCATCCCAAAGCACCAAAATGTTGAGAGTCATACCCTACTGACGCAATGTAGAAGTTGCTTGACAGCTTTTTTGACAATTTTTTTTACAACAATGACAATTTTTGCTCAAATTGTATCTAGTCTCAATCTATGACCCCTATGACCCGATAATGACTCAAATAATTATCCATGACTCTACAAGAACCAAGAATGCTCATGATTGACTAGGGACACATCACATATACTCAAAACATAGTCACAAAACTTTGACACACAAAATAGTCACATATTATTCAAAAATTTGCCTCTAAATATGGTCAAATCAGCTCTTGGCTATTTGATTATACAAAAAATTGTCATACAAATCATCTCATGGGCTTTTATACAAAATTTGGCATTACAATATGTGCGATTTAGCTCATTGCCATTTTAATATACAAATCATCTCATGGGCTTTTATACAAAATTTGACATTACAATATGTGTGATTCAGCTCATCGCCATTTTAATATACAAAATTTGGCATGTACATATGTACAAATCAGCTCATTGCCACTTAAATATACAAAATTATGCCCCTAAACATGTAAAAATCAGCTCATGGGCATTTATATATATAAAAAATGAATATAGAACGATTCGTCGATGATTTATACAAAATTCTCAAAATCATTCTACTCTGAACTATAGAATCAATCAAGTGAGCCTTCAGGATCGGCTCCAACCCGTATTGTGTCAAGTATTGGCTCGTGGTCAGATTCATGAACTTTCCATAAAATCTTGTTATGACGTCTACCACGATACTTCATCAAATGAATATTTGTTGCAACAACAAGGTTAGAGAAATGAAGAATATGTCTGTGTGTTTGAAAGTCCTCGAACAACCCAACATCATAATTCTTGGTAGGGTATCTCTGAAGCCATGTTCCTGTCACGACAACAAACCCTATTGGGTACTCAATACCCTCTCTGTCAATGATTGTGGTTGTCAATTTTCTTTTAGGCTCAACACAACGACACAAATAGTAATTTGTTCCTTCTTCATTGTTCTCTTCTGCAACAACTACATACATGACCTTCATTTTATAAAGTGTTAATTAATACCAAAAATAAAGTATGATGTACAGCAAAATGAACCAAAAAGAATACTTGCAAAAAAATTAACTTAAAAAATCACCTGAATCCACTAGGTCGGATACATGGTCAAAATCCACTGATGTCTCCATCTGGCTCAATTGTAGTGCTTTGGGAATTTGATATGAATCAATGGGAACCAACGGTCTACAAGACCATTTGTCAACCCACTCTTGTGATTCACATTCTTCCCACAAACAATACATGCATGAAGAGCAAAAACATACCATCTGTCTCATATAAATTACCAGTGAACTTGAATTTCAACTCATAAATGAATGCATGTCACTCGATCCTACAACTGTACAACAATCTACATAGTTTTCAATGTTAGATTCAGTGATCAACCAAAAATATCTATGAACCAATGACGTACCTAGATTACTTGGACCCATCGTAGACTTACACCATCGCACAATTATTTCTGCATCTACCAACTCAGCACCACCTTCGTACTTCAATTCTTCCCTGGCTAGGGCTCTTTTCACACATGCTCCTGCACCATTGTGCTTTCCCTTACCATGTCCAACCTCAATGAAATTCCAAAAATGTTGTACACCACTTGTCACATTCATCCTTGTCAACCAATAAAACATCCTTGCATTCTTGAATTGTGCGGTGCAATTATCTAACCATATTAAGTGTCGGTTGTATTGTATGTTCCTTTCCCTTAAACTATCATAGAAAACTTTAAAGAATCCTTGTACAAACTCTGATGAATGAGTGCGATCATCACTTATGTAGAAGTGATACTCTCTTACAACCTTTCTATCCTCCTTTGTGCTATCATCTGCATGCATGAATGCTATGTGTACAAAAATAGAAACTTGTGTAGAGTGATAATACATGGATTGCACTTCATTTTGAGGTTGTAGTGTATAATTTTCAGTGAAATCAATGATAGAGACAATGGTGCCAAGAGGAAATGTGTCCTTACATAACTTGAATTGCTCATCTAACCATTGAGCTCTATGTGTATGCATTATGTACTCATAAACTAGTTTCTCTTGAAACATTTTCATAAATTGAGCTACACATTTATCATTTTTCACTAGCTCACATCTCTTCAAATCTTTTCCATCTTTAACTCCATATGTGATTGTCTTGTATTTTCTGAAAGAAACTAGTTTCGTACCAATTTCATGTGTGCTCTCCAAATGTATGCATCTTGGTAAACATTGTAAACCACCACATATAGCACAAGAACCTTCCAAACAAGGCATCTTATAATAAATGCAACCATCATGTCTATTACATAGCACACTTGAAATAAATTCTCTTGCCGACTGAGGAGGTGCTTGTATATTACATTCCTGCAAAACATCATTAGTGTGCAAAGTAGAACAAATATGATGAAAAATATCATAATGCATGGAAAATTCAATATGCATGCTACAACACGTGGTGCATACATGATTAATCTTAATATAAAAAGGTTTTGCCATTTCAAAAAATCTTTGAGAAATTCTTATTTGAGAAAACTTTTGAAGGAATCTTTCATAAAATTTAGTTTGAGTCATATCCAAATAGTGTTTGCATGTGGCTGATGGTTTCTAGATCCAATTCGTCTTCTAAAAAGATCTCTTTGGTTGGGCGATACTCTTGTGTTGTCATGCCAAAAAATTTCAATTAATGTTTTTAGTGCATCTACAACAACCTTGTCTTTGCGTGGTAGTCTACCCAAGAATGCCCAAAGAGAATTATTATTAGGTTCCTCTATTTTTTCTCACCTCTTTAATGCTTTACTTAATGTTGTTCTACTAACGTTTAATGACTTACTTGTTTTGCTTATCAAACAATCTTTTTTTATTTTCTTGCTCATTATGGTTGATGTAATGACACATCAAGTAGCATTAGAATCTTTACTATGTGATTTTGAACCAATAGATTGATATGCATCAAATATATTTTTGACAATAGTTCTTTCACTGTTACTTTCAGATGATCTTAGGCCTAGAATTTTCATTGTCTCTCTAAAAATCAAATTTTTAATCATTTGAACAATTAGTTGGCATCTTGCGGTTTGATTTAAGTTTTTAAAATAGTTTTTCCATATTCTTTTAACCATTCTCCTACAAGTTCATTCATTCATTTTATTGGGCATTGACTTCAATATATTCTCATCAATGTCAATTAGATACTTTGGTTTCCTACGAATGATTCTAGGAGGTGTTAACATCGGTGCATTATGTACATTTAATTCATCAAGTAGAGAAGGTGTAATATGTTCATCATTTAATTGATTATTCAATGTGGTATCTTCTTCAATTGCATTAGGTTCAAACGGTAAATTATCAAATGTTTCTTCTTCAATTGCATTAGGTGCATTATATTTGTTTGGTAAATCGAATTGAGATGTTAAGGTTGACATACCTTCTTCTCCCATTGTTCTTATGTCATGCAATTTCTTCATACACTTCCTTTGTCTTTCCTTTTGAGCCTCTCGTTGTTCCATCATTCCTCACTTGTTCTTTCCCATGGTTGATATCGGTTGACCTAAATAGAATGATATTACATATATATGTAAAGAAAAGTTCAAAAATAAATAAATAACCATAAATATGCATCTTATCACTATTTTTGGAATCAAACTATTAAACAATCACAATTCAATCATTTGAAACCATGCAAAAACAAAAAACTAATAAAAGCAACAATTCAATCATTTGAAATCATGCAAAAAAAAAAATTCACTTACTTTTATGTCTACAATAGTTATAGAAGTGCAGACATAGTTCCAGTGGGGCCTTCAATGACCTCACA